>NC_069696.1:22888793-23513793 GCF_023699985.2 Odocoileus virginianus | reverse complement strand
CTGCTCTTTGTTCTGTTTCACATTTATACTTCTCCTTGAGCTAATTTTGAAAATTCATGATTCCTTAGGAAATTATCTATTTTTTATAACGTTGTCAAACAAATGTCCCAAGTCCCTCCTATTTAAAAAATCTTTTGACATTTACCTGGGAGCTCTACAATCCCCTTGCGATCCTTCTGTCCTTTCTATCTTATCACTCTTCTTGTTTTACCAGAAGTTTTTTTATAAATTTTTTTTCCTGTCCTTTCATGAGAATTTTGGTGGGCTGCTGGTAGATTTGCATTTTCAGTCTAATGTATTAATCCAATTCTGAAGATTAATAATTATCATTTTAATTTTGGGAATGGTTTTACATGAGAAGAGAGCTCAGAAACTGGAAAGGAAGTACTTTTCTGGTCCAGCTCTTTCATTTGCAAATAAAGACACTGAGTTCAACAATCTAAGATCAGAAACTAGAACATAAATATTTGGAGTAAATATAGCTTGCTTGAAGTTTATTTATAGAGTTAAACTTTCTTGTTATAATGTGATATACATGCTTCTTCTTATAAAATAGAGCAGGGGAATTAAGGTGTTCTGCAAACTTTGAGCTAAAAATAAAACATCTCATGGGAAAATAGGACAGGAAGAGACCACTCAAATCAATACAGGTCTACACAGAGTTCATGTGTTTGTGTGCATACACACACAGACACCTTAGTACAGAACACTAGCATGGTCTTAAAAAGACACATTTAATTTCAAAAAAAAAAAAATATATATATATATATGTATATATATATAGTAAAATAGACCTGGCTTTTAAAAATGTCTTTAACTTGGTGAAAGAGAATATATAGAAAACCCTGATGCTGCTGAATATAGAGATGAGGGCAAAATGTACAAAAATTGTGGAGAATTCTTCAATAAGCATTTTCAAGACCGTGAAGTCAAGTTGAGGGGGGAAAAATGCATGTTTTCTGGGTGAATAGTCACAGTCACTGGTACAGTATTGTCACTCTCAGCAGCTTTATGTATATTTCACATTCATCTATTGTTACTTAGCAGAACAAAACATTACAAATATGCCTGAAAAATTTCCCTGTATGTAAAGATGACTTGTCTGAATAAATTAATTCATGTTATAGAGATATGTCATATTGTTGAAGAATTTGGAGAAGGAAACGGCAACCCACTCCAGTATTCTTGCCTGGAGAATCCCGTGGACAGAGGAGCCTAGTGGGCTGTCGTCTATGGGGTCGAACAGAGTTGGATACAACTGAAGTGACTTAGCAGCAGCAGCAGCTAAAGAATTTGTATTTGGTACTTCTTTTGGGGCTATCATGTTTCAAATACTAAACAGTCTTTTTTACATATGTTAACAATAATAAAAACTATTACTGCACTCAGTAGTTGATATAATATTTACATGTTTCTTTCAATAATGAACAAGTTTTATTTAGTATAAGCTCTTTCTTTGGGGAATTGCTTTCCAATGAAGGTGTATGTAGAGTATTCTCACACTGGGGCATTTGTTCTAGTACAGTTACTAGCTAGAATCAAATTCAAGTTTGTATATATTATTTTTATTAATTTTTAAACTCAGCAGTGGCCACAGGACTGGAAAAGGTCAGTTTTCATTCAAATTCCAAAGAAAGGCAATAGCAAAGAATGCTCAAACTACCGCACAATTGCACTCATCTCACATGCTAGTGAAGGAATGCTTAAAATTCTCCAAGCCATGCTTCAGCAATATGTGAACCGTGAACTTCCAGATTTTCAAGCTGGTTTTAGAAAAGGCAGAGGAACCAGAGATCAAATTGCTAACACTTGCTGGATCATTGAAAAAGCAGGAGAGTTCCAGAAAAACATCTACTTCTGCTTTATTGACTATGCCAAAGCCTTTGACTGTGTGGATCACAATAAACTGTGGAAAGTTCTGAAAGAGGTGGGAATACCAGACCACCTGGCCTGTCTCTTGAGAAACCTGTATGCAGGTCAGGAAGCAACAGTTAGAACTGGACATAGAACAACAGACTGGCTCCAAATAGGAAAAGGACTACATCAAGGCTCTATATTGTCACCTTGCTTATTTAACTTACATGCAGAGTAACATGAATAACATGAGAAATGTTGGGCTGGAAGAAGCACAAGCTGGAATCAAGATTGCCGGGAGAAATATCAATAACCTCAGATATGCAGATGACACCACCCTTATGGCAGAAAGTGAGGAGGAACTAAAAAGCCTCTTGATGAAAGTGAAAGAGGAGAGTGAAAAAGTTGGCTTAAAGCTCAACATTCAGGAAACTGAGGTCATGGCATCCACTCCCATCACTTTATGGCAAATAGATGGGGAAACAGTGGCTGACTTTATTTTTTGGGGCTCCAAGATGCAGATGGTGATTGCAGCCATGAAATTAAAAGACGCGTACTCCTTGGAAGGAAAGTTATAACCAACCTAGATAGCATATTAAAAAGCAGAGACATTACTTTGTTAACAAAGGTCCGCCTAGTCAAGGCTATGGTTTTTCTAGTGTTCATGTATGGATGTGAGAGTAGGACTGTAAAGAAAACTGAGCACCGAAAAATTGATGCTTTTGAACTGTGGTATTGGAGAAGACTCTTGAGAGTCCTTTGGACTGCAAGGAGATCCAAACAGTCCATCCTAAAGGAGATCAGTCCTGGGTGTTTATCAGAAGGACTAATATTGAAGCTGAAACTCCAATATTTTGGACACCTGATGTGAAGAGCTTACTCATTTGACAAAAGCCTGATGTTGGGAAAGATTGAAGGCAAGAGAAGAAGGGGATGGCAGAGGATGAGATGGTTAGATGGCATCACCGACTCAATGGACATCAGTTTGGGTAAACTCCAGGAGTAGGTGATGGACACGGAGGCCTGGCGTGCTGCGGTTCATGGGGTCGCAAAGAGTCGGACACCACTGAGCTACTGAACTGAACTGTTTATTAAAGATAGCAACAAAAGTTCATATTAAAATGTTTGGAAGGGTATTTTGAAGGAGATTCAAAACTAAATAGAAGTAACTCAGAATACTGTTAATGGATGGTTTAAGAGAACATGTTTTCCTTACTGTGTGAGAGCTCTCAAAGTGATGACATGTTCTTTCTGTGCTCTGACATGGTTCTGTGATTTTATGAGGAAAGCAAAGTACATAAATGAGAAATGCACTTTATTCTTTTTTTTTTTTTTTGCTCAAAGTAAGTCTAGAAAATTATAATAGACTAAATTATAGTACTATAAGTCTTAGGCTGTCCTGAATGTGCTGAAACTAATCAATTTGTTCAAGTTTGCTAAACAAAACCCTTAATTTTATTGAGAATAAAAAGACTTGTTTTCTCCCCCAGGAATATAGGTAACTGGGCTTTTATTGCTAATGAGTATAATCTATTACCTTAAACTTTATACAATATTACCTAGTCTTTTTTCCCTGGTAATTAACAGTTTTATTTTTATTTGAATTGAAGGCAATTGCAACTTATAATCAAATGTTTAAAGAATAAATTAATACTAATTGTAATGGAACTAGCTAAAACATTTTTAAAATAGACATTTTTTTAAGATTATTTAAAAATTTTACTTAGATTTAATTTTTGAAGAGGACTTTCTTAATTTCATCAAAGGAATTCAGCATTTTGTTTCCTAGGAGAGGTCAGAAGAGAGAAAAGGGACTCCATAGTAGATAACCGGATCAGACTAATGAATGCTAGTGATGAATCAAGAGGTAGATATTATTTCTTAATTTGATTTAAAACTATGTATGGCAGTTTCAAGGTAAGACTTTTAATTAATTAACATTAGCTTTCTTCTTTTCTTATGTCTTTTTAGTACTCTGAGTTTTTGAACTCAAGAGTCAGTTAAATAGTAAAGAAAAGTTTTGCTTTATTTTGTTTAAATCAAAGATTGAAAAGTTGGCCATAACTGCAAGCAGTAGGCCCAAACATAATTTCAAGGAAGACTGTTCACTTTCTCCTTATGTGGCATTTGTGGTTCACTATTGACAATGCAGTCATGATTTACTTAACAGAAACTTTTAGGTGCAGTAAATTATGTTTTTTCACACAGAAGCTCATAAGGAAAATTGTTTTTAAGTTGAATTAGAAAGCAAGAGAGCAAGACTTTTGAGAAAAGAAATTGCTCAAATCACAGGAGTAAGAAACAAAAACCTGCACTCTTCAATTGGCAGGTTTTTAGATAATAAAGGAAAAATGATGAAGTAATGTTATACTTCATATATTATTGAAATATGTCCATGTCTCTGTATCTATCTTATCTATATGTGTATCTAAACTTCACATGAAGTTTATAGGTGAAGGTATAACAAGGTTTACTATCTGCAGAAACTGCAGAAACTTTACTATAAAGCAGAAACAGGAACAGTCTAGGAAACAGTCTTTCTGTCCCTAGGTCTTTTATCTGTGCTGTAACTCACAGAAAAGACAAGATGTTATAGTCCCTGACCTCAGTACTGCCACTGCATAAGTCCCAGAGGTTCTGTCTACTGGATAAGATCATGAGCAATAGGGAAATGAGATTACCAAGACACTCCTACTGTGGTAGTTAACTTGTGGGCAAAAACCAGGAATGTAATGGAAGATGCTAATATTTTTATTATTTTTCTGTTTAATTTATTCTGACTTTAATTAGCTCATCCAGTCTCCATACTTCATATTGCTCACAACTTTATTTTACACTACCAACAGCCTATGTTACAATTGATAAAATTCCAATGCTTTCATTTGCTCTTTGCTCCTAATTTAAAAACTTTGTGAGGCAGTTTTTTAGGAGTATATGATACTTGATGCAACTCTCTTTGATGTTAACTGAAGTACCTGATAAGAATAGCATGATAGCCACGTGTAAGAGGTCAGGAGCCATCTCATTTTGAGAAGAGTTCTGGAGTTAGTAGAGTGAGTTACTGGATTCTTGAAAGTGTTTTATAGAGAGAAGGAGTGCCAGAGCAAGATTCAACAGAGTGAAAATGAAATACTTTAATTGACAGGAAGAGTTTGTCATATACTAGGTTATGAGAAGTGGTAAGTGGCTGTAAAAATAAGATAGTTGACTTATTAAAAGGGGAATTGTGACTTTCTAGGAAAATTATCTTCATTTTTCAATATGTTATGAAGTATAACATTTTGTTTTATTGATTAAATTCAGTATTTGTGCAAGACACTGGTTTTACAAATATGTACTTTAGGTTGTGGTCCTAAGATGGCAGAGGGATAGGATGGGGAGACCACTTTCTCTGCCACAAATTCATCAAAAGATCATTTGAACGCTGAGGAAATTTCACAAAACAACATCTGAATGCTGGCAGAGGACACCAGGCACCCGGAAAGGCAGCCCATTGTCTTCGAAAGGAGCTAGGACAAAATATAAAAGATAAAAAGACAAAAGAGCTAGGGATGGAGACCTGTCCCGGAGGAGGGAGTCCTGAAGGAGAGAAGTTTCAAAAACACCAGGAATCGCTCTCACTGGTGGGTCTGTAAGGAGTTTTGGACTCTCAGAGGGCAACATAACCAGGAGGGAAAAAGCAAACAAATAAACAAAAACCACAGATTATGCACCTAACTGCAACTCCCAGTGGAGAAGTAGCCCAGACAATCGCATCCGCCACCAGCAAGCGGGGTCTGAAGAGGGAGGCACGGGCTCCATTGCGTAGGGTTAAGGACCAGGCCTGAATACCCTGAGCACAATCTGAGGGAGCTAACGTGAGATAGCAAGCCAAACTGTGGGATAGCGAGAGAGAGAGAGAGAGAGAGAGAGAGAGAGAGAGAGAGAGACACACAGAGAAAGAGAGAGAGAACTTTTCCGTGAAAAGCTCTAACCTAAGGCACTGCTGGGAGGCTCACAGAACAAAAGACTGAGCGAATTCCAGAGGAGAACTAGTGGGCTGCAGGCTGGCCCATCCCCCGCCAGAGGCAGAGAGGAAGGCGGGTGACAGCCAGAGCTGGAAGGCGAGGGGCAATCTCCACCCCAGAGACAACATCCTCTACCAAACTGCGAGCAGGCTCCCAGTGGCTAAGCAAGTCTTACTGGTATCCTGGACAGTTGACATCCACCAGGAGGGCCACAGCCAGAGATCAGCTCCCCAGAGAGAGACACATGGCACACCTGAGATGGTGCTCCTGCTGTGCACCCAGGAAACTGAGCGGCTGGGACCAGGGAGGTTATAAGACGCACCGCCCACCTGGGGAGAGTGTGCTCACCAAACCCCTGGTCACCTGAGCTGCTCAGACCTGGGAAGGGCACAAAACTCAGCCCCAACTGAGTCTGTGCCTTTGTGGAGTACCCGAGAACCTGAACCTGAGCAGCTTAGACCTGGGAAGTGTACACAACCCAGGGCCCAGTTTAGACAGTTCCCCTGCAGAGCAACCTGGAGCCTGAGCAGTGTAGAGCAGGAAAGCACACATGCCGTGAGCGGGGGCAAATCCAGTGTGGCCGAGACACTGTGAGCACTCCCCACACATGCCAGTGATATTTGTTTGCAGTGTTCCTCCCTCCCAACAGCACAACAGAACAAGTGAACCTAAATAAGTGACCACTTTCACCCCCTTGTGTCAGGGTGGAAATTAGAAACTGAAGAGACTTGCAAACAGAGGAGGCCTAAATAAACAAAGAAGAGGGAACTGCTTTGGAAGTGACAGGTGCAACAGATTAAAACCTTGTAGTTAGCACTGACTATATTGGAAGGGGCCTATAGACTTTGAGAAGTATAAGCTGGAGCAAGGAACTATCTGAAACTGAACTGATCCCACACTGCCCTCAACAGCTCCAGAGAAATTCCTAGATATATTTTACTACTATCATTAAAAAGAAATTTTTTTTTTAATTTTAAGTGCTTTATTACTCCTTTAGTTTTATAACCTACTATTACCTTGAAAAAAAAAAAAGATCTTATTTTTAAAGCAAATTTCATACATTTTAAAAATAATTTTTGTGATTTTTAAAAAAATATTGTATTTTTGAGAGTCTAAACTCTAGATTTTTAATCTTTGCCTTTTGGTATTTGTTATCAATTTTGTACCTTTAAGAATCCAATCTTCAGTAGCCATTTTTACTTAGGAGTGTGATTACTGGCTTGATTGCCCTCTCCCTCTTTTGACTCTTCTTTTTTTCCCCCACATCACCTCTATCTCCTCCCTCTACCCAACTCTGTGAATCTCTTTGCGTATTCCAGGCTGTGGAGAACACTTAGGGAAATGATTACTGACTAGATCAGTTTCCATCCTTTTGATTCCTCCTCTTCTCCTCCTGGTCACCTCTATCTCCTTCCTCCTTCTTCTCTTCTCTGTGTAACTCTGTGAACCTCTCTGGGTGTTCCAGGCTGTGGAGAACACTTAGGGAACTGATTACTGACTAGATTGCCTCTCCCCTTTTGATTCCCCCTCTTCTCCTCCTGGTCACTTCTATCTCCCTCCTCCCTCTTCTCTTCATATAACTCTGCAAATCTCTCTGGGTGCCCCTCACTGTGGAGAACCTTTTCTCCATCATCCATTAGATATTTTATCATCAGTGTGGTATGGATGGAGAAGTCTTGAGGCTACTGTAAGAATAAGACTGAAAACCAGAGGCAGGAGGCTTAAATCCAAAACATGAGAACACCAGGAAACTCCTGACTCCAGGGAACATTAATCGAAAAGAGCTCAGCCAAAAGCCTCCCTACCTACACCGAAACCAAGCTTCACCAAGAGACAACAAGTTTCAGAGAAAGACATACCAAGCTAATTCTCCAACAACACAGGAACCTAAGCCTAAGCATTAAAATACAGGCGGCCAAAAGTCACACCAAACCCACAGACACCTCAAAACTCACTACTGGACACTTTATTGCACTCCAGAGAGAAGAGATCCAGCTCCACCCACTAGAACCGCTGCAACCTTCCCTAATCAGGAGACCTTGATAAGCCACTTGTCCAACCCCACCCACGGGGAAGAACCTCCACAATAAAGAGGAACCACAAACTTCCAGCATACAGAAAGGCCATCCCAAACACAGCAATCTAAACAAGATGAAAAGGCAGAGAAATATTCAGCAGGTAAAGGAATCTGATAAATGCCCACCAAACCAAACAAAAGAAGAGGAGATAGGGGGTATAACTGAAAAAGACTTCAGAATAATGATAGTAAAAATGATCCAAAATCTTGAAAACAAAATGTAGTTACAGATAAATAGTCTGGAGACAAAGATTGAGAAGATGTAAGAAAAGTTTAACAAGGACCTAGAAGAAATGGAAAAGAGTCAATCAATAACTGAGACCAAAAACACTCTGGAGGGAACCAACAGTAGAATAATGAAGGCAGAAGATAGGATAAGTGAGGTGGAATACAGAATGGTAGAAATAAATGAAGCAGAGGGGAAAAAGAAAAAAAGAATTAAAAGAAATGAGGAAAACCTCAGAGACCTCTGGAGCAATGTCAAATGCCCCAACATTCAAATCATAGGAGTCTCAGAAGAAGAAGACAAAAAGAAAGGCCTTAAGGAGATAATAGTTGAAAACTTCCCTAAAATGGGGAAGGAAATAGCCACCCAAGTCCAAGAAATCCAGAGAGTCCCAAACAGGATAAACCCAAGGCAACACACCCCAAGACACATATTAATCAAATTAACAAAGATCAAACACAAAGAACAAATATCAAAAGCAGCAAGGGGGAAAAAAAAACAAACAACATACAAGGGGATACCCATAAGGATATCAGTTGATCTTTCAATAGAAACTCTTCAGGCCAGAAGGGAATGGCAGGACATACTTAAAGTGATGAAAGAAAAAAAAACCTACAACCCAGATTACTGTACCCAGCAAGGTTCTCATTCAAATACGAAGGAGAAATCAAAAGCTTTACAGACAGGCAAAAGCTGAGAAAATTCAGTACCACCAAACCAGCTCTTCAACAAATGCTGAAAGATCTTCTCTAGGCAGGAAACACAGAAAAGGTGTATAAACTTGAACCCAAAACAACAAAGTAAATGGCAATGGGATCATACTTATCAATAATTACCTTAAATATAAATGGCTTGAATGCCCCAATCAAAAGACAAAAGACTGGCTGAATGGGTACAAAAACAAGACCCCTATATTTGCTGTCTACAAGCTGCTGCTGCTAAGTCACTTCAGTAGTGTCCAACTCTATGTGACCCCATAGACGTCAGCCCACCAGGCTCTCCCATCCCTGGGATTCTCCAGGCAAGAACACTGGAGTGGGTTGCCATTTCCTTCTCCAATGCATGAAAGTGGAAAGGGAAAGTGAAGTTGCTTAGTTGTGTCTGACTCTTAGCGACCCCATGGACCACAGCCTACCAGGCTCCTCCATCCAGGGAATTCTCCAGGCAAGAGTACCTGAGTGGGGTGCCATTGCCTTCCCCGATGCTGTCTACAAGAGACCACCTTAAAACAAGGTACACATACAGACTGAAACTGAAGGGCTAGAAAAAGATATTTCACACAAATGGAGACCAAAAGAAAGCAAGAGTAGCAATATTCATCAGAGAAGGCAATGGCACTCCACTCCAATACTCTTTTGCCTGGAAAATCCCATGGATGGAGGAGCCTGGTAGGCTTCAGTCCATGGGATCGCTAAGAGTCAGACAACTGAGTGACTTCATTTTCACTTCTCACTTTCATGCAGTGGAGAAGGAAATGGCAACCCACTCCAGTGTTCTTGCCTGGAGAATCCCAGGGATGGGTGAGCCTGGTGGGCTGCAGTCTATGGGGTCGCAGAGTCAGACACAACTGAAGTAACTTAGCGGCAGCAGCAATACTCATATCATATAAAATAGACTTTGAAATAAAGGCTGTGAAGAGAGACAAAGAAGGACACCACATAATGATCAAAGGATCAATCCAAGAAGAAGATATAACAATTATAAATTTATATGCACTCAACATAGGAGCACCACAATATATAAGGCAAATGCTAACAAGTATGAAAGGGGAAACTAACAGTAACACAACAATAGTGGGAGACTTTAATACCCCACTCACACCTATGGATAGATGAACTAAACAGAAAATTAGCAAGGAAACACAAACTTTAAATGATATAATGCACCAGTTAGATCTAATTGATATCTATAGGACATTTCACCCAAAACAATGAATTTCACCTTTTTCTCAAGTGCACGAGGAACCTTCTCCAGGATAGATCAGATCCTGGGCCATAAATCTAGCCTTGATAAATTCAAAAAAGTTGAAATCATTCCAAGTATCTTTTCTGATCATGATACAGTAAGATTAGATGTTAACTACAGGAAAAAAAAATATTAAAAATTCAAACATATGCAGGCTAAACAACACACTTCTGAATAACCAACAAATCACAGAAGAAATAAAAAAAGAAATAAAAATATGCATAGAAGTGAGTGAAAATGAAAACAAAGCAACCTATGGGATTCAGTAAAAGCAATGCTAAGGGGAAGGTTCAGGGCAATACAAGGTTACCTCAAGAAATGAGAGAAAAGTCAAATAACTAACCTAACTCTACACCTAAAGCAACTAGAAAAAGAAAAAATGAAGAAGGGTTAACAGAAAGAAAGAAATCATAAAAATTAGGGCAGAAATAAATGAAAAAGAAACAAAGGAGAAGATAAATAAAATAGACAAACCATTAGCCAGACTCATCAAGAAAAAAAGAGGGAAGAACCAAATCAACAAAATTAAAAATGAAATCACAACAGACAACACAGAAATGCAAAGGATCATAAGAGACTACTATCACCAACTATATGCCAATAAAATGGACAACTTGGAAGAAATGGATAAATTCTTAGAAAAGTATAACATTCAAAAACTGAACCAGGAAGAAATAGAAAACCTTAACAGACCCATCACAGTCACAGAAATTTAAACTATAATCAGAAATCTTCCAGCAAACAAAAGCCCAGGATGAAACGGCTTCACAGCTGAATTCTACCAAAAATTTAGAGAAGGGCTAACACCTAGCCTACTCAAACTCTTCCAGAAAATTGCAGAGGAAGGGAAACTGCCAAACTCATCTATGAGGACACCATCACCCTAATACCAAAACCAGACAATGATGTCACAAAAAAAGAAAACTACAGGCCATCACTGATGAACATAGATGCAAAAATCCTTAACCAAAATGCTAGCAAACAGAATCCAACAACATATTTAAAAGATCATACATTGTCATCAAAGACCAAGTGGGCTTTATCCCAGGGATGCAAGTGTTCTTCAATATTCACAAATCAATGAATGTGATACACCATATTAACAAATTGAAAGATAAAACCATATGATTATCTCAATAGATGCAGAAAAAGCCTTTGACAAAATTCAACATCCATTTGTGATTAAAAAAACCCTCCAGAATGCATGAATAGAGGGAACATACCTCAACATAATAAAAGCCATATATGATAAACCCACAGCAAACATTATCCTCAATGGTGAAAATTTGAAAGCATTTCCTCTAAAATCAGGAACAAGACAAGGGTGCCCCCTCTAACCACTATGATTCAACATAGTTTTGGAAGTTTTAGCCACAGAAATCAGAGACTAAAAAGAAATAAAAGGAATCCAGATTGGAAAAGAAGTAAAACTCTCACTGTTTGCAGATGACATGATTCTCTACATGGAAAACCCTAAAGACTCCACCAGAAAATTACTAGAGCTAATCAAAGAATATAGTAAGTTGCAGGATATAAAATTAACACAGAGATCCCTTGCATTCCTATACACTAACAATGAGAAAACAGAAAGAGAAATTAAGGAAACAATTCCATTCACCATTGCAACGAAAAGAATAACATGCTTAGGAATAAATCTACCTAAAGAAACAAAAGACCTATTTGTAGAAAACTAGAAAACACTGATAAAATAAATCAAAGATGACACAAATAGGTGGAGAAATATGCCATGTTCATGGATCAGAAGAATCAATATAGTGAAAAATGAGTGTACGACCCAAAGCAATATCTAGATTCAATGCAATCCCTATCAAGCTACCAATGGTATTTTTCAGAGAACTAGAAGAAATAATTTCACAATTTGTATGGAAATACAAAACCCTTGAATAGACAAAGCAATCTTGAGAAAGAAGAATGGACCTGGAGGAATCAACCTGCCTGACTGCAGGCTATACTACAAAGCTACAGTCATCAAGACAGTATGGTACTGGCACAAAGACAGAAACATAGATCAATGGATCAAAATAGAAAGCCCAGAGATAAATCCACGCACCTATGGACACCTTATCTTTGACAAAGGAGGCAAGAATATACAATGGAGAAAAGATTATCCCTTCAACAAGTGGTGCTGGGAAAATTGGTCAACCACTTATAAAAGAATGAAACTAGAACACTTTCTAACACCATACACAAAAATAAACTCAAAATGGATTAAAGATCTAAATGTAAGACCAGAAACTATAAAACTCCTAGAGGAAAACATAGGCAAAACACTCTCTGACATAAATCACAGCAGGATCCTCTATGACCCACCTCCCAGAATATTGGAAATAAAAGCAAAAATAAACAAATGGGACCTAATTAAAATTAAAAGCTTTTGCACAACAAAGGAAACTATAATCAAGGTGAAAAGACAGCCCTCAGAATGGGAGAAAGTAATAGCAAATGAAGCATCTGACAAAGAATTAATCTCAAAAATATACAAACAGCTCAGTTCTAGAAAAATAAACAACCCAATTAAAAAATGGGCCAAAGAACTAAAGAGACATTTCTCCAAAGAAGACATACAGATGGCTAACAAACACATGAAAAGATGCTAAACATCACTCATTATCAGAGAAATGCAAAGCAAAACCACTTCACGCTAGTCAGAATGACTGCTATCTAAAAGTCTACAAACAATAAATGCTGGAGAGGGTGTGCAGGAAAGGGAACCGTCTTACACTGTTGGTGGGAATGCAAACTAGTATAGCCACTATAGAGAACAGTGTGGAGGTTTCTTAAAAAACTGGAAATAGAACTGCTATACAACCCAGCAATCCCACTGCTGGACATACACACCAAGGAAACCAGAATTGAAAGAGACACATGTACCCCAATGTTCATCGCAGCACTGTTTACAATAGCTAGGACATGGAAGCAACCTAAATGTCCATTGACAGATGAATGGATAAGAAAGCTGTGTTACACATACACAATGGAATATTACTCAGTCATCAAAAAGAATACATTTGAATCAGTTCTAATGAGGTGGATGAAACTGGAGCTTATATACAGAGTGAAGTAAGTCAGAAAGAAAAACACCAACACAGTATACTAAGAAATATATATGGAATTTAGAAAGATAGTAACAATGACCCTATATGTGAGACAGCAAAAGAGACACAGATGTAAGGAACAGTCTTGAACTCTTGTTAGAGAAGGTGAGGGTGGGATGATTTGAGAGAATAGCATTGAATCATGTATATTATTATATGTGAAACAGATCGCCAGCCCAGGTTTGATGCATGAGACAGGGTGCTCAGGACTGGTGCACTGGGCTGACCCTGAGGAATGGGATGTGAAGGGAGGTGGGAGGGAGGTTCAAGATGGGGAACACATGTACACCCCTGGCTGATTCATGTCAATGTATGGCAAAAATCACTACAATATTGTAATTAGCCTCCAATTAAAATAAATAAATAAATTAAAAATGAATGAAAAAAGAAATAATAATCTAAAAAAATGTGTACTTTATTTTTCATTGAGTCAAAAGTCTTAGTTTGCTAATATCCCAGGCCTCGAGAGTCCCTTGGACTGCAAGGGGATCCAACCAGTCTATCCTAAAGGAAATCACTTCTGGGTGTTCATTTGGAAGGACTGAGGTTGAAGCTGAAACTCCAGTACTTTGGCCACCTGATGTGAAGAGCTGACTCATTTGAAAAGATCCTGCTGCTGGGAAAGATTGAGGGGAGGAGGAGAAGGGGACAACAGAAGACGAGATGGTTGGATGGTATCCCCAACTCAATGGACATGAGTTTGAGTAAACCCTGGAAGTTGGTGATAGACAGGGAGGCCTGGCGTGCTGTGATTCATGGGGTTGTAAAGAGTCGGACATGACTGAGTGACTGAACTGAACTAATATCTTGTAACTTGAAACAAAAACCATGAGCCATTAGTGTGAGCATCACTCAGAAATCTGTTAAAAGTGAAGTCTCTTCCCTTGACCAAGAAATTCAGAATCTGTTTTTAAAAACATCCTCAGATAACTCATATGCACATTGAAGTTTGAGGACACTTTTAATATATCAATGTAAAGGTAAAATTATATGTAATTTGTGTCTATCTTATATATTTACATCCCCTGCCTTTTCAGAATTTTATTACTTTACTTTGGTAAAGACAGATTAGTTCAATAAAATAGCGAAATATGACTTAAGGAGGAAATGTTATAAAAGTAATAGATTAAAAAAAAAAAACAGACTGCCAAAAAAAAAAAAAAAAAGTAATAGATAATCACAAAAATACTATTAGTAAAGTTGGGAAAAAATATCCTTACCATTGACATTTAATATTGACCAAAATTTTAAATCAATTTTTGAAAATTTGCTTGGTTCATCAAGTAATTACTTATTTTTTTTTTATGACTATTTTAATAGACTGATATTCCATCTGGAAGAAACCAAGAAGTTTAAATTTTGAGGATTTGCCTTATCTAATCCAAACCAGATGAGAAACTGCAAAAGTAGCAACTAAATATAATTTGCCACTATCTTCACAAAGCAGATTAAGAAACAGAGATCTGATAAATTAAGGGGAGTTTAAAATAAAAAATCTTTTGACCACACCAAAAAAAAAAAATCTTTTGACATCATTTTACAACAGTAATAGTAGGATTTGGGGGGAAGGAATACATTTTTATTTTTCAGTTTATTATAACAACCATACAATACTTTTAATTTATTTAGAACTGTGCTTAGAGCTCAAGACAATCCATATGTAATGAAAGGACTAGTAGAAGCTTAATAAAATTTTACATTTTGAATTAAAGATTGCTAAAATATAATCCTACATCTAATTTTTAAAGTAGAAAAATATATTAAAGACTCAGTTTTTAAAAGGAAAAAAAATTGAAATTAAAGGAGGTTAACTCATTTTGCCAAATTAGGGGTGATAGTTACCAAGAGTGGGAAGGATTTGTTTTCATATTATTTATTTGCTTAAACAGACTCAAGATTTCAAAAAGGGAGTTCATTTTTATCTAATTGGAAATTTGGAAATGACAGTTAAAGTCCACTTTTAGTGATTTTGATTTGCCTTTATTTTAGTCGAAGCATTTCGAAGCATATCCTGATTAGAGAAACTGAAATATTGTGCATATGTCAGAAAATGAGTGTTCAGTAAGTTATGTATCTTCTCCTTGAGTTTGACCAAAATACTCTATGTTGAATTATAAACTCATGTTTAGTGGGTTGTTTACCACTAGCGCCACCTGGGAAGCCACATATGGTCATTATTCATAATGATATGTTATTCTGGAAGTTTTGTTTTCAAGTGGACCTTTGTCATGAAAGGAAGCTTTGTAACTGAATGGGAAGACAGGACTTCAAGGTCAGAGAGACCTGTGCCATCCTGACTTTGCTGCTTATGATTTTATGAACTTCAGGGAGTCAAGTTAATTTCTTTTAGCCTCATTTCCCCCATGTTAAAATGGGAATAATCATGCTTTTCTTATATGGGAACAGATGGTATTATATGTGAAAATTTTATTAATTGCTCATAAGAGGCTTTTAAAAATATTCATTTATTTATTTTAGAGGTTTGGCTGTGTTGGGCCTTTTTTTGTTGTGTGGGCTTTTCTCTAGTTATGGAGAGCAGGGGGCTACTGTCTAGTTGTGGCACACAGACTTTTCATTATGGTGGCTTCTCTTGTTGTGGAGCACGGACTCTAGGATGCATGGTTTCCAGTAGTTGTGGCTCATGGGCTCAGCAGTTATGGCTCATGGGCTCTAGAGCACAGGCTCAGTAGTTGTGTCACATGGACTTAGTTGCTCCATGGTGTGTGGGATCTTCCTTGACCAGGGATCGAACCCCATATCTCCTGCGCTGAGAGCAGATTCTTTACCTCACTGAGTCACAAGGGAAGATCCATTAGAGGCTTTTATAAGTAGATTTTCTTCTTGTTTTTATTGTTATAATTATTCTCATTTCGATGCAACTTCCTTAAGCATCCCTGCTTTTATCTGAGATTCAGTTTTTCAAATGCATAGTTATCTTTCTGGCTATTATTTTTTTTTCATTTAATATTCATTTGAGCTTCTGTTGGTCTTTCTGGGAAGGGAAGGCATTGCTCACCTTTTCTCTTGTCTTGTTTTTTATGTGTATGATTTTTTTTTTTTAGTTGAAGGATAATTATAATATTGTATTGGTTTCTGCCATACATTGACATGGATCAACCATAGGTATATTCATCTGTCTTCTTGATCTGTTCCCATGCTCTCACAACACCTTACAACTGATACATTTTCTGCCTTCAGTGTTTCCCTCTTCATTGGTTCTTTCCCTTCATCTTATGAATATTTTCAATATCTCTCTTATCCACATTCCCCAAATATCCAGACTGGTTCTCCTCAGCATCTAAAAGCCCATTTTCCTCTAGGCTTTTATCACCATACATTATTTCTGAGAGAGTAGTCTGCTTGAGTTTCTTTTTAACACCTTCCTTTCTCCTAGATCATTGCAATCTTGCTTTTTTCTCCTCCATTTTATGAAACCTGTTCTGATTTGAATCAACTAATTTCTTAATTGATAAACTTAATGATGATTTATCAATCCTCATCTAATTTATTTCCAGTATGATGCTGTATTTACTTCTTAATTCAAATTTCTCTTTCCTTTCGTGAAAGGCAAGTTTTCCAAAGTATTGTACAATTTAAATGGCTTTTTTTCCTCCAATTTCCTTTTTCTGCTCCTCTTCTTTCTTTCATCTTTTGTATATTAATGTTCTCAAGATCCTTTCTTTTGTCACTTTCCTTACACAGTTGCATGTATCTCTAAAATTTCCATTCCCTGTTAGTGCCAATGATTCCTTAATCCATGCCAGATTTCCCTAAATTTGAGCTGTTCTCTCAATATCAGATGCCCCTTGGCATTCATATACTCAGTAAGTTTCTAACTTGATTAATTATTTTATACCCTACAGAATGTCACTCACCATCTGGCTCTACAAGGATTGAGTCACTAGCCACTGCAGTCACTGACCTCCACACCCTGAAAGGAGTTCAGGGAAGAGATAGGAAGGAGGCACTCTGTGCTCTAAGAAAACTGGCAGAACTGGCTTTCAGATAGTTAGGTATTTTCAGGAGAAATTTTATGAACACAATTTCTTGCATCTTCCCATACGTAGGTATATACTGAAGTCTTAAAGATATATCTCTGCCTCTTGAATAGCAATAGTCTTCCACCAAGATGTGTGTTCGATTGCATGCCTCCCTTCTCCAAGATCATGTATAAACTAATCTCATCTTAACTCTTCAGAGCAGTTCCTCCAAGCTAGCTGAGAGGCTGCCTGTTGGCTACAGTACCTGTGTGCATGCTCAGTCATTCAGTCATGTCAGACTCTTTGTGACTCCATGGACTGTAACCCACCATGGAATTTTCCAGGCAAGAATACTGGACTGGGTTGCTATTCACTTCTCCAGGGGCTCTTCCTGACCCAGGGATCGAATCCATGTCTCCTGCTTGGCAAGCAGATTCTTAACCACTGCACCACCTGGGAAGCCCATAGCCCCTCCCCACCCCCCCAAATACTGTAACTCACAGCTCTCACATTGTGTGTTTGTATTTCAATCATCACACATTTACTTGCCAAGTTCCATTAATTCCACCGTTTTAATACGCTAGGGATTTAATACTTCCTGTTTAGCCCCACTGCTACTACTTTAGGTTAAACTCTGTCATCTTTCATATGTTTTTCTATCTCCAGTTTCCAACCCTCATTTAAGCATATGTTATTATTAATACGATCACTTAAATACTTCTCCCAGACTCCAGAATAATTTGTTTCCTTAATCTCCTGATAGCAAAAAAGACATGTCTATTGGTTGATGTTTTGTAAGTAAAAAAAGAATAAATATTATCTTTATTGTAGTTCTTTTTCAAGGAATAGCTACTCTAGCATTTTAGTGCACAAGATCTCATTTACTGTATAGGATTACATTTTCATATGTAGGATTTCTATTTATTTTCCAAATAGTAGTATACTTATTTTAACTAATATTAATATATTAAAATAAGGTTATATATTGAAAATATGGTCAATATATTGAAAACATATCTTTTCACCCTTAAAAAGTATGATATGTGTGTATGTTAGTCACACAGTTGTGTATGATTCTTTGCGACTCCATGAACTGTAGCTCGCCAGGCTCCTCTGTCCATGGAATTCTCCAGTCAAGAATACTGGAGTGGAATGCCATTCCCTTTTCCAAGGGATCTTCCCAACCCCGGGATTGAACCTGGGTGTCCCACATTGTGAACAGATGCTTTACCATCTGAGCCATCAGGGATATACATGTTTTCATATCAAGATTTATGATACTGTATTTTCTATTAATTTATAAATTAATATAATGAAATTATTATGTATAATGAAACTGTATATAATGAAATTATCTTATCACTGTTGTTGAATACTGATGAAGATTTAGGATTTTTTTATTAATATTAGAAATTATTCTATGGTGAATGTAGTATTTTGTAACTCTTTTTTGTATAATTATGATTGTTTCTTTAGAAATATTTGTAGAAGCAGAATTTCTGGAACACATATGTTTTTGACACATTTCTATAGATGTCTGACACATTTTTGACAAAATTTCCTATAGAGCATGCTCTGTTTAAATTCCCAGCAGCTTTTTCGATTTTGTCCACTTTTCCCACTGAATTTCATCATAATAAATATTTTAACAACTTGTAAGCCAAAGATGGCATCTCATTGTTTTAACTGCATGTTTGTCCTTAAACACTTTACTTTCTTGTTCACTGAATTTCCAGTCACATTCTTAGCTTTTTTTTTAATCTTAATAATTACTTCTTTAAAAATTTATGCACATTTTATATATTCCAAAGCTGTTATCATTTTGTCATACAGTACTGATTTCGTTCCTCAGTATTTACCCTTTAAATACAAATTAATCATTGACTTTCTTTTGCACCATTTCCTTATTCTTGCTGTTAATCCATGTCTCTTTTGACTTGCAGGTAGTTGGTATATACAAAAACTAATAGTGCCTTCACAAAAAGACTTTGTAATAACTAATTACATAGTTTTATGAATTCCTTAGTCAAGGAAGAAGGCAATGATTATATTTTAAGTCATGTTTGTATCTCAATGATAAACCAAATCACTTGCACACCTGTATGCCCAGTAGGTGTTGAATTGGAGTACTGTAATTCCTGCACACCTATCCTGTAGACCCCTGAAAAACTGCAAATATTTTCTACCCCATGCTCCAGCATGAAGAACCATTAGCTATTTTCTGGGTCTTACTCAAGAGCTTTTTTAATGTTGTTTTATAGTTAAGAGCACAGAGTCAGACACGACTGAAGTGACATAGCAGCAGTAGCATAGTTAAGAGCCAAGGTTATGCAGGTAGCCAGTCCTGAGTTTGAGTCCAGGCTTGACCCTACCAACTTCCTAGTTGTGTAACCTTGATGAAAGTCTCAGATTGCCCATCTGTAAAATGGATCATTATGGTATCTATCTCTTTGATATGTTATGAGACTTAGATGTTTACCCAATTTGAGACAGGGGCATAATTAGCACTTGATAAATGATGACTATTATTTTAATATTATCATTACAATAAAAATTAGTTAAGTACTTCAGATGAATTGTAATACTGTATCTGTTAGAGTTTGAATTATTATTACTTATTGCATCATTAACTTATTACATGTTACCTGTGTTCCCTCTACAGAGAAATAAGAACAGATATCCAAGTCTTTAAGGATATATTTTTAAGATAAATTATGTTGGAATACATGAAAAAAATTTGAATGAAATACATATTCCTTTAGCTATTAGAAAGATTAGTAATGAGTATTCTGCTTATTAAAGTAGTCATATCAGTCCTGATAGGCTATTATTCTTAAATAGTAAGCAAATTCCAGATATGTACATATCCTTCAATTTTGATTAGATAATAACTAACTCTAATTAACCTACACTAATACTTGGCAACTTTCCTATCTTAATAAACCCAGGTAAGTGAATTTTAAAAAAATAGTATAAAAACTTTTAAAAAATCTATTAATATATTATTATGTTTATATTAATAAGAAAAAAAGAATAAAATGATTTTGCTATAACTGGGAACAAAGAAAGGAGACTAATCAGTCTTAAAAATCATTTGCAGTTAACATTGCACAATAAAGGAAAATCACCCACAAGATATTTTCAAGCATATTCATGGTGGAATAGCAAAGACAAGTGACAATGGGTGTCTCAAAAGAAATACATTTTTACTTCCATAAGACTGTTTTCAATCTTTAGGTACTGATAGAAACACAATGAGGAAATATAAATACCAGAAGAGAAATAACATGATAGCAGGAGAGAAATATTAGTATTTCCTTTCTTAAGTTTGTGTTATATTTTCAAGTTTTGTCTTTAGGGAATTTTAGGACAATAGTTATTGTGGTACATTAAGAAGAGTTTAAGTTTTTTTTTTTCTATCAAATAAGTATATACATAAGAATAGACTTTTCTAATTATTTTACTGAGCTCCCTGAATAAAGAACTGAAGAAAGTATTTTAAAACTTAGTCTTTTATGAAAATATTATAATTGTCATACTCATACACTCTGTGATTTTGAAATGTATTTAAACAACATGCTAATATTGTTCTGAGTCAAAAAACTTACTTATTGCAAAATAATTTATTGTTTAAATTGTGATCAATCCTACTAAGCTTTGTCACAAGTAAGATAACTTGAGTTGCCCAAGATTTTCTTGATTTCAGAACTGAAAGTCCCATGTCTGGGGAGCAGCCTCAGTCTGAACAGACTGAGATGGTCACCCTAGTTACAGGTCACTTAAATATACAAAATACAAAATCAAGCCAAGAATAAGACTGTTAGTATGACACAAAATTTTAAATTCACCTTAAAGTGAGCAAAATTGATTATGAATAGAGTATTTTCACAGTCTGATAAAAGCAAAGAAATGCTGCTTAATATAGATTAACAATGATCAAAATTTACCTTAATAAGATACTTACTTTTGTAAAAATTCTTCATGGCCACATATACTTAAAAGATGATCTCTGGGGAATAACTGGTCATTTGTGCAAAAATGTGGAATTTCTGCAATTAGGTCTTTGACAAGATAATTAGCTAAAAATAAGATTGAATAAAAGATGTTAATAAGAGCTCATTATATATTGGTTAAGTAAAATATTTTGAGCACAAAAAATGATGCACGCATTATGAACTGTTATAACTATCTTTATCAAGAGGAATTAAAATGAGATACATCACACTTACTGGTCTGATTATATGTGGAGCTTTTTTTTTAAGTATTCTTTGCATTTTCTTTGATCACTCTATCTTCATATAATCGAACAGAGCTAGGTATTTCATTTCTCATTCTGAAATCTTTGGTAACGGTAGCTTCTGCATTAAAAAAAAGTGTTCAACTGTGGTCATCCTTAGAGATTTGAGAGATGCCAAAGAGATATACAGAGTGAATGCTAGGTGGCAAGCCAGGAGCCTAATCCAAATATGGCAGCTTCCAAAGCTGGTGCTCTTAATAATTCTGAGTCTTTACATCTGATCGTTCTTCCTTTCCTGTGCAGATCACCTCAGATTCTGTCTTGGATAGCATTATAATAACCTGGAAGGACATTGATCTTTTTCTTCACCTTCCCTAGGACTCAAAAGTGTCAGCGTATTATAGGGTAAAAACCCTTTGCCATCTCATATTTACATTCTACAATATCCCCCCATAATGACACACATATACTGTTTAATTATGTTTGCCTATGAAATATTTTCTATTTATAGATGATAAAGAGGGATTCATTATCATATATGATAATAGTTAGAAATTATGGACAGAGGAACCTGTTGGGGTACAATCCATGGGACCACAGAGAGTTGGATATGACTGAGAGGCCAAGCACACAGCCAAAAATGCTTTCAATGTGATCTTCAATGAAAGTAGGTACAACGGATTGTATTGATGATCCTTATTGAAGATTTGAACAGCATACTGCAAATCCTCAATTGCACTTAGTCAAGTTGAGTTTTGCTTATAATTATATGTTTCCATTGATGTGACTTCTTTTACCGCCAAACCATTGGAAAAGATTTTTGTCACAGACTGGCTAGCAAAACATAGTATAAGTGGTATTATTGAACTTGCCATGAAGGAAAAAAGGAAGCATATAATGCTGGATTTAAAAGTGTGTATTTTATGGGAGATCAAATTGTTATCAATAAAATGGTTAGAGAAACAAACGGTAGTGATCATCAGGGAATTAGAGATTACAGAAATTCCCTGACATAGGAGAGAGTATCTTATATGTGCTATTGCTTGGTAATATTGACTGAAATATTATGAATTGCAGCTAAAATAAAATATAGCCACAGGCAAAATCAAGACTGGAAAGGCTTTGGAAAGAAGGGGAGAGCATTGCCAGTGTAAAATGGCAGGGAAATATCTCCAAAGACTCCAGTTTATTTTAATTAATTTGACTTTCCCATTTCCAAGACTGTATTGCCTATGCTATTTTGTAGTGTGTATGAATTCATTATTTCACTACAGTTAATTGTTGCAGCTTACATGAAGGACACCATAAGCTAGTTTCTAGCTGTTTCTCCTCTTCTGTGCTTTGGTGTCATGTCTTCTGCTACTCTTTGGATGTCTCATTATCACTTCAAATTCAGCATGTCTATATCTGAAATTACCATTTCTCTCCTTGAAGCCAAACAGTTAAGTTTCTGTAAGTTAAACTTTTCATCCATATGGTAAGCCAACAAGTACCATGGTTTATTTTAAGTAGATTTTATACCTGTATCTTCAATTTGGCAGCTAATATTATCCTTTTTCCAGTTTCTCATAGTTGCCAACTTCATACAACCCTTCTCAATCTGTTGACCATATTGCCTACCATATTGAAAAGGCGAAGACCCATTCGTGATTCTTTAAATTATGCTACTTTGCAGCTTAAATCTAGTGTTTATGCATCCTTCTTGATCCCTTTACATCTCTTTTGACATAAAAAAGTATCACTGTTGTTTTGCTTAGTGCTAAGTCATGTCCGATTCTTTGCGACCCCATGGACTGCAGCACACCAGGCTTCCCTGTCCTTCACTATCTCCTGGAGTTTGCTCAGACTCATGCCCATTGAGTCAGTGATGCCATTCAACTATCTCATCTTCTGTCATCCCCCTCTTCTTCTACCCTCAATCTTTCCAGCATCGGGGTCTTTTCCAGTAGCTGGAGTATCCTTGCTTTTTATTAAATCTAACTTCTTCACATATGATTCTTCCATCACTGGTTTGCTGTTCCATCAATTTAAAGCCCTTCTCTTATATATATGTAGTATTCCCCACTCTAAAGATGCTTTTGTCTTTTCTTTAAAATGTTCTTTTTCTGTTTAATATTCCAATAAAATCACTCCTTTTCCATTATATTCCCTTAAGGATAGTATCTTATTTATTTATTTAATTTTTACCTTCTCATTACTGCCAAATTTCTCTAGAGTACATAACTTCTGATAATAGTTCTCAATTACTCTTTAATCTTTGCAAACTGATTTCTACCATTTTACAGGTCACAAATGACTCCCTAATACAATTCCAACTATGTGTCATCTAAATCTAGACAGTGAAGACACTGGCTTTAGAATAATCTTGGAGTTGGAAAAAAGGACAGGGAATCTTCTTCACTGAAGTGATAGCTGAAGTTTGTAGAAGCAGAGAAGACCTTGTTCAAAACACCTGCTCCTCCAGAAGGATTCTATTTTCTCACTCTGGGGGAAACAGTTCTCTTTGGATGAGAACCTTTCACCGTCTCCTCCTCTTTCTGTCTAGATTTCGTTATTCCTTAAGTTTCTAGCAACAGCTTCTGTCTTTTATTGGTCATTCTTGAAATGCTCTTCAGAATTTTATTCTTTAGAGTACATCTATATTATTAGTAAAGCATTAATATAAAGTAGCAAAGGGATCACAGTTTTGGCCTAAAAATTAATTTAAGATGAAAACATTTGAAATCTTATCTGTACTTTTCTTATCTGAATAAAGCGATGCCTCATAATACAGGTGGTATTAATTTCCTTCTGAGAGAGCTTCCTGCAAATTCCAGAAAGGAGACAGACCACACACCCACTAGCATAAAAAGATGTATAATGATTGTTTTTTCTAGCTGAAGCTTTACACACCTCCTACTGCACACATTTTTATGTTATGCTGTTATATAAATGTTTACCTCTGAGTTTCAGCAGGTCACTCATTAATGAATAGCCCCTGCATGCCTGTGTAAAGAAACCTTGTCTTTTGTCCTGTTAATCTGTCTATTGTCAATTATATCACAGTCCTAATCCCACTTCAAATTTAAATTGGCAAAGGAGAAGTTTTTCTCCTAAGAGTAGCATACACTACTCTGTATATTTTCATAAATGTGTCTTGTCTCCCCCTCTACTTTTTCTCCCTTCTCCTAATCCGTCCCTTCCTCCTCCTCCTTCTTGTAAACACTCTTAGTATCTTTGAGGCCACAGACATCCTCTTTACCACTGTACATCTCTAACACTTAACACAATGACCTAATCACTTTACTGAAACTTCTTGTAAAAGTCAAAAGTGGCCTCTGGCTTGCCAAATCCAATATTGGAAATTAAATATTATAAACTGGAAGATCAGGAGTGGTCTCCTTAGTTCATAATTCTTTCTTCTTCTCCAGCAACTGAAGTCAACGTTACTTTATGAAGTCAACTTTATGATATCTGAGTATCATTCTGGTAGGATCAAGGTGCAACAGCACTGACCTTGGCTGTCCAATCAGAACCCTGCTTTCAGAAACTGGGACATGGATCTGAAAGCAGCTCTTTTGCCCCTTTTCTCTTTGCTCATTTCTGTTCCCCTGTAACCTTGAAAGAACCTAATTAACCTGTTGATTCTTTTCTGAGATAAAAAGAAGTAAGATGAAGAATTAAGTAGTTAAAGAATGATTAGTTCTCTAGAGCAACACCCCACCCCACCTTAGCGATCCTGCAGACATGTCCCACAGGCAAGATAACATCTGAAGGGAGAGAGTCAGTCAACCTCCACAGAACAGAGAAAAATGCAGAACCCAGCCTTCTGCCTCCATGATTCACTGAGATTCTTCCCCCACTTGTTTCCCTTTAAAAACTGTCAGGGCTGAGCAGAATCTTCGGAGTGGCCTTGGGGCATGAGTCCATCTTCTCCACAGATGGCTGGCTTTTCTGATTAAAGCACCTTTAATAATTCCTCCTGATTATTGATTTTTAGCAGTGGGCAGCCAAACCTGAGTTTGGTAACAGATCCAACAGACTGAACTTTCTTTAGAGATTGAACTTTCTTTAGAGATTGAACTTTCTTAAGGTGGCTGGCCAAGGAACATTTAAGCTTGAGCCTGGCTTTCCATGTGTTTCAGAAAAGTAAGGGAAATGAGTCAGCAGAAAGTAAGAGAAACATAAGAAACAATTATACAGAGAGGAGACAAGGTGAGAGACATACAGGAATTTTGGACTGCTTGTACATCAGAGTTTTCTTCCCAAATGTTTTCTGAATTCCTACTCCTAAATTCTAAAGAAATACCTGTAATCCTTAAAAAAATTTTTTTAACTTACATCAGCAGGAGTTGGTTTCTGTTAGTTTTAAAGCAGATGATCCTAATGCCCCTACGTAATATTATTATGTTTATAGTCATCTGTACTAACTTGGAGCATTAACTAGAGTAAGAAAGAAAAAAAAAAAAAAAAACCCAACAAAATCTAGTAGTCATAATGAAACTACAGTCCATGGGGCTACAAAGAGTCAGACATAACTGAGAGACGAATACTTCTACTTCAATTAAAAAATTGAAATCAACCTTGAATATTCATCAGAAGGACTGATGCTGAAGTTGAAGCTCCAGTAACTTTGGCCATCTGATGTGAAGAGCCAAAAAGACCCTGATACTGGGAAAGATTGAAGACAGGAGGAGAAGGGGACAACCGAGGATGAGATGGTTTGATGGCATCACTGATTCAATGGATATGAGTTTGAGCAAACTGCAGGAGATAGTGAAGGACAGGGAAGCCTGATGTGTCACCATCCATGGGGTCGCAGAGTCAGACATGACTTAGCAACCGAACAAGAATTTGTCAAGGAACAGCAGTTGATAGGTAGAAACTTAGTAGCAACAAATGTTGTTTGAAGAAAAAAAATGTTTTGCAAAAAGGTTGACTGTAACAGTGAAATAAATATTAAACAATTTAAAGAGATTCTAAAGCTTTAGAGAAGTAAGAATCATCTGGTGAGTTTGATAAGATAGATACCTGGGATCTATCTGCAGAGACTGATTCAGTAGATCTGCTAACTATGCTGGACTGACAGGACCATTATAGTTCTTACTCTGAAGATACAGGCTGTGTATCAATGTCTATTCCATCTCCCAGTTTATTTACTTTTGAATAAAACAGTTGTTTCTAAAGGATAAGAACAGCCATTTCCACTTACATATAGCCTTTCTCTAGAATCTTTTTGAAATTCAGCTTTTATTTTTAATATGCTAAAAACTTGCTATACTTGCTATTTCATAGCAGGAAAATAAGGTGTCCTGGGGTGAGCTATGGAGAGAGCTCTTTGAAACAATAGCTAAACAAATGTTAAAAGATTTCCAGCTGTTTTCCTGTTACTTCACTTCAGGGCAAAATACTAGCTAATACTGCTTCTTTTAATGACTTCAGACTGTGGGCTCAAGGTTAGGCAGCTCATACCAGCTTTAGGTAGATTTTTATACTTATTTGCAAGATTACTTACCACATGGGATAAAATGAAGTCCTTGTGTTGAGTTATCAGTAAAAATATTTATATTAAACTTAGTATTAGAAAAGAGCTTATATGGAAATGCTGTAGTTGGGCTCCAAATCTTCCCAGAATTGGAATCCATGTCAGTGGCATGATATGTTTCTCTTATTCTGAAAAATATATGTGAAAAAGTACTTAGGACAAGATTTTAAGAAACTTCTTGCAGGGTTTGCAATAGAAGATTTAACATAGGAAAGTAGCCAGCAGCTGATTCATGGTACAGTGCTGTTAGCTAGCTAGATTGGTAAAGATTACAGTTAAACCAAAAACAACTGTAAATGTCTGGTCTTTAAGTTTTCTCTGGTGCATCTCATTTGAAGCAATTAGAAATAAATTGTCCAGCTAAAACAAGATAGGAGCAGTTGCTATTGCTGCCTTCTCTCCCACAAATGTACACACACACTATATTGCATTCCTTTTTGTATCCCACCAGACACACACACACTATGATATATTCATTTTTGTATCCCACCATCACCCAACACATTCCATGAACATGAAATGGGTTCCACAAATGTTTCTAAATGCTTTATTGAATGGAAAACTTTTTGCCAGTGCACAACTACACAGCCAGCCAAGCAGACTTGGAAAAGGAATTTTGTGACATTATAGAGAGAAATTTCATTAGACCTGCCTGATGGCTAATGCCTGACAATCCTATGGGGGATAATACCGTTTGCCAGATTTCTAAGAGAAAAGATTTTTCTTGCCTGGCAACAACTCAGTCAGTGAGAGGCTGTCACAAGTCAGCCAATGAAAAGCCACTATACTGGGAAACTCCCTTTGTCTCTGATGGATTTTTGTAATAGCCCCTCCCAACTTCCCCTTCTCCTTTATGAAAGTTTTCCTCTCCTTTGCTTTACTGGGACTTGCCTGTGGTTTTCCATAATTACATGTCCCAAATTGTAATTTTTTGCTTCTCCCAAATAAACCCATTTTGCTGATGAAAAAGGAATACATTGTCATTTATACAATATGAAAATTCACCCTGAACAGTGACTGTTGCTTCATTGACATTTCCTCTGAAGCTTGAACTCGTGCCTTTCTCAAGCCAGAAGTCACTCATTTATTTATTCATTGATGGTTAAATTCTCTTGTTTGTGTCACATTGGTAAGTACAATTCTTGGCAGCTCATTTTCTTTAAAATTTGGATTTTACACAAATATTTGGATTTTACATAAATAATTGAGCCCAGAAGTCATTTGTACATTCTGCACAATTACTTGCTGTGTCAGAGTCAGAGAATTGCAAAAGAGTTTCTCCTTGGAGCCAGGAGCCTTGAGTTTGAACTCTGACTCTCTTATTCAGTAGTTTTACGGTCAGAGGCAAGTTATTTGACCAGTTTCTTTGTTTGCACAAATGAGGATATTTATATCTACTTTAAAGTTTTATGTGAGAAAAGGCATATAAAAGACTTTTGTAGAATGTAAAGCAATATATGCATGTAATGTATCATAATTATCATTATATATAGTTATAGCTGAATCCCTGTAGAGCTATATTTTTATGCCCACATGTAGAATATAACATAAAATTTGTAACTAGCTATTTAAAATGCTTTTGATGATGAATATCAAGTCTTGGATTATTTTTCCTTTTTTGTTAATATTGCAGAAACCTAAACTTTCTAGTACTTTTCCTGAATGAAAAATTATGCATTCTGTGTAATATATCAGATATATTACATCCTTGACATTCTTCCTAACAATTTATGCAGCTTTAAAGTAGTGTACGTTCATTGAAGTAGCCCCATCTCTGTACCCTTAAACTCTACCAAAACATCCCTTCCTTAAGGGACCTCACAAGTGGAAAAGTACATGTTCATCCAATGGGCCTGGCATGCATAAGGATCACCTTGTTTTCTGGGTTCCATCCCCAAAGTTTTTGACTCAGTAGATAAGTGGAGGATTCCCACCCCCACCCCCATTTTTTTCTCCCAGCAGTTTTCCAAATAAGCCACAACTACTACAGTTCAAAGAACCACTGTTTAGGATAAACATATAGGCCACTCTTCCTTCTTTTACCCTCCTTCAAAGGTTTGCACTCCATTTCTGAATTGAGACGCTGGATGATCTAGCATTCAATCATATGATAAGATACTATTCAATGCATGCATGCATGAGTTAACCTTCTACCATTTTGGAGAATTAAATTTAGAATGTAAATTCATGACTCTTTCTTTTCTAAACCTTCACTGAGCATCTACTGTGGGCCCAAAATTTTTTGTGTGTACTCTTGCTCTGGCGACTCAGACAGTAAAGAATTCACCTCTAGTGCAGGAGAACTGGGTTCGATCTCTGGGGTGGAAAATTCCCTGGAGAAGGAAACGGCCACCCATTCCAATATTCTGGCCTAGAGAATCCCATGGACAGAGGAGCCTGGCAGGCTACAGTCCATGGGGCTGCAAAGAGCTGGACATGACTGAGTGACTTTGACTATTGCTCTCTGACGGCCTTTGCCTGCAGCCCCTTAAAGCATGGTTTAGTTTCCCGGCCAGAGATTGAAGTCAGGCCATGGCAGTGAGAGCGCTGAATCCTAACCACTAGACCCCAGTGACCAGTGACAAGGCCCTGGCCCATCAGATGTGTAGAAGTGAATTTTCACATAGAGATGGAAAGTAGTGAAACAAGTAAAGTGTTTATTAGGAGGAAAAGAGCACATGTGGATAGGCACATGGGTGGGCTCAGAGAGTCATGCCCTCACAGGAGTTTGAATCCCTTTAATAGGGTGTTTCTTCTGGGTTTCCTTTGGCCATTCATCTTGCTTTGCATGGTTCTGAGTCTGTATTTGGTTTATCTCAGGGTCCTTCCATGGGTGCAGGCACATCTTTTAGCCAAGATGCGTCCTAGCAAATGTGCTATTGGATATTGACATTACCTGCTATGCCCTGGCACTGCCTCCCTTTTTGACCTTCAGGGAGCCTTCCTGCACATGTGTAGTTGGGAAGATCTCTTTGACATCAAGAATGAGGAATATGGGATCTTTTATCTCTTAACTGGGTAGGGCTCAGCTCCTCTCTCACTCTTATTTTGGAGTATCTATCTACAGGGGACAAACTCTGGCTGCATAGCTTGGGACCCATCTGTCTCCTGTCTCACTATGATATTTTATTTTATCATAAAACTATATTTCTTGAGATATATGGCTTAAAAGTATGTCATAGTAGGAAACCAAATTCCATAAATTAGAGAGCCTCTTGAAGGGTGTATAGCAGGAATGTTAACAGCATTTTTAGGCATTTTTAGGTATGGTTACTTAAGTATTAGGAAAAAACACAAATGAAACTGGATATATAAATCCATTCTACTATGGCTTTCCAGAAAGTTTGGAGACTCTCTTAAGAAAGTTGTCTTTCAAATTCAATTTGGTTATTTTTTAAATGAAAGAGCTTTGGATATTTAGATACCTAAATATTTTTGGTAGTATTTGGATACCAGCACATAGTAGGTCCTCAAAAAAATTGTTGTTGAGTGAACAGTGTGTTTGTGGACAAAATAATTATGCATATATAAATTTATTTTTTATGAGTACATGCCAACAAAAATTATTGAAAACCAAAAAAGTAAATGTGTAAATATAACCTTTATCTTCTTTTTACTACTTTAATATTTACTATTGTTTGGTTGTTGTTTTTTTAGTACTCATGGTTACTTTGAAAGAAACTATTGAGAAAAATTCCATCTAAGAGTTTTAAAATGTACCATGAGCTACTGACAAACCATCTCATAAAATATTTTTATGTCACTATTAAGAAGGTTTCATCAAAGAATATATACTAAATTCTCTTGGGGAAAAAAGTTATGGGAGAGACGAATAAGTGTTTTTTGATGGAGCTATACCAAGTACTACCTTGTGATATTAAGAGAGCTATTTCCCATGCTTCGAGAGTAGAAATTATCACATCTTAAATTTTATTAAAGTGTCAAGTTCCTGGCAGTGCTTGTCAGGTTGTGACAGTAGGTAGCTTATTCTTGAAAGAATCAATATTGATATCTTTAAACATCCTAATTTAGGAATCCAAAGTGCCATTTAAAATTTTCTTGTGAACTGGAGCAAGAAATTAATTAAAGATTGAATATGGGTTCATGGATTTGAAATGCTTTTTTTATTTTTGTATTCATGTGCCCTTTGGTTATTCCAATATGGTAACAAATTTTTTTTAACTTGACCTTGCTTTTCAGTTTTTTTGCTTGTTCTTTGTTAAAATCTCTGTCATACATGAACTAGTTACTAGGCACTCAGGTAGCTTTTTATGATAATGATTAAATAAATGGTTCAACTCTTTAATCCCAAATGATCATTCAGCAGGCAGCTGCTACAGGTGATAAATAAACTAATGTTTACTTATATGTATATTTATTACACTTAAAACAGTCCAAAAATATAAAAATCAAGATAATTAAAATGAAAGTGCACTAATTTTTCAAAAATTTCAGAAATCTGAACAAAAGAAAAAATGGCATTATATAAGTTTTCATTGATTTATTAGAGATTGGTCTTTAAAAAGGAGGCATCTACCTTTAGAAGTTCTTTTTTTAGATTAGCAAAAAGGGGATGGTAACATCCCCTAGTGATCGAGTTTGTTTTTCATTGGACAAACACCGATGCATTTGTTCAGCATTCTGTCGGTCCATTCAGGGTAAGATTGAGTTATTAAGCAGCAGGTATTCTCATTGTTCTAAACAGTATATTCCAGGTAAGAAGGATAAATTCATGCTAGTTTCGGACAGAGCCACAGAAGTCAGTCACTTATGTGCCAGTTAAATGAGAAGTTAATTTACTGCAAACCAAGCTATTAGCAAACAGCATGAGCAAGCCCAAAGTTATAAAACATTCATCTTTAGCAGATTTTCAGGGGAAAATTTTATTTAACTGTAAACAAAGAAACAATACCAGAAGTTGATTAATGAACTACTGGGTAATACATTTATACTTTTAACTATGTTAAAAATTATAGAGCTTTAACATTCTATATGCAAGATTAGTCTGTTCAGGGATGTTAAAATAGACAAATTCATGCACGTTCTAGAAATGTCAAAGTTGAATGAAATAGCAGCACTCACTTTTTTACTTTGTTGCAAAAGGATGCCAAACTCATATTACTGCCTTGAGCTACTTCAACCAGCTGAATGGAACAACCTGTCAACTTAAAATAAAAACTGTTAAAATAGTTTTGTGTGGAGAAAAGGTAAATACAATTCTAAAATTTTTAATTTGTTTTAAAAAGCCATTCTGCTTTTAATTTTATTTTTAAAACTTTATTGAAACAATACAAATGGAAAAATACATAAATCTTAAATATATTTATATTTGAACTTTGAGGAATGTATGCAACTATGAATATTAATATCCAATCAAAATATACATTTCTATCACTTTAGAAAGTTCCCCCATATCTCCTTCCATCAGTCTCAACATTTATTTGGTAACTGTTAATTCACATTTCTGTCACCATAGATTAAGTGTATATGCTCTTGCGTTTCTGTCTTCTTTCATTTAAATCATCTATGTTTTAAAATTTATGCTGTCATACATTATAATAGTTTATCTTTTTTATTGCCTATTAGTAGTATTCTTTTTCATTACTATTCCACATGTTAGTTTACCCATTTTCTTGTTGATGGACAGGTGTGTTGTTTGTAGTTTTGGGGTATTGTAAAGAAAAATATTAATTTTCATATGCAAGTGTTTTTTGGACATGTGTTTCACTTCTGAATAAATGCATAATGATTCAGTCAGAGGGTAGGTATATGATTAACTTCAAAAGAAAAATCTTTGCTTTATGTATTTTGAAGCTGTTACTAGGTACATATGCATTTAAATTTGTTATGTCTTCCTATTGACCCTTTTATTATTACGAAATGACCATTTTCTTTCTAAACTGTACTTTTTCTGATATTTGTAATGACACAAGGCTTTGTTTTGCTGGTTGAATGTTAAATATGTTGATTCTTTTACTTTCAAACTATCTGTACCTATGGTTTTCAAATTTGACTCTTGTAAATAACACTTGTCTTTATCTAGTTTGGAATGTATTCAGTATATTTCTGGATGTGGTTGGGTTTAAGACTGCCATGTTCGCACATGCTTCTATTCATTTCTTCTATTTTCTTTTGTTCATCTATTTCTCCTTCCCTGACTTTTTCAGTTTTTCTTTTCTTTTTTTTTTTTTTTACTGTTCTTTTAGTGGTTATACTAGCTTAGAAATTACAATATGCATCCTAAATATTTACAGTTTACTTAGAGTTAATACTGTACTACTGCGTTTAAAATCTAAGAATTTTCAAGAGCAAATAACATTTACCCCCTTCATCTTTTCTGCTCTTGTTGTCTTATACTTTTTATTTACTTATACAGTAATTCTTATAATGAAAACTATTTTTTTTGCTTTATACAGCTGTCTTTCAAAAAAAATAAGATTAAAGTAGTTTTTCATATCTACTAACATATTTACCATTTGTTCTGTTCTTTTCTAGATTCCATCTGGTGTGGTTTTTTTGCATATAAAACACTTTGGTGTTTTTTGTGTGTATGTGAACTAAGTTTTCTCTACATTTGTTTATATGATAATATTTTTATTTCATTTAAAATTTCAAGCATGTACTCAATGAATACAGAAGTATGAATTCTCTTCTTTTGCTTTTTTAAATAAAACCTTAAAAATGCCATTTCATTGTCATTTTGGCTTCCATTGTTTCTGGAAAGGTAATGCTTTAAATCAACTTGTTTCACTGCATGAAATATTTTTTCTCCTCTGCTATCTTTTATGATCTTCTTTTCAAATTTGGTCTTCATATGTTTTAGTATAATTTGTCTACATGTGCTTGTCTTTGCATTTATAGTTTGAGATGTATTGTTTTTCTTATATCTGTAATTTAATATTTTTTACCCAATTTGATAAAATTCAGGGCATTATTTCTTGAAATGAATTTTTCCATCTTTCCTCTCCTGTTAGCTTTCTAAATTATCCATATGTTAAACTCCTTATCTCATAAGTTTATTAGTCCTGCTCACTTTTATAAAGTTCTTTTATTTTCTCTATTTTAGTTTGGATAATTTCTATTATTTTTCTTTCAAGTATTGTTTTTTCCCTCTGTCATCCTTTATCTGTTTTTAGCACACCCACTGACTTTTTCTTTGCAGATATACTTTTATTACTAAATTTTCCATTAGTTTTTGTTTTTTCATAGTTTCTTGTTTCCTCATGAGGTTCCTCATTTGTCTATTCATTATGTTCACCTTTACTTCATCTACTTGAACATCCTTTTAATAACCTCCTTTGAGTCACTGTCTGTTAATTCCAACATCTGTTCTATCTCAGAATCTATTCACTGTGTTATTTTCTTGATTATGGTTCAGAATTCCCTATTCTTTACACATCTTACTCATTTGTTATTAAATGTTGGCTATTGTAGATGACACATGAGGAATTGTTTCTACAAACTACAATTTTCCTCTGGCAGGCGGTCCTTTTGGTCTTGTCTGCCTTGATTTTATTTTTTGTAAGGCCACATCTCATTTGGTATGTAGAGCATTTACTAGAGAGCGCGACTTTTGCTCTTAAGAGGTAGTTTTGTGTGATCTCAATCGAACATCTGAAGTGCTCTGCTCAGAGTCTGCTCTTGCTGGATCAGAACCTGTGGCCTGCATAAGTTCTCTTTGTGTGTGGTGAATACGATCTCTTGGCCAACAGTCTGCGGGATGAATCATGTAGACTCCCGACTCCCATCCACTGCAGAGCTCCCTCTGTGGTCTGCGCTGCAAATCACCGCTTCCTTCACAGCCCAGAACTGCAGTCTCTGCCTCCTCAGTTTACTGATGCTGTTGTCGTTCAGCCACTCAGTCGTGTCCAGCTCTTTGAGACCCCATGGACTGCAGGCTTCCCTGTCCTTCACAGTCTTCAGGAGTTTGCTTAAACCCATGTCCATTGAGTCGGTGATACCATCCAACCATCTCATCCTCTGTCATCCCCTTCTCCTCCTGCCCTCAATCATTCTGAGCATCAGGGTCTTTTCCCATGAGTTGGCTCTTTGCATGAGGTGGCCAAAGTATTAGAGCTTCAGCTTCAGAATCAGTTTTTCCAGTGAATATTCAGGATGGTTTCCATTATGATTGGCTGATTTGATCTCTTGCTGTCCAAGGGACTCTCAAGACTCTTCTCCAACACCACAGTTTGAAAACATCAGTTCTTTGGCGCTCAGCCTTCTTCAGGTACTGCGGCTCAAGTTAGGCTCCACTAGCCTACCTAGCACCAGGAAAGAGCCCTGCAGAAACCAGAATGACCATAACAACACTTGGGTGTTTCTCTTCTCTCAAGGATCCCTGTCTCGACTGGTTCTTCAGTCCTGAAAACAGTAGTTCCATGTGTTTTGTCTAATTTCATAGTTGTTTTCAGAGGTAAGAGAAAGTTTAGTACTTGTAACACCATCATGATCAGAATAGAGGTTCCTAAAATTCATCCACTTCTAATTCAAATCCCTTGAGGTGTGATTCCTTCTGCAAGTGCCACAGACACAGTTGTGTCTTCCCTAACGAACTCATCCTCTGTGTTATTTTACTGTGTTGACATTAATCATTTGCATGTAAATTTGAACAATATGCTATTCCTAAAATTGGGTATCATGCATTTTTCTTCTTTGTATTTGTTATGCCTAGTATATTATATATACCTTGAGAATATGACAAATAGTTGTCGAATAAATGAAGAATCCTTTTGTCTAACCCTGTAAATTGCAGCTGAAATAATGCTTCTTCTTTTTATTGTTTACTTCTGATTTCCCTTGTGTCTAGATTCAGTATAGCAGAGAAATGTTCGAATATTATGCAAGAAGCTTTGTGGTTACTAAAATGATTGGAAAACTACTAATGAACCCATCAGGATGAATTGCACAATGATTACTTAATTTCCTACTCTTGAAATGTTCCCAATAGATGGTGCCTGCCAACAGAGTAATTTAGAAGCCTCTGAGTAAAGGGCCATTTTTCCTACCAATAATGATATGATGTTTTAATTCATGGTAATGTAACTCAAAATATAAATGTAATGAAATGTATTTGTGTTTCTGTGTGTGCATAACACAATAAGAATGAAAAATACAATCATATAAACCTCCAACTATGATATTTTTATCTAATAAAATGTAAATACTATACCACACTGTTTAATTTTGATGAAACCAGAACTTTAAAAATATTATAAAAACTCTTTCTTTAGAAAAAATCATTAATTCATGAAAATGGAATTTGTGAATTATAAACATTTTTTCCAAAGTAGTGTTAATACACTCCCCTCCCCTACTGACGATTAGTTACTCTTGTTACTAAATTCACCCAGCACATTATTGATTGATTCTTTCAGATTCATATTTTTAGGTTGACAAATATGATACATACCTCAGTGTTCTTTGGGCATGTACTTTCCCATGTCCTGGGTAGAGAAGAACCTTTAAAGGGCATCAGAGAAGACTCCACAATGTTCATATTTCTACTGCTTTTATTTTCTTCTTTTGGCATCAAGTTACTTGACAAGAATGGATATATAGGAAGAACACTGCTTTCAAATCCTATATGGTAGTTATGATTTTCATTTTCCAGTTGACTCTGTGAATTAATTCTATCCAGACTGGTGGATGATAGAGGTAAATTATTGAATCCATAATCATCAGCACCATGGTATTTTCCTATGGGATTTCCCCAAGAGCTTCCTTTATTGATGTTTTGAGGATTTGGTAGCACAGAATGCCTACTAAAACCAATTACTGGTGTTTCACTAACTTGGTGACAGGAGAGTTCTGAGCCTTTAAAAGTGAATTCATTCAAGGATGTTTGGTGTGTTTCATCTAATGAATGTTTTCTTGAGTTCCAGTGTGGTGCACTGGGCATAAAAAAGGCATTTTCTTCAATTTCTCTCTGACAGAGTGGGATTTTATTACTGATCTCATCTACTACATTATCAAAACCCAGACTGACTAGGCTAGGAAAAAGAGGTTGAGTCAAGGAGGGGAATTCTTGGTGCTCCTGCTGCTTTTCAGGTGATTCACTGGAATTTAGATCTGTTTTCCAGTAATATGCCATTCTTTATTTTATGTAATCGAGAGGGTTGACTCTGCTCCAAATATCTCTTCAATGATATTTTAAAAGATGATAGGAATTTTCCTAGACAAATGATAAAAGGAAATAAAAAATGTGACTAATTAGAAATAAAAGAGCTTGCAAGAAAGAAACAGGTTGAGTAAATACGGACAATTGTTTTGAAGTTTCCCCTTAGCAAATGAGATGAACCCATGAGTTATATAAAAATCCATCAGGGCTCACAGAATTAAAGTCCAAGGGGGACTATTGACTTCAGAGACATGCATGAAGCTCCTGTAGGAGAAAGCTAAGTCCACTTCAGTCATGACGGTGGTTTCATGAATGAAAGCCGGTATTCCCCTTTGGATTCCTTTTCTACTGAAAATCCACTGGCTCATAGCAGCATTATCTCCTTCTATATTCAATCACCTATCAGCATGCTAGTATGCTAAATAAAGTATCTTAACAGTCTCCTCATGATCAGCAGTGATTCCATTCCTAGATACAGTCTTAACTTTTTTCTGCCCTCCATAATTAGTTATCTTGTAGGTTGGCTAGACCCTTTCATATCCTCCCCAAAACTTCTTTAAATAACTGCAAACTTCTCTCATCACTTCTCTAAAGCAACTTTCATTAAGTTTACTGAGGAGAAAATTCAACTGATGTTTATCCATCTTTATTTTAACTTTTCTCTCTGCAAAATTTGAACCCTTTTGTTCACTATACTTATTTAAAATTTTCTTGCTGTGTCCTACATTGACTCTCTGTGACACTGTACTCTCTGAGTTCTGTGTTAGCACTTTCTCAAGAATCCTCTGCGATATTGTTCATTACCTACTGGACCCCTTGTCAAAGCTTTTCTTCTCAATCATTCTCTGCATGTAAATTATTTCATACCTCCTATGGCTTAAATCACCCTCTACATATCAATAACCCTAACACAGGACGATTTTTATTATTGTCTCCACTTGGAAATTTTTTTTAACCTCTAAAAGAAAGTCCAAAACCTAAATCAAAATTCACCCCAAAACCTGCTTTTATTCTAAAGTCTTCTGTGACAGAAAATGGCCAAACAATTCACTCAGTTTCTTAGACCAGAAACAAGGGTTTTATCTTTGAGTCTTCCCACACCTTCATTCTTCTACATCCAGTAAATCACCAGTTCCTGTAGGAGACCTTGCTTCCTTTGTTGTCTACCACTGTCACAATCCTAGTCTGAAGTTTTCTAATCCTCTCATCTGCAATGTTGCAGTGTCACTGAAACTACTTCCACATTTTCTACAATTCATTCTTGAGTCTTGTAATCTACTTTTTATGTTACAGTGCTATATTTAAGAGACTAACCATATATCAGCTCTGTATATAACAGTGGTTTCCTACTGTCTCAGGGTAACATGTATAAATGATATACATGTAACATTTTTCTTTCCCATTAAATCATTAGGCCATGTTAGTCTTTTTACTTATAATTCAGTACTTACTGCTTTACTTCATTCAGAGTAGTTGTTCATTTGCATTTATTGATCAAATGATTTAAATGTTGGAAAAATTATAGTTGAATTATAAGAAAATGACACTGAAAAGTATTTCTGTCATTTTGTAGATTTATTTGGAGGAGGAGGAGGTGGCAATCCAATCCAGTATTCTTGCCTTGAAAGTCCCATGGACAGCAGAACTGGACAGACTACAGTCCGTGGGGGTCGCAAAGGGTTGGGCACGCCTGACTGAGTGACTAAACAACAACATGGATTTATTATTTGCCTTAACAATTATATATGTATTAAGGACAAAAACATTTTAAAAGGTGATTATGATAGTCATTATCTATCAAATACCATTTTCTATCAGTGTGTTTTGCAATGGCAAATGATTTTTATTATATTGGTAATAATGGTCTACTTGAAACTCATAACGACCTGAGACATAAACGAGTTAGATTTATTATATTTCACTCAAGAAACTGCACTGATTCAAGAAAGATGTTCAGGAGATATAAATAAAATGGAACTTCAGGAGATATAAATAAGATGTGTATAGAAGGATATATGAAATAGAAAATTAATCTATAAAATTTATGCCAAACTATTCAAATTGATAGGTCACATAGATACATTATCTAGCTATGATTCCTTTTGCAGATATTGCCATTTTTTCATTTCCATAGTAGTAGTGAAAGGTATGTTTCATTAAAGCAAATTATACACTAACAAAAGCAGAAGATATTAAGAAGAGGTGGCAAGAATACACAGAAGAACTATACAAAAAAGATCTTCATGACCCAGATAATCACAATGGTATGATCATTCACCTAGAGCCAGGCATCGTGGAATGTGAAGTCAAGTGGGTCTTAGGAAGCATACTATGAACAAAGCTAGTGGAGGTGATGGAATTCCAGTTGAGCTATTTCAAATCCTAAAAGATGATGCTGTGAAAGTGCCAAACTCAATAGGCCTGCAAATTTGGAAAACTCAGCAGTGGCCAAGGGACTAGAAAAGGTCAGTTTCCATCCCAATCCCAAAGAAAGGCAATGCCAAAGAATGCTCAAACTACCACACAATTGCACTCATCTCACACTCTAGTAAGGTAATGCTCAAAATTCTCCAAGCCAGGCTTCAACAGTACGTGAACTGTGAACTTTCAGTTGTTCAAGCTGGATTTAGAAAAGGCAGAGGAACCAGATCAAATTGCCAACATCCACTGGATCATCAGAAAAGCAAGAGAGTTCCAGAAAAACATCTATTTCTGCTTTATTGACTGTGCCAAAGACTTTGACTGTGTGGATCACAACAAACTCTGGAAAATCTTAAAGAGATGGGAATATCAGACCACCTGACCTGCCTCTTGAGAAACCTGTATGCAGGTCAGGAAGCAACAGTTAGAAATAGACATGAAACAGACTGGTTCCAAATCAGGAAAGGAGTATGTCAAGGCTGTATATTGTCACCCTGCTTATTTAACTTATATGCAGAGTACATCATGAGAAACACTGGGCTGGATGAAGCACAAGCTAGAATCAAGATTTCTGGGAGAAATATCAATAACCTCAGATATGCAGATGACACAACCCTTATGGCAGAAAGTGAAGAAGAACTCAAGAGCCTCTTGATGAAAGTGAAAGAGGAAAATGAGAAAGTTGGCTTAAAACCCAGCATTCAGAAAACTAAGATCATGGCATCTGGCCATCACTTCATGGCAAATAGATGGAGAAACTGCCAAGGTCCAGCCCCAGCAGGACCAGGAATACCCAAGGGATGAGTGGCGTCAGCAAGGAAGAAGACAGACAGACAGACACACACAGATGGTTGCATAGAAGAGGTAGCTTTTAAAAAAATTTTTAGGATAGCTCAGTTTTTATAGAATGAATGTTACCTCCCCCTTAAGTCACCACATATTACATCAGGTATTGGTTTGTGCTTCCATCAATATTTTTTTTCCCCATGTTTTTCCCCTAAGCATTCATCTAGAATGTTTCCGATTACATGGTTTATACTTAAATGTCCCGTACATAGTCTTCTTGCCTCAATGGCCTAACATACTCACTTTAACAAAAACAATGTTCCACAAATCTCAGGTATAGTGCAAATTCTTTGGACAATAAAACAATACATGGGAAGGGTCACAGTAACATGTTTGACATTTCTGAAAATAGTACCATGAGAAAAACCTGATATTTTCTTTTACCTGAAACCACAAAATCTCAATTTATAATGATTAACTATTAAATAGCAAAAACACCTCTAAAGCAGCAAAACACCTTTATTAATAGTAAGATAATGGCAGTAAAACTGGTTAATATAAATCTTCTATTAAAATCCTATGTACCCCATTTTCTAATTTTACAAAAATACCCATAATATCCCATGTTGTTTAAAGAAAGGGAAACAATGAACAAATAGCAGCAAGGAAATAGCAATAGTGAAAACCCTTTCAACCAAGGAGCAAGTAAACTAAAGCAGTATATCTACTTCTAAATCTAAATACCTCTACTCTTTTCTATTCTAGAACATTATAATCTTTTAAGCAAGCAGTCAAACTCTACCTGTGGCCTTTTCTTCTATGACTTGATGTTTATGGTCGTGTCCTGAGCCAGAGCAATCTTGAGCATTTCCAAAAAGGCTTGGACTTTTCCAGCGAGGCCTTATTACTATATATTATCATTTCCAAAAATTAATAAAAAGCCCAACAACAGTAAGACAGAAGGAAGAAAGGGACATACCGGGCCCTTGGGACAACCTCAAGAGGAAGAGCTGCCTTGCAGATTCCTTTCTTGTCCCGTGACCTTGTTCCCGGGACAACTTAGAGGGGAAGAGATGCCTTGCAGGTTCCTTTCTTATCCCTGTGGCTCCGGAGGGTACATATTGGGCCCCCGGGGCAGCCCCATGTGCGGAAGAGCTGCCTTGCAGGTTCCTCTCTCATCCCATGACCTTGTCACGGACTGGGTGCATCCCGGAAGCTCCCAACAGGAAATAGTGGCAGACTATTTTTCTGGGCTCCAAAATCACTGCAGATGGTGATTGCAGCCATGAAATTAAAAGACACTTACTCCTTGGAAGAAAAGTTATGACCAACGTAGACAGCATATTGAAAAGCAGAGACATTACTTTGCCAACAAAGGTCCATCTACTCAAAGCTATGATTTTTCCAGTAGTCATGTACAGATGTGAGAGTTGAACTATAAAGAAAGCTGAGTGCCAAAGAATTGATGCTTTTGAACTGTGGTGTTGGAGAAGACTCTTGAGAGTCCCTTGGACTGCCAAGGAGATCCAACCAGTCCATCCTAAGGGAAATCAGTCCTGAATATTCATTGGAAGGACTGAGGTTGAAGCTGAAACTCCAATACTTTGGCCACCTGATGGGAAAAACTAACTAATTTGAAAAGACCGTGATCCTAGGAAAGATTGAATGCGGGAGGAGAAGGGGACGACAGAGGATGAGATGGTTGGATGGCATCACCGACTCAATGGACATGAATTTAGGTGAACTCTGGGAGTTGGTGATGGACAGGGAGATCTGGCATCCATGGGATCACAAAGAGTCGGACACAGCTGAGCGATTGAGCTGAATTGAACTGATACACTTTCTTCTGTCTCTATCATGGAACTCAGAATTTTCTAGTAAGTGTGACTTTCCTGACAACCATAGGTAATATCCTTTTCTAGTCTTCTGTAGTCTAGCCTGCTGTGTCTTGTCTTAGCTTAAATGTGGTAAATATGGCTACATCATGTTGACTTTTTAAATTTGGGGGTATTTCAAATGAACTGAGTGTTTTTTAATTATTTTGAATTTTTTCTAGAGCCACAGAGGAAGACTTTAAATGAAGTATCAGTGGTATAATGCTGAAATTAAAGATTCAGGTAAGCTGTACCACCTGGTTGTTGTTAATAATAATGATTCTGAACATCTTTTGAACACTCTAAGGCAGTACTCAGTAGACTGCTTTCTTTACATGAATTAACATATCCTCTCAACCTGTGACATTATTACTGCCATTTAACAAATGAGAAAACTGAGGCACAGAAAGGTGAATCAACTTACCCAGTGTCTAAGGGTTTGTGTTCATAGATTTGTTTTAAATGGGAATTAAAAAGAAGCAAGTGAGTCATAATTCCATACTAATATAACATCTAGAGCATGCCAGAATTTAGGCACTGAAAGACAGCATTAACAATTCAAACTTTCTTTGCTGAAAAGGGTTGGAAACTTAAATATTTTTATTAATAATAATATTTTCCATGCATTTCTCACAGCACTGAAACTTGAAATGAGTGAGAGGCTCTCCTTGAAGTAAAATCTCATTATAGTGAGATAAAGGAGAATGATAAATACTTATTCATATTGAAAATGTAATAAAACAGAAACCACATCCAGATCCACTTTTATAATATTAAATTTGGAGATTTTAAGAAATTCCTAATAATTTTATGTCTCCTCTTTACCATTACAGTCCTGAAGATAGACTATACCTTAGTTTAAAAATAAATAAAAATGTGATTGAGTGCCAGCTGGTAAATGTATGCAGTCTGCATTAGGAAGTAATGCATAAAATAACTAAAAGTCATATACCTTAACTTTGAGGCAGAATTATACATACTATGCATGCATGCTCAATTGCTCAGTCGTGTCCAATTCATTGTAACTTCATGGACTGTAGCCTGCCAGGCTCCTCTGTCCATGGGATTTTTGAGGTAAGAATACTGGAGTGGATTGCCATTTCTTATTCCAGGGGATCTTTCTGACCCAGAGATCAAACCCGCATCTCCATGTTAGCAGGTGGATTATTTACCATTGCGCCACCTGGGAAGTTCTACTATATATATACTACATGGCATCAAATATGTCATAACAGGGACGACATGGCTGTTGGTTCCTGATTTAAATAATGCTCTGTCATATTATAGGAAAAAGTTCTGTGGTAGGCAAAATAATGCCCCGCAGCCAATATTTCCATATCTTTATCTCTGGAACATGTGAATATGTTAGGTTACACAATGAAGAAGAATCAAGGCTCTAAATGGAGTTAAGTTTCCTAGTCATCTGATCTTAAATTAGGAAATTACCTGAATAGGATCAGTACAATCACAAGGAGGGCTTACCATGTGGCACAGTGGTAAAGAATATGCCTGCCAACGCAGGAGATCCAAGTTCAATCCCTGGATCGGGGAGATCCCCTGGAGGAGGAAATGGAAACCCACTCCAGTATTCTTGCCTGGGAAATCCAAGGATAGAGAAGCCTGGTGGGCTATAGTCCATGGGGTTGCAAAGAGTCAGACATGACTGAGGGACTGAGTGTGCACAGATACACACACACTCACACACACACAATCAAAGGATACTTACAGACAGAAGAGGTCATAGTGATACTCAGGAAGGACTCACCTGATTTTATTGGCTTTGAAGATGGAGTAAGGGGTCCATGAGTCAAGCAATGTGAGCAGCCTCTAGAAGCCAGAAACGGGAAGGGAATGGATTTCCCTCAGAAGCCTCCAGAAGGAAGCACATCCTTTATAACACCTTGATTTTTGCACAGTGATAATTGAGTTGTATTTCCTACCTATAAAATTGTATGATAATAATTTGTGTGGTTTCAAGTCACTTAAGTTCATGAACACTTTTTACACTGGCAAGAGAAAATCAATACAACATGAAAACTGGAATGTGATTAATGAATGGATTGGAAAATCAGGGACTTGAAGAAGGATAGCAGACCACGCAAAAACGTTTCCCCAGTCTTTGCTGGTAAGTCCAGATAAATTCAAACAGTGAAGTTCAAAAGTGTTAATAATGACAAATTAGTATTCTTCAATAGTTTGTAACTTTCTATTCAGTTTGACTTTCAAGAGATCTGTTTTTATTGAAGATTAAATGCTCAATTGCCCTCAAAAAACAAGTAGAGACAAAACCTGGGTACCTACCAGAGAAAGGGCAGCCCCTGCCAGCTGCTTCCACTTTGTAAATCTCCTAAGATGCAAATATCATCCAAATAGCCCCAGTATTCAGAATAGGAACAAAAAGATGTTTATTTTACAAAAGAACAAAGAACCTTTCTGAAAATTGTCTGTTCTTGATCCAAAAAGTTCTGACTGCATTACTGAATCACTCTATCTGCAGGGACAAGATGAGAAGTTGAATGGAGTAAATTATGAGACTGAAGAAACATGATTTTTGTTTCAGATAGCAAGTTGTAATGTGTTGAAAATTTAGCAGTTTTTAAAATATGTATTCATGTCATGGGAGATAAAGATTGTGCCAGCATAAGGCATGTCAAAGTGTAATCAAGCTCAACCATCTGTATTTCAGCAAGGTGGAGGGCAAGTCCATATTATCTATAGCAGCAAACCTGGGTTCTGAGAAAATTCTGAGTTGGCCACATGGTTTGAAATTCCCATCTCTCCATATTATGAGCCAATTTTATATGTCATGCAGACACTATCTTAGATAGACATAAGTATGATCTTTCTCAGCTCAATTTGCTGAATGAATACAGAGAAGACTGTAACTATTTATATATAATTTAATGATATATATAATTAAAGCATATTATGTATAAAATTTGCATTACCTTACTTTTTCCATTTTCAATTTGTAATTGAGTGGTAAGGTAAACATACTATTTTCATGAACTCTGATTATTTTCATGTAAGCACAGACAGGACATACTTAGGAAAAACATTAATTTCCAAGGAGTCTCCATCAGGTGCCTTTTTATGTGAATAATTGACATTTTCTTAATAATGTATACTCCTATAGAAGACGCTTCCTATTAGACTGCCTCAAGCACTTATATGTGGGAAACTTGAAGCTGTCACTTATGCTTATTTTTGAGGGATATTGACTTGAAAATATCAATTCATTTATTCACACCTCTATTTACTCACTTGCACATATATTTATTCAGTATGTGTTTTAAAATACATTGTGTCAGGTACTGCGCAAAGCACTGGAAATATAAGAAGGATAAAGCACAGCTCTTGCCCTCAAGTATTTCACAGACATAAATTTATAATACAGATGTATGAGAATGACTTTAATAGACAAAGTCTTCATTTTGTTTGATGAAATTTCATATTGAACATCATTAAGATTATTTTACTTTAGAAAGTGCAGAAGTAAAATTCATAAAGCATATATTTAAGGCTTATATATTGGGTATGTTTTGTTCAGGTCACTGAGACCTGGTTTCAAGAATACTTTGATTCCTAAGTATTGTTGAGATTTTAACCTCAAACATGATAAAGCAGTTGAAGCAGTAACTCATTCAATTCCTCTGAGTGTGTTTTAAGAATAAACATGACAATGGAAAGTCAGCCTCCAGCTCTGAGTAAGAGCTCTGGGGGAAATTACCTAGTGTGACTGAAGCCTGTTTCAGGGGAGGACAAAGACAGTCAGGAAATTTGACACCAACCCTGAAGGGAGGAAATCTTCAGACCCAATCCGGTCAACCCTTGAAATATGACACTCAGTAGGGGCTCCATAAACACAGCCTAGTGGTATTTGGGAAGAACTAACAGTGTTTTGCCTATTGTTAGACGAATCTATTCTGAAAATTAGGACTAAGAATTTTATGTGACTGAAGCAGTAGTGGCTGCTGTCTTCTTTGCCTACTTTTGCAACTAATCCATAGGTCCCTATTGCTTAATTAAGTCTCTGCTACTGAGTGTTTGGCCAATGCAAGAGGCACGGGTTTGATCCCTGGGTCAAGAAGATCCTCTGGAGAAGGAAATGGCAACTCACTCCAGTTATTCTTGCCTAGGAAATCCCAGGAGCAGAGGAGCCTGCTCGACTACAATCCATGGGGTTGCAAAAGAGTCAGACACAACTGAGCGACTAAACAACAACATTGAGTGTTCTACTAGTAATGAATGAGTAAGTTAGAGGGTGCTGTCAATAATTTACTTGGTTTCCAGAGAAATACTTTACATTAAACTTTAAGTAACAACATTAGGAAAAGACAGTTGCAATTTATCAAAGTGGATTGAGCAAGGTTTCAGGAAGAGATGATTCCTAAACTAAGAGAAAAAAGAAGCAGTTTTCCAGACAGGTTTGGCAAAAGGAAGAGGAGGTCCTTGGTTTTCTAGACAGAGACTATTATTTGTGAAAAGTCAAGGAGAAAAATAGGAAGAAAGAAAAACAAGAATAGGAAAGAGGGGATAAAGAAACTGTGAAATGCAGAAGAAAGATGAAGATGGAAGAAAAACGAAGATGTGAAAAGATACTCTGTTGGAACAGAGTCCTAGCTGTGTTAGAGCATGAGGAAGACTAACATAGTCTTGTAACTTAAATGGAAAGAGAATTGTCATCAGGTTTTATGGCAGGAACACCTGTGCCAAGTGGATAATTTACTCTTACGTTTAAGAGATACAAGGAAAGAAATTGGGAAGCAAAAATATGTCTTCACTTAACTGACTCCCAAATTAAAATTCCTCAAACTGTCATGGCCACATGAGCGCTTAGGGAGTATTGTTTTTATGGACTAGTTATTTAAGCTACTGAAGAATAATCTTCAGATTAATCAAAAAGGTGGAGATACATCAATATTGAGACTACTGATGAGCATTAAATATACACATATTATCTTGAAGAACTCAGATAGATGAGGGATATAGGAGGCAGTTTAATATGGCTGCACTGAAAATCTAGATAGAGTTCAACTTTAGTAAAAAGTAGGGAAAGTGAAGAGAACATGTACACATTTTTGGAAGAGTTTTTATTAACCATATGGTGACTGTGTTAGAATTATTATCCTTATAATACTTTGTGTGTAACGCTTGGTAAAACAAGCAGTATTCTCAGAAGTATAGAATTATAACTGAAAGCATTAGAATGAACTCATCCAATTTTTTTTTTGAAAGAAATCACATTTATCTATCTATAGCTTTCTTCATTGGAAAAGTCTACAAATAAAGCCCATCCTAACAGCAGTGAGCATCTCTGCCATCCAGGCTGTGATATAAAAATACCACTTCCTGTGAAAAGAAACAAAGCTACTTGAAGTACCACCTGTCTTTGAGAAAAGGGCAGCTAATGTAACATGAGCCTAGCAAATCCTATTATTCTAGTTAATAAGGAGGTTGTCACAGAATATAAGGATGCACCAATAAAAGTTGAGAGCCAACTTGAAAAGGCTTACATTGTCCAAAAAGTATAATAAACTGAAATGGATGAAAGCATATCAAACATGTTAGATGCCTGAATTCATAATGATACACATTCACACCTACAACTAATTGATTGCCTTTGTATGACACAGGGCTAATGAACTACACAATAAAACATGTTTTGTCCTTTTTTATATGAAGTGATCTAAGTAATATGTGAAATGATTTGAAATAATATGGAATGTTATGAATAATATGAAGTGATCTAGGTAATAAATGAGGCAAAGTTTCTCTTTGTACAAGTACTGCAAAATGTAAGTGAAGAAAGAATGATGAAGTCAGGTTATCAATATTTTACAGTAAGTCATGAATTATAAAATCTAGACATCTAGCATTGGTGGCTGCTAACATCACAAAAAGAGGAGCAGCTAGCATTTTGTGCCCTCTTTAAGAGTTCAAAACTATCATGAAGTCTTGCCAACAAAATCTAATCTTAATCTATCTACATATATTTCTAGATCCAGTCACCATGCACAAGGATACAGGATAGAATTAAATCATATGGAAACTGATATAGAAAATTAAGCTAGTTTCTTCTGCAAATAAATTAGAAGACAAAAAAGAGAGATGAACTATATCAATTGAAAAAGACTGTAAAAACCCATTCCTGCACCCCTCCAAAGAAATAGAGAATGTAAAACAAAGTCATACACTTTAGGGATACACATTTCAATGATGAAACTATATACAGAAGTACAGATGTGACATCAGAAGAGCTGTTTTTCTTGGGGGAGGAAGGGTATTGTAAGATGGGTTGGAGAGGTTTTTGAGGTGGCAAAAAATCTTATTTCTTGACACATAGGGCAATTAGAAGGTTGTTCAATTTATTTACAATAGTACATTAAGTTATACATTTGGTTTATGTAGTTGGTAATATCATACATTTTAAAAAAGTAATGAGTAGCCAGATTTATTGGCCATATGTAACTTGAGGACTTGTACAAATCTAAGTGAAGATGCTGAATAAGCATTTGTGTATGTAATTCTTCAATTCAGGGGATAAATTTTGTAGCTGGACCCATGAGCCTTGTCTGAGGAGCAGTTGAAGAGTAAAATAGGTATAAACGAATCTGATAATGGAATCCCACTGTGGGGGAAAACCAGTGTTTAATAAATGAATCTAAAAAGAAAAGGTACAGAATAGTCTAAAAGGTAGGAAGAGGAATGGTAAGCCACTGTCACTTCACTTTCTCCACTTTTGATCCTGGTAAGAGACTAAGAAATGAAAGGCAAGTGATTTCCTTTCAGGAACCTTATTATGAAGTTGCACATATCACTTCTGCTCACATCCATTGGCCTGAATATACATTTGCAAGGAAGCCTGGGAAATGCAGTTCCTCACTGTGTTGCCAGGAGACCCAAAGAAGCACAGATATTCTTGTACTAGAAAGAGAAATGATGGAGGAAATTGAAGTTCTCTGGATGGCTTGGAGTTAGAATGCAAAATGAAGATGTTGAACCAGCTACAATTAGGAGCAAAACTCTTTAATGGATGTGGAAAAACAAGGTCAGGGGATGGCAGTAAGTAGAAGGGACATGTTAGGAGAGCAAAATGTTATGGGGTCCTGGTTGTATTTGTCTCATCTTCTTGATACAAGGGCCATGGGAGAACGAACAACTTCCACAGAACTGCAAAGAAGCAGACTTGGAGAGCCAGGGTTACTTTTTGGAAAAGGAAGTGAAGAGGCTAAGAAATTAACAGTGCATCTTGCACATTAAATCTCAACCAAAGAAATACCTCTCACTATATATTTTATAAGTATGGATTTCTGTTACTCCTCTTACTTTGAAGGGATATGGAATGCGAAACATTAGTTAATTTATTCAACTCTAGTTCTTAAAATTTGGTCCCTGGTGGTTCAGGTGGTAAAGAATCTGCCTGCAGTGCAGGAGTCCTGCATTTGATCCATGGGTTGGGAAGATCCCCTGGAAGAGGGCATGGCAACCCACTTCAGTATTCTTGCCTTGAAAACCCCCAGGGACAGAGGAGCCTGGCAGGCTACATGGGATCTCAAAGAGTCAGACATGACTGAATGATGAAAAACAGCACAGTTCTTAAAAATATCTGTTTAATTTAATTTTTAATTAAATTTTAAAATTTAAACTTTTAATTTAATTTTTAAAGTTTATTTTTTAAATGGAGAATCATGAATATATTTTTTTAATAATGGCAAATACTGCTATGTTTCTAGTAAAGAACTTGAAGCATATTGAAGCATGTTTAGAATACAAGACCATTCTTTAAAGGGATTTGTATTTATGAAACATTATATATTTTCATCATAAAATACCGACAACAGATTGTTCTCTGCTCTTTCAGACTATTTAGAACTAAAGTATAAACAGTTGTATTAAAGTGAAAGTGTTGGTCGCTCAGTCGTGTCTGACTCTTTGTGACCCCATGGACTATAGCCCGCCAGGCTCCTCTGTCCATGGGATTCTCCAGGCAAGAATCCTGGAGTGAGTACCCATTCCCTTCTCCAGGGGATCTTCTTGACACGGGGATTGAACCTAGGTCTCCTACATTGCAGGCAGATTCTTTATCATCAGAGCCACATCTAAATGAAAAAATGAAACTGAAATATTAGTCACTCAGTTGTGTCTGACTCTTTGCGATCCCGTGGACTAGGACTCACTAAGTGCCTCTGTCCATGGGATTCTCCAGGCAAGAATACTGGAGTGGGTTGCCATTTCCTTCTCCAGGGGATCTTCCCAACCCAGGGATCAAACCCAGGACTCCTGCAGTGCAGGCAGACTCTTTACCGTCAGAGCTGCCAGGGAAACTACCAGGGAGCCACATACAATTAGGCCAAATTTCACAGGATCCTGGTCCAAAGTAATTTGGACTACTCTAAGTTTTACCTGACCCAGGAATTTAATCCTTAAATATTAATATTTTCTTGAAAGACAACAATAGTCCTTAAGGCCATTCTAGGTGCTAAACATGTTCCACGAACCTACAGCAAATAGCTATTCTACTATAACCTCCAATAAATAACTTTTTTCTATTTTTGCCTTTTCCTAAACCTGAATCTAGGTTTTTTAAACATTTTAAATATAAAAAAAGCAAAGATTGTCATATTTGCTGTCTCATCTAGCTTAAGCTTCATTGTTATATACTAATATAATTTAAATTTTTTTTATATACATGCGAAGGTTTTTCCTTATGTACTGTTTGAGAATGGAAAGTAGCAGAGACAAATCAATAGCAGTTTCTTCTTTGGGGGAACCCTAGTAAGGATCTGAAACTAAAGTGGTAAACAGTTTTATCCCATAAGTAAAATCTCATCACATGGTAGTGGCTTTTCAGGACATGGTTTGAGAACTGTGAGACTGAACAGAACTCAGGAAGCAATGATGCTCCATTACTGCAGTCTGTGTGGATGCAGCAGAAGGGGAGGAGGAGGGATGCACACACCGTGGTACCCATCAACTGTTCTAATAGCTAGAAACATGTCTGTGTTTTTCAGTGGGTAAATTAAACTTCCAGGTGAATTAAATATTCAAAATATCATAGATATTGAAGAGATTTCTACCTAATGATACTTAGTAATCAGTAGCACAAGATGTAAGAAATCTAAATTCTTACTGAATCTTTGACAAAATTATTGATATGATGAATTTTTGCTTCTGTGACGGCTCAGACTGTAAAGAACCCACCTGCAATGCAGGGGACCTGGGTTCAACCCCTAGGTTGGGAAGATCCATTGGAGAAGGAAATGGCAACCCACTCCACTATTCTTGCCTGGGGAATCCCATGAACAGAAGAGCCTGGTGGGCTACAGTCCATGGGGTTGCAAAGAGTTGGACATGATTGAATGACTAAGCAGAGCACAGCACATGATGAATTTTATTTGAGTAATAGTTAAGAGACAGATCTCAAAAATGTTTTATAAGCCAAGTGTAGGAGAAACCAATAATAATATGATAATATGACTATATTGTTACCATTAATGCTTCTAAGGACTTGTTTATTGTGCCAGCTCATACAGTGAGCTATAACACGAGGCATTCCTCTAAGATACATGGTTAATATATACATATGGTTAAAATAAGCATATTTTATTTTAATCATTTAAAACATATATCTGTGGTACAGGCTCTATGGAGACAAATATGGAGCTTCCTTAAAAAACTAAAAATTGAGATACCATATGATCCAGTCATCCAACTCCTGGACATATATCCAGAAAAGACAAAAACTCTAACTTGAAAAGATACAGGCACTCCAGTGTTCATAGCCACACAATTTAAAATAGCCAGGACATGGAAGCAACCTAAGTGTCCATCAAGAGAGGAATGGATCAAGAAAATGTGATGTGTGTATGCATACATGCACACAAAGGAATGTTGTTGTTTAGTCACTAGATGGTGTCCAACTCTTTGAGACCCTGTGGAATATAGCCTGTCAGACCCCCCTGTCCATGAAATTTCCCAAGCCAAGAATACCAGACTGGGTTGTCATTTCCTTCTCCATGGGATCTTCCTAACCAAGGTATCAAACTGGCATCTCCTACATTGGCAGGGAGATTGTTTACTGCTGAATAACCAGGGAAGCCCCAAAGGGATATTACTAAGCCATAAAAAAGAATAAAATGATACTATCTCCAGCAACATCAGTTCAGTTCAGTTCAGTTCAGTTCAGTTGCTCAGTCGTGTCCGACTCTTTGTGACCCCATGATTGCAGCACACCAGGCCTTCCCGTCCATCACCAACTCCCGGAGTTTACTCAAACTCATGCCCATCGAGTCGGTGATGCCATCCAGCCATCTCATCCTCTGTCGTCCCCTTCTCCTCCTGCCCCCAATCCCTCCCAGCATCAGGGTCTTTTCCAATGAGTCAACTCTTCGCATGAGATGGCCAAAGTACTGGAGTTTCAGCTTCAGCATCAGTCCTTCCAATGAACACTCAGGACTGATCTCCTTTAGGATGGACTGGTTGGATCTCCTTGCAGTCCAAGGGACTCTCAAGAGTCTTCTCCAACACCACAGTTCAAAAGCATCAAGTTTTCAGTGCTGAGCTTTCTTCACAGTCCAACTCTCACATCCATACATGACCACTGGAAAAACCATAGCCATGACCAGAGGACCTTTGTTGGCAAAGTAATGTCTCTGTTTTTTAATATGCTATCTAGGTTGGTCATAACTTTCCTTCCAAGGAGTAAGCATCTTTTAATTTCATGGCTGCAGTCACCATCCACAGTGATTTTGGAGCCCCCCAAAATGAAGTCTGACACTGTTTCCCCTGTCTTCCCATCTATTTCTCAAGAGGTGATGGGACCAGATGCCATGATCTTAGTTTTCTGAATGTTAGGCTTTAAGCCAGCTCTTTCACTCTCTTTTTTCACTTTCATCAAGAGGCTTTTTAGTTCCTCTTCACTTTCTGCCAAAAGGGTGTTGTCATCAGCGTATCTGAGGTTATTAAAATTTCTCCCAGCAATCTTGATTCCAGCTTGTGCTTCTTCCAGCCCAGCGTTTCTCATGATGTACTCTGCATATAAGTTAAATAAGCAGGGTGACAATATGCAGCCTTGACGTACTCCTTTTCCTATTTGGAACCAGTCTGTTGTTCTATGTCCAATTCTAACTGCTGCTTCCTGACCTGCAAACAGGTTTCTCAAGAGACAGGTCAGGTGGTCTGGTATGCCCATCTCTTTCAGAATTTTCCACAGTTTATTGTGATCCACACAGTCGAAGGCTTTTGCATAGTCAATAAAGCAGAAATAGATGTTTTTCTGGAACTCTCTTGCTTTTTCGATGATCCAGCGGATATTGGCAATTTGATCTTTGGTTCCTTGGCCTTTCCTAAAACCAGCATGAACATCTGGAAGTTCTCGGTTCACATATTGCTGAAGCCTGGCTTGGAGAATTTTGAGCATTACTTTACTAGCACATGAGATGAGTGCAATTGTGCGGTAGTTTGAGCATTCTTTGGCATTACCTTTCTTTGGGATTGGCATGAAAACTGACCTTTTCCAGTCCTGTGGCCACTGCTGAGTTTTCCAAATTTGCTGGCATATTGAGTGCAGCACTTTAACAGCATCATCTTTCAGGATTTGAAATAGCTCAACTGGAATTCCATCACATCCACTAGCTTTGTTCGTAGTGATGCTTTCTAAGGCCCACTTGACTTCACATTCCAGGATGTCTGGCTCTAGGTGAGTGATCACACCATTGTGATTATCTGGGTCATGAAGATCTTTTTTGTACAGTTCTTCTGTGTATTCTTGCCACCTCTTCTTAATATCTTCTGCTTCTGTTAGGTCCATACCATTTCGGTCCTTTATCAAACCCATCTTTGCCTGAAATGTTCCCTTGGTATCTCTAATTTTCTTGAAGAGATCTCTAGTCTTTCCCATTTTGTTATTTTCCTCTATTTCTTTGCTTTGATTGCTGAGGAAGGCTTTCTTATCTCTCCTGGCTATTCTCTGGAACTCTGCATTCAAATGGGAATATTTTTCCTTTTCTCCTTTGCTTTTTGCTTCTTTTCCTTTCACAGCTATTTGTAAGGTCTCCTCAGACAACCATTTTGCCTTTTGCATTTAAGATTATCATACTAAGTGAAGTAAGGCAGACAGAAAAAGACAAATCACATGATATCACTTATATATGGAATAAAAAAAATTGATACAAATGAATTTAGTTACAAAACGGAAAGAGACTCACAGAAATAGAAAGCAAATTTATGGTTACCAAAGGGGGAGGAGGGTGAGGGATAAATTAGGAGCCTGTGATTAACATATACACACTATATATATGTGTGATATATATATATATATATATATATATATATACACACACACACTATATATATAAAATAGATAAACAAGGACCTACTGTATAACACAGGGAACTATATTCAATATCTCATAATAACCTATAATGGAAAAGAATCTAAGAAAGAATGTAGAAATTTAAAAAGTCAATTTAAAAGTTGACTTTCTTTAGAGTGGCATCTGGCTGGTAGTGTGTGGCTTGAAAAATTAATCAAATATTTTTAAAACTAAAAAGACAAAGTCTATTCATCATACAGCATTACCAGCAACAAAGACTGGCAACCATTCACTTGGTTGCACAGATTTTCACCATATGTGAGACCAAGTAGATCAATCTGAATTAGAAGGGAAAAAATTGACTGGCACTTGCTTAATTATCTTTAGGATATGACTTGCTTTATTATCTGAAGGAGAATAAATCTACCAGTCTAACCAATGGGAAAGAAACGGCCAATTTCCCTAGTGCTGCCTGACTTGGAGATTCAGGGTCTGAACAACTCTCCCCACTGACCAAAAAAAGAGTATCTGCACTCAGGACCACTTTACCAACCTCCTTTCTACATGCTTTCTAAAGTTAAAATTTGTAGTAATACAAAATAGAGTCTACAGTGGCTAAGCATTATGTTTCCTGAATCTGAGAATATGAGAAAAGAAAGTGTCATAAGAAAGTACAAAGGTAGACCACTTCTGGTATAAGAAGAACTATATATACATTGATTAGAATTACCTAGAAAAATGCTTACCTTCTCAAAGTAGTTAACCAGACCATGATAGTAAGATTGATGAAGTCCAGAATTTAGAGAAATTAAGTGACTGCCAGAGACCTGTAGTTAAACAAATTCTGTTCACATGTAAATGTGAACATTTCTATAGCTGAAAATCTGAGAAACATGTTCTAACAGCAACCAGGAAAACAATGAGGGTAATCAGAAGAGTACAAACATTATTTATGAGTAATCAGTGGAGGGAATCTTTATTCCTCAAGGATGAGTAACTGGAAAAAAATCGACAGTGCAGATGTGAAAATATTCTGCAAGAAGTAACATGACTAACAAACAAGAGGATAAATTATTTTTGAAAGATATATGCTACAATGCCATGCCCTGCTAAGTCACTTGTCATGTCTGACTCATTGTGACTCTATGGACCATACCGTGCCAGATTCCTCTATCCCTGGGATTCTCCAGGCAAGAATACTGGAGTGGGTCGCCATTTCCTCCTCCAGGGGATCGTCCCAACCCAAGGATCAATAGCCTGACAGGCTCCTCTATTCCTGGGATTCTCCAGGCAAGAGTACTGGAGTGAGTAGCTGTTTCCTCTACCAAGAGATTTTCCCAACCTAGGGATCAAACCCACGTCTCCTGCATTGGAGGTGGATTTTTGACCACTGAGCCATATGCTATAATATACCTAAGTCAATTTAATAAAAATGTAAGCTTTCTTGTTTTTTATAAAATTAAGAAATGTGTTAAATGAAATAAGAAAAAAATAAAATTTTAAGTAGTATAACAATAAAATGAAGAAGAAAGATATGGAGGAAAATGGAAAAAAGAGATACGTTAAAAACAAAATTAATTACTGACATGCAAAGAAACTAAATATTCAAACATTTAAAATATTCATTAAAAGCAGAATGACAAAAAAGAAAATGAAATTTTGAGATAAACACAGAACCACTCTATGAATAGAGGAAAAAGAGCTAGTGATAGAAATAAATGAGAGGTACTCTTGCAATTGCAAAAGGCAGAGAAAAGATATCTAACATCATATTATTGAAATGAAATAGAGGTAACATTGAAGAATGCCAAAAAAAAAAAATCTAACTAAGCTGAATGAAGCTCTGAATATGCATATCAAACCTAAATACTTATATGGCACATACAACCAGGAAAAACTGAGGATATATGTAAAAAGTCTAAACTTTTTAAAGGACAAGGTGAAGAGGAGGAGGGGAAAGGAAGAGGAGGAGGGAAGAAAGTTAACCTGGCCATTGTTGTTGTTGTTCTTGTTCGGTCACTAAGTCATGTCTGACTCTTTCCAACCCCATGGATGGAGCCTACAACGTTCCTTTGTGCTCCACAGTCTGCTGGAGTTTGCTCAGATTCATGTCCAGTGAGTTAGTGATGCTATCTAACCATCCAGACATAGACTTCACCTTTAAACACTAGCTGTCCTAAGACAAGGGAACAGCCGCTACACAGTGTTGAGGGCAAATATGTTTTACGTCATTCAGTTTGCTATTTATATGTGAAAATAGGTAAAACATATATTTGCGTGTATGTAAGTTCTTAGAAATCTTTATACACTTCTAATGGAAAAGGTGTACTAGTTGACAAAATTTTAATCAAAATAAGAACTCAGGATTAGAGACCTAAGAGTAGATAGTAAAGATCAGTTAATGTTGACTTAGTCTAAATAATTATTATGAATAAAAGTTTAAATGTAATAAGAGATTAAATTTTGAGATTTAAATAAATCTCAGAAATTATTTGGTATTAATAAGTTAGGTGAGAAGTCATAGACTTATTTCAAAACTGAAAGGCATGCTAAACTTTCTGCCTTAAAAGAAGAAAGGAGATTAAAATATGCTATTTTCGTTTCACCAATGATTAAGAAAAAATAAATGCATATATAATTATTTGTACACATATATAATTGTAATGTGTCACACAGAATTATTTGTTGAAGAGCAGTGTGTATAATTTTCAAACCACAAGGTGAATCAAAATTTGATAGCATTTTCATTATAACAATAAGGAAAATAGGAAAAGTATGTATTAAGAATGAAAGCTAGAATGAGGCAAGTAAGTTCAGTGGCATTTCTAATGACAGAAGTATAGATATGTGGAATAAAAAGTTATTAAAAAATAAATGTATTATCATTAAAAAAATATTACATTAAAAATATGTAATTCTCAACTGTGTGGTTTTTGCAACAGAAACAAAAAGTACCAGAGAAAGGTTAAAAGTTTTTCCAAGTATGTTGCTCAAACACAGAAATACACAAACACACAAAATGAAGCAGGATAGGAAAATAGAACATAAAGCAGAAATGCATCAATATAATCTTGTTGCAGTTTCTCAAGATCTTAAAATAAATGTGGACATTTATGCATATATAAAATGTGTTGTGTGTATATTTTTAAAAAGGTGAATTAATATATAATTCTGAGATTTTGTAACCAACTCAATTTATTAATAGTTTTCTGTGCTTAGTCTCTCAGTTGTGTCCGACTCTGACTCTTTGCAACCCCATGGACTGTAGCCCGCCAGGCTCCTCTGTCCTTGGGATTCTCCAGGCAAGAATACTGGAGTGGGTTGCCATGTCCTCCTGCAGGCAGTCTTTCCAAACCAGGGATAAAACCCAAATCTCCTGCACCACAGGCAGATTCTTTACTGTCTGAGCCACCAGGGAAGCCTATTAAATCTTGTATTTATATTTTATATGATTTTCCCTTTTCTCTTTCCAAGAATGAATTTTCTAATAAATAGTTAATTAATAAGTCATAGCAGAAAAAACCTGGCATATATCAATTTTAGTTTAAGTTAGACATGAAGGAAATGCTGGGTCTCTTATTAGATGGGGCAGGCACACCTGGTTAATTATTTGAATAAATAAGAATCTTAGCACCATTAGGTATAGATTATAATCATAAAATAAATTCTACAGGGAGTAAAGATCTATAATGTGGAATCATGAGACTCTTGTATCAGTGGTTTCAAAACTACTCTGAAGCACACATTTATTCCCTGACTCAGGTTTGTCATTTGTTACAAGAAGTTGTCAGAAAAAATGTCCAGATATGTTTGAGAAATGCTATTATGTTAAGGTAGGAATGCTTTTTTAAAAAATAAAATTTCTTATAGACATTTATAGAGGCTTTACTGTGTTTTGTGATAGCATAGTATTGGAGTAGGGAATGGCAACACATTACATTATTCATGCCTGGAGAATCCCATGGACAGAGGATCCTGGCAGGCTACAGTCCATGGGGTCACAAAGATTCAGACATGGCTGAGCACGCACAAGAACATAGTTTACTTTTTAAAACTTCAGTAGAGGGCTAGAGTTTGCAGTACTTTTAAAACTAATCTACTCAGGATACTTTTCAAGAGCACTTTTGTTCTGGTCAGGACTCTTGGTCACAGGCGGCAAAAGTCAATACAGAAGGAAATGTGATGTGAGCTGAGGACAGTCACAACTAAGCCTCTCTTTCTCTCCCTTGGCTCTCTCAGTATATTGGCTTCTGTGTTTTCTAAGCAAATGAACTTTTCCTCCAGGATGGGGAATATGGATAGAGGCTTCCTGGAGACATGTACTTTCTGCCTAGCAAATGGCATCTGGTTAAATATTTGAAGCAGGGATTTGACTGACCAGGCTTGGGTCCTGGTCACAGGGGTCAGAGGTAGACAGAGGATGAAGTACTAGGGTTAGTGCAGACTGGAACACAAACCTAACTTTATGTCCTGTTCACAGGAGAATGAAAACCCAGACACGACCGCACCTCTTCCAGTCACACTCATTATTATTTTCTGGAAGATAGTCCTTTAGCATATGTTCCAGGAAATGCTGAATAGGAAGAAAAAAATGTAATTTAATAATTACATTTGCAAACACTGATGAATGCTAACTTAGAATGTGCTAGGTATTAGTGCTCTACTGTTAACCCCTTTAATCCTCATACAAACATGAGCCTCATGAGAGTCTCTTGAATAGGCATTATCATTGTCTTCATTTTAGAGGAAATGGAAGCACAAAGAATGTAAGCATCTTGCAGAGTTCCTATATAAATAAAAGTGGGAAAAATGGAATAAATTTTTTCATGAAAAAAGATTATTATATTTAAATCACTCCTATTCAAAGTTGTGCATTTGTAAGAAATAATCAGAATGATACCTAAGCAAAAATATCACAACAAAACAGGAAGCCAGTATGATCAGGAAAATAAATCAAATGAGGAACATATGCATGTCTTTCAAGAAATATAGCAAAATAAGATCATGTTTTCTGAAAGGAATGATGAATACAGATTTGTAGTAAATATGTGGATAATTCTAAACTAACAGTTGGCTGTATACATAGTGATCTCTAATACAGAGATCAAAATAGATATAATCAAACACTAGTGATAGTCATTGAATAATGTGCGAACCTTTGTGACCCCATCTAATGTAGTCCACCAGGCTCCTCTGACCATGGAATTCTCCAGGCGAGAATACTGGGGTAGATTGCCATTGCCTTCTCCAGGGGATCTTCCCAACCCAGGGATCAAACCTGGGTCCCCTGCATTGCAGGCAGATTCTTTACCATCTGATCCACCAGGGAAGATCAAAACAGATATAATTAAACACTAGACCACAAGACTGTAAAAATTTGGATTGGGTTATCTAAATTTTAAATGCTCCTTATAATATCCAGGAAGAAGTACAGATATAGATAACTAGGTTTTTAAAGAAAGCATATATAACTTTTGAAAATTGACCATATATTCAGCTACTTTTAACATAACTCAAAGTCAGGATTACATAGACTAATCTTTATGACTCTGAAGTAGTTAAATATTAGTTAAAAGAAAGAGAGTTTACAGAAGAACTCATATTTTTAACTTTAAAAACATTTCTGAATAACTCAAGGAAAAGAATCACAATAAAGTTGGGAGACATTTAGAAATACAAAATAAAGTTGTCAAGAAAAGAAGTATTTTGTGTAAGAGAATTTCAGAGATACACATCATGCTTATTCCACAGCTCTAAATAATTCTTGAAAATATTCCATCCAAAAAAAATATAAATGATAATAATTTGAAATAGAAAAATGTGTCATGAAAGGACTATTGCTAATGGCTATGTGTGTGCTAAGTTGCTTCAGTTGTGTCTGACTGTGTGACCCCATAGACTGTAGCCCACCAGGCTCCTCTGTCCATGGGATTCTCCAGGCAAGAATACTGGAGTGGGTTGCCATTTCCTTCTCCAGGGGATCTTCCTGACACAGGGATCGAACCTGCAAATCTTAAGTCTCCTGCATTACTAATGGCTGATAACATTTATAATTGATTTATGTATAAATAATTACAGTGGTTCATTTCTGCTATGATTATCTATGTATCATTTTATCAGATCATACATTTAAAGAAAAAGGCAATAATTGTTAGAAATACAATACAGTACTTTTCTAGATAGAAAATGACTATTACATCAGTTTTTCTAAATTCCAAGAGAACTATACTGTTTTTTTGCTTCCTTGAAGAGGATTTCCTTATGACCAAAGAATCTCAGCTATGACAGAAAAAAAAACCCATGAAACCGGGGACTGAAGTGTCACCCTGGCAACATATGAGCTTATTCATTCCATCTGTGAACTCACCTACTTACTACGATCCTTTTCTATAGGAAGTGGATGAAGCTATGTTGTTGTTTTTCCAGCTCAGTCAAGATGATCTTCTTTCCTTATGCTCATTCCACAGACTTGCTTTCTACATAGTACAAATGGCAGGTACACATGTATGAAGTTAAGTCACATGTCATGGAAAGTGCCCCTGAGACTGAGTAAGAAAACCTTGATTTGAATCTAAGCCCTTGATATTATTAATGACGTGTGTGTGGCAGGTGCGTGCTCAATCGTGTCTGATTCCTTGTTACCCTGTGGACTAGAGCCTGCCGGGCTCCTCTGTCTATGAAATAGTGGAGTGGGTTATCATTTCTTTGTCCAGATTAATGACATAGATAATATTATTTATAATGTAGGTAACATGCTCTTGAACCTCTCTCTGTTATTTGATATGCAATATGGCAATTCGATAATGCAATTTAACAGTATCACGTGTATATTATGATTTTTAAGTGGGATATATCATTTCTATCATCAAACTCAAGTATCAGAAATATAATTGTTTGCCAGGTAAGAATGTGAGGGAGTAACTTGTTACTATACCCTGTTCATACCAGCCTTCAGTGGGCTACCAGTACATGGATAGAGAGACAGAACAGCGCAGGAGCCCAGCATGGAGTGACAGAACAGAAACAAAACAGCTGCTTCCTGCAGCAGGAACTCTTGTTAATTTGGAGCACATATGTTAAGAATATCCACCCTTCATTAAGAGTTTCTTTACGCACTCATCATCAACACACAGTCTATAGACCACAGCCACTGATTCAAGACATTGAAGGAAACATGCACAGGGAAGGAATCTACCAGCAGACGGGACTGAAATTGGCTCAAGACTTTGACAGATGTGAAATTGAGCAGGTAAGAGATGAAACAAAAGAAATTATATCAGTGCTATGGGGTCATTCGGAGATAGGGAGAAAGGGAAAGAGAGGGAGAGAAGAGATCATCAGGTGCAGTTTTTCAGGAAAGATCTATATCTTCTGGAGAATATTTACAAACCTACTCAGAATTGAAACTCATCTACCATTTATTTCACAATATAATTAAAGAGCTACTAGGCTTTAACAGTACACATGAATTCAAATATTCTCCTATGTATTTGGTTAACTATAGAAAGTTGATTTGTTTCAGTCTCTTACCTGGAACATATATCTTCTTGAAGCGAAACATGATCTCATTTCTGTCCAAGAGTGAAATACATTCATACAAGCTACAACACTCCTGTTTCAGGGGAGCATTATGCTTCCACTGGAAGCTTTTATTCCTGTTTGACGGGTTGAACATGTTTAGGAATCTATTTTTTATCAAACCTTGGAGGGTTATGTGGAAAAAAAAAAAGGGAGTTTACATAATGAATACAGGATTTAAGCCAAACACTCAACAATGAATTAGCTTCTCTGTGCCGAACAGAATTCGTGCCAGAAGACACTGAATGGCAATATGCAAACAAAGTACTTGAAAAAAAAGTGTATAAGATGAACCTATTTCCCCTCAAAGTATTTTCCCTCATGTGATCCTGCATTTGAATGTGGGAGTGGATGGGGACAGGGGCACTGGTGGTTTCAATTCCCAGACGCAGAGTTGAGCCCTCGAAAATGTTACTGTAAGCATTCTATGAGTTTAACTGTCAAGTTCTTTTTTTAAATTAGGATTTAATATATTCCTTTTATTTTGGTTCAACCTCAGGACCCAAAGTAAATTTCCAGTGTAAAAATAATTTTATTATCTAATCATGTTTGAAAGAAACAGAAAGAGAAAAGAATATTTACAAGGTTAGCCAGAAAGCAGATGTGGATAGTTTTTGTTTTGTTTTGTTTTTTAGTATATTGCTATTGAAAATGAACAATGTGTGGAGTTTTGGAGTCAACACATAACGTATCTAGTTGGATCCAGGAACTAGGTCCAGTCAGGAGTATGTTTGCTTTATTGAGGAAAGTTTTAGGAACTAAAATATAGGATCCTCAATCCTTCTCTTTTTTATCCTTTTAATTTTATATTAGTGTTTTTCTAAGATTGATATCTTGAAAGGAAGGATAGACAAGAGAAAATTAAAAATTACATTCACATTAGAACACCTGATGAAAAGATATTTGTAAGAATGAAAGTCACAAAATTGTACATCCCCCTCGCATTCCTTTCCTTATAGAGTAACAGGTTGTGTGGGGTGAAAGACAGAGTAGAAGCTTAAGTAGAAATAGAGGGTGGTGATACAGGGAAATGTTTTTACTTTTATATTTTAATAATTTTAGCCTAGATTGTAATTCTAAACTTTGGGACTCTGGAGAGGTAGAGAGACGTAAAAATCACTTTACATGTAGTGATTTTCACTCAGTGCATTTATGCTCAACATTTACTTTCTCTTTAAAGTAACTCCTAAAATATACTGCTAATTTTTAAGAAAATAAATCCTTGAAAAATTGGAAATTTTTATACCTACAAATCTCTTTTGTTATGGTCAACATGAATTTTGGAGGAAAAGCCAAGAGATCTGGACTGATTTGAGAAGTCCAGCTGTTTGGACAGTCTAATCTTGGCAAAACTGAAAGATTAAGGTTAACCCAGTTTGATATTGGTTATTTATTAACAGGAAAAGGTACCAAAATGTACCTTGTGCTTTGTTTACTCTCTGAATATGCCCTTCAACATCATCTATTTCCTTTACATAATGCTAACCCTTTTTAAGTAGAACTTTTAATTAAAAATAAAATCAGATGGAAAGCCATGCCATTTTTAGTGTTTATTTTTTTCATGACTTTGTTCTGTGTCCACTACTTAAACAAATAAATCCTCCTCTTCAATACAGTAGTCTACTCATTTTGCAAGCAAAGCATTTAAGACAAAGTGATCAGCCTCCTAAAACTTTCCTGCTTGTTGGATTAAGAAATCAATGTCCAAGTGCATATAACTGATTTATTTTTTAGTGTGATTTCCCCACTCTAAAGATGATTTTTGGTTGTTGTTGTTCAAAATGACTTGATTTTCAGAACACACACTCCAAGGTAAGTTCTGTAAGTGTCCTTGCTAGTCACCCTGCAGTCTCGCCTCAGACCTGAGAAAGAATCTTCAACAGTGACCTTGCCAGTAGGATAAAGTTTAACAGTCATCTTCAAAATTGACTACAAACAGTTATGATCCAGAACCTTGAGACTGGTTGTGTGTGTTTCACGTATGCTCAGCATTTTCCTTACCCTTCATTATCTTCCTAATATTATTTTTGTAAGCTGTTTTAAAAGTGAAAGTTGCTCAGTCATGTCTGACTCTTTGTGACCCCATGAACTGTGTAGTCCATGGAATTCTCCAGGCCAGAATACTGGAGTGGGTAGCCTTTCCCTTCTCCAGGGGATCTTCTTGACCCAGGAATTGAACCGGGGTCTCATGCATTGCAGGAGGATACTTTAGGGCCTTACTTATTAAGTGAAAAATTCTTAAAAGGTTATCTAGTGTGTGCTTAGCAGTACTTGGTTCTGGATCTACTATGATGAATAAGACAGGCAAGGTCCCTGCTATCATGCAGGGGACAGTACAACTTTCTACTCCTGCCTTATTTTCTAGTTGAGTGACCTGAACCTAGTTAGCACCTCTTTGAAAAACAATTAAAGGCAGTTGTAGATAAGATAAAGTTATTTGCATATTTCTATTTCAAATATCAGGAAACTGACAAATAAAGGGAAATATCTTGATCAAGTTATTTTGAAATTAAGTGCTAGCTGTATTGCTACTATAGTAAAAGTAAATTGCTTATTGTTTCATTCACTGTAGCTTGGGAGAAGGAAAAAAGTGAATTAATAGAATATGAAGTCTCGATAGAACTTTCAGACCTTTAAAAATAGTATTTGTTTAAAGTCTAGTAGAATATAAAGGAGGAAGAAATTGATATTCATATGTCCAAATCTCATACAAACTGAGCTTCTTGACTCTTATTTTGGTGAAGTGAATACAGTTATTTTGTTTTAAATGATAATTCAATTACTAAAGCATAAGCACAGATGAAAAGTTCATTTAGAGTATTCAGTTGAATAAAATGATACTTCAACAATATCTGCTCTGCTGAGGTGCCTGTTGTTGATTAATAACACTGATGATGCTGTAGATTGGCTCATTAAACACCACTCCAGCCTTCTTCCTGTGTGTGTCTGGCTGAAGATTCTGAAAAGCTTAAAGTGATACTTCTCCTATGCCTTTGCAGTAAAGAGTCAGGAAGAGAATTAGACTCTACCATTAAAATGTATTTGCACAGACTTTAGAAGGTAAAAGCAAGGAATAGTTGTGTTGCTTTAGATTTTTTTTTTTTTTCCTACCAGCAGGCAAGATCTTGGTTTCTAAAGCAGTACTCCAGTGTATGTTATCCACTTCCTTTCATGTTGAGAGGCAGCTGTTGCAAAAGCAGTGATGACAGCTAGTTCCCAGCTTTCTGATTATGGAACTGCTTTTAAAGTGGAATGTCTGTACTCAGCCTTTCCTGTGGCAGCTTCAGTCCCTGGCTGTGTCAGCTCTACAGTGTTTGTGTTCATGTCCAGAGCCCACAACTTTGGCTCTTTCTCCTATTAATTTTGAAAGCACTTTATTCTCTATATTAAATCTTTCTTGCTTGCTTTAAATATTTAGGTTTGTTTCTGAAGAACACAACAGCGTGTCAGACTGTGAGTTGTCTAATACCTGGTGTTAACCTCTTTCTAATAATAGAGTTTCAACTGGTCACATATCTATATAATGAAAGACTGCCTTGCTCAGCCTCTCTTATTGAGAGGTATAACCGTGTGTCTTAAGTTTCAGATAATAGAATTTAAACAGGCTTATATTTGGCATTACTGGGTTTTGTCTTTAAAAGGATGGAGCATACAATACTCTGATACTTTCTAGTTGCTATGTGATGGCAAAGGTTGAATATCTTCCCTAAATCCAGGGACAGAATATAGAGAGTATAATGAGAATATAGTGTTCAGTCAATAGTGAACCACCCACACCTGAATTATTTTATGAAACACACGTTCTATCCTGTTTTGTTATTGTTGTTCAGTTGCTCATTCATGTCCGGCTCTTGAGACTCAACGGACTGCAGCATGCTAGGCTTCCTTGTCCTTCACTATCTCCCAGAGTTTGCTCAAACTCATGTCCATTGAGTCGGTGATGCCATCCAACCATCTCATCCTCTATTGCCTCCTTCTCCTCTTGTCCTCAGTTTTTCCCAGCATCAGGTCATTTCCAATGAGTCAGTTTCTCGCATCAGGTGGCCAAAAGATTGGAGCTTCAGCTTCAACATCAGTCCTTCCAGTATATTCAAGATTGTGTTCCTTTAGGATTGACTGATTTGATCTTGCAGTCCAAAGACTCTCAAGAGTCTTTTCCAAAACCACAGTTCAAAAGCATCATTACTTCAGCATTCAGCCTTCTTTAATGCTGGATTTTAGACTCTCTCTTGCTTTTGAAAAATAACATCTCTTAAATAAAATGTAATTGGGTTGCTAGAAGTAGAATTCGAACGTAATTTTAAAAATGAGGCATGGGTCTAATAGCGGGATACTGGGTGGCAAGAACCCTACTATTGCAGGCTGAAAAGCCAGTGATTCTTCTTGTATCATGATAAAACATTTGACAAAACTGTCACTTGTAATCCTTATAAAGATAGACTATTTGCCAAAAGAATGTGCAGCATCTGTAAATTGCTTGGAAAACCTTAGGACATTAAAAAACTCAGAAAGTTTATGGGTGTTAGCTCTTTCTTGCCATGCACATTTCTGTGACAAGATGTACTTGGCCTGGTTATAAGATGCGATTTTAAAGAAGCAGCTTTCACAGTAAATAACCTCTGGTGTCCTCAAGTGCCTCCATTAAAACCTCTCAGTTAATTGGGGTCCATTCTAGTTTCAAAGGTTAGATTAAGGGTGATGCTTTCTTGCCTCAACTAATATTTTCAGAGAGCATCAAAGCAGACATCATTAAATTGAGGGGAAGCCAAAATATTCTGAACAAAGAAACCAGAAAATATAAGAGGACAGCCTGCAAGCTTGGAAAGCTTTTCTCAATTAGATCTCTGGTTATGATTATTTGCCTGTGGATCCGACTGTCAGTAGAACAAAAGCTTACTGAGTTTTTTAGGGATTGTATCGATCTGCAAAAGCCAATGTATGCTTGACCTTTAAAGCAGCTCCTGAAGCCTCCCAACTGGCCTTGAAGAACATAACCCAGAAATTTGTACAGTCTTCAAGGAGAGAATAGAGTCCAATTCTATCTTAAGGAGGAAATTATAAGGTATTCAGCTATTTTTAAGAATGAAAGAGAGAAATATTTAAAACAAAGAATTCATTCATTCAATATTGATGTGACACCAGGACAGTCCATGTAAGTCAGGATGATCACAAGCAAACTAGTCCTTATGGTAATGGGAATAAATGGACAAAGAACAACATCCCAAAGTAAAGAAAACAGGAACTGTAAATGACAAGGGACGATGAAATTTCTTGTGGATAATATAATCCGGATCTAGTCAAGGAAATTATTTCAGCACCAGAATGGGGAATGTTTATAATTCCTGTGCAGTAGGATTTGATCATTGCTTTGAAAAATGACAGCTGTTCTTTTCCAAATCTTCCATTTTTTGGAAGGCAGTTGTGCTTGCCACTATATCTCCAACACTGCACTCTTCCATTTTTTTTGAATGGGACTTTATTATATTGGATATACATGTGTGTAGAGGGAGGGTAGGTCAGTGGGAAGAAGTGCACACCTGGATTTTTGGCGGCAGGCTGCAAGTTGTGTCCCAGTGTCTTTTTTCCCCTCCTATAGTAATGGCCAGCCAGTCAAAAGCCACACTTCTCAGCCTCCATTTCAATGAGATTTGGGCAAGTAACTAGTTCGTTCTATTCAATGAAATGTGAAAAGAAATATGCGATTTGAAAATATGCGATGTGAAAAGAAATATGCCCTTAAAAGGATGACATGTACACCTTCCTCTCTGCTCCTCCTTCTTCACATGCACACACACACACACACACACACACACACACAGATGCACACTTGAAAGGTAGCAATGAATACAGTGGCCATTTTGGACATGGATAGCTGGTACTGACAATAGTAAATCTGAATTGCCCATTATCATTCTTACCTTAGCTATAAAGAAGAGAGAGAAAACACAAGAGAGAACATATTATCATGTTTATACTGCTGTATTTTGAGTCTTTGTTATAGAGTTTATGTTAAAACCATGTTAACTACCACAGTATGCATAGACCAAAATGATTATTTTTCCTAAAATTTTATTCATATTGCATTAGTTACAAAAATTGAATCAGAGATCCAAACTGGCTATTTCAAGGTGCATGTTTAAATTAAAAATTGTAAGAAGTATTCATGTTCCATAAATTTAGAATAAAAACTTAATTGTTCTCAAACAATTATCTCCAGAGAATATTTACAATGAAAACTTCATCCACTGACTACTGATGCCAATAATCATTAAATTAATGCTGATAAACATTCTATGAAAGGTTTACATATTAGACTATTACAGCTTTTCACACAGTTTGGTATAAAGCTGAGAAATATGGTCCGTAGAGGGACTACTTGAAATGAGAGTTTTATGAAGTCTAACATCCATTCTGGAAAATAACAATAACAATTGAAAAATTATCTTGGCTCATCAAATGTAAAGTTAATATTCAGAGTATGTATAGAGTGCACAAAACCAGTGAATTGATTTTAAAAGGAATTAAGCTTTTTTTCCTGCTTATAATGACATGATGAGAAAATTCCTCTACATTAAAGAAAAAAACATGTATTACATATCTATTCCCAAATTTGTCAATTAAAGTAATTGCTTGTGTTTCTTAATCTAAGACCAAAGAACTTAGTATGCACTTTTCTTTCTTCCTGGGGTTTGTTTCCTTGGAGTGTATGAGAGAGTTCTCACTGCCTTTTGGCTTATAGGGCTGCCAGGGTGAGAACAAAGCTGAGCGGTGAAGCCTGGGGAGAGGGGGCCAGAAGAGAAAATTTGTCGAAACTGTTTTATTTGTAAAGAGAGGAAATTAGTTGAAGTTGTCAGCTTGGTTTTGGCTAGTTTTACTTACTGATTGTATTTTAGCATAGTATAGATAAGTAGAATTTGAACATAAGAGATAGTGAGAATCAAACTGAAGTTATACTGTGGATACTTTCAAGCCTTGGAGGATATTATTGTGCTACAATTACAGAGGAAATGGCCATGGACATCAGGGTGGCTAGTTTCCTTAATGAGTCTACTTTTACCCATTTGAAGAAGACTCTTGAGAGTCCCTTGGACAGCAATAAGATCAAACCAGCCAATCCTAAAGGAGATCAACCCAGAATATTCATTGGAAGGACTGAAGATGAAGCTCCAATACTTTGGCCACCTGATGCAAAGAGCCCACTCATTGGAAAAGACCCTAATGCTGGGAAAGATTGAACACAGGAGGAGAAGGGGATGGGAAGGATGAGATGGTTGCATGGCAATACCAACTCAGTGGACATGAATTTGAGCAAACTCCAGGAGATAGTGAAGGACAGGGAAGCCTGGTATGCTGCAGTCCATGGCGTCACAGAATCAGACATGACTGAGCAACTGAATAACAACAACTTCTAAATAAAATCATTCTCTCTTGTTCTTCTGAAATTGCATTGCTCCCATATCGTCAACTTCAGAGGCACTTACTACTCTCTGTGTTGTATTATAATGGGTATATATGTATACTTACACTCCTTCTTTATTATAGAGTCTGTGTTTTATTCCCATCCTCTTGCTTTCTGAACATAATAGGCACCAAAACGTTTATTATAAGAAGTCATTGTTAACAGATCTTGATCCTGCTTCTGGGCCTTCCTGTATGTTATTGTACTGTTTCTACTAACTACATGCATTCATAAAAGAGGTTTTTTTTTTTTTTAGTTACTTACATTTTTTCCTTTATTCATTCCATTACCTTCTGAAACCGGAATTAATACAGTAATGCAGGAAATTCCTCTTCCAACCCCCCAAATTTTAGAAACTTAAAAAATTGTCCCCTGTTTCTCTATTACCTTATTTAATATAATTTTTTGAGACATATATTACATACAGTGAAATGTACAGATATTAAGTGCACAGTTTGATGAGATAGACCAGCTCTGCTCCTAACCTCTGGCAGTTCTGGAGATACAGCTGGATTTCTGGCATGTTTGACAGTCTCTCCCCTCAGGCTGCTGAGATCCACAATGTATCCTAGCACTGCCAGGCCCAATCTCATCTGGGTTATATCTCTACAGCAGCAGTGTGTCAGGACTATGGAATCTTTTCTCTATGCACACACAGCTTAGAATTTGCACAGAGACTCAAGAGGACACTTAGATTTGTGCAGTCCTCTGTCCAGCTACCTCCTCTCTGGTACCCTTTTCTTGAAAATAACAACTACCTTGGTGGCCCAGAATTCCAATCTTTATTTGTTCTACTCAAAGAGATTGTTGTTCTGTGTTTGGCTCTACTTAAATTGGAAAGTGATCTCCAACAAAAAGCCAGGATGAATGTAGACCTCATTTTGTATATTATTTTCTTTCCTTCAATGATCATAGCCCTGAGTTCTCTGTATTCCAATTTTGTCCAGTTTCAGAGTTACTTGCAGCAGAATTGTGATTCTGATGGACATTATGAGAGTCAGAATTGAAAATCCCTTATCAGGTTAATTTTTACTTACTTTTTTTTGACATTTTATCTTGGTTGATTTGCCTTTCTTTAAAGATACAGTAAGAATAATGCATTTCATATCAACCTTCTATAGTTGTTCAAGGATCAAATAATTTTTGAAAAAAATAACTCTAGAAATGATGCAACTTAAGAGTATTTAAGATCCTAACTCTTAGTATAACTCTTTAATATTTAATGCTATAATTTTATAAATGTACACACTGTATGTTAAACAGTTAGAACTGGACATGGAACAACAGATTGGTTCCAAATAGGACAAAGAGTACGTCAAGGCTGTATATTGTCACCCTGCTTATTTAACTTATATGCAGAGTACATCATGAGAAATGCTGGACTGGATGAAGCACAAGCTGGAATCAAGATTGCTGGGAGAAATATCAATAACCTCAGATATGCAGATTATTACCACCCTTATGGCAGAAAGTGAAGAAGAACTAAAGAGCCTCTTGATGAAAGTGAAAGAGGAGAGTGGAAACATTGGCTTAAAGTTCAACATACAGAAAACTAAGATCATGGCATTCGGTTCCATCACTTCATGGCAAGTTGATGGGAAAACAGTGGAAATAGTGACAGACTTTATTTTTTGGGACTCCAAAATCACTGCAGATGGTGATTGCGGCCATGAAATTAAAAGACACTTATTACTTGGAAGAAAAGTTACGACCAACCTAGACAGAATATTAAAAAGCAGAGACATTACTTTGCCAACAAAGGTCCATCTAGTCAAAGCTATGGTTTTTCCAGTAGTCGTGTATGGATCCGAGAGTTGAACTATAAAGAAAGCTGAGCGCCAAAGAACTGATGTTTTGAACTGTGGTGTTGGAGAATACTTTTGAGAGTCCCTTGGACTGCAAGGAGATCCAACTAGTCCATTCTAAAGGAAAACAGTCCTGAGTATTCATTGGAAGGACTGATTCTGAAGCTGAAACTCCAATACTTTGGCCAACTGATGTGAGAGACTGACTGATTTGCAAAGACCCTGATGCTGGGAAAGATTGAGGGCGGGAAGAGAAGGGGATGATGGAGGATGAGATGGCTGGTTGGCATCACCGACTCAATGGACATGAGTTTGAGTAAACTCTGGGAGTTGGTGATGGACAGGGAGGCCTGGCATGCTGCCGTTCATGGGGTCACAAATAGTCCAACACCACTGAGTGACTGAACTAAACTAAACTGAACTGTATGTTAAATTGATTTAAGTAAAGGAAGAGAATCCAGTTCTAAAAAAATAATACAATTTAGGAAATAAAATATACTTACCAGTTTCTTTCAAATTTTTCCAATAAAATTCCTTATTGACAAAGAGAATCTATACTGGTCTATAGGAAGTATAAAATTTATTTAAGGTGTTACATTTTATCTTAAAATTGTGTGTATACAGTGAATAACTATGTTAAACTTAAAATATAATGTTCCCTCCTCATCTCAGTCTTGGAGCAAAACTGAGTCAGAACTTCATACTTCACAATGAGTTCTATAACTTCAGTTGTAGCCTATACATAAATAGTCTGCTGAGAGAATTGTGATAATGTGTGTCTGTATTTTTCTGAAAACTTTGAGTCTACTATTTGGCATACTTAATTCCGAATGTTAATATTTGAATGAGTTGTGTCTCATAGTCTTTTATCTGAATGTTTCTTGCATCCATTTTCTGGGACCAATTCTATTTTAAGACAAAGTAGAGTTTATCATATTCAGAGATGGATTAAAATTTTAATTTTACTTTTTTGGCTGTGCTGCATGTCATGTGAGATCTTAGTTCCCCAACCTGGGTTGAACCCACACCCCCTGCATTGGAAGGCAAATTCTTAACCAGTAGACCACCAGGGAAGTCCTAGTAAAGATGTTAATATTGCCAAATATCTCATGTAATTTTGGTACCCTTGATCTTTTTCCCTTAAGATGAATTACTGATTTAATTTTCAGATATCCTCCCAAATCTTTACAAATGAGTGTGGTATGTATACTTCTATAATACATTGTGATATTAAGTGATGTACTAAATATATTTTACATGATGTATTTCATATACGTTTTCTAGTCAGTCTATAATATGGTCACATACAGTTATGTTAGAGATCCATTAACTGGCAGACAACAATACTCAGAGAGACAAATAGCTCTTAGGATTCAAATGATTATGACTAAAACTTCCAACTCTTACAGATAAGTTATTAGCTGACATTTTTAATGGTCTTCGACATTCTAAACATAGTTTTACTTTGATCACTGAATAAATTCTTATTGCTGATAGAAATAAATAAAACTACTAAAAATATTCATAATCTCTGGCAAGATCACAATGTTCTCAAATTGTCTCTGAAGAGAAAATGGATCAGTTTACTGTCAGGCTTTATTACTTCTCTGGTGCCACACACATTTTCATGGGGCAAAGATTTCTAAAAACTTTGTTTAGAAAACTCAAGAATTAACCTTTCCTGAAGAAATCATTTTTAATGTCTTTTCTAATTTTTTCACTCTCTTTCAGCTTCTCTGTATGCTTATTACAGGCCAAAGATTTTATAATTTCAAGTGCATTTTAAGTAATCAAAGAGAAATCAAAATTTTCCATAATTGTATAATTTGCATATTTTTATATAATTGTGTGGCATCAACTATTATTCAAATACATTTACAAATGAACTTTATTAAAAGTCAAAACAGAAACTGGTATACTTTTATGTAAAACTGGCCAAGTTTTCTAACATTGCCTGTTATATTTATGTCTATTTTTTCGTTTTATTGAGATATAAGTAACCCTTATATATAGCCCTATATAAGTCTAAGATACACAGCATAATGACTTGACTTACGTTCATCATGAAATGGTTATCACAAGTTCAGTGCTCATCTGTCATCTCATTTATATACAGATTTGAATAAATAGACAAAAATTATTCCTTGTGATGAGAACTCTTAGCATTCACTCTTTTAACAGCTTTGACGTATAACATACATTAATTATATCAGTCAAGCTGTATGCCACATCCCCAGTACGCACTTATCTTATAACAGGGAAGTTGTACCTTTGGACCGCATTTATTCAGTTCCCCGTTTCCCACCCCCTGTCTCTGGTAACAACAAATCTGATCTCTTTTTCTATGAATTTGTTTTGTTTTTAAAGTATAATTGACCTGTAAAGCTATGTTAGTTCCTGTTACACAACATGATAATTTGATACTTCTGTACATTTCAAAGTGATCACCATGGTAAATCTAGTTAGCCTCTGTCACCATACATAAGGATCTCATGGTTTTGACTATATTCTCCACCTTGTTCATTTCATACTTGTGACTCATTTGCCTCTTGATTTTTCTCACCAATTTCTTTCCTCTTCTAGCTCCCCCTCTCCTCTAGCAACCACTTTTTTCTTCTCTCTATTTGTAACTCTGTTTTGTAATGTTTGTTCTTTCATTTTTGTTTAAACACTGCAATATCTAAACTGTCATGTTGCTAGTTTTCTCAAGAAAATAAGTTAGATCATGGACACAAATATTTGAATTTTTAAATGCTATCAATAAGAAGACAGCAGGACCTTTTTTGTGGTTTGAATAGTCCACTCTGTGTTTCCAGATTTTCAGTTAGCTTGAATAGTGATTGCATCTCTGCTTAGTTTCAAACGGAAGCAAACCCGTTTCCAACTATGCTATAACGCCACCTTCTGGAAATGAAATGCTTCTGTAAATGTCAGGAAGCAGTTCATTGTTATTGTGGTAGATGGTACTGAGAAGACTCATGCTTCATCAGGAACATAAGTTCCTTTTAACCCCAAATATTCTCTGCCTCCAGCCCTGGGGAATTAAAGAAGACACTGGTGTGTAACAGCTGCAGAGTAAGTGAAAGTTTTTAGTTGCTTATATTAGGAATAATATTCTGTTGTATTTACTTCCCCCCGCCCCTTTTTAGAACCGCAAAGTTGTTCTGCTTCTGTAATACATGACATTTTTACATCTAATAATAGTACATAGAAATAAGTAACACCATTGTTCACACCATAAAGAATGAGCTAAGCCTTTGCAATTCCAGTTAATCATTCTGTTCTAAAGGCTAGTTAATGAATATACATTTTGTTTGACATAAGACATGAGACAATCAGGATTTTTCTGACTAATTCTAACTACGTCAAGCTAGTTAAACTTGTTAGTAGCCGGAGTTCACACTTAGGTATGGGGTAACCCACATTTGCCACCTCTGAGGAACAATTGTTTTCACAGTGATAGTGTTAGAACTTAAAAAAAAAAAAATTGGTATTTCTTTGTTGGAAAATTATGGGGTGAAGATGAGTATGTATAAACAGATTTTTTTTAATGATAGTTTTATTTCTAAAATGTAAACTTTGTAAAATATGCTTCCGAGGTTTCACTTTTTAAATAAAAAAATCTGCTGAAGATTTAAAAATTCATAATTTCTGTGTTAATTTTTAATTCTGGTCACTTGAGGACTATGTAGATATATACTAGTCAGTTAATCTTAGTGGTTTCATACAGACATTGGCTATATCTGGAAGAGCAAATTTGTTGTACATGAGTAACCACTCATGCCCACAGCAGATATTACTAAATGAACTTGCCTCTGTTTTTCTATGAATCCAGGAAGCAGTATATACAATGTTTTACTCTAGCTACCCTCGGTAGAATATAGTTCATTTATGAGATGAAACTTACTGATTATTGAGGCCCTAGAGGAAACAGATGACTCTAGCGGTAAAGAACCCACCTCCTGCCAATGCAGGAGACACAGATGTGTGTTCGATCCCTGGGTTGGGAAGATCCCGTGGAGGAGGAAGTGGCAACCCACTCCAGTATTCTTGCTTGGAGAATCCCATGGACAGAGGAGTCTGGTGGGCTCTAGTCCATGCGGTTGCAAAGAGTCAAACATGACTGAAGCGTGCACAACACGCAGAGGAGCCACAAGAAGGATGAAAAGTAAAATGCTTGCAGTTGGGATGGGAGAAAAATATGAGCAAGAGAAATATCAGTTTTAAGGAAAATGTGGAAAGACAGGTCCTTTAGTGATATAATTTGAGTCAGCAAATAGTACTCATAGTCTCATACTATCTTCAATTAAATTCCACCATTAGATATTCATTCTTTTGAAAGTAGTTCTTATTCAATAGAAACGACTAACAGAAAGTCAGAAACATAAAACTGTACCAGTCATTAACAGTTTTACTATATTTATTTCTTAAAAGCATCAGTCATCAGTGGACCATCTGTTCTTGGGATGGGGGAGGAGAATATAGACCCAATTTTGAGCACATGTGCAGTCCAAAGAGAGCAGAACCCAAAACAAAATAAAATAGTAGAGTGATTACTTTGTCTAGGAAGAAGTCCAACAATCTTCAAGCCTATTAAGTGCTAGATACTGGTTATGATGCTAAAGATATAGAGAATGTATGCCAGAGTCCTAAAGTACTTTAAAGAGTCAGAGAGACTGACATAAAAGGAGATAGTTCGAAGTATTTCATTTGAATTCATTATTATGCCTACAAGTAGTAGGGAGGAAGAAGTTGAGGAGAACCAGCAAATAAAATTCCCTTGAGAAATACATTTAAAACCAAGATAATGGATCAGAGAAGAGAGAAATCATATCAAAGAGATTAATAAGGGCAAGATGTGCCCCAAAGTATTGTCTTTTATATAATGTATGACCTTGATATATATAAAGAATATAATCTTAAGAGTGATTGAGCAGTAATGGAAACATACAAAAAGCAGTCATGAAATCAGAGTTGAAGGAATCTAACCAGATATTGCCCCTGTTAATCAGTAAAGCTAATTTTGGTTGCAGTTTATGTTTAGAAGGGAGAGAGGGGAAGAAGGGCTTCCCAGGTGGCGCTAGTGGTAAAGAACCATCTTGCCAATGCCGGAGACATAAGAGACATGGGTTGGGTCCCTGGGTTGGGAAGATCCCCTGGAGAAGGGAATGGCAACCACTCTAGTACCTAAACAATTCCATGGACAGAGGAGCCTGGCAGGCTACAGTTCACGGGGTCACAAAAGAGTTGGACAGAACAGAGCAACTGAGCACAACACATTACCTCCATAGCTCACAATCCAGGAAGTTAATTTTTGCTTCCTACCAGTTCTGGCAATTTGAAATCTCACTGATTCTGATTGCCCTGGATCTCCCTCCTTATAGATGCTGGACATGCCACAAAAGAGATGTCCACACATCTGTGAGAAGCTGGAGCCTTTGCAGTATTATAATTCCATAATCTGAACCTGGGTTTCCTGGATCTCTAATTCTGGGAGACATCAGAGTTCATCCCTGAACTAGTTCATCCCTCCCCTAGCATCAAAAAAAAAACTCCATTTGGGAAAATAGGGCTTATGATATTTCTCTCTGAGACATTAATGATGAACACTGGCATGTTAAAAGCAGTGAGAAACCCTAAGGGAGGAAGCAATTTTCATTGGGTACAAATTGTGTTTTATAGAGTATATAATTTTTCTTTATCAGCCCATTGTGATATGATTTGGAAAGTTTTGGGATCGACGGTCTCCAACATGAAAATAAATGATTCTCATCACCTTAGTCTATTGCCATTAAAGATTCAAATTATAATATTCCTCTTTGCTTCAGAGTCTGCCAAGCAAACAATTGATTATAATCATAATTTGGGATTCTATATAGGTCAGCCTGTAGGGAAAGAATGTCCTAGTTTTGACCATCAGAGAATTCCTGTCTGCATAACAGCCATGTTGCTAATGATGAATTACTAATTGGACTCCTCTTTATACATCAGTCATGTAACAGAATGCTGCAACATTTTTATGATATGATATTGAAATGTAAGTAAATCTTTCCCTTATAGTCCAATGAAGTAGGACTCTTCTCAGTGTTTAGTTATATTACACCAGCATCAAAAAGTATAAAATGCTGATGTTAGCTTTGAATTAAAATGTGAATTCACTGGCAATAAGTGATAATAAAATATAAAGAATAAAGCACTGTGCTTGTTAAGTAATAAATACTCCCAAACTTGAACTATATATTATTGAATATGCTTTTTTTCTTCCATAAGCTTTTCCCTATTTTGTGGGGGAGGGGATCACATTACCTCTTTAATGGAGTACTTTAAAATTCAGATGCCCAATTATTAATATCATGTGGTGCAGTTCTCATTCTTTTAACACTTGATACAGAAATTCTTGAAAGACTCTGGGCATATGAAAATACATTCCTTTTATAGTTCAAAAATTGAGAGCCAGAAAGAATGTAGGACTTCCATGACAGCATATGGGAAAATTATAAATCTTGGAATCTCACCCATATCTTTGCTTTCAGAATTAATCTTTTATTATAATCTACCTTGAATATTAAAAAAATACTGTGCTTTTTTCCTTCCCAGACACCATCAATAGAATGTATTAATCTATACTATACACTTACACACTTTGAATGTAACTCCATTTGACATACATCATTTCTGAGTTGTTTCTTAAATTAATGTTTCTATTAAAAAGCTATAATAAATGTCCTGAGGATGAGGCTGTGTCTTCTTAGCTATTCTCCACAGCTCCTTTTAATGGCATTAGAGCGGTGCTAAAGATGTACCTTATCCAGTCATGATTGGAAATCCTAATACTCTTCTGGCTTGGTTAACACTTTATTGATACTTTAAAATCACTTTAGAAAAATAATTTAAGATATCAGAGAAAATTACATGATTCATGTGTTTCCTGGACTAAGGTAGTTCTCAGAAACCCAGAAATTAGGTATGAAAAAGGCTCCGAATTCCACCAAAAGTAACGTAAAATCTCTGCCTCTCAAGTGCTCTGAATTATTATACTCTTATAGCAATCCACCAAGAACCTGCAGAATCCCAATTTGTTATATACTGCCTAACCATTAGAATCTACAATGTCTCCTTCTGTTAATACAAAGGGCTTGACCAAGAGCTGATGACACCCGGATTATCTTAGGTTTCTTTTATTATACTTTTAGATTCTGTTATTAGCCATTTGATTATATTGTTATTGATACTTATAGGCAGTTAGTTTTCCACTTTATTATGTATCCTGAAATTTGGGGAAAATGTCCTTTTCTTCCAGACATTTTCTTTGGCAGATAAAGTTATTTTGCTTAATTCTATAATTTACTAAGATCACTGTGACAGCTAATATTCTATCACTGTTTTCACACGAAATTCTTACAGTAGAGCCTCTTGTCTCATAATTATTAGCTCACAGTATCTTGAACTGTAATTGTCACTTTGTTTTCTCCTCCTGAACATAAAATCTTGAAAGCAAGGATTCAGTCATAATTTTCTCAATATTTCTTTTGTCTATAGTAATATCTAGCATTAAAAAGACTCAAAATATTACATTAATAAGCTTAGGCTTATGCTCTACATATTGTTACAATGACAGATTCTGTGTCTGTATCACATTTAGGAGTTTCCAAATTTTAAATTATGTTTGAAAATGCAAGAACTGTAGGAAGAGTGTGTACACATTAAAAATGAAAGCTAGTTTCAAAGCTAGAAGATTAAAAAAAAAATCCCAAAATGATAGCTCTGTAATGAGAACTTTATTATCCTGCCACTGGTTTCTTAAGTGTTAAGCACTTTTATTAACATTCTTTAACTGCACACTCTTATTTGTGACTAAAATATCTAGAGTGATCTGTGTTTCTAAAGTTTCTATTTAACTCATTTCTTTGAATTTGTTTTCCACTTGGTTCTTTGGGCCAAGTAGAAGTGAACTACTGACCTTGACCATATCTTTTAAACTTTCTGGGTTTTAGAGTCCTGTCTCTAAAAGAAGAGTTTCAAAACAAATCCTCAACAATTAAATGGTTAAACAAAATATTCTTGCCATATGCTGTTTTATTCTTACCCAGAAAAATTATCCCTAAATTTGAAAAATATACATTGTAGAAAACTTTGCTTATGGGAATTCAAATGCCATTTATGACTTAATCGTTTTTACAATTATTTAGGCATTTCTATCATTATATAAATACAGATAATATTTTATAACACAATGTACATCAGTATTACTTACCTTATTATTTCTTCATTTTAATTGTATTTCTCTCCTCATTAGAAAGCAAAGAGAGTGAGCTCAGAAGCTCATTTCATGTTTAATGATTCACTACACATTATGAAAGGAGTTTTGTTCACCCTTGATTTTATCTTATCAGTTGCTGTGCAAATAAAATTACATGTTCCCATACTTTGTTTGAGAACCTTCAATGATTGGCATGACCACCATCAAAAATAATTTTCTCCAATCTCTTCCGTTAACTCTTACTGTTGACACATTTAATTTATACGATTAAACAGTTACCAGTAACAGTCTAGCTATTTAATGATCCCTCTTTCACTGACTTCCATGGCCTGGACAGGGGCTCAAGGCTATAGAAGGACTTCTATAAATTTTTAAAGAAATTTTATTATTCTTTGGGATTCTCATTCTCTTTTTCTGTCACCCATATAAAATCTAAAAGTTCCATTGATAATTTAATGGAATTGGAATTAAAAGTGTGTGCTGTAGCTTTGTATTTATATTTCTTCCCTACAAGGAAATTACTGGATTCACTGTCTTTTAAAGAATAGAGTTCAGTCTAATGGATTAATTCTCAAAATGTTTTGCTCCCAATAATATTTTATCCTCTTAAGAACTACTGAATAGCTTTTGTTCATATAGTTTACATATATGTATGTATATGTGCATATAAAGACATCATATTAGAAATGATAATACTATTTTACATATATATATGTATTAATTTTTTCTGAAGTTCTTTTTTTCAGTCAGATTGAGAGGTAGATGACATGTAACTTTGGACAGAGTTAAGGTAGGCCACATGTTGATTTAATACATATATACTAAAAAACACTTGCTCCTTGGAAGAAAAGTTGTGACCAACCTATATAGCATATTAAAAAACAGAGACATTACTTTGCCAACAAAGGTTCATCTAGTCAAAGTTATGGTTTTTCCTGAAGTCATGTATGGATGTGAGAGTTGGACTATAAAGAAAGCTGAGTGCTGAAGAATTGATGCTTTTGAACTGTGGTGTTGGAGAAGACTGTTGAGAGTCCCTTGGACTGCAAGGAGATCAAACCAGTCCATCCTAAGGGAAATCAGTCCTGAATATTCATTGGAAGGACTGATGCTGAAGCTGAAGCTCAAGTACTTTGGCCACCTGATGCGAAGAACTGACTTATTGGAAAAGACCCTGATGCTGGGAAAGATTGAAGGCAGGAAGAGAAGTGGACGCCAGAGGGTGAGATGGTTGGATGGCATTACCAACGTGATGGACATGAGTTTGAGTAAACTCTGGGAGTTGGTGATGGACAGGGAGGCCTACCATGCTGCAGTCCACGGGGTCACAAAGAGTTGGACACAACTGAGTGACTGAATTGTACTAAACTGATACTGCAAAATGATTACTGCCTAGGGTTAGCTAAAATGTGCATCATGTCACCTAATTGCTATTTGTTTTCTGTGGTTAAAACATTTGAGATTTACTCTCTTAGCTACTTTTAAGTATATAATACAGTATTATAGTTAATAACTATCATGAATTGCTATATATTAGATTTCTAGAACACATGTATCTTATGATCAGAGGTATGTACCATATGATCAGTATCTCCCATTCCCTTATCCTCCTCCTACCCAGAACCTGGTAAACACCACTCTGCTGTCTGTTTTTGTGAGTTCAGCTTTTTTAGATTCCACATGCAAGTGATATCATACAGTATTTATCTTTCTCTGACTGACTCATTTCATTTAGCATAATGTCCTCGAGGTTCATCTGTGTTGTAAAAAATGACAGAATGTGCTTATTCACAGCTGAATAATATTTCACTACATATGTATGTATATATATTATATATATTGTACATATGTAATATATATCTATATATGTAAACCATGCCTTCTTTCTCTATCCTCCATTGATGGACATGAAAGTTGTTTTCCATGTCTTGGCTATTGTGAATAATGCTTTAGTAAACATGAGAGTGTATATATCTGTTTGAGATTTTATTTTTATTTCTTTTGGATATATACCCAGAAGTGGGATTGCTAAATCATATGGTATTTCTATTTTTAATTTTTGAGGAACTTCATACTGTTTTCTATAGTGGCTGTACAAACTTCCATTCTCACCAACAATGCACAAAGATTTCCTTTCATCCACATCCTCACCGACATTTCTTATCCTGTTTTTTTGTCCAGTTTTCCCCAAACCATTGTGTATTCTTGGCTTCTTTGTCATAAATTAATTGACTGTGTATGTGTGGGTTTATTTCTGTTCTCTCTGTTCTATGGATCTCGGTCTGTTTTTATAACAGTGTCATATTGTTTTGATTATTACACCTTTGTAATATATTTTGATACCAGGATGTGTGATACATCCAGCTTTTACTTTGTTTCCAAGATTGCTTAGCTACGTAGGATCTTTCATGATTCCACATAGATTTTAGACATTTTGCTCAATTTCTATCAAAAAGAACATCAAAGTTTTGATCTGGATCACCTTAGATCTCTAGATTGCTTTGATAGTGTAGTCATTTTAACAGTATTAATTCTTCCAGTCCATGAGAATGCAATATCTTTCCATTTATTTATGCATTCTTCAGTTTGTTCATCAGTGTCTTATTGTGTTAAATGTACAGATCTTTTGCTTTCTTGATTAAATATTTTCCTAAATATTTTGTTCTTTTTGATGTTATTGTAAACAGGGTTGTTTTATATCTTCTTGATAGTTGTTACTGTATATAAACACAACTGGTTTTTTTATATTGATATTGTATTCTGCTAAACTACCTATTTTGTTTATTAGTTCTAGCAGTTTTTGGTATAGTCTTTTCATATGGTCCCAATTCATTTTTCTTGTCTAATTGCTCTGAATGGGACTTCTAGTACTATTTTGAATAAAAGTGATATGAAAGGACATACTCTTCTTGTTCCTGAACTTAAAGTAAGGCTTTCAGATTTTTTAAACACTTAACCTCTTAATTTTAGTTGCTTCATTTATGAAATCTATAAAAACTAAACTGTAAATTGTTTTTCATGTTCCTCAGAGTATAAAAATTGCATGAAATTTAGTGTAGTGTGAGTTTGTTATAAGCTACATATTGTAGCCATTGTAACTTCATATTGTTTCAATATTGTTATTAGAAATGGGATTACATTAGGGTACAATTGTATTTTTCCATTTTTTATTTATCTAAAAAATTAGTTAGGGAAATTTATCCCTAAAATACTTTGAAACCTCCTTTAAAAAGTAGTAATAGCATTTTTGAGCTAATTCAATTATATTCCTAAGTAAGGATTTTTTTTATTAAGAAAGAATTCTTAAAAATTCTCTTTGTTGACAATGTGCCTATACCATTCTCTTTCATAGATCTGATTAATAATCAGCTTATTTTCCTTTTTGTAGTATATTATAAAATACACATTGATTCAGAAGCATCATTTCAGGGCTTTTTATCAAGTTAAAAACCTATCCTTTGTTCCTATAAAGAGTTGAATGTACTTATAATATGGATTGCTCATCTGACGTCTTAGAAAAGACAAGAAACCCCAGTGGTACACTCTGAGAAGGTACAAAAACTGGGGTTAAAAGCTCTAGAGTTAAGATAATCCTATGATTATTTTGGGGTGTAAGTTTAAACAGACCTTGGAATAAGAATTGAATCCACACACACACACACACAAACACCTCCCTAATGAGATGTATTAGATATACTCTGACTGACAGTGTTGGGAGAAAAGAAGTTCAAAACATTTCCCTGTTAGCTAAGGGAAAATGTGTCCTTGTGAGAAATCAAGACCCAAGGTCTGCGTCTTAGGTGAAATCAAGTATGATTAAAAGGCACCAACTGTGCCAAATCCTCAGTCCGAGATTAGCAAAAATATTTGTCCTGGTCCAGAGATACCCTTGTAAACCTGTAATACTGCTCTAGAGCCACCCTCTTATAATGTAAGGCTGGGAGGAATTCAGTAGGGAAAAATTACAATCCTCACTACAAAGCAGCTTTAGATTAAAATAAATCACAACACAAGTGAATGAACAAAAAGTGTCATGAGTAAAGTATCAGTTCTAGCAAAAATAAGCCAGAATTTTGAGATAACAAGACTAAATGAAAATAACAAAATGAATCTGATATGTTTAAAATTATTAAAGCAATAAAGTGTAAAACCTGTAAGGATAGAACAAAATACTGTAAAGATAGACAAAATAGAAATTATGCACAGTAAACATAATACAGAAAAAACAGATTACATATATATATACATATATATATGTACACACATATCTTTTATACACACACACACACACACACACATACATATATGTGTAAATTTGTATTCAAGCCGGTGGTAGCTCAGATGGTAAAGACTACTTGCAATGCGGGAGTCCCAGGTTCGATCCCTGGGATAGGAAGATCCCCTAGGCTACCCACTCCAGACGTGAAGCAGAGACTGAACGACAGCAGAAAAAAAACAAAGGAAACACAGACTCTGGTTTAGATTAAAATGGAAAAATGTCCAGTTAAATATGAACTATAAATGACATCATGAAATTCACTTAACAAGTATGTTTTAGGATCCTATTATGTGCCAAGCATTGTTTTAGATATTCCAGTACTTCATTGAGTCAAACATACAAATATTCCTGTGACCATGAAATTCAATTTCTAGTGGGAGAGAGAAAATAAGCAGTAAGTACATTACATAAAAGGTGAAAAATATGAACAATGAACAGAGAAGTTTTAAACTAGATAATATAAAAGGTATATCAGCAGATACTTTGTGAAAGAAAATTGTGATATCTGTATTAGTATGAGAAAAATGAAAACCAGGAGAACAAGACGGCAGAGGAGTAGGCGGATGTGGAGTACATCTCTCTCCATGGATACATCAGGAATACACCTTCATTCACAGAAGTGCATGCAGAACACCAGCTGAGAGCAGAAAGGAGTACTTGATCAGTGGAAAAGAATATACAGAACCACTCAAAACTCAGTAGGACAAAGGAACTAGGGGGAAAAACAGGAGTGTTAGTAGGACTGGACCTGCCCTCGGTGGGTGGGGGAACTGATGCAGGGGTTTGATCCCCACATAAGGGCAGTTGTCTGAGAGGAGAAACATTTAAGGCCGAGAGTGAAACAGCTGATCTGTGGCAGCCTAAATGGAATGAGAATCAGACAGTCCTTGCCACAGCCATACATAATTATTATTTGCCTGATTTTGTAATTGCCATTGATATGAGGTTCATCTTTGGTTTCTCTCTCTCTCTCTTTTTTTTTGGATATTTATTTTACTCTCCCTTAATGCCATAACAAGGAGAAGGCAATGGCAACCCACTCTAGTACTCTTGCCTGGAAAATCCCATGGACAGAGGAGCCTGGTAAGCTGCAGTCCATGGGGTTGCTAGGAGTCGGACACGATTGAGCGACTTCACTTTCATTTTTCACTTTCATGCACTGGAGAAGGACATGGCAACCCACTCCAGTGTTCTTGCCTGGAGAACCCCAGGGACGGGGGAGCCTGGTGGGCTGCCGTCTATGGGGTTGCACTGAGTCGGACACGACTGAAGCAGCTTAGCAGCCGCAGCAGCAATGCCATAACAAAACACTTGAAGAATATTCATTCCTAACCAGAGATCAAACCCTGAACCTTTGAAATGGGAGCACTGACTCCAAGACTCTAGACTCCCAGAGCACTAACCCTCGGGTGTGTCAAATAGTGAGGACTCACAAAAAGGAAAGCACTTGAATACAAGACCCGGCATCACCCAACCACCAGAAACACTGTGCAGGATGCCTCATCTAAACAACAAACAAAACAAAAATACAAACCAAATCATCAGCAGACAGGAGTACCATGTCACTCAGCCTTGCCCATCAGAGGAAAAACAAACAAACAAAAACACAGCACAAATCTCACCCTATACAAAGCTCATGCAAACCAACCACTGGACCAAGCTTTGGAGGGCAGAAACCAAAAGGAAGAAAGATTCAACCTTCTTCAAGGAAAGAATTCAACTTTCACTGAGGCCTGGTAAAAGGAGAACTCAAACACAATAACTTAAAAAAAGAAAAGAAAAGGCAGAGAAACACTGCACAAAAAAAGGGGAAAACTAGAAACACAGAAGTCCAAATAAATGAAGAGGAAATAGGAAAATTACCTGAAAAAGAATCCAGAATAATGATAGTAAATATGATCAAAAACCGTGAAAACAAAATGGAGAAAATACAAGAATCAATTAACAAAGACCTAGAAGAATGAAAGAATAAGCATACAAACAACACAATTACTGAAATTAAAAATACTCTAGTAGGAATCAGTGGCAGAATATCTGAAGCAGAAGAATGAATCAGTGAGTTGGAAGATAAAATGGTGGAAATAACTTCTGAAGAGCAGAAAAAAGTAAAAAGAATGAAAAAAGCTGAGGACAGTTTCATAGACCTTTGGGACCATATCAAATGCACCAACATTTGAATTAGAGGGGTCCTAGAAGAATAAGAGAGAAAGAAAGGGTATGAGAAAATTTTTGAAGAGATTATAGTTGAAAATTTCCCCAACATGAAAAAAATAGCCGATGAAGTCCAAGAGGCACAAAGAGTCCCATACAGGATAAACCCAAGGAGAAACATGCCAAGACATATACTAATCAAACTAACAAAGACTAAACACAAAGAAATAATATTAAAAGCAGCAAGGGAAAAGCAACAAGTAACATACAAGGGAAACCCCATATGCTTAACAGCTGATCTTTCAGCAGAAACTCTGCAAGCCAGGAGGGAATGGCAGGATATATTTAAAGTACTGAAAGAGAAAAATCTACAATCAATATTACTGTAGCTGGCAAGGATCTCATTCAAAATTGATGTAGAAATCAAAAGCTTTTAAGACAAGCTTACGTTAAGAGAATTCAGTACCACCAAACCAGCTTTACAACAAATGTTAAATGCATTTCTATAGTCATGAAATAAAACAGCAGAAAAAAGATGTACAAAATCAATCCCAAACAATTAGAGAATGGCAAAAGGAACATATATATCAATAATTACTTTAAATGTAAATGGATTAAATGCTCCAACCAAAAGACACAGACTGGCTGAATAGATACAAAAACAAGACCCATATATATGCTGTCTATAAGAAACCCACTTCAGACCTCAAGACACATATAGACTGAAAGTGAGAGGATGGAAAAATATATTTCATGCAAATGGGAAGCAAAAGAAAGCTGGAGGAGCAATTCTCATATCAGACAAAATAGACCTTAAAATAAAGAAGATTACGAGATATAAGAAAGGACACTACACAATGATCAAGGGATCAATCCAAGAGGAAGACATAACAATTGTAAATATCTATGCACCCAATATAGGAGTACCTCAACACATAAGACAAGCATGAACAGACTTAAAAGGAGAAATTGACAGTAACACAATAATAGGAAGAGACTTTAACACCCCACTCACACCAATGGACAGATCATCAAAACAGAAAATTAATAAGGAAACAGAAGTCTTAAATGATACATCAGGTGAGATGAATCTCATTGATATCTTCAGAACAGTCCATCCAAATGCAGAAGAACATCTTTTAAAATGCACATTGAACATTCTCCAGGATAGACCACATCCTGGGTCACAAATCAAACCTCAGTAAATTTAAGAAAATTGAAATCATATCAAGCATCTTCTCTGACTTCAATGCTATGAGACTAGATATCAATTACAAGAAATAAACTGTAAGAAACACAAACATGTGGAGATTAAACAACACATCTTTAAATAGCCAACAGGTTACTGAAAAAAGGGAAATAAAAAAATTTCTAGAAACAAATGACAATGAGAACACAACTCAAAACTTATGGGATGCAGCAAAAGCAGTTCTAAGAGGGAGAAAGTGAAGTCATTCAGTTGTGTCTGACTCTTTGAAACTCCATGGACTGTAGCCTACCAGGCTCCTCTGTCCATGGAATTTTCCAGGCAAGAGTACTGGAGTGGGTTGCCATTTCCTTCTACAGGGGATCTTCCTGACCCAGGGATTAACTCAGGTCTCCTGTATTGCAGGCAGACACTTTACCTTTATTGCAATACAATACTACCTCAAAAAATGAGAAAAACATCAAATAGAAAACCTAACTTTACATCTAAAGCAACTGGAAAAAGAAGAAAAAAAAAAACATTTCAAAATTAGTAGAAGGAAAGAAATCATAAAGATCTGAGCAGAAATAAATGAAAAAGAAATTAGAGAAATAAAGATTAATAAAACTAAAAGCTGGTTCTTTGAGAAGATAAAATTGACAAACCCTTGGCCAGATGTATCAAGAAAAAAAATAAAGAAGAATCAAATCAACAAAATTAGAAATGAAAAAGGAGAGGTTACAACAGAAAATGCAGAAATACAAAGGATTATAAGAGACTATTATGAACAAATATATGGCAATAAAATAGATAACCTGGAAGAAATGGACAGATTCTTAGAAAAGTTCAATCTTCCAAGACTGAACCAGGAAGAAATAGAAATTACAAACATCCCAATTACAAGCACTGAAATTGAAGCTGTGATCAAAAATCTCCCAACAAACAAGAACCCAGGACCAGATGACTTCACAGGAGAATTCTATCAAACATTTAGAGAAGAGCTAATGCCTATCCTTCTAAAGCTCTTTCAAAAAACTGCAGAGGAAGGAACACTGCCAAACTCATTCTACAAGGTCACCATCACCCTGCTACCAAAACCAGACAAAGACAATGCAAAAAAAGAAAACTACAGGCCAATATCACTGATGAACATAGATGCAAAAATCCTCAACAAAATTTTAGCAAACAGAATTCAGCAACACATCAAAAAGCTCATACATCATGATCAAGTTAGGTTTACTTGAGGGATGCAAGGATTCTTCAGTATATGGAAATCAATGTGATACACCATATTAACAAATTGAAAGATAAAAACCACATGATCATCTCAATAGATGCAGAAAAAGCCTTTGACAAAATTTAGCACCTATTTGTTATTAAAACTCTTAAAATAATGGCATAGAAGGAAACTACCTTAATATAGTAATGGCCATATATGGTAAGCCTATGGCAAGCATTGTTCTCAATCGTGAAAAACTGAAAGAATTCCTCCTAAGATCAGGAACTATGTTATTCAACATAGTTCTGAAAGTTCTAGCTACAGCAATCAGAGGAAAAAAAAAAAAAAAAGAAACAAAAAGAATCCAGATCAGAAAAGAAGTAAAGCTCTCACTGTTAGCAGATGATATGATAATGTACATAGAAAACCCTAAAGATAGTATCAGAAAATTACTAAAGCTAATCAGTAAATTTAGCAAAGTTGCAGGAGACAAAATCAATACACAGAAATCACTTGCATTTCTATATACTAACAATGAAAAATCAGAAAGAGAAATAAAGGAATCAATCCCACTCACCACTACAACAAAAAGAATTAAATATCTAGGAATAAACTTACCTAAGGAGACTAAAGAACTATAAACAGAAAACTATAGGACACTGATGAAATAAATCAAAGATGGCATAAACAGAGAGATATTCCATGTTCCTGAGTAGGAAGACTCAATCCTGTGAAAATGACTATACTACCAAACACAATCTACAGATTCAGTGTGATCCCTGTCAAATTACCACTGGCATTTTTCACAGAACTAGAACAAAAATTTTCACAATTCAGATTCAATTCACAATTCAATTCACAATTCAATTCACAAAAGACCCCGAATAACCAAAGCAGTCTTGAAAAAGAAGAATGGAACTGGAGGAATCAACCTTCTTGACTTCAGATTATCCTACGAAGCTATAGTTATCAAGACAATCTTGGTACAAAAACAGAAATATAGACCAATGGAACAAGCTAGAAAGCCCAAAAATAAACCCATGCACCTATGGGTACCTTATTTTAGACAGAGGAGGCAAGGCTATACAATGGGGCAAAGACAGCCTTTTCAATAAATGGTGCTGGGAAAACTGGACTGCTACATGTAAAAGAATGAAATTAGAACAGTTCTTAACACCATACACAAAGATAAACTCAAAATGGATTAAAGACCTAAATTTAAGACCAGAAATTATAAAACTCTTAGAGGAAAATATAGCAGAACACTTGACATAAATCAAAGCAAGATCCTCTATGACACACCTCCTAGAGTAACAGAAATAAAAACAAAAGTAAACAAGTGGGACCTGATTAAACTTAAAAACTTTTGCACAGCAAAGAAACCTACAAGCAAGGTGAAAAGAAAACCCTCAAAATGGCAGAAAATAATAGCAAATGAGACAACTGACAAAGGATTAATTTCCAAAATATACAAGCAGCTCATACAACTCAATACCAGAAAAACAAAAAAAACACTCAAAAAGTGGGAAACAGACCTAAACAGTCATTTCTCCAAAGAAGACATACAGATGGCTAACAAACACATGAAAAAGTGCTCAATATTGCTCATCATTAGAGAAAAGCAAATCAAAACTACAAGGAGCTATCACCTCACACCAATCAGAATTAGTTCAGTTCGGTTGAGTTGCTCAGTCATGTCCAACTTTTTGCAACCCCATGAATCGCAGTATGCCAGGCCTCCCTGTCCATCACCAATTGCTGGAGTCTATCCACACCCATGTCCATCGAGTCAGTGATGCCATCCAATCATCTCATCCTCTGTCATCCCCTTCTTCTCCTGCCCTCAATCTTTCCCAGCATCAGGATCTTTTCTAATGAGTCAGCTCTTCACATCAGGTGGCCAAAATATTGGAGTTTCAGCTTCAATACCAGTCCTTCCAATGAACACCCAGGACTGATCTCTTTTAGAATGGACTGGTTGGATCTCCTTGCAGTTCAAGAGACTCTCAAGAGTCTTTTCCAACACCACAATTCAAAAGCATCAATTCTTCAGTGCTCAGCCTTCTCTATAGTCCAACTCTCACATCCATACATGACCACTGGAAAAACCATAGCCTTGACTAGATGGACCTTTGTTGGCAAAGTAATGTCTCTGCTTCTTAATATGCTGTCTAGATTGGTCATAACTTTCCTTCCAAGGAGTAAGCATCTTTTAATTTCATGGCTGCACTCACCATGTGCAGTGATTTTGGAGCCCAGAACGATAAATTTAGCCACTGTTTCCACAGTTTCCCCATCTATTTGCCATGAAGTGATGGGACTAGATGCCATGATCTTAGTTTTCTGAATGTTGAGCTTTAAGCCAACTTTTTCACTCTCCTCTTTCACCTTCATCAAGAGGCTCTTTAGTTCTTCTTCACTTTCTGCCATAAGGGTGGTGTCATCTGCATGTCTGAGGTTATTAATATTTCTCCTGGCAATCTTGATTCCAGCTTGTGTTTCCTGCAGCCCGGCGTTTCTCATGATGTACTCTGCACAGAAATTAAATACTCAGGGTGACAATATACAGCCTTGCCTACTCCTTTTCCTATTTGGAACCAGTCTGTTGTTCCATGTTCAGTTCAAACAGTTGCTTCCTTACCTGTATACAAGTTTCTCAAGAGGCAGGTCAGGTGGTCTAGTAAAACCATCTCTTTCAGAACTGTCCACAGTTTATTGTGATCTACACAGTCAAAGGCTTTGACATAGTCAATAAAGCAGAAATAGATGTTTTTCTGGAACTCTCTTGCTTTTTCGATGATCCAGCAGATGTTGGCAATTTGAACTCTACCTTTTCTAAAACCAGCTTGAACATCTGGAAGTTCACGGTTCACGTATTGCTGAAGCCTGGCTTAGAGAATTTTAAGCATTACTTTACTAGCACATGAGATGAGTGCAATTGTGTGGTAGTTTGAGCATTCTTTGACATTGCCTTTCTTTGGGATTGGAATGAAAACTGACCTTTTCCAGTCCTGTGGCCACTGTTGAGTTTTCCAAATTTGCTGGAATATTGAGTGTAGCACTTTCACAGCATCATCTTTCAGGATTTTAAATAGCTCAACTGGTATTCCATCACCTCCACTAGCTTTGTTCATAGTGATGCTTCCTAAGGCCCACTTGACTTCACATTCCAGGATGTCTGGCTCTAGGTGAGTGACCACACCATCATGGTTATTTGGGTTGTGAAGATCTTTTTTGTACAGTTCTTTTGTGTATTCTTGCCATCTCTTAATATCTTCTGCTTCTGTTAGGTCCCTACCATTTCTGTCCTTTGTTGTTCCCATCTTTGCATTAAATGTTCACTTGGTATCTCTGATCAGAATGGCCCTCATCAAAAAGTCTACAAACAGTAATTTCTGGAAAGGGTGTGGAGAAAAGTGAACACTCTTGCAGTGTTGGTGGGAATGTAAATTGAGACAGCCACTATGGAAGATGATATTTGAGATTCCTTAAAATACTAGGAATAAAACCACCATATGAGCTCTCAATCACACTCCTAGGTGTAAACCCTGAGGAAACCAAAATTGAAAGAGACACATGAATCCCATTTTTCATTGCAGTGCTATTTATAATAGCTAGAAAATGGAAGCAACTAGATGCCCATTGACAGATGAATGGATAAAGAAGTAGTGGTATATATACACAATGGAATATTACTCAGCCATAAGAAGGAATACATTTGAGTCAGTTCTAATGAGGTAGAACCTATTTTACAGAGTGAAGTTAGTCAGAAAGAGAAAGATAAATGCAGTGTTCTAAGACATATATATGGAATCTAGAAAAATGGTACTAAATAATTTATTTACAGGGCAACAATGGTGAAACAGACATAGAGAACAGATTTATGGACATGGGGAGAGGGGAGGAGAGGGTGAGATGTATGGAAAGAGTAACATGGAAACTTACATTAGCGTATGAAGAATAGACAGCCAACGGGAATTTGCTATATGGCTCCAGAAACTCAAACAGAGGTTCTGTATCAACCTAGAGGGGTGGGGTGGGGAGGGAGATGGGAGGGAGGTTCAAAAGGGAGGGGATATATGCATACCTATGACTGATTCATGTTGAGGTTTGGCAGAAAACAGAAGAATTCTGCAAAGCAATTATCCTTCAATAAAAAAATAATTAAAAAAAAAAAAAACCAAATTGAAAGCCAAACAATTATTAGTGAGTAAAGATATTCTGGAGACATTGTTCATATTTCTTTATTACACATACTAGAATGCTATTCATTTATTCCAGAAGCTCAATGTTTTATATTTTAGGGTCTATTGAATAATTTATCTCAGTTATATATTTAATTTGTTCTTTATTATTTTCTGTTCATATCCTTGGATGATAAAAGTGGCTTCCTTGTCCCTTGAGATGCAGTTGGCCTCTAATTTGGTTAATATGTCCCTTCCACTAAAGAAATAGGACAGTCAGGCACAAACAGAAAGCAGCATGAACACAATCGGTTGTTGATGCTGTAGAGTAGATGGGCTTCCCTGGTGGCTCAGATGGTAAAGAATCTGCCTGCAATGCAGAAGCCTGGGTTTGATCCCTGGGTAGGGTAGATCCCCTGGAGGAGGGCATGGCAATGCACTCCAGTATTTTTGCCTGGAGAATCCCCAAGGTCAAAGGAGCCTGGTGGGCTAAGTCTATGGGGTTGCAAAGAGTCAGAGATGACTGAGCAACTAAGCAATTGGCCATTGATGTTATAGAAAAGAGGTCCCAGGAAAGTGATAAAGTATCTTTCTTAATAAGAACTAAAGAGCCTCTTGATGAAGGTGAAAGAGGTGAGTGAAAAAGTTGGCTTAAAGCTCAACATTCAGAAAACTAAGATCATGGCATCTAGTCCCATCACTTCATGGCAAATAGATGGGGAAACTGTGGAAACAGTGGCTGACTTTATCGTTCTGGGCTCCAAAATCACTGCACATGGTGAATGCAGCCATGAAATTAAAAGACACTCCTTGGAATGAAAGTTATGACCAATCTAGACAGCATATTAAGAAGCAGAGACATTACTTTGCCAACAAAGGTCCATCTAGTCAAGGCTATGGTTTTTCCAGTGGTCCTGTATGGATGTGAGAGTTGGACTATAAAGAAGGCTGAGCACTGAAGAATTGATGCTTTTGAATTGTGGTGTGGAAAAGACTCTTGAGAGTCTCTTGAACTGCAAGGAGATCCAACCAGTCCATTCTAAAAGAGATCAGTCCTGGGTGTTCATTGGAAGGACTGATGTTGAAGCTGAAACTCCAATATTTTGGCCACCTGATGTGAAGAGCTGACTCATTTGAAAAGACCCTGATGCTGGGAAAGATTGGGGGCAGGAGGAGAAGGGGATGACAGAGGATGAGATGGTTGGATAGCATCACCGACTCAATGGACATGGGTGTGGATAGACTCCAGCAATTGGTGACGGACAGGGAGGCCTGTCATGCTGCAGTTCATGGGATCACAATGAGTTGGACATGACTGAGTGACTGAACTGATACTGATTCCTATTACCTATTTCTTATAGTCATTAAGGTTTTCTTACACTAAATTCTAAAGAATTGCCAAAAGAAATACCACGGAGGAAAAGTAACAATGGTATCACAAATTTAGATTTCTAATCTCAGTCCTTTACTTGTTCCTGGAATTAAACTTACCTTAAAATAACATATCATGTATTTTAGAATATACCAAGAATATAAATATGTAAGTAAAGATTCACAGTTGGCCTAAAATATTAAAAAGCATTTGTTTGTTGAAATTTTTCATATGAATATAGAGTTGCTTTTCAGCACTTAATTTAAACTATTTAAGTATATTTTAATTATCTGGGTAGGATTAATATGTTAATTTACTACAAGTGTGTATTTAAATTCATCATTTTCATATCCTTTCATTTTCCCTATGCCTTTCAAATTCCTGCAAAGTTCCTCTGGAGGGCAGTATTATCATAACTAATAAAATTAGCTCCAGCTGGCTGTGACAGGGAAGCACTGTATCTTGGCTGCTTCTTGCTTACCAATTTCAGATCTTAATGTTCAGCATGACTTTAACTTTTTCACCTCCTTAAGGGAAAACAAAACAAAACAACTCTTCCGTCTATGTCTTTTGAAGATTATAGAAATTATCCCCAGTCACATTATACCCTATTTAAAAGCAAACACCATTTTTCTCTACTTCTTGATAAAACATCCTGGAAAGTGAATGAGGTGCTAGTATGAAGTGTGAGTTCTGCATGGGAAATTTTTTTTTCTAACTGCCTTAATAAAATATAAATAGGAGTTTGCATGTGTGCATGTGTTCTCAGTCACTTCAGTCATGTCCAACTCATTGCGACCCTAAAGATTGTAACCTGCCAGGCTCCTCTGTCCATGGGCATTCTCCAGGCAAGAATACTGGAGTGGGTTGCCATGCCCTCCTCCAGGGGATCTTCCTGACCCAGGGATCAAACCTCAGTCTTCTGCATTGCCTGTGGATTCTTTATCACTAGTGCCACCTGGGAAGCCCAGGAGTTTGAGTAGCAGTATGGAAGTCAGCTAAGCATAATGTCCCATCCAAATTTAATTTTCTTTCACATAATCTTTTGCTCACTCATTGAGAATTCAAGGTAAAACCAAAAAAAATAACCCCTTTAGAGGTCAAAGTCATTTTCATGTTTTTATGTCTGTAGAGAATACATGTTATTTTAGGAAAATGATGCCACTCAGAAAGCTGTATTTGAGGACTATAACCTTGATAATCAGTTCATTAAATAATTTATGTGATCCCACTCAGAATTCTAATTGAAAAGGAATGCATTTCATTGAAGGTCAATTGAGATAATTACCTATATAAATTACACCTGAGTCACTGAACTATTTATTTGTACTATTCTCTTTTCAAAAAATATATTTGAATACTTTATGTTTTTGAATCTTTATCATTTGCTGCCTAAATAAAAAGGTTGTTTGAAGATCTCATAAGTTTCTAAATTACAATCAGAAGTTAAATATTACCTTCTAGATAATGAAAGTTTTCAGAAATACTCTGATTTTAATGATGTATTATATAGAAATGTAGTAACTATAAATTTGATGTTAAGAAACAAAGTAATGCATATAGGAAGTAATTTTAATATTTTTGCTCTGCTTATCTATTTTTTTAGATTCTATTTTATGCTTTTAAGATGCTTAGTCAGCAATTTATTGGTTGTCTGAGTTAATAGAATGGTTAAAAAAAAAAGAAGAAGGAAATTCAACCCTAGATAGAATCTCCTGGCTAGTACATAATATTAATTTTACATACATAATATTGTTTTAAATCAAAGTTCTAGAATGTGATGATATTAGCGAACCATTATTAAGGTCCACCCAACTGCCCTCCATACTTCTAGAATAATATTTCTCTTCCTTTTGGAGTTGTCTCCACTCTCCACTTGTATCATATGTTCCTGGTGGAAGTTTGGCATCTTCGTAACCCACACACCTGTCTGAGCATAGGGGTGAGTATGGGCCCCAAGCTGAGCCAGTCCATTCCAGGGTCTAGAAAGTAATTGGGAAAAAATCTTTATTAATTTTCAAAAAAGGTATGTTTTACTTGAGTATATTTCACATCAATTAGTATTCATTTCTGAAGTATAGGAAAATATTGATATGTTAATGTTTAACAGGGGGGCTTCCTAGGTGGCTCAGTGGTAAAGAATTGCCTGCAATGCAGGAGACTCAGGAGACCAGGGTTCAATCCCTGGGTTGGGAAGATCCCCTGGAGGAGGGCATGGAAACCCAATCCAGTATTCTTGTCTGGAGAATCCCATGGACAGAAGAGCCCTACAGAGCTGGGCTATGGAGTCAGACATGGCTGAAGTGACTTAGCAAGCATGCACACACTCTATCTGAAGCAAATCATTGCATTTTGATGACATTGATGACATATAAATCTTTTTCCTTCAAAGAAAATAACCTTTTTCTTGTCTTCAATATACTGTACAGTTGTATTGATCAGTGGCAAATCTCATTGTGAGCATTTACTCTAAGATAGTAGCATAAGGGCGTGTGCTCTAGGAGCAAATGGACTCTGCTTCCTACTTTTTTGTTGTATTGTACTTTTAGAAGAAGGTCATCCTACATAGTGTAAAAATTTTCCAGAGCCTCTTGTTAAGAATTCATGCAATTTTTGCATTGTACTTTATATAATTCCATGTCCAAACTACTGTGTGATGTTTATCCCTGACTTCAGTACTCTTGAGTTCCACTGCCAAAGTCATATTTGAGAAGCAAGAGAGAGAAAATGCATTTGTAATTAAATATAAGTTCATATCTTAAGTATATTGCTTACTGGTATTGGCCTTGTACAATTTAATTTCTCTAAACCTCAATTACTCCTTGTAACATGGAAATCATATTTGACTGAACCAAATGAAACTGCTGTTTATGCAGGTTAAAAATAGTGGAGTACTGAAGATTTCTTCTGATTCAGACTAAAATAACCTTGCATTTCCACATATATATAAATAAACTAATTGTATGCGAAGCTCTCAATAAACTGCTTGACTTGAAGTAATTTTAATTATGCTAGGAAAATTGTTCAGAGCTATAAGCTAACAATGTAAACAAAACACTCTCTCTATTACAAATAAACATACCCTCTATGTGATACATGAGAAGTCTATACAATTAGAAATTATAGTTACATTTTAACCACTTATTAGCTATGAGAGTAAACATTAATACTGTTTTTATAAGTAACTAATTCATGTGATTGTTAAAATGATCATATATATGAGCATGTCTGTCATGTATTTACTCAGTAAAGAAAAAGTAGTACAAATAGGTATTATTTAGAAACAGTACAAATAAATATGTCAGTTGCTCTTCTAGATGTCAGGAATACAGCAAATAATAAAATAAAATCCAGTATCTCTGGAGGAATATATGCTAGTAAGGGGAGACTTATAATAAGCAGGTAGATATATTAAAAAAAACAAATAATCACATATAAAGATATGAAGTAAAAATTAAAATCTTAAAGTACCTAATCTTAGTAGATACTTTATGTATATTTTTAAAATTCAAATTTTCTTTAATCATTATATATCCATACCATTAAATCACTGCCCATCATTCCTTTTCTTTGTAGCTTTGTAATATATGCGGGTCCATATATTTGGAGAATTCAAAGAATTCTGAATTACTAGATTCTTTGGATAGCAAATATCCTGTGGAAAAGCCTCTTTCCTCTTTTTCTTCATTAATGCATCAGCAGTAATACTTAGCTCTGGTTAAAGGGTGATAGCACCATAAAATTTTAAGGCTAACTCTAATCTTGGTTAAGAAATACGGTAATTGTTACCAAGGTATCTGACTTCTATTTCCCTAAATAACCAGGCTTCCTAAGTGAAACATTTTTATTTCACTTTCTCTTTTTATAGCTGCCTCCCCTTGGAATCTTTTATCATTTTATTGCATTTGAAGCGCTTTCTTTTTTGGGGAAAAAGGAGAACTATTTGAACTTTACAAACAGATATAAATGGAAAGAAAGAAGAGGAAGGTCAGATTTTGGGTCTGCTAACCTTGGCAACGTCCTTTGAAAGTAGTCCCCGGGTAGCTTTAACTTCTGCCAGCGCACGTGAGCCTGAGATCACCCCTGGGCCCAGCCTGCTTGGCACGCTGACAGAGGTCACATTTTCACACAAATGAACAATTTCCCTGATAAAGTGAAACTGGTACTTAAGCACAGGCTCTAATGAGCAGCCCCCGTCTTTAACTCCCACTTTAAAGTATCCCCAAGGTTCCCAGTACAATTTCATTTGACCTTTAGCTAAAGACCGTATTTTACTAGATCACCAATCCCCCTGATCCCAGGAGTGTTTGCCTGTGTCAGCACTTATGAGAAACCCACTCTGCACTCAAGGCTGGTATTCTCACCCCTCTTTAAGGACAGCTCACCAGAACTCTTATCCCCTCCCTCTGATCTCCTCTCTCTCTTTTCTCGGGATGATGGCAATGTTCACACTATTTCTTCAACTTCTACAAACATGAATTGATGTATTTTGAATTGATATATTTTAGCCTGGGAGCCGGAGAAGGCAATGGCACCCCACTCCAGTACTCTTGCCTGGAAAATCCCATGGATGGAGGAGCCTGGTGGGCTGCAGTCCCTGGGGTCTATAGGAGTAGGACACGACTGAGTGACTTCACTTTCACTTTTCACTTTCATGCATTGGAGAAGGAAATGGCAACCCACTCCAGTGTTCTTGCCTGGAGAATCCCAGGGACGGGGGAGCCTGGTGGGCTGCCATCTATGGGATCACACAGAGTCGGACACGACTGAAGTGACTTAGCAGCAGCAGCAGCCTGGGAGCAAACCATGATTATGAATTGTCTAAAGTGCTATTATTTTGGGGGCAAACTTAAGGTGGCTCCAGTGGTAAGAAACCCACCTGCTAATGCGGTGGACATAAGAGATTTTCAATCACTGGGTCAAGAAGATCCCCTGGAGGAGGAAATGGCAACCTACCCCAGTATTCTTGCCTAGAAAACAATCCATGGACAGAGGAGCCTGGTGGGCTGCAGTCTATGGGGTCACAACGAGTTGGACATGACTGAGTGCACAGGCACATACATGCACACACACAAATATGTGTTAAATTTCTTAACATTATAGTGAGCACAGAGTCTTTGTGCTATAAGAGCCTCAAATCATTTATGAAACTCCTGTTTTCCTATTTTGTTTCATAATTAGAGTTGTATGACAGAGTAAGTAATTGGTCATATGGATTTTTTTGGTGTTAGTAACTGACTTTAATCATACAATATTGTTATTACTAAAAAAGAAGACATCCCCTTTGAATATACTGATATATACAAATAATATCTTAGAGATTATTAGGGGCAAACACTTATTCACCACTAATTATATTGCATATATGGTTGGATAGCATCACCAACTCAATGGACATGAACTTGGGCAAACTTTGGGAGATAGTGAGCAACTGGGAGGCCTGGTGTGCTATAGTCCACGGGATCGCAAAGAGTTGGGTACAACTGAGCAACTGAACAACAATATATTCTGCATAAGAGGGTAGAATTTCCATTCTGCTTCCATGAGGGAAAAGCTTAGACAGGATACCTTCATCTCTCCCACACTTTCTTACTCCTTCCTGCCAAGGAGAGGACAGTGACTTATTAGTTCAGCACCCTGTGGGTCCTGAGGTGATATTGTGATTTGCTTTCCTTATCATGTGATAGCCATGATAGGTTGGGTTTTGTCCATATAAGGGTGAAGGCTCCTGTTTGGTAGAGTAAGTGAATTCTAGAATGAAACATTAGGAAGCACATTGTAACCCTACATGAAAGCTATGTACAATGATTCAGTTTTTCTCTAGAAAACTCTTATCTTGATCTTCATCTCTATTATTCATGTGTATATAGTTCAATCAGTTACAAATGTGTCAGCAAAAGTAAAGCTGGTATTTGCTGTAACAAACACCTTTTAATCTGTAACATGATACATGGTACCACAATCAACTTTTAAAAAAAATTTGGAGTGTAGTTGATAATACAATGTTGTATTAGTTTCTGGTGTACTGCAAAGTGACTCAGTTAAACATATATATATATATATATATATATATACACATATGTATTTATGTGTGTGTGTGTGTATATATATATCTCCACTTTTTAGATTCTTTTCTCATTTAGGCCATTAAAGAGTACTGAGTAGAGTTCCCTGTGCTATAGAGCAGGTTTTTATTAGTTATCTATTTTATATATAAGTGTGTATATGTCAATCCCAATCTCCCAATTTATCTCTTACATTTATCTCCTAGTAACCATAAGTTTGTTTTCTGCATCTGTGACCCTATTTCTGTTTTGTAACTTAAGTTCATTTGTACCTTTTTTAGAATACACATATAAGCAGTGTTATATGATATTTGTCTTTCTCTGTCTGACTTACTGCACTCAGTATGACAACCTTTGTTCTTTTCGTTGGCTGAGTAATATTCCATTGTATATACGTACCACATCTTCTGATGATGGACATTAAATTGCTTCCATGTCCTGACTATTGTAAATAATGCTGCTATGAACTTCGGCATGCATGTATCTTTTCAAATTATGGTTTTCTCCAGATTATACCCAGGAGTGGAATTGTTGGGTAGTTTTCTATTTTTGGTCTTTTAGAGAAACTTTGTACTGTTATCCAGAGTGGTTGTACCAATATACATTCCCAAAAACAATATAGGAAGGTTCTGTTTTCTCCACACCCTCTCTAGCATTTAGTGCTTGTTGATTTTTTTATGATGGCTATTTTGACTAGTGTGAAGTGATACCTCATTGTAGTACTGATTTGCATTTCTCTAATAATTAGTGATATGGAGCATCATTTCATGTGTTTTTTGACCATCTGTATGTCTTCTTTGGAGAAATGTCTCTTATTTTGGCTACACCACATGACTTGCAGGATCTTAGTTTTCTGACAAAGGATTAGGGATTTAACCCAGACCCCAGCCATGAAAGCACTGAGTTTTAACCACTGGACTACCAGGGAATTCCCCACAATCACCATTGTTATGTTTAGTCATTCTAGTGAATAAAAATTTGAAGCATCTAACTTGTTTTTGAATGGAACGAGTTCAAAAGCAAAATCAAAACTAAATTTGAATGCCCTTAGACATTTTTTTACTCTCTAGCATTTCAATCCCCACTATTCCCAAGAATCAAATTCATTCCAGTGTATAAAATTTGAAACAACCAGACTTAGTCAGAATTTAAATGTAAATTGTCAGATATTTTAGATCTGACAATATGTAAGTTATGTCTTTAATGACTCAGATATTTGCAAAAGATATAGGAATATGAACATAGTGCACATTTTTTGACTTTTAGTTACAAAAGTATATATAACTTTTAGTTATATATACCAATCCAGACATTGGAAATACAAATTTACTTAAAATGACTACAAGACTACTGAAATCTATCAAAGATCTGCTCTATGTTATTTATGGTACCAAATGCTTAATTAGTGATACCTGATTTAATTCATAGAAATCTATATATTTAGATGGTATTTCTATTTCACAGGTGAATGAGCTATAGGCATGATAACATTTTGAAGGTTACATTGTTTACAAGTCTCTAAATTCTCATATATGTCAGGATTATCTCCAGATCTGATTCTTGTGCTATCCTGTCCTCAGAAAAATGTATGGAAATTTTTCTCTGCCCTCAAACTAAGTTTGACAGGAAAAGATGATTATTGTGCTTCACTGCTAGCTTCAGTATTTCATTAATATTAATATGATAGTACAAATGTTAGGGCTTCCCAGGTGGCACTAGTGATAAAGAATCTGCCTGCAAATGCAGGAGACACAAGAGACATGGGTTTGATCCCTGGGTCAGGAAGATCCCCTGGAGAAGGAAATGGCAACCCACTTCAATATTCTTTACCTAGAGAATTCCATGGACAGAGGAGCCTGGTGGGCCACAGTCCATGGGCATGCAAAGAGTCAGACAAGAACTGACTGAGCACACACCCAAATTTTGGCAGCTTGAGTTGAATAGGTTAGTTTCTCATGATTTTTTTTTTTTAACAAAATGACATATGTGAATTATAAATATATATATTTTTTTCATCCAAGAATCTTTTCAACCACCCAACTAATAAACTTATGTCTTCAGTAATGGAAAAGCATCTAACAATTTGGATACATTATATGAAGTGTTAGGATGCATAGTTTCTTCTCAGTAAAAGCAAAATTTAATTAACATGTAATACACAGGAAAGAAAGAAGAACATATGTATGGCTCATATGTCTAGGGGGATTTTAATACATTATTTGTTTTGTGAGCAGTGATTGTCAGAGTTCTTATGTAGGAGTGTGACACTATTATTTTTGAAAGATAAATTGAACTCAGCACTGCCAATAATTTGAGACACAGAGAGGGCAAGGGAGAGCAGTTGAGATGCTATGGCTGTTGTCTCCTAAAACCATCTGAGTGAGGTCAAGGACAGTGGAGTCGAAGAGAAGGGAGTCAAAGACACACAAGAGGTAAAGTTTAGTGATCTTACTTTGTACATGACTGAGTGCAGTGGCCAAAGAGAAGCAAAATACAAGGATGATTTGAACCCTTCTCGCTTGAATGAATGAATAAAGTGTGATTCATTATGAGTGATTTGAAAATGCAGAAAGCGGAATGGATTTGAACTGGCGAGATATCAGGGAATCAAGTCCTAGTCAGTTTAAATATGCATGTGGTTTTATGTTATCCAATGAAACAGTAAGTTGGAAAGTTGTTGTTTTTTAATCACTGTTAAAATTATATCATAAGTCCTGAGGTGAGTGTTCTGGTAGAGATCCTATAAACTTGCCAGAATGAGCATGGCTTTACAACAAATCCAGGTATAAAGGCTGGCAAATATCAGAGTGGAACTTTGCCAAATAGGTTAATGGTCCTGAAAAACCATTTTTCCCTAAGATTAAAAAAAAAAATGTGAGGGATTAACAAGCTAGCAGCCTTACTTTAATTTTAGAGCAAGTCATATTTCACAGTCTTTTGGGATGCTATTTACAGAAGGTTTCATCAGGCTAATTCACCAGTATTAATTATTATTTATCTCATATCTCCAGAATAGGACATTTTATAACATAATTTACTAGATATGAAGAAGCATAGCTTCTTTCCCCTAGGGAGGTTATATTGCAAAAGAGAAATGCCAAAAACCATTATCAGTTATGCATGGCTTTTCAAAATGATAACTTATTGATTTTGACCTACTAAAGTTATAGTCCTCCAGTGCTGCATACACAAACAGACCCTCATTCTCAAAATCACCAGAAAAGACTTCCATAGAGCATGTGAGTACATAACTCAATTCAAAAAAACATTTATTGTCCATCTCTAGTATGCAAAGCTTTCTTCTAGGTACTGCTTCTTGGAAGTAAAGATTAATAATATATCGTGTGCTTTAAAAAAGCATGTCATAAAAAGCCTTTGACAAAATTCAACATCCATTTATGATTAAAACTCTCCAGAAAGCAGGAATAGAAGGAACATACCTCAACATAATAAAAGCTATATATGACAAACCCACAGCAAGCATCACCCTCAATGGTGAAAAATTGAAAGCATTTCCCCTGAAATCAGGAACAAGACAAGGGTGCCCACTCTCACCACTTCTATTCAACATAGTTTTGGAAATCTTGGCCACAGCAATCAGGGCAGAAAAAGAAGTAAAAGGAATCCAGATAGGAAAAGAAGAAGTGAAACTCTCGCTGTTTGCAGATGACATGATCCTCTACATAGAAAACCCTAAAGACTCTACCAGAAAATTACTAGAGCTAATCAACAAATACAGTCAAGTTGCAGGATATAAAATTAACACACAGAAATCTCTTGCATTCCTATACACTAACAATGAGAAAACAGAGAAATTAAGGAAACAATACCATTCACCATTGCAACCAAAAGAATAAAATACTTAGGAGTATATCTACCTAAAGAAACAAAAGACCTATACATAGAAAACTATAAAACACTGATGAAAGAAATCAAAGAGGACACAAACAGATGGAGAAATATACCGTGTTCATGGATTGGAAGAATCAATATTGTCAAAATGGCTATACTACCCAAAGTAATCTATAGATTCAATGCAATCCCTATCAAACTACCAACAGTATTTTTCACAGAACTAGAACAAATAATTTCACACTTTGTATGGAAATACAAAAAACCTCGAATAGCCAAAGTAATCCTGAGAAAGAAGAATGGAACTGGAGGAATCAATCTGCCTGACTTCAGACTCTACTACAAAGCCACAGTCATCAAGACAGTATGGTACTGGCACAAAGACAGAAATATAGATCAATGGAACAGAATAGAAAGCCCAGAGATAAATCCACGAACCTATGGTCACCTTATCTTCGACAAAGGAGGCAAGGATATACAATGGAAAAAAGATAACCTCTTTAACAAGTGGTGCTGGGAAAACTGGTCAACCACCTGTAAAAGAATGAAACTAGAACACTTTCTAACACCATACACAAAAATAAACTCAAAATGGATTAAAGATCTAAATGTAAGACCAGAAACTATCAAACTCCTAGAGGAGAACATAGGCAAAACACTCTCCGACATAAATCACAGCAGGATCCTCTATGACCCACATCCCAGAATTTCAGAAATAAAAGCAAAAATAAACAAATGGGACCTAATGAAACTTAAAAGCTTTTGCATAACAAAGGAAACTATAAGCAAGGTGAAAAGACAGCCCTCAGATTGGGAGAAAATAATAGCAAACGAAGCAACAGACAAAGGATTAATCTCAAAAATATACAAGCAACTCCTCCAGCTCAACTCCAGAAAAATAAATGACCCAATCAAAAAATGGGCCAAAGAACTCAACAGACATTTCTCCAAGGAAGACATACAGATGGCTAACAAACACATGAAAAGATGCTCAACATCACTCATTATCAGAGAAATGCAAATCAAAACCACAATGAGGTACCATTATACACCAGTCAGGATGGCTGCTATCCAAAAGTCTACAAGCAATAAATGCTGGAGAGGGTGTGGAGAAAAGGGAGCCCTCTTACATTGTTGGTGGGAATGCAAATTAGTACAGCCACTATGGAAAACAGTGTGGAGATTTCTTAAAAAGCTGGAAATAGAACTGCCATATGACCCAGCAATCCCACTTCTGGGCATACACACCAAGGAAACCAGATCTGAAAGAGACACGTGCACCCCAATGTTCATCGCAGCACTGTTTATAATAGCCAGGACATGGAAGCAACCCAGATGCCCATCAGCAGACGAATGGATGAGGAAGCTGTGGTACATATACACCATGGAATATTACTCAGCCATTAAAAAGAATTCATTTGAATCAGTTCTAATGAGATGGATGAAACTGGAGCCCATTATACAGAGTGAAGTAAGCCAGAAAGATAAAGACCATTACAGTATACTAACACATATATATGGACTTTAGAAAGATGATAACGATAACCCTATATGCAAAACAGAAAAAGAGACTCAGATGTATAGAACAGACTTGTGGACTCTGGGAGAAGGCGAGGGTGGGATGTTTCAAAAGAACAGCACTGAAACATGTATATTATCTAGGGTGAAACAGATAACCTGCCCAGGTTGGGTACATGAGACAAGTGCTCGGGCCTGGTGCACTGGGAAGACCCAGAGGGGTCGGGTGGAGAGGGAGGTGGGAGGGGGGACTGGGATGGGGAATACATGTAAATCCATGGCTAATTCATTTCAATGTATAACAAAAACTACTGTAATGATGTAAAGTAATTAGCCTCCAACTAATAAAAATTAAAAAAAAAAAAAGCATGTCATAATTTGTCAATACAGAATATGTATGGCATTTTTATACATATTCTCTCATTTGATTTTCACAAGTATTCTCTGAAATAGGTAAGTGAACTATTGTCCCACATTTTATACCAGATGTAGTTGTCTTGTAGTAAGGTAATATCATGTCTTTACACTTGAGATAAAGTTGTTTTAGTTAGATAAATGAGTCAGTATCACAAATGGCAGATAAAAACTAGGGAAGGATTTAACTGAGAGGTATTTGTGGTCTGGAGTGAAAGGACTGGATGCATGTCAGCAATCATACAGCATTTGCCCCAGACTACCTATAAGGCAATGGCACCCCACTCCAGCACTCTTGCCTGGAAAACCCCATGGACGAAGGAGCCTGATAGGCTGCAATCCACACGGGTCGCGAAGAGTTGGACACGAATGAGCGACGGTCACTTTCACTTTTCACTTTCATGCACTGGCGAAGGAAATGGCAACCCATTCCAGTGTTCTTGCCTGGAGAATCCCAGGGACGGCAGAGCCTGGTGGGCCGCCGTCTATGAGGTCGCACAGAGTCGGACACGACTGAAGTGACTTAGCAGCAGCAGCGGCAACCTATTTCCTCAACCACTCCAAGCATCACCAATCAACTCCAGAACTCTATTACACTGGAATTGATCTTAGAACCATTTCTACACAGAACTTCAAACAGCCAATACAGTCCACTACAAGTGTCATTTGTCATAGAATCTGTTTGTCACTGGATTTAGCAAAGACAAGAAGACAATTAAAAAGCTAGGATATATCAGTAAAGGAAAAATGTAAGACATATCCTTTTATTGTATTCGTGTTCTCAAAAAGTAAAGAAAGATCCTAAATAAAAAAGACAAGAAAAAATAGACAATAGAGAAAAGGACAAGAAAAAACTTAGAAAGCAGAGTTATAGCCCTGGTCTCAACTTATCAACCTGAGGTTGTTGGCCACTTAAGTAATTAAAAGAGTCTTGGTTCTTAATTGTGAACAATGGATGAATTGGAAACTGAGACTACTCCATAAAGCTAGGCTCTTTCAGACCTCGTCATTGAAAAGGACTGTGCGGGTAAATAACCTACTTACAAAATAAGACTACAACATTTATCTGTCTTGCCCTAGGTTCTGGGTGAGAGAGAACCACCTGCCCTTTAACATCAAGTCACTCACTAGGAGCTACACCTTAAAAACACATAGGTACTTCCATCATATTATGATTGGTGATGTAGAAAAGAAGATAGATTTAATGGGTACTAAGAAGATTGATATATAAGACCAGTAAAGATTGGGAATGAGGGAGTAAGATTCAAAGATGGGTTCCAAATTTGTGACATAAGTGAACAACTGAGAGGTGATGACACTTAAAGAAATAAAATATAGGGTGAAAATTAGAGGAAAGATAATGAATTCAACATCCGGCATTGGAGTAGACACTTTCTCTGCCTCAATGGAACAATGTGCAGAGGTGTGAACTTGGCTCCAACAATCTTTTGCAGTGGACTTTGATTCTAAAACTGGTGACACAGGCTGGTTCATGGTGGGGTTGATCTTTCTCTCCCCCATCACTCTTCCCTCTCTCAAGCAGTAAGTAGTAGTAACAGTTGTAGTCATCATATAGGGTAAAAACTGCAAAGTCAGTTGCCTGGTGCAAAAATACTTGCTGGTGTTTATTGCTCAGCCGTGTTGGAAGGAATCATTCTATGCCACAGTTTGGTAACAATTTTTAGGTGTTTAGCCTTAATCCAGGTTTCCCTGGTAGCTCAGCTGATAAAGAACCCACCTGCAATGCAGGAGACCCTGGTTCAATTTCTGGGTTGGGACGATCCCCTGGAGAAGGGATAGCTATCCACTCCAGTATTCCTGGGCTTCCGTGGTGGCTCAGACAGTAAAGAATCCGCTCGCAATGCAGGAGACCTGGGTTCTATCCCTGGGTTGAGAAGATCCCCTGGAGGAGGGCATGGCAACCCACTCCGGTATTCTTGCCTGGAGAATCCCCAAGGACAGAGGAGCCTGGCGGGGCTCCATGGGGTTGCAAAAAGTCGGACACGACTGAGTGACTAAACACAGCACAGCACCTTCTTAATCTAGGTTGTTTGGACCTTTAAAAAAATAATTGGACATTTAAATGATCTAGAGTTGGCTTCTGTGGCTTGCAACTACTGATTCTTGATTAAATAATTTAAATTCAGTCAACTGTAGGATATACAATTAGGAATGTTAGATTGGAAGTACAGATGCATGGGTATTGGTTCTTGAAAAAATGCTGAGCTGGAGAGTATATAAGTATTTGACTTTTAAACTACTAGCATTAAGGTCCCTGGGGTAGCAGGTGGCAATGAAATTCCAAACACAGGTGAAGAGTGTCCTCAGATGAGTTATGGATACTTCATTCTCCAAGACAAGAAAAAGAATTCTAGAGGCAATAGCAAAAGTTGAGCACCTGCCTCCCCATAGAATCCTTAATAACCATGATTGATTTCCTTTCCTCCAATGCTTAGAGTTTTGTAATGACTACAGAACCCACTCCTACAACCCAGTATTTCAACCCAAAGAATTTCCTTTTAACCCAAGCTTTTAAATAGACTCTTTACAGAATCTAGTTCATATCTACATTATATTAACAACTATTTAATTCTACTGGTCTTTTTGATGAGAATATTTGATATTTTCATAGGTCCTAAACAACTTTTATGATCAGAAATCTCGGCTTTATTATTGGAACTCAATAATACAGTATATTGGCAAGGTTAAATAACATAGAAAAAGATACATAATATTCAAGGAAATGCAAGATTTAAAGAAACTCAGAAGTTTCCAAAACAATTTTTAATAAATATTTCTGTTAATAACAGGAACAAATTCAGATTGAGATAAGTGTAGATTATTAAATGATGGGTTTCAGTAAACTTTTCTTTCTGGATTTTTGTTTTTTCTTCAATTATCTAGCTCTGCTATTTATCTTGAGTAAAAATATTGATAGATCTCTAATATTTCAATTCAGTTCCGTTCTGTCGCTCCATTGTGTCCGACTCGTTGTGACCCCATGAACCGCAGCACAGCCAGGCCTCCCTGTCCATCACCAACTCCCAGAGTTTACCCAAACACATGTCCATTGAGTCGGTGATGCTATCCAACCATCTCATCCTCTGTTGTCCCCTTCTCCTCCTGCATTCAATCTTTCCTAGCATTAGGTCTTTTAAAATGAGTCAGCTCTTCTCATCAGGTGGCGAAAATATTGGTGTTTCAGCTTCAGCATCAGTCCTTCCAATGAATATTCAGGGCTGATTTCCTTTATGATTGACTGGTTGGATCTCCTTGCAGTCCAAGGGACTCTCAAGACTCTTTTCCAACACCATAGTTCAAGAGCATCAATTATTCGGTGCTCAGCTTTCTTTATAGTCCAACTCTCACATCCACACTTGACTACTGGGGAAAAAAATAGCTTTGAATAGATGGACCTTTGTTGGCAAAGTAATGTCTCTGCTTTTTAATATGCTGTCTAGGTTGGTCATAACTTTCCTTCCAAGGAGTAAGCGTCTTTAATTTCATGGCTGCAGTCACCATCTGCAGTGGTTTTGGAGCTCCCCAAAAATAAAGTCAGCCACTGTTTCCACAGTTTCCCCATCTATTAGTTCCCCATCTATCTATTCCCCATGATCTTAGTTTTCTGAATGTTGGACTTTAAGCCAACTTTTTCACTCTCCTCTTTCACTTTCATCAAGAGGCTCTTTAGTTCTTCTACACTTTCTGCCATAAGGGTGGTAAAATCTGCATATCTGAGCTTATTGATATTTCTCCTGGAAATCTTGATTCCAGCTTGTGCTTCATCCAGACCAGCATTTCTCATGATCTACTCTGCATATAAGTTAAATAAGCAGGGTGACAATGCACAGCCTTGACGTACTCCTTTTCCTATTTGGAACCAGTTTGTTGTTCCATGTCCAGTTCTAACTGTTGCTTCCTGGCCTACATACAGGTTTCTCAAGAGGCAGGTAAGGTGATCTGGTATTACCATCTCTTTTAGAACTTTCCACAGTTTATTGAGATCCACGCAAAGGCTTTGACATAGTCAATAAAGCAGAAATGGATGTTTTTCTGGAACTCTTCTGGTTTTTTGATGATCCAGTGGATTTGGCAATTTGATCTCTGGTTTCTCTGCCTTTTCTAAAACCAGCTTGAGCATCTGAAAGTTCATGGTTCATGTATTTTTAAAGCCTGGTTTGGAGAATTTTAAAGCTTTTCTTTACTAGCGTGTGAGATGAGTGCAATTGTGCGATAGTATGAGCATTCTTTGGCATTGCTTTTCTTTGGAATTGGAGTGAAAACTGACCTTTTCCTGTCCTGTGACCACTGCTGAGTTTTCCAAATTTGCTGGCATACTGAGTGCAGCACTTTCACAGCATCATCTTTTAGGATTTGAAATACCTTAACTGGAATTCCATCACCTCCACTAGCTTTGTTCATAGTGATTCTTCCTAAGGCCAACTTGACTTTGCATTCCAGGATGTCTGGCTCTAAGTGACTGATCACACCATCATGATTATCTAGATCGTGAAGATCTTTTTTGTACATTTCTTCTGTGTATTCTTGCCACCTCTTCTTAATATCTTCTGATTCTGCCAATTCTGTCCTTCATTGAGCCCATCTTTGCATGAAATATTCCCTTTGTATCTCTAATTTTCTTGAAGAGATCTCTAGTCTTTCCCATTCTATTGTTTTCCTCTATTTCTTTACATTGATCACTGAGGAAGGCTTTCTTATCTCTCCTTGCTATTCTTTGGAACTCTGCATTCAAACGGGTATATCTTTCCTTTTTTCCTTTGCTTTTCACTTCTCTTCTTTTCACAACTATTTGTAAGGCCTCCTCAGACAGCCATTTTGCTTTTTTGCATTTCTTTTCCTTGGATGTGGTCTTGATCCCTATCTCCTGTATAATGTCACAAACCTCTGTCTATAACTCATCAGGCACTCTGTCTATCAGATCTAGTCCCTTAAATCTATTTCTCGCTTCCACTGCTTAATCATAAGGGATTTGATATAGGTCATACCTGAATGGTCTAGTGCTTTCCCCTACTTTCTTCAATTTCAGTCTGAATTTGGCAATAAGGAGTTCATGATCTGAGCCACAGTCAGATCCTGGTCTTGTTTTTCCTGACTGTATAGAGCTTTTCCATCTTTGGCTGCAAAGAATGTAATCAATCTGATTTCCGTGTTGGCCATCTGGTGATGTCCACGTGTAGAATCTTCTCATATGGGCTTCTCTCATAGCTTAGTTGGTAAAGAATCCACCTTCAATGCAGGAGACCCTGGTTCAATTTCTGGATTGGGAAGATCCCTGGAGAGTGGAAAGGCTACCCACTCCATTATTCTGGCCTGGAGAATTCTATGGACTATATAGTCCATGGGGTTGCAAAGAGTTGGAGATGACTGAGTGACCTTCACTTTCACTCTAATATTTAAGAGCTGTATATTTTAAGGATCTGTCTGCTCTTGCAGACAGATATATATATATATATATATATATATATATATATATATATATATATATATATCTTCTGATATGAAGAAGAGGAATCAACCATTTGGAATGAGGACAAAAGTATTATCACTTATCATTTTGGTCTTGTAACTTTGCAGATAATTTCTTTATCACTATTATAAGATTGGATTTTCATGTTTCTCTCCCCAATGTATTTAGGATTCCCTAAAGGAGCAGATAAGGGTTTGTTCCCTGGTGGCTCAGTGGAAAGAATCCACCTGCAATGCAGGTGATGCAGACAACTCAGTTTTGATTCCTGGATTGAGAAGATCCTGTGGAGGAGTGCATGGCATCCCACTCTAGTATTCTTGCCTGGAGAATCCCATGGACAGAGGGGCCTGATGGGTTATGGTCCATGGGTTGCAAAATCAGACACGACTGAAGTGACTGGGCATACATTCACACAAAAGGGCAGATGACATGCCTTAATGATTTTTGTAAATCCAGATGCTAACTCTGGATCTAACATGTAGTAGGTTTTCAATACATATTTGTTGAAGGAAAGATAGAAGGAATCATGAACCAGCCAAGAGAGTGTTTGTACATATGGATGTTAAAAGATGGAGGTGCAGTATATTGAGAAAAGTATTTCAGGTACAGAATTCATGTTTAATATCACATGTTTATTAAACACCTAAAAATGATAAACATTGTGGATACACAAAAGTGATGAACCTTTTTTGTAGGCTACTTATTAGGAAAAGGAACATTTGAGAGATTTTCAGGAAAGTTCAGTATTTACTATCACAAAAGTTTGAAAACTGTACACCTTTTTAGTATTGTTGCTGTTCAGTCTCCAAGTCATGTACGACTCTTTGTGATCCCATGGACTGCAGCACCCCAGGCCTCCCCTAGCCTCACTATCTCTTGGAGTTTGCTCAAATTTACGTTCATTGAATCGATGATGCTATCTAATCATTTCATCCCCTGCTGCCTGCTTCTCCTCTTGCCTTCTATCTTTCCCAGCATCAGGGTCTTTCCCATTGAGTCGGCTCTTTCCATCAGTTGACCATAGTATTGGAGGTTCAGCTTCAACATTAGTCCTTCCAATGAATATTCAGGGTTGATTTCCTTTAGGATTGACTGCTTTGACCTCCTTGCACTCCCAGAGTCTTCTCAGGCACCACAATTTGAAAGCATCATTTCGTTGGTGCTCAGGCATCTTTATGCTCTGTTAAATGGCAACCCACTCCAGAGTTCTTGCCTGGAAAATTCCATGGATGGAGGAGTCTGGTAGGCTACAGTCCATGGGGTCACAAAGAGTTGGACATGACTGAGCTACTTCACTTTCTTTCTTTTCTTTCTTTAGTATAACAAGAGCATTTTATCTAATACTTGTGAGAATGCATTGAGAAGATAGAAGAGAAATGTATTCTGACAAGATTTAGCTAAAGGAGTGCTATATTGAGCAATCGAAGATGTCAGTCTTTGGAAGTATTCCCAGTCATAAGAACTAAGGCAAATAACATCTGTTTTTTTTTTTTTTTTTTGCATAGTATTCGCCTTCTTTGTGAGTATGAATTGAAAGTAAATAAACCATGATTCTATCAATTTATTTTTGAGAAGTAAGGATTATCTCTTTCAGAACTTTGCCCAACTCCAAATGTTGTCACAAGGTTCAGTATGAATTAAGGGTTTGAGTAAGGATGCTTTGAAAAATAATTTCTGTTTATAGGGTCTGTTTGCAATTAGCAGATGACACTAGAATGATTAGATGAAAATGCTAATTTTATGATGCTTGTATCCTGCTGTTTAATGGTTGATTCTGACAATGTTGTAATTAATTTTTTGCATCTATTTTGTTAGAGTTTCCAAAGCCAAGGGCATAATTTATACAATTAAATAAAACCTTGTTGTTTTCAATCGAAAAAGAAAAACACTCGAAATAATTTGTATCAGACCTTGTGAAAAAAGCAAGTTGCTTGTAAAATAACCACTTCACTCTGAATAGTTAGTATCTCAGCTCTAAATTTCAATTAATGGTACCAATCAAAAGGCTCAGGCTTTGATAATTAGTTTGGACCCATGTCAAATTCTTTTAAGTGAGAAATCAGCTTTCAAAAATAAAACATGCTTTAATTTAGAGGTCAGCTTTGAAATTTTAAAAAGTTTGCTTTTATTCTGAAAAGTTTCAAAGACTCAGAAAAGCTGAATAAAGAGTGAAATCAATACCTATGCATCATAACCAACTTTGACCAAAATCTGCTCTATTTTCCACTTTGTCTGACCAAATGGATGGTGGAAACATAGAGACATTTCATTTCTAACTGCTTCAACATGAACCATCCAAGACAAGGACATTTTCCTAACAAACCACAATATATTACACTTCAGAAAGTTAGCATTAATTCAAAATCATGTTGCAACATGCAAAATTTCCTCAGTTGTAGCAAAAAATGTCTATTAAGGATCTGTTTTACCTCATTGAGGATTCAGTCAAGTTTGATGGATTATCAATGGTTATGTCCCTTCAATTTCTAACAATCTATAACCATCCTAAATTTTCTTGTCACTCTTCATATCTAATTCATTAAAGAGCCCAGGACTTTTGTCTTGTAGAACAACCAAATTTTATATTAAATAGTGTATTTATGACTTGATTTAGGTAAAATATTTTTGATAAAGCCGGTGCTTGAGTGACGCTGGGTACTTCTTACTATACCTCTGGTATAGTAAACCTTCACAAATCTTCACTGAAAGCCTGAGGTCTTTACCAGTCTCTTGAACTTCACCTTCTGTCTTCCCAGAACTATAAATCTGCTGAAAACTTCTGCTCATCTCTCTCTTTAGCATTCCAGCTGCTGCTTTCTGGTATTTTGTGTTTGTCTATTTTTCAAGACATGTCCTTCCCATGAACAGCTTTTTCATCCAAACTTTTCTAAATAAAATTTCATGCACATTTTTGGCTTTACTTTTCAGCAGTTTTCTCCCCTTCATTTTCATCTCTTTGGAAATTCTGGATTTCATATCTCTGCTTCCTTATCTCAGTGAGATCAGGGCTTTCTGTTCATACTGTGTTGTCCTGCACTGACAATTGGCAAATGCCCTCAAGTTTGAAACAAAGGTGAACATAGAACTTGTATCCATGCATTTGCCTTCTCTTGAGGATCACAGACCCCAGAATTCTCTGTTGTCTCCTCTATGAAGCATTCAAATAGGTTTTTCATGTCTTTTGCATTGGTTTTAGAGTTGTTTTGGAAGATGGCTTACTTTTACACAATTTATTGTCTAATAACCAGATTTAAAGTCTACTCGCTTTTCTTTTAATAATAGTCTAGTTATACAGACTCAGCTTCTTTTCCTTGTAACTTAAAATGTCATCCAATAAGAAAGAAAATGAAAGGAAAATGACCATTAACTTCTTTATTGAACTTGGACAAACAGAGAAATCTGTGGTTTAAAACGTGTTCTGAGGGACTTCCCTGGTAGTCTGGTGGTTAAGACTGCCTTACAATGCAGGGGTGCCGGTTCCATCCCTGGCTGGGGAACTAAGATCCCACATGCTCCACAGTATGACCAAAAAAATAAGTGTTCTGATTATTCTTCATTTTCCTCTTCCTCCAAACCTGCCATTTTGTTTCACATTCTATGCTCTTAGAGACTATATTCTGTGGACTGCATTATCTGCGCTTCTGTTTTAACTTCTAGTTGGGACCAGGCACTGGAGGTCTCTGACAGTAGAAAGTGAGTTATTAGGATAGAAAGAGTAAGGATTTTTTTTTTTTTTTTTTTTACTATGCTTGTGCCAGGACTCATGGTGATTCTGGCAATGCCTGTGTTTCTCTGTGCCTGCTTATTGTTCCTAGAGACCTTACCTCCTTTCACAGCATCAGTCCACTGTTTCCTGAAACCATTCTCTTCCTTTGTTTCTTCAGACCTCAAACTAGATTTCCCACTATTACTTCTCCTGGGTGTTTTACCACTCACAGTTTCCTTAGGCATGCCCTCACAGCTGAAAATAGCTGATCGATTAAATCTTTAGTTGAAGACTGAATTAAGCTATCAGTTTCTGAGAAACTTTCACTGACATATTATATTAGTAGCTATTGAAAAAAAACTCCCAGGGTGAGGCATGCAGAAGATCAAGTATATAATAGAAGATTTAAAAGGGAATAAGCTGAGAAATTTGATGTTTATTTCATAGGTTTTTATAAGTCAGGTTATGTTAACACATACCTAAGTAAAAATGACAGAAGTACATTAAAAATTACACATCTTGAGTTTTCATTTGCAGAACATGTCCCTGAAAGCAGAATCCAACTATGTCATTACTCTTAATGCATCTGCTTAGAATGTGGCACATGCCACTCCCACTTAAATTTCATTGACCAAAGAAAGTCACATGGGCAAGTCTGATTATAATGTGTAGAGATAAATAACCCTTCATCAAATGTGGTGAATATTTAGTACACTAAAAGCAAGGTATGGCAGAGGAACAAAAGGAGAAAAAGAAGTATTTAAACAGACAACTTAGAATCTTCCAGAATTGAAGGAAATTATGGGTCTCCAAATCAAATGTATATTCTGTGTACTAAGCCAGTTAAACTAATGTAATGCTATGCTCAGCAAGTCAGAGTGAAATTGTAAAATACTAAAGGTGAAATGAAAATTTTATAATACGTTGAAGACAAATGACATTTTCTGCGAAAGTATGACAAGTAGATTAAAAGAGTGTGTGTCATTGACAACTATAAATACCAGAATACTTTACCAAGATATTGTCTAAGTTCCTTAGAACTTAGTATTTTATGATAGCTAAACTATCATCCATGAGACAGAAAAATAAAGGCATTTGTGAATCAAAGGCAAGCTTTCTGCTCTTAAGACTGTCACAGAAAGAAGTAGTAAAGGCATTAACTGAACATGAAGAAAATGAATCCAAATCAAAAGAGAGGGTAAACAGAAAAGTATTACCCAAAAATCTTGATGCTATAATATTTATATCAGATAAAAAGATAAAGAAAATACAATTTAGTAATCAAGTGAATGTACAAACAAGATATAGTACTGTTGAATTTGCTTGCACCTAATAACTTGGCTTTAACATTTATAAAACAAAGCTGAAAAAAATTAAAGAATATAAGTGAACCAGGGCAGTTCAAACCCATGTTGTTCAAGGGTCAACTGTAGGGATTTTTTTTTTTTTTTTTACTGTATTTGCTATTCATGCATTTTCCACTGTATATTAGGTTTTAGGGATTAATATATTTCTGTTGTCTAATATACATTTGTTTTTAATGAAAAATGCATTTATATTTACATAAAAAATTTTTACAAAATACATGTTACAGAGACCTCATTTTTTGAAATAATGCAGTTAAGTGAGACATGCATGAATAACAAATGTATAAAAAAAAAATCCCTATAGTTGACCCTTGAACAACATGGGTTTGAATTGCACTGGTTCACTTACATGCGGATATGTTTTTCAGTAAATATTACATACTGTAATACAGTATTCATTCATACAGTATGATTCATAGTTGGTTGAATTTGCAGAAGCAGAACCACAGGCCAATTGTAAGGTTATATGCAGGTATTCACCTGTGTGGGGGTTTGTATCCCTACCCCAGTGCTGTTCAAGGGTCAACTGCATATGTTGTAAAATTTAAAATACCTTGAAAACAAATACCATGCCTTGGACAGAAAAAAAATACCATGCCTTGGAAGGAAAAAAATGACACTGCAAAATAAAACTGAATGGATGGATATATCAAAGACATGGTAGAATTCTGGAACATTTCCTAACATAATTTCAGTTGTATTTTAAATCCAGAAAAACTGAAATTTCATGACTTAAGAATCTAATGCAGGACACTTAAAAGGATGAGAAGGTAGCCTAAAGAAAATAGGAGTGTGAACATGATAAAGATAGCAGAAATTAATAAAATATAAAATAGTAAAATATATGACATACATATGAGGATGACCAAAACAAAGCCAAAGCGGACTCTTTAGAAAGGAGAATATAATAGAAACATTTTTAGTAAGATTTTTCAGGAAAATAAAGTAATAACAAAAGACAAATCATTAACATATGGAATAAAAAAAAGGAGAAACAGCTAGAGATATAATAAAGATTTTATATATATATATATCATGAAAATGTTCAGGTCAATAAATTTTAAAAATTCTATGCAGTGAAGTTTATCATATACTAAAATTAATAACCAAAATTATTTCAAGAAAAGAAATTTAAAATCCCTTAAGCACTAAAAATTTTAATTATTAATCAAGATAAAATACTTATCTCTCAAAGACACAAGAACCAGACAACTTTATAGGTAAAAGGTAAAATATACTAAAGCTTCAAAGAACCGATAATGTCTTCTCTATACATGTGTGTCTGTGCTCAGTCATGTCCAACTTTTTGTGACTCCAAGGATTGTAGCTTGCCAGGCTCTTTTGTCCGTGGAATTTTCCAGGCAAGAATACTGGAGTGGGTTAGTTACCATTTCCTCTTCCAGGGGGTGTTCCAGAACTGTCTCCTGCATTGGCAGGCAGATTGTTTACCACTGAGCCACCTGGGAAACCCCATTAAAATATATATTGAAAAGTGAGAATGCAAAATTCAAACAAATGAACCTAGTCGCAGATTTTACACCTTCACAAAAATTAACTCAAACTAGACTGTAGACCTAAATGTAAAATGCAAAACCAATGAATTTCTAGAAGATGACACAGGAAAAAAAATTAAGTGACCTGCGATTTGGTGATAGGTTTTTAGATACGACACCAGAAGCACTGGCCACAGAAGAAAACATTGACAAGTTAAAAAAAAACTAAAATGTTTCGAGAGAACAGCATCAAAACATGTATATTATCTATGGTGAAACAGATCACCAGCCCAGGTTGGATGCATGAGACAAGTGCTCAGGCCTGGTGCACTGGGAAGACCCAGAGGGATCGGGTGGAGGGGAAGGTGGGAAGGGGGACCGGGATGGGGAATACATGTAAATCCATGGCTGATTCATGTCAATGTATGACAAAACCCACTACAATATTGTAAAGTAATTAGCCTCCAACTAATAAAAATAAATGAAAAAAATAAAATAAAAGTTATCTGTATTATAAAAAAAAAAACACTAAAATTAAAATCTTCTGCGCCCTGAAGGACACTGCTAAGAGAATGAAAAAAAGGAGACACGGACTAGGAGAAAATATTTGCAAAACACTTAGCTGTTAAAGTATTGGTATTCAAAATATACAAAGTACTGTTAAAACATCACAATAACAAAACAAACAACCCAATTAAAGAATGGTCAAGAATCTAAAAAGACTCCTCTTTAAGATATACTGTGGCTCAGTCGGTAAAGAATCTGCCTGCAATGCGGAGGACCTGGCTTGGATACCTGGGTTGAGAAGATCTCTTGGAGGATGGCATAGCAATCCACTCCAGTCTTCTTGCCTGGAGAATCCAATGAACAGAGGAGCCTGGTGGGCTGTAGTCCATGGGTTCACAAAGAGCCGGACACGACTGAGCGACTAGACACATAAAGATACACAGATGGCTTATAAGCATATGAAAAGATTTTTAAAGTTATATATCATTATAGAATTGCACATTAAAACATTGAGATACCACAATACAACACATTTATAAGAATAGCTAAAATTCAAAAAACAAACTGACAAAAAACAAATCAAAAAACACCAAACCTGAGAAATACTCAATGCTGGCAAGAATGTAAAACCATAGGAATTCTCCTCCATTGCCAGCAGGAATGTAAAATGGTCCAGCCACGTCGGAAGATAGTTTGGCTGTTTCTGGGCTTTCTTGATGGCTCAGACAGTAAAGACTCTGCCTGCAATGCGATAGACCTGGGTTCCATCCCTGGGTTGGGAAGATCCCCTGGAGAAGGGAATGGCAGCCCACTTCAGTATTCTGGCATGGAGAATTCCGTGGACTATTTAGTCCATGGGGTCACAAAGAGTTGGACACAACTGAGCAACTTCACTTGCTCCATGAATTAAATTAAATGTAGTCATACTATATGATCCAACAGTCAGTCTGCTAGGCATTTATTTGGTTGAATTGAAAACTATGTTGACAAAAAAACCTACCCAACAATCTCCAAATAGTTTGATCCATAATTGCCCCAAACTGAAAGCCACCAAGTTATCCTTCACTAGATGACTAAATAAACACAGTGTTGTATTTACACAATAGAATGTTATTGAATGATTTTAAAAATTAACTATGAAGCCAGAGAAAAATAAATGAATCTTAAAGGCATATTGCTAAGTGATAGAGGCCAGTCTGTGAAAGGTACTGTGAAATTCTTACTGTATGATATTATGAAAAAGAGAAACTCTAGGGACAGTGTTAAAAAGAAAAAAAAAAAAAAAAGCACTGGTTTCCAGGGGGCTCAGGGTTATGGGCATGGATGGAATAGGTGAGGAACTGGGGGGAGAGGGTGTGGGCAGGAATGAGGGGTGGGGGTTTATTACAGTGAAACTATTCTGTGTGACATTGTAATGGTGGATACATGATGTTATTCATTTGTCAAATCCACAGAACATTATAGCACAAGGGTGAACCTTAATGCACATGATGGAATTTAGTTATCAGTAATATATTAATATTGGGCTCATTAAGCATAAAAATATACCTAATATATTAATGTAAAACATTAACAAATAGGTGAAACTGTATGCAGGGGAGGGTAATATGTGGGAACTCTCAGTACTATACTGTCTAGTAAATTTTCTGTAAATCCAAAACTATTCTAACAAATAAGTCTGCTAAGTGAAAAGAAATCTGATGTGCCTTTGTATGAAAAGCATAGAACAGGACAAAGAAAGGTGGAGCGTGATAGTGGAAGGGCAAATGGAATATATCCAGCTCTTGAGAAACGATTTGATATCTAGATATCAAGACATACTGGAAAGCTATATCAAATCAGGTAGGCTGATGTTGGTCTAGGGGAATATTTGCTAGAGCAGTTTAATTGGTGAAACCTCAGAAACAGACTTACGGACAAATGGAACTTTGATCCCATGAAATAAGAAGCACTGCCGATCAGTGCATGGACTCTTCCATGGTGCAGGGAATGTTTTCCTATGTTAGAAAATAATGTTAAAATCCTACTTTATTGCAAACATACAAAAAAAAAAAAACCCCAAAACAAATTCCTGATGGATAAAGGAACGAAATGATAAAAACAAAGTTGTAAAAGATTTAGAAGAAAAATGACCTCCTGGTATTTAAGCATTTCTTAAATAAGACTCAAAATCATAAAAGCTAAAATAAAGTTTGTGATAATTGACTATATTAACAAAAGTTTCTAGGAAAGATATCTAGTCCACCTTCAAAAATTAATAGAAAAACTGAAGACTTACAGAAAATAATCACATTATCTTTGACTAAGGACTAGTAATCATTGCTTTTAAATTACTCAGAAAAAATTAGCAACAGAAGAATGAGCAAAAATATGTAGTAGAAGATCCTGGTGAGCCATATAAATTAGTCATATAAATGAATGTTGAATTGTATCATTTATGTATTTGGGAAAGTGCAAAATTAAACAATAATGAGATACTATTTTATACTTATTAGAATGGAAAAAAGAAAACATTTTCTAACATCAAACTTTTGGTTTGTTGTGGAGAAACAAACATTTCTAAACCATGATAAGTGGAGTATAATCAGTGTAACTTAGTAAGTAATTTGGTAATATCTGGTAAATTTGAAAAATATAAATTTTTTATTTAGAAATTTTACTCTCACATCAAAAATCAGTATCTATTTTGTCAATATTACATCCTTGTTAATATGTGTGGCTTTGTGTGACTAATGTAGGACTCTAAAAATTCTTTTGGTTGTAAAATTTACATTAATTGACTTTATATCAAGACACCTTTACCAGACAGAGAAAACATTGGTCATTGGAATAAAATAGATATCCCCCAAATTTCCTAATTCTACTCGTAAATCTATTCAATAGCATTATTATAGTTTTAATATAGTTGAAAATAGTAATTGTTTATTTTAATTTGCTTATGAAGATCAAACTCACTGAACTCTTATTTTACATGGTTTGTTTTTCTTCACCAAAAAAGAAAACAGTTTTGAAAGGCAAATGATATTTGATTCTTTTGCTTGAGAATTCTGGGTTACAAATAAAAATGCCACTGGCATTCCCATCGTTTACCACCTCACTCCTTTCTACATTCTTTTGTATGGTCTCTGACACTATAATGGTGTTTCCTAGCCTTTTATTCTTAATCTTGAACAAAAACCCTGGTGTGCCTGTCAGAATTTTAAGGGAAAGAATAAAGAAATTATGCATTATGGTGCCAGTAAATGAGAGACAAATGAATAATTTGAAATGGTAGATTTGAAAGAGACTGAATGGAATTTGCTATTCTTAAGAAAGTTTACTAAGGCATTTAGGAGAAAAATATCTCAATCAATATATTTTTCTAACAGCTGAATCATAAATATAATTTATTGATTGCTATATTTATCTAGTGATATATGATGCTTTTTACTTCACCTTCAGGCATTGTGGACATTACCAGAAGCAGATTATTTGATTGTTATAGTGTTTAGCAAAATATACTTATTTGTCAATATAAAACATCGTGAGAGTACTAAATACATTATTCAGGCAGTACAAAAGTAAGAAATTCATTCTGAGAGTGTCATGAATCTTATGAGTTTTAGGACAAAAAAGTCAATCCAAAATTAGTATCTAAATGTAAAATAATGATATTGTATTTCACTGTGAATTTACTACATGTCAAGCACCCATAAGTAGTTCACCTGCAGTATCTATTTAACTCTCAAGCAACTCTATGAATCATTAAATACTACTATTATTCCCATTATATGAATGCAGTACTGAATTTTAGATAACAAGATCACATAGATAGTAAAACTACTGAGTGGCCTGACTATTACAGCAATTATTCTTCCCTGTCTATCCGTCATGTACTGATTTTCTGCCAGTTTGAGCTATTCATTACTGACAGAAATATTCTGAAGAGTCCAACTATAATAGTGTATATTTCTCATTTAAGTTGCATTGGTGTTTGCTTCACATACTCTTTGATGCCCTGTTGTTAGGTACACATATATTTAAGATTAATGTCTTCTTTTAGAATTGACCCCTTTGTCATTATATAATGTTCCTTATTATCCTGAAGTCTACTTTATCTGAAATTAATGTGGTTGCTAGCAGCTTTATTTTGAGTAGTGATAGCACTGTATACCCTCTCTTTCCCTTTACTTTCAATTTGAGTCTTTTAGCTTAAGTGAATTTCTTGTAGACAATGTATAATTTGGCTCTTAAATCTCTTCTGACATCCTCTGCCTTTTAATTGGTGTATTAAGTCATTCAAATTTGAAGTGATCATCTGTATGACCAACACCCACCATTTTTGCAACTGTTTTCTTAATGCTGCATTAGCCCTTTGTTTCTTTTGCATCTCCTCATATTCTGTCTTTTCTGGTTTCAATTTAGCAATTTATATGACCTGACTTTATCTCCTCTCATAGTGTATCAGTTTACTTAAAAATATCTAATGGTTGCCTTAGAATGTACAATAAATATTTTAAGCTAGTCTAGTCCACCTTCAAATAACATTGTGCTGCCATCCATGGGAGCAGGTACATTATCCCAGAGTATTCCCAATTTTACCATCCCATTTCTTGTGATATTGTTGTCATACACTTTATTTTTTCATATGCTATAATCACATTCTACATTATTTTTATTATTATAAAATAGTTATCATTTAAGAATAAGAAAAGCAAAACATTTTATCTTTATTGATTCCTTCTCTGACACTTCCATTTTTAATGAGAATCCTATATTATTTCTTTCTTCCTAAAATGCTTTTTTTTTTTTTTTAACCATTTGAAAGTCACATCCATGGGTAATGAACATGTCAGTTTTTGTTTGTCTAAGAAAGTCTTTATCTTTCCTTCCTTTTGAAGGGTAATTTTACTGGATATATAATTCTATGTTGTGGCATTTTACTTTTTATTTTTCAATATTTTAAATATTTTATGTTACTCTCTTCTTCACTGGTTTCAGCTAGAAATCCCAGAAGTTCTTATTCTTGTACCTCTACAGGTAGGATGCTTCTTCCTTCCTTGCTGCTGATTTCTTTCAATATTTTCTTCTTTCTCTTTGATTTTCTTCAGTTTGAATCTGATATGACATGAGATGGCTATATTTTTTGGTATTTATTCTGTTTGGTATTCTATGAGTTTCATGGATTTGTGGTTTGATGTTGGACACTGATTTTAGAAAATTTTCAACATTGCTATTTTAAGTCTTTCTTCTGCTAGAACCTTTGATATTCTCCCATACTTCTGCTCTGTTGTGCTCCCTACACATTCTGTTCTTCTCCCTTTTTGTGTTCTATAATTTTCAGAATAAATCTCAGTGTTTCCATGGGTCTGTGTATCTGGGCTGTTGGGTGATGACACCACCCTTATGGCAGAAAACAAAGAGGAACTGAAGAGCCTCTTGATGAAACTGAAAGAGGAGAGTGAAAAAGCTGGCTTAAAACTCAACATTCAAAAAACTTAGATCATGGCATCCGGTCCCATCACTTCATGGCAAATAGATGGGGAAACAACGGAAACAGTGACAAACTTTATTTTCTTGGTCTTCAAAATTACTGTGAATGATGACTGCAGCCATGAAATTAAAAGATTCTTGCTCCTTGGAAGAAAAGTTATGACCAACCTAGACAGCATATTAAAAAGCAGAGACATTACTTTGCCAACAAAGGTCCATCCAGTCAAAGCTATAATTTTTCCAGTAGTCATGTATGGATGTGAGAGTTGGACCATAAAGATAGCTGAGCACTGAAGAGTTGATACTTTTGAACTGTGGTGTTGGAGAAGACTCTTGAGAGTCCCTTGGACAGCAAGGAGATCCAACCAGTCCATCCTAAAGGAGATCAGTCCTGGGTGTTCACTGGAAGGACTGATGCTGAAGCTGAAGCTCCAATTCTTTGGCCACCTGACACAAAGAACTGACTCACTGGAAAAGACCCTGATGCTGGGAAAGATTGAGGGCAAGAGGAGAAGGGACTGAAAGAGGATGAAATAGTTGGATAGCATCACTGGCTCGATGGACACAAGTTTGAGCAAACTCCAGGAGTGAAGAACAGAGAATCCTGGAGTGCTATAATGCATGCGGTTGCAGAGTCAGACACAACTCAGTGGCGGAACAGCAACTATTTTAGGACATTAGCTTCTTACTTTAAATCAGTGTTACAAAAATCTCAATGGGAAATAAGTGATCATATTTCATTTTAGATACATAACAAGAACAATATCCATAACTTATATTGATATTCTTTTGTTAAAAGTTTCTGTTTGCTTAATATGACAGTCCTGTTAAACAAAACTGCTACTAGTGCCAAGACAGGGAGTTTTTTCCATGGACTTGAACCAGGGACTCTTCCAAACGCTCTACATATGGCTCATCTCATCATTAGATATCTAATACCTCCCACTGGCACTGCTTGATTCATTCTTTATTATATTATCCTATTTAGTTTTCTGTGTGGCATTAAATACTATGTAGAGGATTTCTTTAAACTTGTTTAGTGACAAACTTTTTCAGCAAGAATTGTTTTAATGAAATCCTGTTTGCCATTTTGAGTAGAACTAAGGCTTCATGTTGGAGGGTAATTTAAAATCATTCTAAAAAGTAGTTTAGACACAGAATGAAATGAGCTTTAAATACAAAGGCAAAAAGTATGTACTTCATCCTATGGATAGTGAGAATTTATTGAAAGCTTTGGTGTGGATGAGTAATATAATAAATCAAAGAAATGTTTTATGGAGAGTAGTTTGGAGTTGCGATTAGAATGTAAATTATACAATAAGACAAATGAAAAGAGACAGGAATGTATTTGATAGAAAATGTTGAGTATGGACCTGCCTGAAGGGTTAGCTTGGGGAAAGAGGGAAAATATAAAACTTAAATCAGTATTTAGCCATGAAGTTTGAGAATTTATAGTATCAAAGCATACTGTGTGCTACAGTGTGCTGTTTGTCGGTCATGTTTGATTCTTTGCAGTCCCATGGACTATTGCCTGCCAGGCTCCTTGGTCTATGGAATTTTCCAGGCAAGAATACTGGAGTGAGTTGCCACTTCCTAGTCCAGGGGATCTTCCCGACCCAGGAATCGAACCCACATCTCTTGTGTCTCCTGCATTGGCAGGTGGATTCTTTACTACCTGGGAAGCCCAAAGCATACTTATCCCTCCACGTAAGTCATTCTAGTATTGAAAATATAAATAACCAATCTTCTAAAGTCTTATATTTGTGTGCAGCTAAATTAATTTTAGTTATGTAAATAAAAATAAATAACTTTTACTGAGAACTGAATTAGATGTACTATGATTATTACATAGTAATACACAGTTGCACTCATCTCACATGCTAGCAAAGTAATGCTCAAAATTCTCCAAGCTAGGCTTCAACACTATGTAAACCGAGAAATTCCAGATGTTCAAGCTGGATTTAGAAAAGGCAGAGGAACCAGAGATCAAATTGCGAACATCTGTTGGATCATCAAAAAAGCAAGAGAACTCCAGGAAAACATCTGCTCCTGTTTCATTGACTACACCAAAGCCTTTGACTGTGTGGATCACAACAAACTGGAAAATTCTTAAAGAGATGGGAATACCAGACCACCTTACCTGCCTCCTGAGAAACCTGTATGCAGGTCAAGAAGCAACAGTTAGAACAGTTAGATCAGGACATGGAACAACGGACTGGTTCCAAATTAGGAAGGAGTATGTCAAGGCTGTATATTGTAACCCTGTTTATTTAACTTTTATGTAGAGTTCATCATGCAAAATGCCAGGCTGGATGAAGCACAAGCTGGAATCAATAACCTCAGATGTGCAGATGACATCACCCTTATGGCAGAAAGTGAAGAGGGACTAAAGAACGTCTTGATGAAGGTGAAAAAGGAGAGTGAAAAAGCTAGCTTAAAATTCAGCGTTCAAAAAACCAAGATTTTATCATATAGTCCCATCACTTCATGGCAAATAGATGGGGAAACAATGGAAATAGTGACAGACTTTTTTTCCTTGGGCTCCAAAATCACTGCAGATGGTGACTGCATCCATGAATTTAAAAGATTCTTGCTCCTTGGAAGAAAAGCTTCTAAAAACAATAGACAGCATAGTAAAAAGCAGAAACATTACTTTGCCAACAGAGGTCCAAAAGTCAAAGCTATGGTTTTTCCAGTGGTCATGTATGGATGTAAGAGTTGGACCATAAAGAAGGCTGAGCTCCAAAGAATTGATGCTTTTGAACTGTGGTGTTGGAGAAGACTCTTGAGAGTCCCTTGGACTGCAAAGAGATCAAACGAGTCAGTCTTAAAGAAATCAATCCTGAATATTCATTGGAGGGACTGATGCTGAGCCTGAAACTCCAATATTTTGGTCACCTGTTGTGAAGACCCAACTCACTGGAAAAGACCCTGATGCTGGGAAGGATTGAGGGCAGGAGGAGAAGGGGATGACAGAGGATGAGGTGGTTTGATGGCATCACCAAGTCAATTGACTTGAGTTTGAGCAAACTCCAGGAAATGGTGAAGGACAGGGAAGCCTGGCGAGCTGCATTCCATGGGGTTGCAAAGAGTCAGACAGGACTGAGTGACTAAACAGCAACAACATGATTATTGCTCTATCCATCACAACAATTGCATTTACTGTTTTATTTGCAATAAAATCTCATTAAACAGACTAAAGTCCCCTCTTAAGCAGAAGTAAAAGCGAGAGATTATAAAAACTAAATTATATATTCTCAATTCTCATAGCTGTCTTAGATTTTCATAAGCTAATTACCTTGCTATCATCAAAATAAGCTCAATAAAATGCTTTATAATAAATGTGTAAGAGAACATTTTGATACATGTTATTTCAGTTTAAGAAATATATTACTATCAGTGAAGTTCTACATTACATTTTTATATAAAAATAATAATTCTTGTCTCACAATATTTTGTAATAAAGTATAATGTAAATTAGTGATTCAATGAATCAAATTTTTCTTCCTATAAAATACTCCAGCTACAATACTTAAAATATTTACTTGGAAACTGACAGTATATTTATTAGATTTCCAGAAAATTCAACTAAACATTTCATGAAATTCTTCTAATTCCCACTTGTAAGGAATATGAGCAATATTGATTGAGTGTAATGTTTCACTATATTGACTGTCACAAAGAATGTTGAGAATTGATGGCTCCTTTATGAAATCCAGCTCACTCAGGACTTAAATAAGCATTTAATATAAATTTTCAATAACTCTGCTTAAAAAAGTATTGTTTCTTAAGAAAACCAAAATATAAAACTAAATTAAATTAAATTCCATGTATAAAATGTCAAATTATTATTAGAAGCCCTACACATTAATTACTTCCAAACCTTTAGTAATTGCTTTTTCTTTGGCTTTTTTAAAGTAAAAGTATATTTTAAACTTATATTTCCATTTATTGTTTTGGATGTTATATATTGCAATTATAGAACTGGCAAATAAATATAGTTATATTTGTCTCTTTAATTTTTTATACCTTGAAATATTGTTGTTGTTTTAGTCGCTAAGTCATGTCTGACTCTTTGCAATGCCATGAACTGTAGCCTGCCAGGTTCCTCTGTCCATGAGATTTCCCAGGCAGATTACCTGAGTGGGTTGCCATTTCTTTCTCCAAGGGCTTCTCCTGACCCAAGGATCAAACCTGTGTCTCCTGCATTGCCAGACAGATTCTCTACCACTGGGTCACCTGGGAAGCCTGCCTTGAAACACTGCCTTTACATAATTACAGTGATGATTATTCCACAACACTGATAGAAAGTGGTTCTGGAGTACATTCCTGGGCTTTTTTTTTTTTTGTATGTGTGTGACTCTAATGAGAATGCTACAGTCTTTTCCCATTATAATACTAGCTTTTGTATTGTATGTATCTACATAATGTATACAAGTATATAAGCATAGTCATTAGAATCTAATCTTAATTGTTACAACATTTAGACCTTAAGTATTTATGGATTAAGCACAATAAAAGTTCATTCCTTGATTGACTATGCTCTGAAAGTTGTGATGGAATTGACAAGTGTCTTTTTGCATTGTCTTTCCTGCAAACCTGCCCTCGCTTCTCTGGTACAAGATGTTTCACAATCACAATCACATCTCAGAAATGTAAGGGGAAGAAAGGTTGCTTTAGACCAATTGCTAGCACATCACAAAGACATAATCAAAACTCAGATTTTTCTAACTTTAGAAACCTGCAATAGTTTCCAGATTCCCACACTGAACTGAACTGCTAAGGAATTAGTTCCATTCAGAGAGAAAAGAGAAAGGAAAATAACATTACGGGCAGGGTTTACCATGTAAGCAGTGATTCTTACAATCATATTTTCCAGATCCTGATGACTGCTTATAAATAGAGCTCAGAGTATCCTGTACTATTCTGGTTCCAAGGTAGCAAAAAAGCAGAGTGGGAACTTTTGAAGTAGAGAAAAAAATGTTTAAATTAGGCTACTTCATTAAAAAAGCATACAGCCCTGAAGCAGAGCTGAATGATAGCACTTGATGCTAGTTTGTGAATCTACCTACTCCCGTATTCTAGGTCAGGGACATCTTTCAGCACCTGCTGCATGTTTTGTTTTGCCCTTTTATAAAATAATAAGAAAATGCAAAGCAAAATCATTGAAAGGCTTTCATATCTTGCTCAAGTAAGCCTAACCATCTTTTGAGGGGAGGTGTAATGTAGATATAATGTAGTATTTCTGAAATACCTTAGCATGGTTTGAGGATCAGGAGAGGTTTGGAACTGTGGTGTGCTTCTGATTTACAACTTAATAACTTCAGTTTCTAGAAATAAAGTGGAGTTCTTATTTAAGTTTTTATTTAAGGGTTCTTTATTTATCTCTGAAAATTAGTAATAATTTAAATTCATGACTTCTATATTATTCATGCAGCCCAATTTTGTATGTACAGTGTTTCTCAGGTTCAGTACTTATAAAGGGTATGTCTGGGGGGTATACTGAACTTTATAACAAGCAGATGCTAAAAGTAACTCCTCATGTGCTGCCCTTATGAATATGAGCCTGAAATATATTGCATGGTTTTGGCAACCTGATTACAGGAGGAAATGAGAATGTTTTCCTTAAAAAAAAAAAAACAAAAAAACTTTAGGAAGATACATGCTTTAAAAGCAAATATATGAAAAAAAAAATGTTGACAAAAGGATATTTCTCTTTAGGGCAGAAGTCATAGTTTAGAATTTGAGACATGTCGTTGGTGATTTCCTCAATATGGACAGTGATACTTTTGTTATTCACATATAAGTAATGTATTAGAAATTATTACTAACTGAAGATCCACATTAAAATTAAAGCTTTTATATGTCATATAATTCAATAGGAAAATATGTCATGTTGTGAGTGCAATTTAAATGCTAACAATTATATTAGATATAATACTAAAATAGTTGTATAAAGAACATTGGACATTACTGGAGGTATTAAGTATCTGTTGAATAACATAAAGAACTCCTTTATAAAATTATGTTTTCAGAATACTTGATGATAATTAGTGATTTTTTTAATTTATAAAAATCTGGTGTTTATATCAGCCTTCCAGATGGGTAAAATATCACGGTATTAATGACTATCTCGTTAAAAATTATATAATTTTCACTTTTGCCATATTGTTTCCATCATGTGTTTTTTAAAGGAGTTAATGAGGGTCTTTGAAGGAACATGATCCTATAATTATTATGGATAGTTAAGGTTTTATTTGGAATGTACTAATAATTATTTTCAAGAGAAAATATTAGTTAGTAAACTATATAAGAATTTTAAAACTATTTTCAAATAGTACTTTGAAAACTCTCTTTAGGTATTCTCAAATTTATGAATTCAAGAATATCTGCTGGTTTAAGCTTATGTTCTGATGATTGTGAAAGTAATGACTAAATATAACATTTATTGTATTTTTCCAATGACTTTAATTATTTGTAAAAAAAAAAAATTGTAGGTAGACCTTGTTGGCCAGAAACCTGTTCTCAAATACTAATTCTTTTATTTTTTTTCTTTTATTCTATAATGAAGGAGTTTGGTCAAGTTATTTGATGTTTTTTTGAACCCACATCCTCAATTTCAAATTGGAGATAAAACTAATAAAAAAGTAAACAATTTTTCATGTAGAGTAAATGAAATAATCTGTGTAAGGCATTGATTCATAATAGGAATTCAGAAAGTGATGTTTAACGTGTACCTATAGTCTTTAATTTTTTTTCCACTTTAAAAACTATGTTATGCTAACAGCAAAAACTCTGTGTTGCAGCACCAGCAGAAAAAGTAATAACTGTCTGAAGCCTCTGAATATAAAAGTAAAGAAAAAATAAAGACTAGGCTGACTGTAGAAGGAAGTCAAAATCTGGAGAAATGAACCAAATAGGGGTCACTGATTAAAGACATTGAATTTGTAGTTTAAACTTTGAACAAAGAAAATTCTGCTCATTTATAACTGCACTGATGGATTCTTTAAAACATTTGTGTAAACTGGAAAGGACAGAACTCTTTCTAACTTGTTTTATGAGGCCAGCCTTATACTCAAACCAGATAAGAACGTTGCCAGGAAAGAGAACTAGAGCGACAGGCTAATATTCCTCATGAACATAGAGGTAAAAGCTTTCAATGAAATATTAGGACATCAAATCAGCTAGCAAGTCATACCAGAATAATCTTAAAATGAATTTGGGTTTGGATTTGGCACAAGGTTTTTCACCAAGGGGGTTAGACAGGTTGGCTTATCTGTTGGTTTATATTCCCCTAGTCTTGTATGATGGAGAAGGCAATGGCACCCCACTCCAGTACTCTCGCCTGGAGAATCCCATGGCCAGAGGAGCCTGGTGGGCTGCAGTCCATGGGGTCGCACAGAGTCGGACACGACTGAGAGACTTCGCTTTCACTTTTTGCTTTCATGCATTGGAGAAGGAAATGGAAACTCCAGTGTTTTTGTCTGGAGAATCCCAGGGACGGGGGAGCCTGGTGGGCTGCCGTCTATGGGGTCGCACAGAGTCGGACACGACTGAAGCGACTCAGCAGCAGCAGTCTTGTATGAGAGTGCATTGATAACTCTCAAACATTTGCAATTGCTTAATCTACAAGTTATTCAGAAAATATTAATATCTAAAAGATCACTGTATGAGATCTCCATATAATCAATGAGGGGAAGGCCAAAACAGTCCTTTTATATAAAGTGGAAAGCAAAGTCTTTCAGTCGTGTCTGACTCTTTGTGACCCATGAACTGTAGCCCGCCAGGCTCCTCCGTCCATGGGTTTTCCCAGGCAAGAATACTGGACTGGGTTGCCATTTCCTTCTCCACGGGATCTTCCTGACTCAGGGATCAAACCCGGGTCTCCTGCATTACAGGCAGGCTCTTTACCATCTGAACCACCAGGGAATCCCTATTATATAATCCCTTTTATATAATCTCTGGTGAAATATCCCCATTTATTAGAGGATGAAGGTTTTAATGGAAAAAGGAACTGGAGACTGAACTGGAAGAGGACTTCTAACGTCAAATGAGTTTGATTTGCATGATCCTGTGTCTTAAGCTTACTCTACTTTGCTGGACTCCATAGGTCTACCCAATGCTTCCATGGTGTTGGTGAGCACTGAAAATTCAAGAAAAGTCTTCAGATTTTTTTGGACACAGTAACTCTGTCTTCTCTGGGTCACTCTGGAATACAGGATATTCAATGCTATTAAGTGTAGGATTCCCCAAAATAGCCTAGTGAATTGAGATTTTGAGTTTTATAAATACAAGATCACTCTTTTTTTAAAAAAATTTTTAGGAAATTTGTGACTTTTTATTTATTTAATTTTTTGGCCACACCATGCAGCATGTGGAATCTTAGTTCCCTGACCAGAGATTGAGCTCAGCCCCTCTGCACAGAGTCTTAACCACTGGACTGCCAGGGAAGTCCCAAGATAAGCACTCTTTTAAATGCTAATTGAAATTTCTGAGCATGAATATTTTAACTTTAATTTTTACTATAAATCTTTCTAAAATATATATGTGCCTCAGACTTCTTAACCCATTCCACATAAAATAATGTAACAATATATGCCTCAAAAATTCAAAGTAAAAAAAAAAAAGCACACACAGTTTCTTGATAGTGGAGGCATACTATTACAGACATTTTTATAATCAGAGCTTAAGATATGGAGAAATAAATCAGTACAGAGGAGGCACTGTAGTCTACTTCATTGGAAAAAATCCTGATATATGTTTTATTTCAAACATATCTCCCCCCAAATCAGAGTAACTTGTGTCTATCACCTCTTCATCATTCTCCCAACTCCACATATCACATATTACGGAAGTCTTCTATTATTGATTTGTCTTTATGATGGAATATTGATTCTCCTAGAGGCTTCTTGCCTTACTTCTGTATGTGACTATTTCTAACTTCTGATTATTCAGTGATGCATCATCTTTTCTTTAATCTCTATTTTTGAGAGCCTTAACAGCTGATGAACCTTGCTACTTTTAAGTACTACTTCTGCTATGACCAGATTTAATTTATAGCACCTTTTCTATCACCTGATCTCTATTTTTCTTCACTTTTCTCTTTCTCTTGTCTGTTTTTGCCAGTAAAACTTCATCTTTCTATTAGATTATTTAGAAAGTATTTTAAATTTCCAGTTAGCAAACATTAAATGTTACAATAATAATAACTTCTGAGTGTTAGTGTTTACTTACCTTTGTAATTTGAGTGTAGCTTTTGAAATTTATCATGCCTGGGACTTCCCAAGCACTTATTCATTTATTTAATGAATGTTTGTTGAACTCCTGCTATGAACAAAGGACTGTGCTAGATGCTGAATAAAATGACTAGTAAGATGGAAATGTCTCATCCCTAACAGGATTTTGGTGGAGGTGGTGATGTTCAAGTTTAATATTATATAATATTTTAGAAATTGCTTAATTTTCCTAATCTTCAATATATACCTCTGTAATGAGGATAGTAATATGTATCACAAGGTTGTCTTTGACATTAAATATGATTATGTATTAAAAGTATTCATGTTAGCCTTTAATAATTAAGAACTCAGTTATGGTTATTTTTATTATTCTACTGTCATTATTTTACTATGTGTGAAGCAGAACTAAAGAGCCTCTTGATGAAAGTGAAAGAGGAGAGTGAAAAAGTTGAGTTAAAGCTCAACATTCAGAAAACTAAAATCATGGCATCTGGCCCCATCACTCCATGGCAAATAGATGGGGAAACAGTGGAGATAGTGACAGACTTTATTTTTTTGGGGCTCCAAAATCACTGCAGATGGTGATTGCAGCCATGAAATTAAAAGATGCTTACTTCTTGGAAGACAAGTTATGACCAACATAAATAGCATATTGAAAAGCAGAGACATTACTTTGCCAACAAAGGTCTGTCTAGTCAAAGTTACGGTTTTTCCAGTAGTTATGTATGGATGTGAGAGTTGGACTATAAAGAAAGCTGAGCACTGAATAATTGATGCTTTTGAACTATGGTGTTGGAGAAGACTGTTAAGAGTCCCTTGGACTGTAAGGAGATCCAACCAGTCTATCCTAAAGGAAATCAGTCCTCAATGTTCATTAGAAGGACTGATGCTGAAGCTGAAACTCCAATACTTTGCCCGCTTGATGCGAAGAACTGATTCATTTAAAAAGACCTTGTTGCTAGGAAAGATTGAAGGTGGGAGGAGAAGGGGACGGCAGAGGAAGAGATTGTTGGACGGTATCACCGACTCAATGGACATGAGTTTGAGTAAACTCAGAGAGTTGGTGATGGACAGACAGGGAGATCTGGCATGCTGCAGTCCATGGGGTCTCAAAGAGTTGGACACGACTGAGCAACTGAACTGAACTGTCATTATTTTACCATCTGCTTTTATATACATATTTCTAAATCTCATGACAGTTTTAAAAGTAAGTACTACAGTCCTTTCTTGACAGATAAGGTAAGTGACCAAAGCTCAGATAAGTTGTATTCTGACCACGGATCAGGGTCAAAATGTAGTACAGAGTCCTGAATGGGCATGACCTATGGGATGGGACACTACTCTGTCCACACCCATTCACCCAGCTGTACTCTGTCCCCTGCAAATATACAGGCTCCTTCCTCTGTCCTCAGAACTCAGATCAGCTGTTCTCTCATCTGAGAAGGCTTCCTGTCTCCTAGGTAAAGTGAATCTACTTTTATTCTACAGTAACTATATGTACATATTTCACTTGTGCAGTATCTCTATATTTCCAGATGTTATTAGCTAATTTTCCTGTTTCATTTGCTTAGCAAGGAGCTTTTTTGCTCTTTATCTGTGTGTCTGCAGTATCTTTCGCAATCACTAGTAAATAATAGTTTTTTTCAAATAAATATTTGTTGAATTGAAGAAAAAAAAAATCCATGACATTTATAGCACTTTATATATTGATTAAAAGACATTATACATCTTTGTCTTCATGGTGAACAGCAAGTCCCTTTCCATGTTTAGATAGCTATCCTTTATTCTCTTTGTTATGTACTTGAGGATATCTTGGTTTATTCATAAATATCTGATAGCCTGAAATCCTGACATTTCTTTTTTCCAATATCCCCTCACTCTTTGTTATCTTATTAAACACTGATAACTAAAGCAAGGAGCTTGTAATTTCATCATGATGTACCTTAAGTATTTAGTCCATCCATCAAAATAACTTAAACTTCATGTTGTGAAATTACTTCATAGCATAACATGAGGATTGCACAGTACGTGATTACTGTGGAAATGTTAATTTCTTAAGTTATTGTGTAATAGCTTAGTATGTAGAGAATCCACCTACAAGCAGGGGACAGGAGACAAAAGTTCAGTCCCTGGGTCAGGAAGATCCCCTGTAGTAGGAAATGGAAACTCACTCCAGTACTCTTGCCTGGATAACTTAATGGACAGAGGAGCCTGGCAGGCTATAATCCCTGGGGTTGCAAAGAGTCAGACATGACTGAGTGTGCGCACATGCACACACACACACACACACACACACACACACACAAATTGTTTATAGACCGTTACAGAGCAAAAACTTCATGAAGTGCTAGCATTTCCAGAGACTAGCCTATTTTCCCATAAATCAGTAGGGAAATAATCTATGATATATTGATAAGCTATTTTGAGTTTAGGACCAATTTATTTTCTGAAAAGTAGAGGTTTCAAATTTCATACTCTACCTTTCTACCACCCCCTTACAAATAGATATTAAAATAATCATACTTTTTTAAGATGAAGTTGCCTCCTTTTTCTAAGCCTCTTGAATTGACTGCTTAACAATTTCTTTTAAAATTTTTTGTTAAATTGATGAATGCATTTAAGATTATAAAATTTCCACTAAAAAATATTTAGCTGCATCTTGGCATCTGGTCCCATCACTTCATGGCAAATAGATGGGGAACAGTGGAAACAGTGGCAGACTTTATTTTTGGGGGCTTCAAAATCACTGCAGATGGTGGCTGCAGCCATGAAATTAAAAGACACTTACTCCTTGGAAGGAAAGTTATAACCAACCTAGATACCATATTAAAAAGCAGAGACATTACTTTGCCAACAAATGTCCATCTAGTCAAGGCTATGATTTTTCCAGTAGTCATGTATGGATATGAGAGTTGTACTATAAAGAAAGTTGACTGCAAAGAATTGATGCTTTTGAACTGTGGTGTTGGAGAAGACCCTTGAGAGTCCCTTGGACTGTAAGGAGATCCAACCAGTCCATCCTAAAGGAGATCAGTCCTGGGTGTTCATTGGAAGGACTGACTGATGCTGAAGCTGAAACTCCAATACTTTGGCCACCTGATGCGAAGAGCTGACTCATTTGAAAAGACCCTGATGCTGGGAAAGATTGAAGGTGGGAGGAGAAGGGGATGACAAGGATGGGATGGTTGGATGGCATCACCAACTCAATGGACATGAGTTTGAGTTAACTCTGGGAGTTGGTGATGGACAGGGAGGCCTCGCATGCTGCAATCCATGGGGTTGCAAACAATCAGACATGATTGAGTGACTGAACTGAACTGAACTGAGGTTAATTGTTATGCATTATTTTTATTGTCCACAATTCTGAAGAAATTGAAGACTGTTATCATTTTTCTTTATGAGTCATTGAGGAATTTATATATATGCATGCTATTTTATATATCATGAATATATATATATGGACTTCCCTTGTGGCTCAGCTGGTAAAGAATCTGCCTGCAATGCAGGAGTCCTGGGTTCAGTCCCTGGGTTGGGAAGATCTCCTGGAGAGGGAAAGGCTACCCACTCCAGTATTGTGACCTGGAGAATTCCATGGACTGTATAGTCCATGGGGTTGCAAAGAGTTGGACACGACTGAGTGAATGAGGCTTTCCATGTAGCTCAGTTGATAAAGTATCTGCCTGCAGTGCTGAAGACCTGAGTTCAGTTCCTGGGTCAGGAAGTTCCCCTGGAGAAGGAAATAGCAATTCACTCCAGTATTCTTGCCTGTAGAATCCCATGGAATGAGGAACCTGGCAGGCTACAGTTCATGGGATCACAAAAGTCAGACATGACTTAGTAACTTAGTGCTATATATATATAGTTTTGAAACCCATCAAACTTTGATCTCCTTTGAGATTTTTTTTAGTCTTTTATTACAATATATCACATTATGTTGAGTGTATCTATATAATATTGATTTTTTGTTTTATTGATAATTCCTTCAAAATTATATAGAAAATGCTCTAAGTATACTTAAAAAATAATGTCTATTGTGAGATATAGGTTCCATTTGTACATGTACATTAGAATAACTGTGAATTCAGAGTTTCTATAACCTTATTGAGTTTTAAGCTACTGTCAATAACTTTTTCACAGACATGCATAAAAGCCTCTTTGATTCATGTTTCATGAATTATTCTTGAGATTATATCAGTCTTTATATATTTCAAAGGTCTATTTTTTAACTTGCCTAGGAAGCCATGATTATTGCTATTTTTGTATTTTTGTGATTTGTAAAATATGATGCAGTATGAAGAATGCCATAATTTTCTGTGTTAACAAAGATTCATTTCTCTCTCATACAAAATACATTGTGGATCTGTAACATAACTCAGCAATTCCAGGTGAAAGTGGACTCTACATGGTAAATTCACCATGTAAACCTATGCTATCCAATACAGTAGGACTCACACTGGTTATTGAGCACTTGATATGTGGCTGTCTCATAAGAGATATGCTATAAGCATAAAATAATTTCAGTTACTATTAAAAAATATAAAGTGCTTTTATACTGATTACCTACACTGAATTGGTTAACATTTTGCATATATCAGGTTAAATAAAATATTGTTAAAATTAATTTTACTGGTATCATTTTACTTTTTAAAAATGTGCCAATACAAAATTTAGAACTATCTATGTGTGTCACATGATATTTCAGCTGGAAAGTTCTGATCCAAAAGAGTTTAAATATACATTTTAGTGTGTCAATGGACTATGAACTCTTGTGCTTTTGTTGTCTGAAATTATCTTTATTTTATAGATATTCTTAAATAATAAGGCAACTAGAAACAAATTTCAGTTAAAAGTTATTTTCCTTAGCTATGTCATACCATTGTTTTCTCATATTTATGATTGCTGATAGTAAGTATATTGTGAATCTGTTCTCTGTTTTTCTTTATTTTTTGTTTGTGATCTGACTTTCCATTTGCATTTATGATTGTTTCTCTTTAATTCTTAATAAGCTGTAGTTTCAGTGTAATCTGACGTGTGTGTGTGTGTGTGTGTGTACTCAGTCATGTCTAACTCTGCAAACCTCTGGACTCTAGCCCGCCAGGCTCCAATGTCTGTGAGATTCTTCAGGCAAGAATATTGAAGTGGGTTGCCATTTCCTTCTCCAAGGGATTTTCCCAAACCAGGAATCGAATCCATGTCTTCTGTGACTCCTGCATTGCAGGCAGATTCTTTACCGCTGAGCCTTTTGGGGAAGGGGTCAAACTGACTAGGTGAGAACTTATTTATCCTTTTTGGAACTCAGCCTGCAAATTTTTGCATAGGATTCACGTGTATTTACTGCTTCTTTAGGTGACTTTTCTGCTATTCATCTGGGATTCTTGGATTCTAATGGTAGGTGGAGTCTCTCAATGTATGCTTCATTTCTCTTAGTGCTCTTTTTTATTTCTAAATTTTGTGTCTCTCAATACTGCATTCTGAGTTGATTACCCATTATCTTCCAGTTTATCAGTACTCTTTGACTGTGTTCAAGTCTATCCTGTTGGAGGTTTTCTTTCTAGAGATAATATTTTGACGTCTCAGATTTTCAATTTATTCACTTCTTAATGCATGTATTTGTATAGCTTATGCTTTTTCAATTTTGGATAAAATACTCTAGTGATGCAATTTCTTTCTTTAGCTTTCTAAAGACTGAACAGTTTTTAAAAAATCTTTTCAAAAACTTCAGTTACTTTTATTTCATCTGTAGTGAATCCAACTTTTGATTGCTAATATTTTGGGCTATCATTCCCATTGTTAGCTTCAAATACCTTGATTCTTTGACTTGCTATTTCATTTAATAGGTTATCATGAAATTTTCATGTCATTAAATATTCTTCAGATTTTAATTGTTAATATGAATATTATCGCTCTCTAAGCACTAATATGGGTCTTCCCAGGTGGCAAGGTGATAAAGAATCTGCCTGCCAATGAAGGAGCTACAGGAGATGCCTGTCAATCCCTGGGTTGGGAATATCCCCTGCAGGAGAGCATGGCAACCCAATTCCAGTATTCTTGCCTGGAGAATTCCATGGACAAAGGAGCCTGGAAGGCTACAGTCTAGAGGGTCTCAAAGGGTCAGAGACAAGTTAGCAACTAAACAACAACAAGCTCTAATATGTTTTGACATTTTTGTTAATATAGATTCCAATATGCATTTTTATGCAAAAATGTTACAGATAATAATGAATATCTTGCTAATTCATAAAAGTAAAAGTTTAAAGAATCTGAACATGTTTAGAAATGCTTCTTTATTGGGCATATTTCCAATTTACCTTGAAAATTGTTTCTCTTTTCTTTTCTATATCACAAATTCTATGCCAAACAACTTAGTGCAAATAAGGTAGAAATATGATGATAGCAAGATTACAAGACAAGGGATTTTTCTGGAATGACATCACTAATAACCTTGGACAATTTTCCATTTAATGGCCAAAGCTAAATTACTAGAATGAGAGTGAATTTAAGACTACAGAAAAATACAGTGGTAGAGTTATCAGTTAGAGTTATCAGTTATCTCATTAAAATGTATCTGAGTGCACAGCAGTTTGACTTTCAATATCAGATCCAATAGACAGTTCCTATATTTTCACTTGACCTCTTTAGTATTATTGCATAATCCATAATTTTTTGTCTTTAATAGCTCTTATTTTCTCTGACTTCTTTCTTCTAGAAATATGTGACTCTTTGTGACCTTAAGAACTACAGCCTGAAAAAAAAAGAAATACAGCCTGCCATGCCTCTCTGTCCATGGAATTCCTCCAGCAAAAATACTAGAGTGGGTAGCCATTACCTTCTCTAGGGGATCTTTCCAATCCAGGGATTGAACCTGGGTCTCCCAAATTGCAGGCAGCTTCTTTACCATCTGAGCCATCAGGGAAGCCCTGGCTAATAAATATATGTGTCAGTTCAGTTCAGTCCAGTTGCTCAGTCGTGTCCGACTCTTTGCAACCCCATGAATCGCAGCACGCCAGGCCTCGCTGTCCATCACCAACTCCCGGAGTTTATACAAACTCATGTCCATTGAGTCAGTGATGCCATCCAGCCATCTCATCCTCTGTCGTCCTCTCCTCCTCCTGCCCCCAATCCCTCCCAGCATCAGGGTCTTTCCCAACGAGTCAGCTCTTCACATGAGGTGGCCAAAGTATTGGAGTTTCAGCTTTAGCATCAGTCCTCCCATTGAACACCCAGGACTGATCTCCTTTAGGATGGACTGGTTGGATCTCCTTGCAGTCTAAGGGACTCCCAACAGTCTTCAACACCATAGTTCAAAAGCATCAATTCTTCAGTGCTCAGCTTTCTTCACAGTCCAACTCTCACATCCATACATGACCACTGGAAAAACCATAGCCTTGACTAGATGGACCTTTGTTGGCAAAGTCTCTGCTTTTTAATATGCTATCTAGGTTGGTCATAACTTTCCTTCCAAGGAGTAAGTGTCTTTTAATTTCATGGCTGCAATCACCATCTGCAGTGATTTTGGAGCCCCCAAAAATAAAGTCTGCCACTGTTTCCACTGTTCCCCTATCTATTTGCCATGAAGTGATGGGACCAGATGCCATGATCTTAGTTTTCTGAATGTTGATTTTAAGCCAATTTTCTAACTCTCCTCTTTCACTTTCATCAAGAGGCTCTTTATTTCCTCTTCACTTTCTGCCATAAGGGTAGTGTCATCTGCATATCTGAGGTTACTGATATTTCTCCCAGCAATCTTGATTCCAGCTTGTGCTTCTTCCAGCCCAGCATTTCTCATGATGTACTCTGCATATAAGTTAAAGAAGCAGGGTGACAATTTTTCAACTTCCATAGGTGGATTCATGTGAAAAATAAACAGCAACATATAATCCAAAAAAGTTTAAGGAGGAAAATAATAAAGGTGAGAAGATAAATTAGTGACATTAAGTGAGTAAATTAATGAAATTATTAATGAATTAAATTAATGAGCTAGATAATTGGCATAAATGAAAATCAAATAAGACAAAGGAAAACCTTTCCTTAATTCAAAGGAAAGCTTTTTTGAAAGTAAGCCTCAACTTAAAGTGATCAAAAACTGAGAAAAAAAATTTAATTAAGAATGTAAAAGGAAACATCACTGTTGGTAGTTCAGATGTCAAAAGTATTAAGAAAATTTTAAGACCAAGTTTAACCTAATATATTTGAAAATCTCAGTGAAATTTACAAATCCCTTTAAATACAAAATTTACCAAAACTGAGAAGAGGTGAGAAATTTTTAGTCAGTTAAAAAATCTTAAGAAAATGAAACCATAATTTAAGGTTTTCAAATGGTATAAATTCCAGTCTTTTCCAGTGAATCCCACTGAACATTTAGGGGAAAATATTCCTATAGAGTAAAACAAGAAAGTTTTTTTAACTCACTACAGAAGGTAGCATTTGGTATCAAGCAAGATTTGTTACAAAAACCTAACAAGGACTTTTCAAGAAAGGAACATTATATGTCAATTTTACTTAAAAATATAAATGCAAATATCTGAGAAAAATATTAAAATGCTTGATCAAGCTGTGTATAAAAAGCATATGTCATGAGAAAGTTGAGCTTTTATTAAGAATTCAAGGAGTTTTTTGACATTCTTTGATCAAACACGTTCTTTGATTCATCACATTAGTAGAATAAAGGGAAACTTATTTGATTGTTTGAACAGATGCATAAAAACATTTGGAAAAAATGCAATATCTATGCATGGTAAAACCTCCTAGTAAAGTAAAAGCAGAGAGAAGCTTCCCTAATATAAAGTGTGCATGTGTGAAAACCTACTGCCCATCTCACAGCTGGTGGTGATAGTTGATAGCTTTCTCTCTAACATTGTGAATGAATAAAGGAGCCATCACTTACTTCTGTTCCATTGGGCTGGCTGATAAAATAAGGAAGGAAAAATAAATTTATAAAACAGACATATAAGGATCAGACAAAAATAATATTATCAATATTTTGAAAAAAATGCCTTTGTATATAGACTCCAAAGATGATTTCTTTCTTTTCTGCCACACAGTGGGCCTTGTGGGATTTGAGTTCCCCAACCAGGGATTGAACCCAGGCCACAGTAGTGAAAGTGCTGAGTCTTAACCACTGAACCACCAAGGAATTCACAAAAGATGATTATTTTAATTCATAGCAGTTTCTGGATATCAGAAAAAATTTCAACTCTATTTTCATAGTCCATCACCATATAATTGGAAAATGCAATTTATTAGAGAAATCCTTGCAGTGCCGAAATATACAACTCCATCTGATATCCAAAAAGATGCATTCAAAAATTCTCTAATATACGTACCACGCATGTGTAGCGTGTGTGCTATGTTGCTTCAGATGTATCCGATTCTTTAGCGACCCCTTGGACTGTAGCCCGCCAGGCTTCTGGGTCCATGGGATTTTACAGGCGAACAGACTGGAGTAGACTGCCATGCCCTTCTCGAGGGGATCTTCCTGACCCAGGGAGTGAAACCGCATCTTTTACCTCTCCTGCATTGGCAGCTGGGTTCTTTACCACTAGCACCACCTTGGAAGCCCTCTGAGCACCTCAGTTTTGATCAAATCAGGAAAGCAGTGGCCACTCTATGTATTCCAAGAGATACTAGTTTTAATACAAGGAATTGGGAGTTTATACATCCATTGACATGAACTGAGAAGTGAAGATCTGAAAAAAAAAATGCCACTAGAGGTTACAAAAATTACATTGCAGTCAATAATCTCAGCTGCCTACAATTCAAATGGGTATTTGCAAAAGATCACTTAGATATTATCAATTTGAATGACATCAGGAAAACTGCCCATTCCACGTGCTTGTAACTCTGAGACAGATGGTTTTTACAGGATATCATTTTGGAAGTCTTCTCTACTGCTGACTTACATTCCTGCTTGCAACTGCCATCAGAAAATAAAGGATTTTCCTTTTCTTCTGCTTTTCAGATCTCAAGTGAGAATCTCTTGCTGTCAGATCTTTATCTAAGAACACACTGGAAACAGATTTGCTCATGATTCGGAGGAAATTGTGAGGGGTGTTAGAATGTAGAGTTAGCAAGATATCTGATAACAGGGAAAATAAAAAAATCTGATAAATTCGGAAGACATACATGATTACTTTAGAATGTTTTACTAGTTTAAATTCTTAGCATTTGACAGTTATAAATGTAATCCTGTAACAAGTCATCTCTTTAAAATAGAATCATCAATGCAGTCTCTTTTGATATCAAGATATTCTAAGTTATTCTGATATATAAAATCATTCTGCAAATTATTATCAAGGACAGCCAAGGGAAGTCCAAATGGTGAAGTTCCACAAAAAAACAAAATATTGTGTGTAAACATAACAGATGAGCCACAATAATTTTGGGTCAGGAATTTTAAGAGTGAGACATCAATATTTGCCAAAGCTCTAGTTGATTCATTTATTCACACTGCTATTTTAAAATATGTCATAGATTGTAACATATTAACTTGGAAAATCACTCTTTTATGTGATTTCCACAGTTATATATTCTTGGAATCTCACATCTGCTTTTAAAATACTAAAAAAAAAAAAAAAAGAAAGAAAAACAAAAGCAAGAAGAACATTTCAGTTTTTGCTTTAGGAAACTGAAGAATGTTTATACTATTGGAACCAAAGATTTATTTTTAAAGAGTAATGTCACCCTCTTGTGGTGTTTTCAGATACTGCTGCTAAATATAAAGATATTAAAGGGTGTTTTTGTATCTATGAATAATAGGGAAGTATTAACACTTTTCAGTACTTGCCTCTTGTGCATGTGTGAATCCTTAGTTGCTTAGTTGTGTCCAACTCTTTGCAACCCTTTGGACTGTAGCCCGCAAGGCTCCTCTGTTCATGGGATTTTTTTTTTTTTCATTTATTTTTATTAGTTGGAGGATATTCACTTTACAATATTGTAGTGGGTCCATGGGATTTTTAAAGCAAGAATACTGGAAAGGGTTTTCATTTGACCCTCCAGGGTATCTTCCTGACCCAGGGGTAGAACTGCATTGCAGGCAGATTCTTTACCCACTGAGCCATCAGAGAAGCCCTCTCAGTCAGGATAAAATGTATCTAGCCAATGATTGAGCACTTTTGTTTCAATCTTTATGTTAATAACTACTTCAAAGCATTTAAAAATTATTTTGTTATCAGCAGATGAATGGATGAGGAAGCTGTGGTACATATACACCATGGAATATTACTCAGTCATTACATGGAAGGCTTTTAATAATAATTTTAATATTACTGAAAAATTGTTTGTGATTATTGTCTTCTCCCATATAAATGTAAGTTATATAAAATAGAGACATTATCTTATTCACAGATTAATCTCCTGAATCTAGAGAAGTACACAGTCAGCCAACAGACACCTGATGAATCAATGAATGCAAACGTGAGAGAATGCATGCTTTCTCTCTTTTGTAAATATTTCAAGATAAATCAATTCCAGAATTTTCCTGACTTTATAACAAACTAAGCAAATCAGAACTTTGTAAAGTGACCTATTTCAGTAGTATATTGAGAACTTGAATTTTATTAATTATATTTTGAAAATATGAAATTATTTGGCTCACCTGGAGATACAATGTAGTGGAAAAAGTGTGGCCTTTGGAGTTGGTAAGACAATTTTCACTTCTAACTTTGCTGCTACTGTGATATGGGGTAAGTAACAAACATTCTGAGGCTAGATTATTCTTTTTTGATATTGGAGAGAATAATAACTTCCTTCATAGCACATTGACTGGATAGAAATATGAGCTTTCATTAACTTGAAATCGCTTTTATCAATTTTTATTAATTTTATTAATTTGAATTATTCAAAACCCCCATGTGAATTAGTCACCAAATATTTAAAGGTGATCCATTTTGTCATGTGTTATGGTAGGCCTAAATGGGGGTCTAAGCTGGTAAAGAATCTGCCTTCAATGTGGGTTTTGTTCCCTGGGTTGGGAAGATCCCTTGGAAATCTAAAGTATGTATAGAACTTCTAAAAATATTCAAAAAAATAAAGAACTCAATTTCCATCAGAGGGCAGACAGAATGAAAACCACAATCACAGAAAACTAATTAAACTGATGACATGGACCACAGCCTTGTCTCACTCAATGAAACTATGAGCCATGCCATGTAGGGCCACCCAAGACAGATGGGTCATGGTGGAGAGTTCTGACAAAACATGGTCCACTGGAGGAGGGAATGGCAGACCACCTCAGTATTCTTGTCTTGAGAACCCCATGAACAGTATGAAAAGGCAAAAAAATATGACAGTGAAAGATAAACTTCCCAGGTTGGTAGGTGCCCAGTATGCTACTAGAGAAAGAACTGACTCATTGGAAGAGACCCTGATGCTGGGAAAGATTGAAGGCAGGAGGATGGGGACGACAGAGGTTAAGATGGTTGGATGGCATCACTGACTCAATGGTGAACAAACATACAAGACCTATTCTTCCTTTTCAAATGCTTATAGTTGAAAAAATAGTTTAAAAACAGCAAATTTATATAATTTGTTCTAGATTGAAACTCCAGTGAAGTTCAAGCCTGATATTTACCGAATTAAGTGGTTGCTCAGAGGATAAAGCGTCTGCCCGCAATGTGGGAAACCCGGATTCGATCCCTGGGTCCGGAAGATCCCCTGGAGCAGGAAAGGACAACCCACTCTGGTACTGTTGCCTGGAAAACCCCATGGGCAGAGACACCTGGTAGGCTACCGTCCATGGGGTCACAAAGAGCGACTGAGTGGCTTCACTCACTCACTCACTCAATATAATTTTAGGAAACTTCTGGTGACAGTATTTAATGTTTTAGTATCATATTTTAGAAACACAACATATCATTACTTTTAATGAAGTGAGATATATTTTCAATCACATGAAGTACTTTAACCCTTCAAAAACTATGTCATAATCATGCTAAGTCAGCAGATCTCATGGCACAATAATATCCCTAGTTTTTTGCCTGCCACACCTGATGCAAAGAGCTGACTCATCGGGAAAGACCCTGATGCTGGGAAAGTTTGAGGGCAAGAGGAGAAGGAGGTGACAGAGAATGAGATAGTTGGATGGCATCTGTGATTCAATGGACATGAGTTTGAGCAAATTCCAGGAGATAGTGAAGGACAGTGGAGCCTGGTATACTGAGTTAGACATGACTTCAGCAACTAAACAACAACAATCCCTTTAAAAGTATTCAGTTGGGGTAAATACTCCTTACTCCTTAGCTCATATGAAAGCTTTCACTGGTCCCCTGTGGTGTGTGTGTGTGTGTGTGTGTGTGCGTGCGCGCACGCATGTGTTCCTACTTGCTCATGTGTAAGCCTTTCAAGACATTTTAATTTGCAAATGCTGTCTTAATTTAGTAGTTGAGAAGTCAAATTCTTTACAAAAATAAAAATATCAAACTCAATTTAGGGTTTGTTTTTCTTGCCTCAGTGCTATTCCAGATTTTCCACAGCTGGTTTACATTTTGGCTTCCATCATGGTCAAGGGAAGGAGAGGAAATGTGATTAAATAATCTCTGTCTGTGGATCCTTTCCAGCCTCCCAGCCCTGGCAGCTGGTTTAAGCCAACTCTCTGCAGGGCTTTTCAGGGGATTTTTGCTGTCTTTCTCCCTTGAAGTTCCCTGATGTGTATGACTGTTTGTGACACCCAGGGTATCAGGAATTATACCTCTGGCTTTTTTCTTCTCTGCAATTACATTAGACTCCTATCCCTGGAAAACTTTTGTGCAGCTGATGTCTGAAAACCCTCAGAGTGCAGACCTAGCTCATGGCAGTGATGTTCCTTAAATTTGCCTCAAAACAGTCCATCTGCTTTTTCCTTGGTCTCTAGATTTTCCAGGTAAGAGTCATATTCATAGTTCAAAGGCAGAGTTGGCTCTCTTAGACTTTAGTCAGGCCCCATTCAGCTGTGTCTACAGAACTGGAGGAATAGTCTCTATCTGAAATCTCCATGGAGGCCTCCTTTTGTGGCTTGAAGTGGAGAAAGGACCACATGCCTCCTCTTTGGCAAGGGGGGAGGCAAAATTCCTCATCAAAGAAAGTTTATTTTGTAGTGTTCCATTTGATTATTTTATACTCTCAAAGTAGGAGCAAGGGTTCAAGAATTCTAGACCCAATTATCTTGTGGAAGATTGTATTTTGGTCTGGCAACTTTTGGTGGAATTTCATATGTCACAGAAGAACTTCTGCTTCAGTGTCAAATCATATTTTAACACTCAGTTCTACATCTTCTGATCTGAAGCATCAAGCTCTGCTGTGGGAAACTTTCATACCCTAGTAAGCAAACAGCTGTTTCAGTGTTACATCTTTTCCAAGATCTGGATAAAACTAAACCCAAGGGACATCATTAATTTCTAGCATCATCTTTTAGTTCTTTTTCTCAACATCAGTGTCTGTACAGTTGAAGTTTCATTTTAAGATAAATGATTTTTCACCCTTTGTGATAGATAACTTGCATACAAAAAGTCATTTCTGCCCATTTGAAAGAAAAGGTCTGTTATAGAAGGTTAGCAAAGGTCAAGTAGAGAAAACACACTTGATGTTTACAAGAGACTGTCAACTGCACAAGTCAATGTTTAATGATATGTGAATCCAGTAGCAGAAATGAGAAACTATGTGTGAAATGTAATGATATAAACTAATTTACAGAATAAAACGAAAAGAGCTTAATCAGGAACATTTATAAGTACAGTGAGTCATTAAACTGCCAACAGTCTGAAAGAGCCAAGGCTACAAGGACATCATTTGCCCTTTTAGAGAATTCTCTAGGGACAAATCTTATTGAGATTTTAGGAGAAAAAAAAATCAATAGACTTTTAAAATTCTGAAGTGCTTATTTGGCTGAATTAATATTTTTTTAAAGAATTTAAGGCAAAAGATAAGGCAACTTAATTAAATGATCACAAGTTTTCACAATAATAAATATTAACACACACTGAAATTATCTTTATTGGTCATCATAAGGCCATCTCTCTTCTTTTCTGTGATTTTCCCATATTGATTCAAAGGTAATTTAAGGCAGCTAGATAATAAGACAAAATTTGTTCTGGATTTCTTTCATGTGCATTTTTCTGACGATTAGACTCAAAATGAGTTTAAAGGGAGTTGGGTAAGAGGAAATTTTGGACTGGAGTAAGTCATGTTAAGCAGTGTCTCCTTATTTTAACAAAACAAAATTAACTATTTTGTATTCCTTGTTAGTATAAAAAATCCCTAACTAATCCCTTATTAGTATATAAAAATCTCTCTCTCCATATATATATGGAGAGATAGAGTCTATTTGTATAGCATTACTATGAAAATTGAAATGCAAAATCAAAGTAAAACTGCCAGCATATTCAGTGGTGGTACAAGTGAATTTTGTCTAATCACTTTGTGGGGTCCAACACAGCCTTTCCCCTAAGACGCCTTCCTTATGTGTGACCTTGTGCCACTGCAACGCAGCAGTCTGAGGAATGGCCTCCTGGACAAGGTCTGGCCGGTGGGAGCCCACCTTGTGTATGGCCCTTGTTTCAAGGATCACAATAGTCCCTCGGTTCCTGAGTGTGTTGCTTGTGTCCCAGGGGCCTCAGGTAGTTTATCCCCTGCCCCCTGCTTTTCTAACTGTTAACAATTGAGAGTCAGTTAGATTAGATTCAAGCTACTGCATCATACACAGAAGCCGAGGTCCCATCCTTGTACCCTGTTCTTTGTGCCTTGCTATCATCTAGGTGGCAACCCAGGGTCCCAATACTCTGGTGAGTGCATTCAGGACACATGCTGGAACCAGATCTGGTTTATCTCTGCCACTGCTTTTTTGTTCCTTTCCAAATGATTGCTTTCATTAAGTTAGCAACGGGTTTAAATAATCATTCTTAGTATATGTTGTTGGATATTGTAGTTTTATCAATGGAAAGTTGAATAATTCTAATTTGCAGAATTGGTAAATCTATATCCATGCCAGAATTGTGGCTCTGCAAGCAAACATAAGCAAATTACTCCCATGTTTAAAATTATTACTTCTCCAGATCCTTCCAAATTCTAAATTCCTGAGCAACTCTTTTTTCCCTTGCTTTTTGACAGCACAAAATCACCCATGCTCACATAAAAAGGAATGAAACTGAGTCGTTTGTGGATACATGGATGAACCCAAAGACTGTCATACAGAGTGAAGTAAATCAGAAAGAGAAAAAAAAACAAAAAAGCATATCATCGCATAAATGTGAAGTCTGAAAAAAAAAAATGATGTGGATAAACCTGTTTGTAGGGCAGGAATAGAGGCACAGATGTAGAGATCGGACACAGAGAGAATAGCACAGCGGAGGATGGGGAGGGTGGGATGAATTGGGAGATGAGGATCGACATACCCATAGGACCATGTAGAAAACGGAAAGCTAGGGGAAACCTGCTGTATATCACAGGGAGCTCAGCCTGATGCTCTGTGATAACCTAGAGGCCATCTCACCCAGGGGGTGGAGGGAGGTCCAAAAGTCGGGGAATATATGTGTACATATGGCTGATTCACTTCTTTGTACAGCAGAAACTATCACAACATTGTCAAACAACTATACTCCAATTAAAAAAAAAATCATCTGTGCCCAGACGTACCATACTGCCTCAGAGCCAAGAGCCTTTACTTTTGCTGTCTCTCTCTCTTTTTTTTTTTTTTTAGGAAAACTTTGCAATTTCACACTGTCCTTCAGATAAATAAAACCACCCACTTCGAATACCAACTCAGGGAAATCTTTCCTAGCAACTCTCCAAGACACACGTGTGTGCACGCACACACACGCATCTTGCTATCAGTGTATTCATTATAATTATAGATCCTGGGCCCTGGAATTTCCTGTCACTTTTGAGTCCATATGTTCTTTATCAAACTACATCTTATACATCTTAAAATTTTAGGATGGTCCTTTTACTTCTATTTTGCTATGTATTACAGTTTCATGACACATAAACCAAAATATTATTTTGTTTTATTAATAATAATCACAGCTGGAGAATTAGTGCTTGATATTAATTCAGTCAGTAGATTTTATCTTTTTTAAATCTCTTGCTCATATTGACACAATAAACTGCTTAAACCATTGTATATTAAACTCACAAAATCATTTTTCATTGAATAAAAAGTGAAAAAATAGCACAGCACAATCACCATTGATCATGAGATCAATGTTGGACTGCTCTAGAGGGCAATTAGATATTCAGCGACTTGACTGAAAATAATTTGCAAAATGTTCTCCAAGCATGAATGTAATTTAAAAAGAAATGTAACCTACATAAGACAATACAGATGATGACATTTATTAATTTCTTTGTTGTCCTAAAGGAGACTTCAAAAGAGGTGAGTCCATCAATATCAATAACAGTCTGCTTTATAATCATGCTGAACATATGTTTGCCTTGGTTAGCCCATATTTTCTGTTTTCATAAATTATAAGTAGTTATAAACTAGGAAACTTATACCATTTTCAGCAGATTTCAAACTGTGTTAGTAAGCTTTGCATTTGACATAAGGGATATTTTCAGGGTTTGGTTTAATCTTTTTATCTGTTCATGTAAATTTTTTTTCCAAATTGTTAGTCTCATGTATGTTCTCTATACTTTTTGCTTCTCATATATCTCCCTTGGCGGTGGTGGTTGTTTAGTCGCTAAGTTGTATCTGACTCTTGGCACCCCATGGACTGTAGCCCACTAGCTACCCCTGTCCATGGGATTTCCCAGGCTAGAATACTGAAGTGGGTTGCTGTTTCCTTCTCTGGGGATCTTCCTGAACCAGGGATCGAATCCATGTCTTCTGCATTGGAAGGCAGGTTCTTTACTACTGAGCCACCAGGAAAGCCCTTAAGCAATTTTTAAAATAGAGCAAATGTTTTAGAATGTAGCTTGATTGAATTCTTTCAATCATGGCTGCACTTTGCACATTTAATGTTTCTAAAATTTGTCCCAGTATCTTTAGATACATAATGCACAAATATTCTATGCTCCTTCATGGTGATTACATTCCACTGAACTTTTCTCATGTGACACTTCTAGGGCTTGATTAGTCCTGATCTAGTCCTGGCCAGTTTGCTTTTCATACTAACTTCTGAATATGCTTGTCTCTCATCAGTATTCTTGATCCATCTTTGTAGTTATAGTCCCATTTTAGTTCCCCTATTTGATTGCTTACAATACTCATTAGTATCTAATTTCTTCTATTGCTATACATAGTTCTGGTATTTTTACACTTCTGAGAACTTTAAAAACATATTTTAAGTGATTTTATACTGAAAATGCAACAATATGTGGTTCCTATAAGGAATTATTACTTCTTGTAATTTATAGGCAAATGTTTCACATGTTTGCATTGATAGGGTAGGAAAGGTTAGTATGTAAGCAAATAACATACATGCCTATTTAAACTTGGGTTAAAGGTATTAGTGTTTATATACCTAGGTTTTAAAATTGCTGTAGGTGGGTTTTGTTTTTCCTGCAGCAGTGTTAGGTTTACAGTTCCCAGCCTCTCCATACCTCTGCTTGATTATTTTGTTAGTCAGTTCAGTCGGTCAGTCATGTCTAACTCTTTGTGACCCCATGGACTACAGCATGCCCTTCCCTGTCCATCACCAACTCCCGGAGCTTACTCAAACTCATGTCCATTGAGTCGGTGAAACCATCCAACCATCTCATCCTCTGTTGTCCCCTTCTCCTCCCATCTTCAATCTTTCCCAGCATCAGGGTCTTTTCAAATGAGTCAGTTCTTCACATCAGGTAGCCAAAATATTGGCGTCTCAGCTCCAGCATCAGTCCTTCCAATAAATATTCAGGACTGATTTCCTTTAGAATGGACTGGTTGGGTCTCCTTGTAGTCCAAGGGATTCTCAAGAGTCTTCTCCAACACCAGTTCAAAAGCATCAATTCTTTTGGACTCAGCTTTCTTTATAGTCCAGCTCTCACATCCATACATGACTACTGGAAAAACCATAGCTTTGACTAGACGAACCTTTGTCAGCAAAGTAATGTCTCTGTTTTTGTGAATACAAAGTAATGGAGGTAGTAAACATGATTATTTTTCAGCAAAACTCAATTTCTGAAATGAAAGATGGATATAATTATGTTAAACTTCCAGTAGAGCCATTACTTGATTTTATTGTTACTCTTTGCCTATGTATTTTTTCCCAAAATACTTCATAAAATTAAAATGAAGTGTTTCACTCACATATAAAAGGATGCCAACATTTAATTAATTATGGCAGTAAGCTTGAAATTTTCTATTTAAAATATAAACATGGTCTAAAGCAAGATGACAAAATTTTGATCTCTTGAAAATAATGCAAGATGTGAAGCTAAAACCAATTAGCTAATTTTCCAAAATGGACTTTAAGTGATATGGCATATATTAATAACAATAAACTAACCATGCAAACCCATGGTGGCTCAGATGGTAAAGCGTCTGCCTACAATGAGGGAAACACAGGTTCGATTCCTGGATTGGGAGGATCCTCTAGAGAAGGAAATGGCAACCCACTCCAGCACTCTTGCCTGGAAAATTCCACGGATGGAGGATCCTGGTAGGCATGGGGTCGCAAAGAGTCGGACTCAACTGAGCGACTTCACTTTCACTTTCACAACCATGAAAACAAAAAGGACAGCTCAATTAAGCTTCTTTGATAACAAATTTTGAGTAGTACATTACAATTAGAAAGAAATTACTAAAACAAAGGCATAAAATTTCATATGAGCATTTAAAACAGTTTTCATAAACAAAGTTATGTTGTAGAAATATATGATAAAAAACAAATAAATCAGGAATATGATAGACATAAAATATTTAGTGATTGTAGGTACATTTTCAGTGTAATTTGCTGTTAAATATCTTACTAAATGAGCTGAATCTTTCCAGATACATGTTATAAAAGAAGTTCATCTCCAAATAATATAATTTACTTATGGGAAAAGCTGAGCAATGCTCTGTGTGGCATGAGGTGTCTGAGACATATCACAAAAGCAGTTAGATCACACTGGAAACGAGCTGTGTAGCAAATCAATTATATCTAAATGATAAAAGTCTTGTAATTTGGAAACAATACTGGGTTACAAACTGTAACATTTTAATGAGCAACATAGAGAAGGAATAGAACGAACAAGAGAAATGGCAAATTTGCAAGGGGCACATGCAAGTGGAGGAAGGGGAAAAAAGGAATTAAGAATACTGAACTGTGATAAAATGGGGGCTTCCTAGGTGGCTCAGCAGGTAAAGAATCCGCCTGCAATGCAGGAGTACAAGAGACATGGGTTTGATTTCTGAGTGAAGAAGATCCCCTGGAGGAGGGCATTGCAACCCACTCCAGTATTTTTGCCTAGAGAATCCCATGGACTAGAGGAGGCTGGTGGGCTACAGTACAGAGGGTTGCAAAGAGATGGCTGCAACTGGGCACACATGCACATGATAAAATGTTCACTAGTTCTGGCTTTTAACCAGAAAACTTTCTACATCATTTTATTAGCTTATGTGTATGTGCTCCTCCTCAAAAAGGGTTCTTTATGAAAAGAAATTCCATCATTGGCAGTTGAAATAAAATGTATTTGTTTTGTTTCATACAAAATAAGTTTGTAAATCATAAAGATTATGCTTCACCCATCTGAGAAATCATTCATTATATATTACAATTAAAATAAATAAATTTAAAACAATTCAATTATGGTTGATAAGATTATTAATTATTGAGGCAGAAACATATAAATACCCCAACCTAAGCATCAAATTTCAAATGGACTAAAAGTCAAAGGTAAAAAACTCATAAATGATTACATGGGTATCTATGTAATTATGTGTCTAATCTTCTGGTGGCAAAATATTTTATTACTGTTAAAATACATGAAAAAAAGTGTGAATTGAAACAACTTTCTGGCCAATTAAGATTGTAATGAGTAAAAACAAAATAATTACATTCAGTGCTTGTGATTGACGATTGCTTTTTATCAGGATCTCATCTATATAAGATTCTTCTTCCATGAAGTGACCAAAACCTGTGTATTTACATAAACTGAATCCTTGGTGATCATGCTTCTATTAAGTTGTCATGTAAAAATTTCCAGTGTACTAGCATTCACTTAAAAGGAATACTAAGCAGTGCTTACAATGAAGGAGACTTGGGTTCAATCCCTGGGTCAGGGAGATCTCCTAGAGAAAATGACAACCCACTCCCATATTCTTGCCTGGAAAATCCCATGGATGGAGGAACCTGGTAGGCTACAGTTCATGGGGTTGCAAAGAGTCAAACACAACTGAGTGACTTCACTTTCACTTTCACTTTCATTTTCAAGCAGTGAGTCAGTGATAATGTCTGGTCTTCAATATATTCTCCTTATCCTCATTGAGTAACAATGGCTCAATATTATTGTCCCTCCACTAAAACCTCCCAACCAACTGATTAAGTTTAAATATGGAAAAGTGATATGTTTGCTTCCAGTGAGGGGGACATTTTCTTTTCTGTTCCTTTGTTAGTGAGTAGATGGCTCTAGATGACACCTGCTTGTGACCTCTGCTTGGAGGAACATACCACATCTCACAGAACAGCATCCCAGTTTGTATATCCCAGGTGATTTTTACCATTGAGCCTCCAGTAGGTTATCCTTTACCATGAACTGAATCCCATGATGATGTGTGAAATGTCAAAAGGGCAGATAAAGCATGAATGATGGTGCAGACAGAAACATTTCAGACTAGAAAGGCAAATCCAAGTAGTAATCTGGTATGTGAATCTATTCATCGGAGGATCAATCACTACTCCTTCCATAATGCAAGAGGATGGTAGAAAAAACCTGCCACCATGGCTGGTACTGCCAGGATATTGTGCCAGATCAAAGACTCAGAATTTGTTTTTGTGGTTGTCAGTTGGATCCTTAATAGTGATAGATGGAAGATCAGCCTTGGTGAAGGATACTGTACACTTAGAGGGCATGCATTGCCTTTCTCCCTGCTGTCTTGGACACTTTATAAGCACATAGGAGGGCACCTGACAGAATTTCATAGGATGGGTCATCTTAATTATTAAGAGTCTTCTCTTCATGGATGCTTTCTAGTAGCATATTGTGGGACACAAATATCCTTATATACTATATTCAGTCTCAGAGTCCTATTCATATGCTTCTCCTTAAGATTACTTTATCGTCCATCTTTCAGTCTTGCAAAGATTATGTTTATAAATAGGTGTCTTGATGAAAGTGAAAGAGGAGAGTGGAAAAGTTGGCTTAAAACTCAGTATTCAGAAAACTAAGATCATGGCATCTGGTCCCATCACCTCATGGGAAATGGATGGGAAAACAGTGGAAACAGTGACAGACTTTATTTTGGGGGGCTGCAAAATCACTGTAGATGGTAACTGCAGTCATGAAATTAAAAGACACTTGCTTCTCAGAAGAAAAGTTATGACCAACCTAGACAGCATATTAAAAGCAGAGACAAAATTACTTTGCTGACAAATGTCTGTCTAGTCAAAGCTATGGTTTTTTCAGTAGTCATGCATGGATGTGAGAGTTGAACTATAAAGAAGGCTGAGTGCCAAAGAATTGATGCTTTTCAACTGTGGTGTTGGAGAAGACCCTTGAGCATTCCTTGGACAGCAAGGAGATCCAACCAGTCCATCCTAAAGGAAATCAGTCCTGAATATTCATTGGAAGGACTGATGCTGAAGCTGAGACACCAATACTTTGGCCACCTGATGTGAAGAACTGGCTCATTTGAAAAGACCCTGATGCCGGGAAAGATTGAAGGTAGGAGGAGAAGGGGATGACAGAGGATGAGATGTTTGGATGGCATCACCAACTCATGGACATGAGTTAAAGTAAACTCCAGGAGTTGGTGATGGATCCGGAGGCCTGATGTGCTGTAGTCCATGGGGTCACAAAGAGTCGGACACGACTGAGCAATTGAACTGAACTGAACTGATATACATATGTGAACATCTATCTATCTATATATTCTTTGAACCATATTAATGCAAGACTGGATTTTTGTAGTAGAAGTTTCAGTACATGAAATAAATTCAGAGTAATAGTCAAGGTAGTATATGATTAATGCTATAATTGAAGAATGAACTTTTTTTGAGGTATAATTTATGTGTAACTTTATGATCAATGCAAAGAAATAGAGGAAAACAACAGAATGGGAAAGACTAAAGATCTCTTCAAGAAAATTAGAGAAATCAAGGGAATATTTCATGCGAAGATTAGTTCGATAAAGGACAGAAATGGTATGGACCTAACAGAACCAGAAGATGTTAGAAGAGGTGGCAAGAATACACAGAACTGTACAGAAAAGATCTTCATGATCCAGATAATCATAATGGTGTGATCACTCACCTAGAGCCAGACATCCTAGAATGTGAAGTCAAGTGGGCCTTAGAAAGCATCACTATGAACAAAGCTAGAGGAGATGATGGAATTCCAGTTAAGCTATTTCAAATCCTGAAAGATGATGCTGTGCAAGTGCTGCACTCAATACGTCAGCAAATTTGGAAAACTCAACAGTGGCCACAGGACTAGAAAAGGTCAGTTTTCATTCTAATCCCAAAGAAAGGGAATCCCAAAGAATGCTCAAACTACCGCACAATTGCACTCATCTCACACACTAGTAAAGTAATGCTCAAAATTCTCCAAGCCAGGCTTCAGCAATACATGAATGGTGAAATTCCCAATGTTCTAGCTGGTTTTAGAAAGGAAGAGGAACCAGAGATCAAATTGCCAATATCCGCTGTATCATCAAAAAAGCAAGTGAGTTCCAGAAAAACATCTATTTCTGCTTTATTGACTATGCCAAAGCCTTTGACTGCATGGATCACAATAAACTGTTGAAAATTCTGAAAGAGATGGGAATATCAGACCACCTGACCTGCCTCTTGAGAAACCTATATGCAGGTCAGGAAGCAACAGTTAAAACTGGACATGGAACAACAGACTGGTTCCAAATAGGAAAAGGAGTACGTCAAGGCTGTATATTGTCACCCTGCTTATTTAACTTATATGCAGAGTACATCATGAGAAATGCTGGGCTGGAAGAAGCACAAGCTGGAATCAAGATTGCCGGGAGAAATATCAATAACCTCAGATATGCAGATGACACCACCCTTATGGCAGAAAGTGAAGAGGAAATAAAGAGCTTTTTGATGAAAGTAAAAGAGGAGAGTGAAAAAGGTGGCTTAATGCTCAACATTCAGAAAACTAAGATCATGGCATCTGGTCCCATCACTTCATGGGAAATAGATGGGGAAACAGTGGAAACAGTGTCAGACTTTATTTTTTTGGGCTCCAAAATCACTGCAGATGGTGATTGCAGCCATGAAATTAGAAGACACTTACTCCTTGGAAGGAAAGTTATGACCAACCTAGATAGCATATTAAAAAGCAGAGACATTACTTTGCCAACAAAGGTCCATCTAGTCAAGGGTATGGTTTTTCCAGTGGTCATGTATGGATGTGAGAGTTGGACTGTGAAGAAAGCTGAGTGCTGAAAAATTGATGCTTTTGAATTGTGGTGTTGGAGAAGACTGTTGAGAGTCCCTTGGACTGCAAGGAGATCCAACCAGTCTATCCTCAAGGAGATCAGTCCTGGTTGTTCACTGGAAGGACTGATGCTGAAGCTGAAACTGCAATACTCTGGCCACCTCATGTGAAGAGTTGACTCATTAGAAAAGACCCTGATGCTGGGAGGGATTGGGGGCAGGAGGAGAAGGGGATGACAGAGGATTAGATGGCTGGATGGTGTCACTGACTCCATGGACATCAGATTGTGTAAACTCAGAGAGTTTGTGATGGACAGGGAGGTCTGGTGTGCTGTGATTCATGGAGTCGCAAAGAGTCGGACACGTCTGAGTGACTGAATTGAGTGAACTTTATGAAGTGAAGTGACAGTCGCTCAGACATGTCCAACTCTTTGCTACCCAGTGAACTGACTCCACAGTTCATGGAATTCTCCAGGCCAGAATACTGGAATGGGTAGCCTTTCCCTTCTCCAGGAAATATTCCCAACCCAGAGATTGAACACAGGTCTCCTGCATTGCAGGCAGATTTTTTATCAGCTGAGCCACAAGGGAAGCCCAAGAATACTGGAGTGGGTAGCATATCCATTCTCCAGCAAATCTTCCTGACCCAGGAATTGAACTGGGGGGTCTCCTGCATCACAGGCAGATTCTTTACCAACTGAGCTATATTAGTTTCAAATGTACAACATAATGATCCAGTATTTGTATATATTGTATCTAATATCCTATTAGTCTAATTAGTATCCATCCCCATATGTATTTGTGTATTTTTTTCTTATGGTGAGGATTTTAAAAATCTACTCTCTTATTGAATTTCAAAAATATAACACATCCCCATGACTTATTTAATTTATAACTGAAAATTTGTCCCTTTGACCCACCCCACCCATTTTCTTCACCCTCCATTCCTTGTCTCTGGGAACCACCAGTTCCCAGAGACATCTGGGAACATCTATGAGCTCATGGGAAGCCCATATCTGGGTGGACCAGGGTGAATATGAAGGACTCGAACTTGATAGGTACTAAAATTTAAAGAAGAAATGCATAGGCTTCACAGTGTTCTTTCAACATATGCCAGTTCATGTATAAAAATCACTCTTCTTACACATACATTTTTAGATTTCAACAAAGGATGAGAGACACACATACACAAAATGAATATATAATAGCAATGATAATTTCTAGTTAAACAGTTTTTGCCTCACCAGTCTCATATTCCCATAATAGATATTTTGTTTGTGGTACTTTTAGAAAAGAACATTCTTTTAACATTGATTTTCATCATAGCCGTGCACCACAGCTATAAAATATGAAATATATGGACATCAATCACATTAAGCTCAAGGGTGAAAGTTCCTAACTTTTAAAGTCTCCAAAAGTCATGTGAATGTCCCTTCAAATCCTGTTCCTGAGAAAGGTCAGTCCTGCTCTAAAAGTAGAAACAGTTAAGTCACAAGTAGTCTCAGACTTTTCAACCTCTGTCCTATCATTAGGATAGAAATGCTGAGATTTTAAGATGACCTTCTGCTAATATAGGAAGAGCTTCTTCAGGTCAGAGGGCAAGAGTCAGTATTAGAAAGTCAAATCATATATAATTTTTAAATTATGATAAAACCTTATGGATTTTAGAATGTGCTTTTCTGTATGTGGATTTGTAGCTGTTTTACTTTATTACACATTATTTACATTATTACACATGTCATATATGTAACAACCTATGTTATTCCATGGTCTGCCCCATGTCTATTTGTATGTCATCAAATATAAATTCTCCATCTTGATTTACTATATCAAGTAATGTGAGTTCTCAATTCCTCAGACAAACCAAATATGCAGAATAACCCATCATGCCATCTCTCCCATGCTCACTGTATAAAGTACAACTGAGGAACATCCTACTCCATCAAACAGACACATTGTCTTCTGACTACAGGGTACACTTGGACAGACATTACTTTGGGAAGTGGCAAGCATATATAAATGGTGGACCCATCTCTGTTTAAGAGGCATTAATTGGATAAATTAGTCTCATTAGGTCTGCATAAACATCTCGTTTACTTGGGCCTTCTCAAGGTGTTATAGCACCTTGAGAAATACTTTCCAGTTGTGTTGTAGCCACTACCATCTGCTTCAGGATCACCTACAGTACATGTTAAAATGCATTTGAAGGGATGGGGGTAAAGGAGAAAAGAATAGCTTTATTGCTTTGCAAAGAGGACCACAGCATGCTAGTACCCTTAAAACTGTGTGTCCCAATCCCTGGGGGTAAAAGGCCATTCCTGCAGGCCAACCTTCACAGAAATTCTTATTGAGTAGGTTGGGTTGTAGCCCTGGGAACTGAACTTTAGCAACGTTTAGGTGCACCTAGGTGGTTGGATCCCTACTTAAGAGAAAATAATTTTTCCAGGTATAATCTTGGCTTGAGATAGTAAATGTACTGCATGGAAATTTATAAGGCCTTTAACCAAAAGCCAGCAAAAGTTGCATCAGAAGACACAGATGTGTTATCCATATCTTTTGTCATTTTAAATATATGAGTAGATCCTATAGAAACACTCAGAATCCAGAATTCAAAGTGAATGTTTATTTGTTTGTAATTGTCTTTTGATATATTTTTGCCCTTAGCTGAAAGACTAGAAGAACAGGAAAATCTCTCAGCCTATCATAGGAAACTGGAGGCTTGGAGAATCATGTTTTCTAAACTAAGAAAAAAGAACTGTGAAATCATAATGAGGTTGCACTTCTTCAGTGCTTACTTCTATGCATTAATTTATTCCAGTATCTGTCCCTTGACAGAATTAATCTTATTATACCCCTTTTATATGTGAAACTGACACAAAAAAAGGTTAAGAAAAATTTCCAAGTTTATATAATTATAATTGGTAGATGCTGAGATTTACGCTTAATCTCTTAACCTCTACACTTTATTTTGCAGAAAAGAGTTTACTGATTTCTAGTTTATGTTTCATAGTCATGTGATAGAAACTTCAAGAGATATAGTATATACAGGATATTTTTTACTTCCAATTCTTTTTCTTTAATTTTTTATTGAAGTGCAGTTGAATTACAATGTTGTGTTAATTACTGCTCTACATCAAAGTGACTCACTTATACATATATGTACATTCTTAACCTCTATACACTTTTGTTGAATCTTCAATTGTCTCAGAGGTCATTTTATGAACCACGGCATACTCTTGAGACTGCCCTGTTGTAGAAAAGGTCAACTTCACCAGCATAGTCTCAGTAAACTACTTAAAAGGAAATTTTCTACCCACAGATCATATACTTTCTGTAGAACAGACAAGTTGCTCATTTGAAATGACATTAATGGGTTTTATTTGTTTTCTAAGTCTTGTCAATCTACAAAATAGAGGACTTGATAATGTTAGGAGCCTGAATCTGCTAGACTTAAAGCTGAGAGAGATTTTGGTTCTAAACATGGTGGTCTGTGTTCACAGAAGCCACACTAAGAAGAACTCATGAGACTTGCCAACAGCCAAATCTGGTATATGAAATAATTTGGAATTTGGCTCAAATATAAACATGCTCTGAATAGAGAAGCTGAAAACGGGATCAGAAATTACACATATCAGAGCTAAGGCCAGAAGCAGGGGTGTTTTTAAAAAGTCAGCAGTTTACAGGAAAAAGGAAGTGGGAGGCCTGATACAAGATAGGCAGGAAAAATGGGAAGGTATAAGTAAATATTAGAAATGTTTGTAATTAGTCTTTAAAACAATGGATTCTGGAATTTACACATATTCTTTGGCTCTCCTGTGTGTGTGTCAGAGATGTGTGCACATGCTGAGTTTTGTCTGACTGCGATCTCATGGACAGTAACCTGCCAGGCTCCTCTGTCCATGGAATTTTCCAAGCAAGAACACTGGAGTGGGTTGCCATTTCCTCCTCCAGGGGATCTTCCCAACCCAGGGATTGAATCTGTATCTTGTATCTCCTGCATTGGCAGGTGGATTCTTTTGAATCTAGGCCACCTGGGAAGCCTGTACTAAGCTGGAATGGGGACTTTCCAGGTGGCACTAGTGGTAAAGAATCTGCCTGCCAATGCAGGAGATGCAAGAGATCCAGGTTTGATCTATGGTAGAGAAGGGTCCCTGGAGTAGGGAATAGCAACCCACTCCAGTATTCTTGCCTGGAAAATTCCATGGGTGGAGAAACTTGGCAGGCTACAGACCATGGGGCCATAAAGAGTTGGACAAGATTGAGCACAATGACAAATGACTCCTGTTAAAAACCATAGGCTTTTAGTCCTCTATTCTTACAAAATTAAGTTAAAACACTCAATATAAATTAAACTCTAAAAATTACAAAACATTTGAATAGCAAAATATAAAGACTAATTTACTGGGCTCTAAGTTTTTTTTTTTTCCCAGATCAACTAAGTCTAATTAGTATTAGATCTAAATGTATCTAAATCTCTTCATAGCTACATTTGAATTATTTGGATATAAATTAAAATGACTAAGAGAAGAAGGAAAGAGCAATTAATTTCCTAAGTCCATATCTTAGGCTTTATGATACTGCACAGAAAACATTTAAGGATTACACTTTTAAACTAGTGTACTGCCACAAACTAGAATTTAAGTCAGAGAATAGAATTAATTATCATAGTTTTGGGGTCTGTCATTATTCTAATGGTCTTACATGGAAAAAAAATATTGAAATACTTCTCTTAACTTTAAATTCAGTCACACACAGAGGTTTTGATGATGATCACAATGATGATAATCACAACGGAAGGGATGTATAAAAAATAAAAGCGAAACAGGTAAGTATTAGACTTTTATTTTTCTGCAGAAGAAATTTGACCACATTCTTTCCAAAACTGAATGCCTTAATGAGTAAGATTAATATATACTTTACTTCAGTACTTTAATGAACCTCTTGATTTCAGAGGTGAGTGCCAATAATAAGAGTATATCAGATCTCTGTGTGAATGACTAATACATTTCTGAAGAAGCATTTTGTTATAAAATAACAATGGCAGCACTTGTTTTTTTATTCTTATTTTTTCTGTTTCTTTGAAAATGACAAAGAAACAGTCTCTCAGTTGTGTCCGACTCTTTGTGACCACATGGACTGCAGCACTTCAGTCCTCCTGTCCATCACTAGCCCTCAGAGTTTACTCAACCTCATGTCCATTGAGTTGGTGATGCCATCCAACCATCTCAGCTTCTGTTATCCCCTTCACCTCCTGCCTTCAATCTTTCCCAGCATCAGGGTCTTTTCAAATAAGTTAGTTCTTTGTATCAGGTGGCCAAATTACTGGCGTTTCAGTTTCAGCATCAGTCCTTCCAATGAATATTCAAGACTGACTTCCTTTCGGATGGACTGGTTGGATCTCCTTGAAGTCCAAGGGACTCTCAAGAGTCTTCCCAAAACCACAGTTCAAAAGCATCAATTCTTTGGTGCTCAGCTTTCTTTATAGTCCAACTCTCACATCCATACATGACTGCTGGAAAAACCATAGTTTTGACTAGATGGACCTTTGTTGGCAAAAAAAATGTCTCTGCATCTTAATAAGCTGTCTAGGTTGATCATAACTTACCTTCCAAGGAATAAGTGTCCTTTAATTTCATGGCTGCAGTCACCGTCGGCAGGGATTTTGGAGCTAAAAAAAATAAAGTCAACCACTGTTTCTACTGTTTCCCCATCTATTTACCATGAAGTGATGGGACCAAATGCCATGATCTTAGTTTTCTGAGTGTTGAGCATTAAGCCAACTTTTCACTTTTCCCTTTCACTTTCATCAAGTGGCTCTTTAGTTCTTTTTGCTTTCTGCTTTAAGGGTGGTGTCATCTGCATATCTGAGGTTATTGATATTTTCCCCGGCCATCTTGATTCCAGCTTGTGTTTCATCCAGTCCAGCATTTCTCATGATGTACTCTGAATATAAGTTAAATAAGCAGGGTGACAATATACAGCCTTGATGTACTCCTTTCCTGATTTGGAACCAGTCTGTTGTTCCATGTCCAGTTCTAACTGTTGCTTCCTGACTTGCATATAGGTTTCTCAAGAGGCAGGTCAGGTGGTCTGATATTCCCATCTCTTTCAGAATTTTCAACAGTTTATTGTGATCCACCCAGTCAAAGGCTTTGGCATAGTCAATAAAGCAGAAATAGATGTTTTTCTGGAACTCACTTGCTTTTTTGATGATCCAGTGGATATTGGCAATTTGATCTCTGGTTCCTCTTCCTTTTCTAAAACCAGCTTGAACATCAGGAATTTCACCATTCGTGTATTGCTGAAGCCTGGCTTGGAGAATTTTGCACATTACTTTGCTAGGGTGTGAAATGAGTGTGACGTGTGGTAGTTTGAACATTCTTTGTCATTACCTTTCTTTGGGATTGGAATGAAAACTGACCTTTTCCAGTCCTGTGACCTCTGCTGAGTTTTCCAAATTTGCTGGCATATTGAGTGCATCACTATCACAGAATCAACTTTTAGGATTTGAAATAGCTTAACTGGAATTCCATCATCTCCTCTAGCTTTGTTCATAGTGATGCTTCCTAAGGCCCACTTAACTTTGCATTCCAGGATGTCCAGCTCTAGGTGAATGATCACACCATCATGGTTATCTGGATTATGAAGATCTTTTTGTGCAGTTTTTCTGTGTATTATTGCCACCTCTTCTTAATATCTTCTGTTTCTTTTAGGTCCATACCATTTCTGTCCTTTATTGTGCCCATCTTTCCATGAAATTTTCATGGCTGCAATCACCATCTGCAGTGATTTTGGAGCCCAAGAAAATAAAGTCTGACACTGTTTCCACTGTCTCCCCATCTATTTCCTATGAGGTGATAGGACCAGATGCCATGACCTTAGTTTTCTGAATGTTGAGCTTTAAGCCAACTTTTTCACTCTCCTCTTTCACTTTCATCAAGAGGCTTTTTAGTTCCTCTTCACTTTGTGCCATAAGGGTGGTGTCATCTGCATATCTGAGGTTATTGATATTTCTTCCAGCAATCTTGATTCCAGCTTGTGCTCTTCCAGCCCAGTGTTTCTCATGATGTACTCTGCATATAAATTAAATAAGCAGGGTGACAATATACAGCCTTGACGTACTCCTTTTCCTGTTGGAACCAGTCTGTTGTTCCATGTTCAGTTCTAACTGTTGCTTCCTGACCTGCATATAGGTTTCTCAAGAGGCAGCCTAGATAGCATATTAAAAAGCAGAGACATTACTTTGCCAACAAAGGTCCATCTAGTCAAAGCCATGGTTTTACCAGTGGTCATGTATGGTTGTGAGAGTTGGGCTGTTAAGAAACCTGTGCACTGAAAAATTGATGCTTTTGAACTGTGGTGTTGGAGAAGACTCTTTAGAGTCCCTTGGACTGCAAGGAGATCAAAACAGTCCATCCTAAAAGAGATCAGTCCTGGGTGTTCATTGGAATGACTGATGTTGAAGCTGAAACTCCAATAGTTTGGCCACCTTATGCGAAGAGTTGACTCGTTGGAAAAGACCCTGATGCTGGGAGGGATTAGCGGCAGGAGGAGAAGGGGATGACAGAGGATGAGATGGCTAGATGGCATCACCAACTCCATGGACATGAGCTTGAGTAAACTCCGGGAGTTGGTGATGGACAGGGAAGTCTGGCGTGCTGCGATTCATGGGGTCACGAGGAGCCAGACACAACTGAGTGACTGAACTGAACTGAACTTGCATGAAATGTTCCCTTGGCTTCTCTGATTTTCTTGAAGAGACCTCTAGTCTTTCCCATTCTATTGTTTTCCTCTATTTCTTAGCATTGATCACTGAGGAAGGCTTTGTTATCTCTCCTTTCTATTCTTTGGAACTCTACTCAAATGGATATATCTTTCCTTTTCTCCTTTGCTTCCAGCGCAGCATTGGCCCAACTGTGAAGAAATCCCCCACATCTGCTGCTCAGTGCTGGAGCAGCAGCTGTATGGTATTGAAGCAGCTGTGAGGAGATACCCCATGTCCAAGGGCAGAGAAGCCCCAGAAAGATGGTAGGCACTGGGGCAGCGGCTACGCGGTGCTGGAGTGACTTTGAGGAGACACCCCACATCCAAAGGGAAAGAAGCCCCAGCAAGATGGTAGGAGGGGTGAAATCGCATTTAGAATCAAATTCCAAACCCACCAGAGACGCTCAGAGGGCTCAAACATACCTTGTGCCCACCGGGACCCAGAGACCCCAGAGGCTGAGACAGAACTGTGTTTGGGAGTCTCCTGAGGAGGTGCGGGTCAGCAGTGGACTGCTTCAGGGGCAGGGGCTCTGGATGCAGTGGACCTCGGTGTGGCATAAGCCCTCTTGGAGGAGGTTGCCACTAACCCACCATAGGGCTGCCAGAACAGACACAGGACTGGGGAAACAGACTCTGGGAGGGCACAAACAGAACCTTGTGCACACCAGGACCCAGAAGAAAGGAGCAATGGCCCCACAAGAGACTGAACCAGACTTGCCCGTGAGTGTCCAGGAGTCTGGCAGAAGCGTGGGTCAGCAGTGGCCTGCTGCAGGGTTGGGGGCACTGAATGTAGCAGTGAGTGCGTGGGAGCTTCTGAAGGAGGCGGCCATTGTCTTCATTATCTCCACCATCGTTTGGCCTCAGGTCAAATAACAGGGAGGGAACACAGCCCCACCTTCAACAAACTTGGTTTAAAGGTTTACTGAGCATGGGCCCCATCCATCAGAATAAGACCCAGTTTCCCCCTCCTTAAGTCTCTCCTCTTCAGGAAGCTTCCATAAACCTCTTATCCTTCTCCATCAGAGGGCAGACAGAAAATCACAATCACAGAAAACTAATCAATCTGATCACGTGAACCACAGCCTTGTCTAACTCAATGAAACTATGAGCCTTGCCTTGTAGGGCCGCCCACAATGGATGGGTCATGGTGGAGAGTTCTGACAAAACGTGGTCCACTGGAGAAGGGAACGGCAAACCACTTCAGTAATCTTGCCTGAGAACCCCATGAACAGTATGAAAAGGCAAAAAGATGGGACACTGAAAGATGAACTCCCCAGGTTGGTAAGTGCCCCATGGAGATCAGTGGAGAAATAACTATAGTAAGAACGAAGAGATGGAGCCAAGCAAAAACAACACACAGTTGTGGATGTGACTGGTGATGGAAGTAAAGTCTGATGCTGTAAAGAGCAATATTGCATAGGAACCTGGAATGTTAAGTCCATGAATCAAGGCAAATTGGAAGTGGTCAAACAGGAGATAGCAAGAGTGAACATTGACATTTTTAGGAATCAGCTAATTAAAATGGACTGGAACAGGTGAATTTAACTCATATGACCATATATCTACTGCTGTGGGCAAGAATCCCATAGAAGAAATGGAGTAGCCATCATAGCCAATGAAAGAGTCTGAAATGCAGCACTTGGATGCAATCTCAAAAATGACAGAATGATCTCTGTTCATTTCCAAGGCAAACCATTCAATATCATAGTAACCCAAGTCTGTGCTCTGACCAATAATGCTGAAGAAGCTGAAGTTGAATGGTTCTATGAAGACCTACAAGACCTTCTAGAACTAACACCCCCCAAAAGATATCCTTTTCATTATAGGGAACTGGAGTGCAAAAGTAGGAAGTCAAAAGATACCTGGAGTAATGGGCAAATTTGGCCTTGGAATACAAAATGAAGCAGGGCAAAGGCTAATATAGTTTTGCCAAGAGAACACACTGGTCATAGTAAACACCCTCTTCCAACAACACAAGAGAAGACTCTACACATGGACATCACCAGATGGTCAATACTGAAATCAGATTGATTATATTCTTTGCAACCAAAGATGGAGAAGATCTATACAGTCAGCAAAAACAAGACTGGGAGCTGACTGTGGCTCAGATCATGAACTCCTTATTGCCAAATTCAGACTTAAATTGAAGAAAGTGGAGAAAACCACTAGACCATTCAGGTATGACTTAAATCAAATCCCTTAGAACTATACAGTGGAAGTGACAAATAGATTTAAGGGATTAGATCGGATAGACAAAGTGCCTAAAGAACAATGGACAGAGGTTTGTGACATTGTACAGGAGACATTGATCAAGACCATCCCCAAGAAAAATAAATGCAAAAAGGCAAAATGGTTGTCTGAAGAGGCCTTACAAACAGCTGTGAAAAGAAGAGAAGTGAAAGGCAAAGGAGAAAAGGAAAGATCCATTGTAGTAAATTATAGTAAATTGGAAGGGGACCGTCCAGTGTCACTTTCTGGTGGGTCACTTTGGCTTGGCTAAATTACGCTACAAAGATCAGAAATCTTGTTAGGTAATGCTGTACTAGCAGCTTTTTTGCCAGCTTCTTATGCCTTTGGGTTTAGGTGGAGCAACTGTCCCCAGATTTTTTTTTTTTTCCCATAAGATGCTACATCATTCGTTGCTGTTTTCCTTAAATCCTGTAAGTAGTATATTTACTAATATGTCTTAAGTCATCTATGTTTAATATTGCATATATTTTAATGAATTAGATAAATAAAAGTTGAAGACAAAATTAGGAAAGTGGAATATAGATCTGAAAGAGCTACATAGAATACTGTATGGTCTGCAAAGATTAAAAAAGAAATACATGAAATGGTGGTTAAATGTCATAGTACATCCAAAGAGAATGCTAACACATATCCAGTTGAGTTCTAGAAGAATAAGATAGAAAGTCGAGAGGCTGTAATTAAATAAATGTTAGATTCAGGACTTTATATATTTGAACAAAAACACAGAAATCCTAAGCAAAAAGAAGTTAAACAAAATACACACACAAACACATTATCATAAAACTGAAAATAGCAAATGCAAGATAAAGATCCTAGAGGAAAAAAAGTAAAAAAGCAAGTAGAAATTACCTTCAAAGTCTGACAGTAATGATAGCAACAATGAGAGGCAAAAGAAAATGGTATTATCATTTCAGAAGGCAAATGCATACCAACAAACATATTCAAAGAAATGTTCTTTCAGCAACAAGAGAAAAGTAAAGACAATTTCAGACAAATAAGCATAGAACTTACTTCCACTAGATTATCACTAAAGGATTTACAAGGATGTAATTTCAGGAGAAGGACTTTATTCTATGGGAGAAATCTGAAATATAATTGACAACAGTGAACATTTGTATGATGAGGATAAATAAAAAAAATGACTTGGACTATAGAAACTGATAGTAATACCATGTGATTTTAAATATTAGGAAAAAGAATTATATCAGTGATATCATTAGTGTGAGGTTTAAATGATGTAGGGTTTGCAAAAGTTCATATTATATTTTTGGGCTCTCCTGGTGGTTCAGAAGAGTCTATGTGAATGTGGGAGACCTGAGTTTGATTCTTGGGTTGGGAATATCCCCTGGGGAAGGAAATGGCGACCCACTCCAGTATTCTTGCCTGGAAAATCTCATGGACAGAGGAGCTTGGCAGGCTCCAAAGAGTTGGACAATTAGACTGAGAGACTAACACATATTATAGTTTTACCTAACAAAAGTATTTTAAAAGAGTATTAGTCCCATAATCAGATTCCTTTCATGATAAATATATTTGGTTCCCATACGGTTTATTTTTAGCTTGTCTTATAATTTACCTTCAACTTTATTTTTGGTAATGTATTCACTTTCTATTTTGGTTTTCTGTGTGAGATATTTTAGTCCTGGATTTGAACCAATGGAGTAGTTTGAGGATGTAAATCTTGATTTCTTATGTTTGGATGTATTCAAAATAATTGAAACTCATAATCTAAGTCTTGTGTCATTTTAAAAATAAAAACTTCATCCCCAAAATAAAATTTGATTACTTAGAAAGGTTTTAAAAACTGGTGATTTGGAGCACAAGTTCAGCTACAGAACTTCAGTGTTTTTGTTTTTTGTTTTTTTCTAATTTTGTGCCTGAGTGCCTTTTAAAGGGGGTAGGTATTCACTCCTCAGTTAACCATCACCGGCAGAACCCCCTTTGGCTTTATGTCAGTCTATTTCATATCATTTCACACATTTGTTTTACTTGCCTAATAGTTAAATGCATTTGAATTCTTGATTGGTGACTTACAAGATGGCAACTATCTGAAAAATATGTATTCCAGCTTAAGAAATGTTGAAAATTTTATAAATGTATGTTCCCTTTTCTAAGAAAATCCAAAGTGTAATATTAATGGCAAAATTTGTTGAAAACATATATTTGCTGAATTTTGAGGTGTGATCATGGGCTAATTATTTAATCCTTCCCAGAATCTTCTTAGCCTGCATAAAATACTCATAATAATAATTGCCCTGTCCATTTTATATAGCATACTATGTAGATTTCTGTTACCAATGTTTTTGCCCTAAGATGTCTGATATGTACATAAGAAGGTTAGAAGTCATCACTCCTAACAAGTAACAAGCCAAACAAATGAAAACATCAACAACATTTCTTAGATCCATCAGAAGAATAATGTCACAGGGCAAACCAATGCACCAAAATCAAAGAGACAGGCAAATACAGAGAATCACAACTTATCAAAATGGAAACAAGCAAGCTGAACCTCTGGAGAGACCAGAACCTGGATGGAAAAACCTGAACTGTAACTAATGAATTGTGGGAGCTCACTGTGGACAAGAGTGGGAGTGAAAATACCCAGGGGAACTCAGTCATAAGGAAGCCCCTATACTTTTGTGAGTTTTACTCTCAGAAGATCTATCAGATACTTACACTGTGTATCCAAGGAAAAAAACAAAACAGAAACAAAACCCTTATGGCAAGAGGAAAGGACAAGGAAGCATTTTGAAACACGCCAGATCATTCTCTTCTTCTTAACAAGGCCTGCCCTTAGAAGAAAACTATTTTACCAGAACCTAACCTGGAAAGGAAAGGACTTCAAGGGATAATAAATAAGGGGTATTAGAAGAAAACTATTTTACCAGAACCTAACCTGGAAAGGAAAGGACTTCAAGGGATAATAAATAAGGGGTATAGAGGAACTATAAGTGGAACCATTTTGCGTAAACGTTTTAGAATAAATATAACATTGAAAAATAAATCATCTCTCCATAGAGACTATCTAAAAAACTATTTCACGTCCATATCCAGTCACTTCTGTTTTCCCTTTTTTAACGCTCAGTAATATCACTGAGATCTTGTACAATATATTTCTTACTTAATAAGTTGAAAGGCTATTGCGATAATCAGCTTACTCTCAAATAGAATATATCTTGAATTTAAATGATCTTTTCTTCTAGGATTTTCCCACTCCTGTTAACAAGGCAATTAGTATCCGGTATTACAGGCCTGAAAGCTTTTTTTTTAATTATCCTTAATCCATTCTTTTTCTGCAAACACATTTTCACAAATACTTCTCAGAATTTCTCATTCATTTTCATTATCATTGATTAGCTCCAGGGTTATTACCATCTATGGTATCCTGAACATCTTTTGTTTCTGTATATCAATTAAAGGCTTCCCTGCTAGCTCAGTCAGTAAAGAGTCTGCCTGCAGTGCAGGAGACCCAAGTTCAATCCCTGGGTCAGGAAGATCCATTGGAGAAGGAAATGGCAGCCCACTCCTGTATTCTTGCCTGGAGAATTCCATGGACAGAGGAGCTAATTCTGTTCAGATTCAACAAGACTTGATTGAAATATTAAGGCTTACTTGTTGTCATTGATAACTGAAAAGTAGAGCACCCCAGAATGAGGGCTATGCTTACTTGGGATGGAGGTGGAAATGTGAATCATATCCCCAGAAACTAGTCCCTGAGAAGCAGCTGGCTTGTCCAGGTCTGAAGTCTACTGGAGAACTACTGCTTAACTTTAATCCTCCAAATGGCCACTATGACAATTTAAAATCTGGGGGACAGTGAAGAGTGAGAACAAATCCAGGCTCGTGGGAACCAGGCTAATGGTAGAAATGGTTTTTAAAAATGTATCCATGTAGAGCAGAAAACAAAACAAGGCACTGATATGTGTAAAAAACAGTCTCTTTAGAAAAACAATTGTCAGCATTGTTCCTTTATGATTGTATTTTCAAAAACTCCTACAACACAATGCAGTTCTCTCTGCAGCTTGTATGGAGCATCGCTAAATAATGTCATTATTGAATGAGGAAAACAAATCCAAGAATCCATGAGACTGCACAGATTTGCAAAAGGAAATTCTCTTTCAGATTCTCATGGGAAGGTTTCTGTTCTCAGCTGGAGTTCCTTTGGGAAAAACTTAATTATGAGTGACAGAGCACAAATATTTGCTTAGATAAATAAATAATGTCTATCAGACACAAAGGATCTCTCTGTAATGGAAGTTATAATAAGTTGGCTATGTACATCACATCTATTAAAGTAAAAATTCAGCAATTAACCTTGGTTTGATAGTGAACACTCAAAATTGTCAAACAACAAATCAGTGAATGACAAGTGTAAGCCTGATAGAGGGTAACATGCTGTGTGTTACAGGACTATTGTTGTTCAGTCCCTAAGTCATGTTTGATTCTTTGCAACCCCATGGATTGCAGCACATCAGGCCTCCCTGTCCCTCACCATCTCCCAGAACTTGCCCAAATTCATGTCCATCGAATTGGTAATGACGTCCAACCATCTCATCCTCTGCCTCCCTCTTCTCCTTTTGCCTCCAGTCTTTCCCAACATCAGGGTCTTTTTCAGTGAGTTGGCTGTTCGCATCAGGTGGCCTAAGTATTGTAGGGCTATAATTTGTTTTAAAATTTGATTTCTTTAACCTTTTTTGTTTTGTTGCATAACACTAAAAAAGTGATTTAAAAAATCAGCTTCACAAATTTTAAGAACAAGAATCATTTAACTTTGAGATAGAATATCTTAAAGTCAAGAGATAGCAGATTGGAGTAGAAAGAACACTGGGATTATGTATAAAAGAAATGGTATAGCTTAAATTCTAACTTTACTTACTAAGACTCTTTCTCTGGGTTGCATGGTTGCAATCCCCTCTGAGTCTCGGTGTGCATGCCTATAAACTAGAAAGAATGCAATCTGTAATGCCTATTCTTGCAGTTGTTAAAGTAAGCAGAAATATTTTATTTAATATGATTTTTAGAATTTCCAAAACCTAAGGCACTTTGGCTTAAGAAACCATCTTAAAAACTAAGTGTGGGGTAGGAGGGAGGCTCAAGAGGAAGGGTGTACTCATAGCTGATTCACATTGTTGTACAACAGAAACTATCATGACATTGTAAAGCAATATCCTTCAATTAAAAAAAAAAACACAAAAACCAAATGTAGAAAATTTTATGTGAACAGTTTTCTCTCTTCTCCAGAGATCCGAGTGGATGTTTTCTCAAAAAATCCTTCATACATCAATTTGAAATCCCTTTTGTAAGAAAAATACACACACACACAGAAAAAAACCACCACAAAAACTTTGTCCTGAAAATCTATAGATAAGACAAACTGCATGCTCCACCAGCTGTGTCTTCTCTCACTAGCATTAGACTCCTACAGCCAACTCAGTCCTGGACAGCCCCAAGGGTTTCTTCAACTTAACATGTCTAAAAATGGAAGCATCCGCTCCTTCAAACTGCTTCTCAGAGTGAAATTTTTTGTTGTTCAGTTGCTAAGTCATGTCTGACTTTTTGCGACTATAGCCTGCCAGGCTCTTCTGTCCATGGGATTTCCCAAGGCGAGAATACTGGAGTGAGTTGCTATTTCCTTCTCCAGGGGATCTTTCTGGATCAGGGGTTAAACCCATGTTTCCTACATTAGCAGTCAGATTCTTTACCTCTGAGACACTAGGAAAGCCCCATAGTGAAATTAAACAACAAAAACCTGTTTATGACACCACCCTCAACCTAATCATTTAAATCAGAATTTAATACTCATCTAAGGCTTACTCTCCCTTCTTCATACTATCTCTCTAAATTTTCTGATTTTTATTGACTATGTATTGATATTTCTCAAAACAACATTCCCTTGATTTCATTGCTACTTTAATTCAGAACCTTTGAAAATATAAGATGGCCTTTTAAGAAGTGTTCCTGCTTCTACTTCTTCAGCTTCTCTTACCTTCTTTATTTAGTGTCACCAAGCTATTTTATATTACTTTCCAGAGTGGAGTATAAATAATAAATAATAGAAATAAAATAATATATAAAAATAAAGAAATAATAGATGATTACTCTCCTACTTAAAAATTCTTGATAACTATGCCTACAGGATAATGTCTTTAGCATACCATATGAAGGCACCCAGAATTCTCCTTGTGTCTTATTTATTTTTTATTGGACTGTAGTTGCTTTACAATGTTGTGTTAGCAAAGTAAATCAACCATACATATACATATATCCCCTCTTCCTTTGATTTTGTCCACATTTAGGTCACTATAGAGCATTGAGTAAAGTCTCCCGTGCTATATACTAGGTTCTCATTAGCTATCTATTTTACGTAAGTATTAATAGACTATATACATCAATCCCAATCTCCCAGTCCATCCCACACCCACTCCTCCTGGTATACATACATTTGTTCTCTGCATTTGTGTCTCTATTTCTGTTTTGCAAATAAGTTCATCTATACCATTTTTCTAGATTCCACATATATGCATTAATATATATATGTTTTAATCTTTTTGACTTACTTCATTCTATATGACAGTCTCTAGGTCCATCCATGTCTCTGCAAAAGGCACAATTTCCTTCTCTTTTATGGCTGAAAGTGAAAGTCACTCAAGTTGTGTCTGACTCTTTGCTAGCCATGTCCATGGAATGCTCCAGGCCAGAATACTGGAGTAGGTAGCCGTTCCCTTCTCCAGGGAATCTTCCCAACCCAGGGATCAAACCCAGGTCTTACACTGTAGGTGGATTCCTTACCAGCTGAGCCACCAGGGAAGCCTGTTATGGCTGGGTAACATTCGGTTGTATATAGGTACTACATCTTCTTTATATATCCAAGGAAAACCATAATTCAGAAAGATACATGCACCCCAGTGTTCTTTGCAGCACTCTTTACAGTAGCCAGATCATGGAAGCAACTAAATGTCTCCATGTCTTTAAAACAAACAAACAAACAAACAAAAAAAAAACAAAACAACTATTTTACATCGGAGTATAGCCGATAATATAAAGAAAGCTGAGTGTCAAAGAATTGATGCTTTTGAACTGTGGTGTTGGAGAAGACTCTTGAGAGTCCCTTGGACTGCAAGGAGATCCAATCAGTCCATCCTAAACAAAATGTCCTGAATATTCATGGGAAGGATTGATGTTGAAGCTGACACTCCAATACTTTGGCCACCTGATGCGAAAAGCTGACTCATTTGAAAAGACCCTATTGCTGGGAAAGATTGAGAGCAGGAGGAAAAGGGGATGACAGAGGATGAGATGGATGGATGGCATCACCAACTCAATGGACATGAGTTTGAGTAAACTCTGGAGGTTGGTGATGGACAGGGAGGCCATGTGTGCTGCAATCCATAGGGTTGCAGAGTCGGACACAACTGAGCAACTAAACTGAACTGAACTGAGAGCCAATTAACAATGTTATGATAGTTTCAGGTGAACAGAGAAGGGTCTCAGCCATACAAATATATGTATCCATTCTCCTTCAAAGTCCCCTCCCATCCAGACTGCCACAAAACATTGGCCTCCTCCTTGTCTCTGAAATGAGCCTCAGCTTCCTCATCTTCACCCATTCTTTGCTCTCAAGTAATGCAGAATTATTTAGGTGCCCAGTATCTCTCATCTGCTTCCTACTTTCATGACTGTACTCAAGCTTTTCTCTGTAATACATTCTCTACTACTTTCCTACTTGTACTAATTTGTGATTACTAACAATGTGATCCACACATCATATTTTGGAAGAGATGGGAATACCAGACCACCTGACCTGCCTCTTAAGAAATCCATATGCGGGTCAGGAAGCAACAGTTAGAACTGGACCAGGAACAACAGACTGGTTTCAAATAGGAAAAGGAGTACATCAAGGCTTTATATTGTCACCCTGCTTATTTAACTTATATGCAGAGTACATCATGAGAAACACTGGGCTGGATGAAGCACAAGCTGGAATCAAGATTGCTGGGAAAAATATCAATAACCTCAGATATGCAGATGACACCACCCTTATGGCAGAAAGTGAAAATGAACTAAAGAGCCTCTTGATGAAAGTGAGAGTGAAAAAGCTGACTTAAAGCTCAACATTCAGAAAACCAAGATCATGCCATCCGATCCCATCACCTCATGGCAAATAGATGGAGAAACAGTGGAAACAGTGGCAGACTTCATTGTTTTGGGCTCCAAAATCACTGCAGATGGTGATTGCAGCTGTGAAATTAAAGACACTCCTTGGGAGGAAAGTTATGACCAACCTAGACAGAATATTAAAAAGCAGAGAGATTACTTTGCCAACAAAGGTCCACCTAGTCATGGCTATGGTTTTTCCAGTAGTCATGTAAGGATGTGAGAGTTGAACTATAAAGAAAGCTGAGTGCCGAAGAATTGATGCTTTTGAACTGTGGTGTTGGAAAAGACTCTTGAGAGTCCCTTGGACAGCAAGGAGATCCAACCAGTCCATCCTAAAGGAGATCAGTTCTGAGTGTTCATTGGAAAGACTGATGTTGAAGCTGAAATTTCAATACTTTGGCCACTTGATGCAAAGAGCTGACTCATTTGAAAAGACCCTGATGCTGGGAAAGATTTGAAGGCAGGAGGAGAAGGGGACGACAGAGGACGAGATGGTTGGATGGCATCACCAACTCAGTGGAGATGAGTCTGAGTAAACTCTGGGAGTTGGTGATGGACAGGGAGGCCTGGCGTGCTGTGGTCCATGGAGTCGTGAAGAGTCAGACACGACTGAGCAACTGAACTGAACTAAATTGACCATTGTTGTGGCATAATGCCACATATGCTTATTAATATATTTTGGAAGTCCAAAATCAATTTCACTGGGTTGACATCAAGTTGTCCACAGGGTCCTGTGCCTCAGACTCACAAGGGGGCAAGTACATTCCTTGCTTCACTAAGCTTTCAGTGGCTGTCAATTTCTTTGGCTTGTGGTTGCATTATTTCAATTTCTGCTTTCATGATCCCATTATCTTCTCCTCTTTTATCAAATATCCCTCTGCCTCATTCTTATAAGGATATTTGTGACTGCCTTTAGTGCTCATCTGGTAAAGAATTTGCCTACAGTGCTGGAGACCCCAGTTTTATCCCTGGGTTGGGAAGACCCCCTGGAGAACAAATGGCTACCCACTCCAGTATTCTTGCCTAGAGAACTCCATGGACAGAGGAGCCTGGTGGGCTACAGTACAGTCCATGGGATTGCAAAGAGTCAGACTAGACTGAGCTACTAACACTTCGACTTCTTGACTGATCATCTAGAGTAATGTCAAGATTCTTCACTTAATCACAGCTGCAGGTACCCTTTTCCTGTGTAATTTACCACTTACAGGGTCCAGAAGTTAATGAGAACTTGCTATCTTTAGAGGCCATTGTTCAAACTGTTGAGCTTCCCAGGCGGCTCAGTGGTAAGGGAGGAGCCACAGGAGACATGAGTTCAATCCCCGGGTCAGGAAGATCCCCTGGAAAAAGAAATGGCACCCCGCTCCAGTATTCTTGCCTGGGAAATCCCACGGACAGAGGAGCCTGGCAGGCAACAGTTTATAGGGTAGTAAAAGAGTTAGAAATGACTTAGTGATGAAAAAACAACGTATACTATCATACTATAATAATTTAGCCATGTTTCTTTTATCTGTGCACCCAAGGAACCTTAGGTTTACTTCAATTTACATTTCATATATTGGGTTGGCCAAAAAGTTCATTTGGGTTTTTCCATAATATATTATGGAAAAAATCTGAGAGAATTGTTTGGCCAACTCAATACAAACATTCAGTTCAGTTTAGGTACTCAGTCGTGTCCAACTCTGTGACCCTATGGGCTGCAGCACGCCAGGCTTCCTTGTCCATCACCAACTCCCAGAGCTTGTTCAAATTCCTGTCCATCAAGTTGGTGATGCCATCTAACGATCTCATCCTCTGTTGTGCCCTTCTCCTCCTGCCTTCAATCTTTCCCAGCATCAGGGTCTTTTCTAATATGAACATTAGATCTTGCTTAAGGTGAAAGGAACTTCTCCGTGGCTTAGCAGTAAAGAATCTGCCTGGAATGCTGGAGACACAAATTCGACCCCTGGGTCAGGAAGATCCCTTAGAGGAGGGCATGGCACCCCACTCCAATATCCTGGCCTGGAGAATCCCAAGGACAGAGAAGCCTAGTGGGCTATGGTCCATGGGGTTGCAGAGTCAGACACAAAGTCATTTAATTAGCGACTAAATAACAATGTCTATACATGCTTATCTATTATTGTGAAATGTGATCTTATCACCATTAATACATCAGTCTTAATTCTGAAAATTTTATTTTAATTTGGAATATTTCTAAAAGGTAGTGAAAAGAATTGAGAAAATATGAGCAACATATCTTTCTCATACTTATATTGCTCAGCAATATTATTTCTGCACAACATGAACTCAATCTGTCTTCCTGGTAGGGCATTTCTGTTGCAAAAGAAAAACTGTTTTTGAAGACCACAGTCACTTTTGCAACTACTGACCAACTTCAAATGATTAAGAAAGAACTAACTAAAATTTTAGCCTACATACAACTGCTGAGAAAAACTAAAGTAGCTTCAAAGATTTCTTGTGTTTGTGGAAAGAGGACATAATTTGTAGAAGAGAAAAAGGGTGACTAGCTGAGTCGTAATTACTGTTAGCTATCCTATTTTAACTATTATGAACGTCGTGGGAAGCTAAAACCTTATGAAACAATAAACACCTCAAGAATAATTTAAAAGAGTAAAATAAATACTGAACCATTACCTTGAAAAGATAATTGCAATTATAAGTATACATGCTGAGAAAAATTAGCAAAGCCATTCAATTATTTAGTCTCACATATGCTTTGAAAACCCTTGAAAATTGGGGAGGTATTCATCATTTTTCTTTTACCACAAAAGGCCCATGTAATTTAGTTAATTACTATCATTATATATTGAATAAAACATTTCTTTAGTATATGATACCCAAGTGAAAGATTCTCTCTCAAAGCTTGTTCTAAAAGTAATTTAGAATTATAAAGGCATAATTGTCATAGGTCAATTACATTAATGATGTCAACTGACTTTTTAAATTGCTTGGGGATATAAAGATGAATATAAACATCTTTGCCTTGTTTAGGTGCAAGTTATATACACACACCTATCATATAGAAAAATTATATATTGTAAATATATTAATATATAAATGCTTATTGTAACATAGAACAATAGTGGTTCAAAAAGGTGAAGTTTATTATGATGAGGATTATGTTCAGTTGTAAAGTCTATTATAAAAGTTATCAAACTTTATCTTTCTCTGTAATTGAAATTAAAGTATAAGGTATTTCATTACAGTATCAACAAACAAAAAAGCACTTTTCTTCATAGTAACCATTATTAATATTAGCGGAAATTTTGTATTGATAGCACTGCAATATTTTCATGATTTGTTTAGAGTTAATGTCTGGATTAAATAACTTCTTTGGAAGAGATTTTAGAGGATTTGTGATTGCAGAGAAATTGTTTCTGATCTCTGGCTGGGAATGTTATCTGTGTTAATTTTGCCAGGATGAATTGCATAAAGTGCTTTGAAAAGAGAGAAAAGATAGAGCTTGGCAATCAAATGTTGTTGTTCTGTAAAATTTTCCCTTTAGAGTCCTTACTTAACCCCAGTATAATGTGCAAATTTCCATATACCTCAATGCAGTTGAGATCTGTTAGCTGTTTGAAAACATGGACTTTGTGAGATTAGAATATCATTTTCTTAAAAAAGAACCGACTACTCTTCCATGGTGAATTTCCATATGAGCATGTACAAGTATTCAGAAGTAATTTCATCTTAAAAATATTTGTTTCTTCTAAGACTTTCATTCCTTAAGTAACTTGCATTATAATTAGAGGTAAGATGAGTACCTTGATTCTGATTTAAAATAATCCATTTGTATGCAGATACTTGTGTTGTGAATAAATCTACAAATGCACTCACCTTGGTAAATAATCCCATGGGACTAACAGAACTGACACTTAAAAGTTCAGTTATAAAAAATCATTAGATTGGGTTTTTTCTCTTTGGATTTGGATTTGTTTTGTTTTCTGTTTTTTTTTGCCTAGGAAGACCTTCCCTTCTTCAAGATTATTTGTAAGATTCCATATACATGTTCACTTGACCCTTTTCTAGTTTAATTTTCATGCTAATATTTTTAATATTCATAATTTATTTTTCTGCATATGAGGTACAAATATAATTTATTAGTCAATGACTTTTTCTAAAATTTTTGATATCTGTACAGTTTAATGATAACATATTAAAAAGTTTATATCCATAATAAAATATGTATTCAATTTCTACACTGAAAATTTTCTTCAATTAATGAACATATCAATCTAGTCCTAATAAAATAGCATTTAATTATTTTTTGGTATGATTTGGCTCATAAGAGATGTTTTTTACTATTTTGCCTAGAAATTTTGCAATTATTCATGTATCTTTCCTTTACCAAAACAGGTTGTCCACATTCAATTAAACCGTCTTTGTTGGGCTTCTAACAGTCATTATATTTTACTTTCAGATTAATTTGATAGTAGTTACACCATTGAGTCTTTCTATTCATATTTGTTTACATATTCAAAACTTGCTTTATAATCTTCAGTAAAGAATGAGAATTCATAGTATAAATATGATACATTCCCTTTTAGTTTTACTCTTCTTTGCATCCTCCCCCCCCCATTTTTTCTTTGTGAAAAGGACTGTATTTCTATCGTGTTAGAGGTTATTAATGATACTCACCTCATGAAGTTTTCCAAAGAATTAAATGTTGTATACCTGGAAAACAATTTTTAAAATTGCTTGTTATTTTACTGTGTTAAACACATGTTAGCTGCTATTTTTATTGTTTGAAATTATTGCTTTCATTATGATTATCTTTTATCTGACCACCCTACTGAATGGCTTTAATGCATGCTAATAATGTCAATAATAAAACTATAGAAAGCTATCATTTGTAGATAAAAATCATTTTGTCTCCTCTTTCTCATATGTGCTATTTCCTCATTGTGTTGATAGGACTACTGGTTCTATACTAAAGAGTAACAGACAGTATCTTCTTTTTAGAGGAAAATTAGGAGCAATAATTATATAGGCATTTTTTTATATTTGGATTTTAAAAAACTATCACCTTTATCACATTAAGAAATCTCCTATTGTTAGATTATAAAAGTCGCTTTTTTTAAAGTAACTGTTAAATTTCATGAAATGCTTTACAAAGCATGTTACACATGTAGTTTTTCTCTTTTATCTTTGTAATGTATTAAAATAATCTACCAAATGTCCTAGTGTTCACCCAACTTGACATTTTTAGAGTATATTCTATTAGCTCATGATGCTTGGCTCTTTAAGTAGACTTCTGGATTTGATTTGCTCTTACACTTAGGACCTGCGATCTGTGTTCCTACGTGACACTGGTTATTTCTTTGCTCTTTGTGTGTCTGTGTATACCATTTTGTCTGGTTTAGGATATGATAGACATAGAAATGGACTTCCCTGGTGGTTCAGCAAGTAAAGAATATTCCTGCAATGCAGGAGATGTGCGAGATGCAGGTTCGGTCCCTGGGTTGGAGAGATTCCCCTGGAGGAGAAAATGGCAACCCACTCCTGTATTCTTGCCTGAAAAATCTCATAGACAGAGCAACCTGGCGGGCTACAGTCCAAGGGGTCACAAAGAGTCGGACACAACTCAGTACACACAGCAACAAGACACAGAAATGAGTTGGGAACTATTTCATCTTTCAAGATCTGGAACAGGATAATGTAGAACAAAGATACTGTCTCTCCTTGGATATTTGTTGTTATTCCATTCCTGTGAATTTGGAGCTTTTGATGGAAATTATGCATCTACTCTTAACATAAACTACAGAGAAATGAGATTAGCTGAGAAGGGCTGGTTAACCTGACTTTAGAGAAACAAAACTAAACAAAAATACACCAACATTCATGAACACTGGATATGTAATTAATTACTTATTTGAGTGTTTAATGTCCATCTCTTATGACCAGAATCTGTCCGTACTTTGTTCACTGATAGATTTTTAGTACTGAGAATAGTGCCAAGCACATAGTAGACCTTTAATAAATTTATGTTCATTAAATAAATGAATAAAGTAATAAATGCTTTTTGTTTGATTGGGAATGGATGTTTCTTTAGGGAGGTTTGAGAACATTCTGGGTAGTATAATAATCTGTCTTTCAGAATATTTTATTTTTAGAAAACTTTATGTGATGCTGAAATTATATATATATATATACACACACACACACATATATATATATACATGCACACACATATATATATATATATACATTCTGTTTCTTAGAAAAGTTTGTGCGTGATTATATTCTCTTTGAGAGTCCCTTGGACTGCAAGGAGATCCAACCAGTCCATCCTAAAGGAGATCAGTCCTGGGTGTTCATTGGAAGGACTGATGTTGAAGCTGAAACTCCAATACTTTGGCCACCTGATGCAAAGAGCTGACTCATTTGAAAAGACCCTCATGCTGAGAAAGATTGAGGGCAGGAGGAGAAGGGGACGACAGAGGATGAGATGGTTGGATGGCATCACTGACTCGATGGACATGGGTTTGTGTGGATGCCGGGAGTTGGTGATGGACAGGGAGGCCTGGAGTGTGGCAGTTCATGGTGTTGCAGAGTCGGACACGACTGAACGACTGAACTGACTGACTGACTGATATTCTCTTTGTTCAGGTTTATAACTTCACTCTATTTCAATCCCATACTGCTTTCTTAACTAAATATACTTTGGGATCCAGTGGACATAGGGAAGAACAGGCTACTGTGAAAAAATGCTGGTAACAACCCTCCATATGTTATTTTCAGTGTAATGCTTGTTATGAATTTAAGTTGTTCCTTCCTATCACTAGATATATTAAACTTTCTAAAGACATCAATCAGAAATTTCTTAGGAAGACTAGGATTTCTCACAAAAGAGGAAAACCATTTAGTTCTAAAGTATAATAAATCAGCTGGTAAACATCATTTAAAAAATCATTCTTGTTATGTTTAATACAGTGGCATGGATTAAAGAGAGAACAGGGCTTATTTTTAAAACATTTTATAATTTGTACTAAAAGGAAAAAATCTAAGTTATTCATCTGTTACCTTGTTGATCCCACAAATTGTCATATTCTACCTTGCCTTTTCTTCTTTTGGAATAGACGCATCTCCCTGATCTCCAATCACTTTTTCTTTCCTCTCCCTAGGTCCTGTTCATGTTTCAAACTTTACCTACTTTTTGAAGACTTTTCTATCTACTGATTTACATTCTCCAGCTCTTCATCAAAGCTCCACTTTAGCAATGATAATATTCATTATAGTTCTGTTTCCATTTTTCTCTTAGTAGATTGTAGACTCCAACAAGGCAGAAAATTTGTTATTAAATAATTTAATTGTTGACCTATTTGACAAAGAGTGGCAATTAATCAATGTTTATTAAATAAATGCATTTTTAAGAAGCATGTATTTTTGCAATAGAGCCAGGCCTAGAAATGAAACTTCTTTACCTGGGTCTTAAAATGTAGTCCACAAAATTTGAATCATTCTCTTTTTGTTGTACTCTTTTCTCAACTCTCAAATTTATACATATACAAATGAGGAGAAAGAAAGGAAAGAAAATATTAATAATTTGAGTTCTTAGAGTAGCAGGGACCATTGACCAAAAAAAAGGGTAACAGAGTGGTAATTGTGCATATCAGATTTACCCTTGTATTTCTTAGCAGGAGCGAATTATGTCAGAACAGCCCTTCCAAATGTTCTTTTTTTAAACTTTGTTTTTCCTAATTATAAACTATTATATAAGGGCTTTCCAGGTGGCACTAGTAGTAAAGAACCCACCTGCCAATGCAAGAGATATAAGATATGTGAGCTTGACCCCTGGGTCAGGAAGAGCCGGTGGAGGAGGGCATGGCAACCCACTCCAGTATTCTTGCCTGGAAATTCCCATGGACAGAGGAGCCTGGCAAGCTACAGCCAATAGGGTCGAAAAGAGTCGGACACAAGTGAAGCAACTTGGCACATAGGCCCAGCTCATTTTGTCTTTCACAGGAGAAATCCAAGGAAATGTAGCCTCAGCTATGAATAGAAAAAAGCAAAACTAATCCAGTTACAGGAGATTTACAGGAATGTTTACCCATCCTCTAAAAACTTTCTTAATGAAGAAAGATCAGTTTTTTAGCTTCTAGGAGGAGGGAGATATTTTAGGTACATGAAAGTTGAATATGAGGAGCTAAGCTTCTGTTAAGCTCTTAACTACTGGCTAAATAAATCTTTATGTATCTAAATAGTAAGTCCACTTATTTTTTTTCAAGAGATATGTTCAAAACTAATTGAAAATATTTTTAAAGTTATTATTGGATGGTAGGAGTATGGGGTGGAGTTGGCCTTAGGGGAATTAGAGTAGCAATAATAAAAAGGATGTTGGAAAACACATGCTTGGCTCAACTCAGAATAACTCCAGAAGACAGGACAGACCAAGAAAGAGGAGGAAAGCAAGATGAATGACGTGAAGCTTACTGTTTTGGGAAGTGAAGGAACAGGGAAATCTGGTAATGTTTTTTTTTTTTTCCTTTCTGGTGTAGAGTACATAAAGAGTGGGAAATATATTGACATAATATATATATATATATATATAAAACATACATTTATAGCCTTGCTATAACTATATATTATTTCTCAGTAGGAGTTTTCATTTTATAAGCAAGTAATGCAATTAACTCTGTAATTATAAAATGTATATAGAGGTTGAAGAACATAACTGTTTGAAGTATTAATTTGTATATTGTTCTACTGATGTTGAAAATAAGTAGGACCAACAGGAAATCCCTCCATCACGACCCCACGCACTTCTCACTCGGTCACGCCTGCCCCCACACCCGCATGCATATGTGCTAAGTCACTTCAGTCTTGTCAGAGTCTCTGCGACCCTAGGGACTGTAGCCCACCTGGCTCCTCTCTCCATGGAATTCTCCAGGCAAGAACACTGGAGTAGGTTGCCATGCCCTCCTCCAGGGGATACTCCTGACCCAGGGGTTGAACCCACATCTTTTGTGTCTACCTGCATGGGCAGACACGTTCTTTACCGCTAGCGCCACCCGAGAAGCCTCAGTGACCAAGCAGCGGTCTTGAAAAGATTCCTCTGCCCTGAGACTAAGTGTGGAGAGAAACGTGTGAAGACCCGTGGATTATCTTTAACTTTCAAAAATTTATTTATTTTTAATTGAAGGTTAATTGCTTTACAGAATATCGTTTTCTGCCAAAGATCAAGATGAATCAGCCATAGGTACACATACGCCACGTTAGAGGAGGGAAAAGAAAGACAAAACACTTTGAAGGGAGAAGGGGACAGGGCTTTTTAAATGCCTGGGAACTGAGCGACACGGTCCATGACCTTGCAAGCTACGCGTTTGTCTTTGTTACCTGATGGTAGTGAGGATGCTGCCAATAGAGCCACCCAGCCTAGTGAATCATGACTGCCAGACCCAGGAGCTGCACTAAGATAAACCAACACTAGAGGGCGATCCTCTGTTTCTTGGATTTTGAAGTCCCTGTTTCCTTAAACAATCGCAAAGGTGTGATACTGTCCTGACCACTGTTATAAACAGGTGGCACCTTGGAGCCACAATTAATTTGATGAAATAAAAAGATATCATAGCTCTTGCATCTCAGATTTAGTAAGAAATCTGTTGCAAAGCTGAGTTTTCTTATGTATGTTTGCCTTAGTGAATTACACATGAATTGAGTGGGCAGCACAGTAAGATCAATTTCTTTCTAGCCTCCTAATTTTTACGGTTTTACAATGCTAATTTTACTGATTATTATTTGGACCAGAATTTAGTAAAACGTCAAGGTCTTCATTAATACTTAGTAATTTTTAAGCCAAGAGAGAAAACCTTACGCGCATGTGTGCTGTGCCTGGTCGCTCAGTCCTGTCCGACTCTTTGCGACCACATGGATTGTAGCTGGCCAGGCTCCTCTGTCCATGGGATTCTCCAGGCCAGAATACTGGAGTGGGTTGCCGTTTCCTCCTCCAGGGGATCTTCCCAACCCAGGGATTGAACCCAGGTCTCCCGCATTGCAGGCGGATTCATTACTGCCTGAGTCACCAGGAAAGCTAAGTTGTTAATCTGTGTCTTAAAACTGGTAAGACCTTAAATTCAACTTGTTTTGTTTTGCAGCCCTTATAGTAAGATTTCTTACCAAGCGCTTCATTGGAGAATATGCTTCTAATTTTGGTAAGTCACTACTTTAGACTTTTTCACTTTAAAACTTCAGCATCATCAATTAACATCAGTGCACGTGTGCTCATTTGCTAAGACGTATCTGACTGTTTGTGACCCCATGGACTGTATGTAGGTCACTAGGATTCTCTGTCTATGGGATTTTCAAGGCAAGAACACTGGAGTGGGTTCCATTTTCTTCTTCAAATTAACATCAGAGAAGCAATTTCATAGAATCTTCCATTTTTGCACTTTGAAGCAACTTGTTTAATTCATAGACTCTGATTTTAAAAGCCCAAATAAGTATTTTAATTAAATATTTTTTCATGATAAAATTTATCCAGTTTTATGTTAACGGAGGTACATTAGAAATCCAGCTGGTTTCAGTCTAGAACTAGAAAAACCTTGAACCTGGGACCCACGCATCTGCACCAACCATTGCAGAGCATGTGAGTGTGGGGGTTTTGTTAAACTGTGAAGCAATTTTAAAATTAAAGCAACATCTGCTGAGAGATAAAGACAAGTTAATTAGAAAAGCACAAGTAACAACAAAATAAATCCTTATTTTTATTTAAGGCATTTATTTAATAAATGCTTATTTTCACAAGACCATGTGAAAATAACAGGAAAATTATGCTTTGATTAAAGATCATATCATAATTATGTAGGTTGCTTATGTAAGTTTCAGAGAAATTCTAAAACAGGTGCCAGGGCACCTTGATATGATCTTAGGATCATTTCACTAACTCTACTATAATTTTGTTATTTTTATTAAAATTAGCATGACATATGGGAAATGCCACAGAGGAGAATTAATAAAAAGTGGGGAATTTTGCCAGAAGTTTGAATATATTTTTGGCTCAACAATTAATCTATATAATGCTACTGATATCTTACCTGATTAAAAGCATGGTGGGGAAAGTTTTTTTGTTTTTTTAACATGAATAAAGATTTTAAGAAATAGAATTGGGAGAAAGGGAAATTATTATTTTTTCATTCAGTAATACTTAGAAGTAAGAAGTTAAGATTGCAAGTGTTTTTCATGAGAAATAAACAACAACAAAAATCTTTAGCATTCATTTAGGAGGTAGCATTAATAGAGTATTTTAGAAAACAACCTTGAAGTATTGCATTGTGTTGTCACCTGCATGTAGCCAACATAGTATTTTGGTTCATATGACACTGTGAGTGTTTTACGGCAAGCTCTTGAAAACTGATTATAGAACGAAAAAATATATAGAAAGAGAAATTCTTATTGTTGCATTTCTCAGGTCAACAACTTCAGTCATAAAGGGCCAGATAACACACAAACTAAGAGTAAGGCATGAGAAAGCGTTCCAAAACTATAAAACAATACACACAAAGAACAGTTAACAGCAACAACAAAATTAAATGTCACCTTAATCTTTAATACAACATAGTTATATAAGCAAATGAAGTATGCATATTTCTGGCGATTACACCTCTGTTGAAAAATAAAACCTGGAGTCATTTATAAAGACAATCAAGTGAGTTAAAGGTCCACAGCAAGAAGATTAATTAGCCAAAAAATGACCCTATGTGTAAGTGAAGGCTACAGAGGGAAATAATTAAATTCTAAAATGTTAAGAGCTGGTGACCCCTGCTGGCAGTTTTTGAGTATTGAGAGTAGGTATTTTAAAATGTCTCAGGAGGAAAGTACATAGCTCATGGCTGTCGCTGTTGTTTAATCTCCCAGTCATGTCTGACTCCTTAGCAACCCATGGACTGTAGCCCACCAGGTTCCTCTGTCCATGGGATTCTCCGGGAAAGAATACTGGAGTGGGTTGCCGTTTCCTCCTCCACGGGATCTTCCCCACCCAGGGATCAAACCTGCGTCCGCGTCTCCTGCATCGCAGGCAGATTCTTTACCACTGACAGCTCACGGTAGTAAGCTTACACAGTTTAGAATAAACTGTCTGAAAACATATTTTAAGATTTAATGAACCAGTAACAAATTTCATTCCTTGTAGCCTAGAAGGATCTCAGAATTTACCCCTGGGCTCCCCTGGTGGCTCAGTGGTAAAGCATCCGCCTGCCGATGCAGGAGACACACAGGTTCAGTCCCCGGTCCAGGAAGATCGCACATGCTGCAGAACAACCGAGTCCATGTGTCCCAACTGTTGAGCCTGTGCTCTAGAGCCTGAGAGCCGCAACTACTGAGACCACACGCTGCAACTACTGAAGTCTGAGCACCCTAAAGCCTGTGCTTCCCGACAAGAGAAACCACTGCAACGAAAAGCCCATGCCCTGCAACTAGAGAAAAGCTCCCACAGCAACGAAGACCCAGCACAGCCCAAAATTAATTAATTAATTGAATTATATAAAATAAATGTCATCCCTAACTCCCTGAAGCCAGCTTTCCCAAGTGTCAGCTACATCTTTCTACCGTGGGTTATGGAGTGTTTGCCAGAATGGGTCATGTATCAGTTTGCAATTGTGTCAGGATGCAATTCTGGAGAGAAGTAGGTCTTGTATGAAAACACTGGAGGGACAGTTACAGAAATGAAGTCTTTCATTCATTCAAGAAATATTTATTGAACACCTGTCATGTGGCAGATACTCTTCTAGAGGCTATAGTAATGAACAGACTAATATATAGGCACAAAACCTTGTCAGTGAATAGGTATAGTGGTGAAGTTCATTTTTAAGAAATATATACATAAGCAAATATAGCAAATACATAGTTTTTTTGACCACTATCAATAAAGAAAAGCCACTAAAACTAAAATATGACTGGTTGAATTTATAGGGCTGGATTTATATTTGGCTGCCATGTTTTAAAATTCTGGAGTATTTCCATACTGATATTGAGTATATGAATATTTTGCAGAATCTATCTATAACAAGCATTTGTTTTTGGAAGGGAAGCAGTTGAATCTGGAAATATATGACCCTTGTTCTCAGGTAAGTAAAACAATACTTTTATGTTTTCAATCATGATTTGGAGAAGATAGGATAAGGCTAAGTGTGCAGTTGCTAGCCTTAATATTGAAGTTATTTCTCAATTCTAAATATTAAAAATTTAAGAAATTATTTTAGTGTTATATTATCTAGCTTCTCTATAAAGTTATGACACCATTATCATGTTACCGATATCTTTAAAATAGCAATATTATTATGTTTTCATAATATATTTTTATCAGGTCACAATGTAGCTGTCAAATGCTAATAGTTTAATGGCTTATTAATTCAGTTTATATGTTTGCTAAGTTGCATTTTTTGATAACTAAACCACTGTCGGTAAAACCAAAGTAAGAAGGATTTTGAGTATAAACCCTTTTATTTAAACACAAAAAGTTTAAATATAATTATATAAGTAAGAGAAGAGTGGCCAGCTGCTCAAGATTTCAGAACACCTCTATGGGATATATTTTGTTGGGTATGGCAAACATCCTTCAAATCTTTTTTGCTAAACCTTAATTACTATTGTTGCTTTACTGATTTAAATCTGGTACCAAAAAAATCAATACATATTCTGTTCACTAATATAGAAGATACTGTCTCCTTTCAAAATGTGTGTGGATATTGATGTAAAAGGCAATTATTAGGGCTCATCAAATTTTCAGAAAAAGAGTTTTCTTTTAGAGAAAAAAGTTATCAAATGAAATAGATATAACTTTATTACAGTTCTTTTTTAAAAAATTTTGATCACTTTTGATAAAAGAAAAAGAATGATACAAAGAAACTACATTTTAGAAAATACCAGTATTTGCCTTACTGAATTCTCTTCCAGGTAAAATGGGTCTTCATTAATTAACTGTCTGCGATGTAAAATACAGGGATCCAATCCTACCACTTTCAATGTGCTTGATTTATTTTCAGCCACAGAAAGCGAAATTTTCCCTCACAAGTGAGCTGCATTGGGCAGACGGGTTTGTTATTGTGTATGACATCAGTAACAGGTCTTCCTTTGCATTTGCAAAAGCATTAATCTACAGAATTCGGGAGCCACAGACAAGTCATCGTAAAAGGTGAGGTATTTTTCATTCCTCTCTACTTTTTAGTAAATCATCATAGAGCTGTAAGCATCATTAGGAAGAGTTTAATACAGGCTTCCAATTACAAAATTTAACAGCCCTGAACAAGCCACCTTCCATTCCACAGGAGCTACACACGTAGTAAAAGGAATAAGATGAGAATACTTTATATCCTGAATGACAGCAACAGTTACTTGCCCCGAATAAATGACTATTTTACAAGACAGCTTCTATTGTTAACTTGACACTCGCTTGCAAAATAATAGTCCTTTGTACACAAGATAGTTCCCTTTCCACCTTTCTTTTTCATTCCCACAAAAATGTTAAGGATACTAAATAAATCCAGATATATTACATTTGGCATTCAATTCCTAGTCATTGGGTTTTTCAGTCTATTTTTCAGTCTATCAAAGCAAAATAGACTGAATAATCTAACCATTACAAATTCTAAGTATGAGACTACATTTTTCTCCATTTCACCTCCTAAAATAAAGAGCTAATCTACAATGCCCTATTGTTAATGTCTTGACACAAGTCATTATGCAGGAAAACAGAATGATGCCTGAGACTATTTTTTCATTAGTAGATATATGTTTAAACCTATGAATTTCCCATTTTTAGTTTTCTTTTTTTTTAAAGTTGTTTTATCCTTTCCCTTTAAAATAGTTATTTTTGTTCAAAATGCTGGTGTAAGGGATTCTTTGTTTCTTGACCAGATTTGCCCTTCTCTAATACCATGCTAATCTGGGAAGCAAAGAAGCACAATATCATTCCTGATAATTGATGTCTGTGATTTTAATATCTCTTTTAAATGTCCATTATCAAGAGATAATCAGATAATAATTGATAAGGAGTCATTTGATGTAAATTCTTGTTTATATCTGATTGACCTTGGGTAAACCCTTTAATTTCTAGACCTTTTTTTTCTGATTATAGAATTGATGGAAACATGGTAGGAAAAAGAATGTGATTTTAGTAAGAAACCTCAGAGCTCTGATTTCCTATAATATTACTGATTTTGAGGGAACTCTATTGTTTTTAAGTGTTAAATACTTTATGTTTAAGCACCATAATTTTGGTAAAGGTCAGTAATTAAAATTACTTTGGTATTCTTCCATATCAAAAGAATCACTCAAGAAGAATTAAAAAATGTATATTTAAAAAAATCCCTATATTTGACATTTTCAGGCAATCTTCTTAATGTGTTGATCAAATAATTCTTGGATATTTCCAGTTTTCAATTTTTAAATAGAGTCTATTTCCAAATCTCTTATCTATGGATAGAAAGAAAATATGGCATTGTTTTATAAAATTATATCTGATATTTGTGACTCATCCCTCAAAATATTTCATTTATTTACTATATGTGTGAAAGTTGCTCCATCATGTCCAACTCTTTGCTACCCCATGGATGGTAGCCTGCCAAGCTCCTCTGTCCATGGAATTCTCCAAGCCAGAATACTAGAGTGGGTAGTCATTCCCTTCTCCAGAGGATCTTCCCAACCTAGGGATCGAACTTAGGTTTCCTGCATTGCAGGCAGATTCTTTACTGTCTGAGCCACCAGCCCAAGAATACTGGAGTGGAGTAGAGTGGCCTATCCCTTCTCCAGTGGATCTTCCTGACCCAAGAATCAAACCGGGATCTCCCACAAGGCAGGCAAATTCTTTACGACCTGAGCTACCAGGGAAGCCCTATATAAAAAGATACTGTTAGTGTATGAACTCTATAAAAAGGTACTATTAGTATCATCAAGAGTCTAGTGTTAGACTTGCAATGCTTTTTCCTTGATGGCTCAAACCATCATGTGAATAAAACATAATTTGGTGGTTTCTATACAGTATCTCTTGAGATGGTGTTGAAGACTTTTCATTTTCCCATTTTTTCCCTATAGTAGATATCTTGGCACTATTTATTGCCATTTGAGGACTAGTAGCCATACTGTATTCTTCAAATGAAACTCTGCTTTAGAAATATTGTACCGTAACCACAGAAATTGTATTGATATTTGCCAAAGATGTTACCTTAACAAAGAAATATATTTCTTAAATAAATCAGAAAAGTTGTACAAAGTTACAAGATGGTAAAATTTTCTTTAGAGTATGTTATAATGAATATTAACAGGGAACAAACAGTGATGAGTACTGAATAATATTTTTCCTTAAGAAAACTGTATTTAAATTGTTTAATTAGTAAAGAAGCAGTAGCTAGTCCTCTTTCAATTGATAAGAAAATGAAAAATAATGCTTAGTAAGCATCTTGAATAAAAGATGCTTTTATTATTATTATTATTTTATTATAGCCTGGCATTGGGCTAGGTTTTTTATATACATCTTCATTCTGGGTGACGAGAACTATTTTACCTTTTTTTTTTTTTTTTAACATATAAGAGACCTGAAAGTGGAAAATGATGTCACACTCATGTCTTGTTAGTAAACAGAGCCATAGTTCCAGGAATAGATTTGTGCCACTTCAAATCTTGTGCTTTAAGAGTTCTGTTGGGTCTGTGTCATTTACTACATTTAATCTAAAATCCTTTTTATGAGTAAATGAGGATAACACACATGACTACAAATACACACAGACACAAATAACTCACACAATATTTTTTTCCTTTTTTGGGGGGGGTCTATAATTCTTTTATATATAAACCTACTTAATATATAAAAAGAGTTGAAACAGTCTTACCAAAGAACTGTGTATCTGTGTTTCAGAGCTGTGGAGTCAGCAGTGCTTCTGGTGGGTAACAAGCAAGATCTCTGTCATGTGCGAGAGGTTGGCTGGATAGAAGGGCACAGACTGGCACTGGAGAACCGCTGCCAGTTCTGTGAACTCTCTGCAGCAGAGCAATCTCTGGAGGTGGAAATGATGTTCATCAGAATTATCAGGGACGTCCTGACAAACCTCAAGCTCAAAGAAAAGAGAAGATACAGTGGATCTAAATCCATGGCCAAGCTGATCAATAATGTATTTGGAAAGAGAAGGAAGTCTGTTTAGTAAACATGTGATCCTGGGGGATTTATTATATCAGAGGGTTGCAAACATTTGTATGGTAATTAAATTTACCTTTTGTGTGCAACTAAAACATTCTCTTAGAGATATGAAATAATTAACCATGAACCACAACTGTGTTTTCAAATATATAGTTTGCCTTTTTGGTTGCTTGTATCTTATACATTTTGCTTCACACTTAACCTTTTCTCTATACACAGACTAATATTAGTATAATCTAATGGTGGATTACTGTACAGTTTACCTTGCCAAATAAACCCTGCTTATGTAATTTTCTTAAACTACCATTCTTTAGGGCTCAGTTAAGTTCAGTTCAGTCGCTCAGTTGTGTTCGACTCTTTGCGACCCCATGAACCGCAGCACACCAGGCCTCCCTATCCATCACCAACTTCCAGAGTCTACTCAAACTCATGTCCATCGAGTCAGTGATGACATCCAGCCATCTCATCCTCTGTCGTCCCCTTCTCCTCCTGCCCCCAATCCCTCCCAGCAACAGGGCTCAGTTACCTTTATTTTATACATGTCTTTTAGATGAAATATATAGTTATATTCACCTGGTAGCTCAGCTGGTAAAGAATCCACCTGCAATGCAGGAGACCCTGGTTTGATTCTTGGGTCAGGAAGATCCACTGGAGAAGGGATAGGCTACCAAGTCCAGGGGCTTCCCTGGTGGCTCAGCTGGTAAAGAATCTGCCTGCAATGTGGGAGACCTGGGTTCGATCACTGGGTTGGGAAGATCCCCTGGAGAAGGGGATGGCTACCGAGTCCATATTCTGGCCTGAAGAATTCCAAGGACTGTATAGCCTATGGGGTATCTAAGAGACATGACTGCAACTTTCACTTCACTTCTTCAATATATTATAGAGCTTAATATATCAATTTGTAAAATTCAAGATCTATTTAACAGAAATGCATGGATTTAATTTAGAAAGTGTGTTTATAATAAAGCAGTTATTTAAGTTATTTAAGATCATATAAGGTGTTTTTTTTTTTTTTAACAGCTAAGGCCTTAAGAAGTTAAATTCTGGGGAAAGAATAAAGTCAGATGAATGGAGAAATTAGCATTGACATATATGTGCTACCATATGTAAAATATGTAAAATAGCAGCTGGTGAGAAGCTGCTATATAACACGGGGAGCCCAGCATGGTGCTCTGTGATGACCTAGAGGGGTAAGGTAGAGGGAGGGGAGGGAGTCTTAATAGGGAGGTGATATATGTATAATTATGGCTGATTTGTATTGCTGTATGGCAGAAACCAACACAACACTGTAAAACAATATTCCCCCAATTGAAAAAGAATATAAATTTCTTACCCATAAGTACATAGTTTATAGTTGGCCTGATGATGAAAAAGTCTACCTTTCTTTGTTGTATACTATAGTAACAAGGGCAATTATCATAGAGTAATTAAATTATACAGCTAAGATAGTTTTAGATTAAAAGATTAAGGTTTTTTTTTTTTTTTAATTTAAGTTCATTTGGACATCTAGATGTCATAGGGGAAGGAAAAGGTAAAAACTAGTTGGTAAATACATAAGCTTGAAGCCCTTATTGTCCTGAAACAAGTGTTACATGAGATAAAAACCTTTTGGGCCTTCTACCATTACATAGGGTATGATTTCCCCCCCAAGCTCATCTGTCCACCTCCCAGACTACAGCGCCCTTTCTGCTGTCCTTGGTGAGCCTGCTGATTGCTGCATTTCAAGTTGCAGGTCGAGGCCTGAGTTCAGCCAAATCACTGATAAGTGAGGTTTGATTTCTGAGAAGTTAACTTGCGCGTACATGCAATGCTGCCAACACTGAGTTATGGAGTTAACATTGAGAAATGGAGTGTTTCCTATCATATCAGTAAACAAGGATGTGACAGTCATCAGCGATTGCAGCCCTCCAATGTGAGCTGGTGAGTCCTGAGGAAACTCAGGAAGGAAAAGAATACCTTCCATCAGCAGCCACACTCTGCAGCCATTCTCTGTAGAGAGCCCTGAAGGGCTCTGTGGGGAGCCTGTGGGCGCTCAGGCTGTGAAAACACAAGATAATGGCCCCAGATAACTGAGGTGCATATGAAAGGAACGATTTCAGTGAGCCCAGACTCTTGCATCCTCCCATACAAAGAAAAGTACTCACTTCCTTAACTTGGGATATCTGGTTTCTCTAATTAATGGTAATCTTTTGATGTTTCTGATGACTGTGATCAGAGTCATGCCCAACTCTTTGTGACCCCATAGACTGTAGCCCACCAGGCTCCTCTGTCCATGGAACTTCCCACGCAAAAATACTGGAGTTGCCATGGCCTCCTCCAGGGGATCGTCCAGACCTAGGGATGGAACCCATGTCTTTTATCACTGTACCACCTGATGACTACCTGTCTTTTGTTGCAAAAATCCTGTATATCCTAGCTCCTCCCCTCGCCTCCTAGGAGCAGGTTCTCAGAGCTATCTGAAACACTTTCTCCTGGGTTTCTGTCCTCATTTTGCCCCAAATAAAACTTGACTCGTAACTCTCATGTTGTGCATTTAAAAAAAAAAATTCAACATGTATGTGCACTAACCTGGAGACCGTGTGAAAGATCTTCAGTAGAGGGCGGTAGATAGGAGTCCAGGAGGGTAATACAAACTATTAGGCTGCACAGGAGAGAATCCATCTCATTGATATGATCTTGCTCATGGTGAGTCATGAGCCAACATTTAGCTCTCCTGTTATATAGAAAGCTAACCTGGATGACATACAAGTGGAAATAAGGGAACTTGTATGTGGTAGTTACAAAATAGTTCAGAATGTTCATAAAGATGGGGGAGTTTGAATTGTTATGAAGGTTTGGGTTCAAGAACCCGCCATCTGATTGTGTTCTCTGGAACGATTCAGAGGAACTTCGTTTACTATAAGGAAGTGAGGAGCAGAGTGGTGAAGAGGCAAAGAGCTTTGACAAGCTTCATAGTTGACTGTGCTCCACAGGGCAGAGCTGACAGCAGAGATGCTGCCACTGGACCACACTTGTCAGTATCAATGCAAATGATAGAATCCTGGGACAGCAGAATCTGGATGGCAGCATTTAACCCAATGGCTATTTAAACCTTGAGAGTCGCTTGGACTACAAGGAGATCACACCAGTCAATCCTAACAGGAAGTCAACCCTGAATATTCATTATAAGAACTGTCGCTGAAGCTGAAGCTCCAGTACTTTGGCTACATGAAGCAAAGAGCCAACTCAGTGGAAAAGACTCTAATGCTGGGAAAGACTGAAGGCAAAAGGAGAAAGGGTCAGTAGAGGATGAAATGGTTAGATAACATCATTGACTCAGTGGACATGAATTTGAGCAAACTCCAGGAAATGGTGAGGGACAGAGGAGCCTGGCGTGCTGCAGTCCATGGGGTTGCAATGATTTGGACATGACTTAGTGACTAAACAACAACAACAACTGTTTAACCTATTAGCCTGTTTATCCATTCACTCAGCCCCCAGAGAAACAATGCTTTATCCAGAGTAAGGCTCCATTTTTTATACTGGTTGGTTGGAAACTTAGATGCTTTACTGAGGCAAAGTCCATATTGTGGGCTCAAACATTGCTCCCATCCCTGCCACCAAGGCCATTATTATCCTGAGTCCATTACATATAAGCACAACAGTGGTCAAGAAAAAGGAAGATTATCTGTAGGACAGTTCATCCTGTTCATTTGGATGTAAAGTGATTTCTCATTGGTGGATGCTCTCCAGTGGGCATTAAAATGATACACAAAGATCTGTAAATTTTATGCTGTCTCTCAGAGATCTATTCACATACTTTTTCCCCAGTCCTTCTTGGCACTGTTCTTCCAACCTTACCTCTTACAGATGTCTGCATGCATGCTCAGTCATTTTCGACTCTGTGCTATAGCCTGCCATGCTCCTCTGTCCATGAGATTTTTCCAGGCATGAATACTGGAGTGGGTTGCTGTTTCCTACTCCAGGGAAACCTTTCCCACCTAGGGATAGAACCCGTGTTTCCTGCATTGGCAGGCAGATTCTTTACCACTGTATCACCTGGGAAGCCCACCTGACCAACTGGCAAAACTATTGATCATGATCTAAAACCCTGTACTATATTGTATTATACCTTCCTGTCTTACAGGGTACACAACAAAGTCTACTGATGAATGGGATAGTTTGCTTTTACCTATGAACTTCATGGTCACCTCTGGGCAGATCTGTAATGAGAGTCTGTCCTCTTTTGCTGGGCACTATCACATCAAGCTTGAGTGAGGAGTGCTTCTTATCAACTAAGAATATTCACATTATATTGCTTGGTAAATGAGAAATAAACTTCTTTTGTGTATTATTCCCGTAAATTCAGTAGGGCACTTTTTTTGATCAGCTGTCTATAGGGCTTTTACTAATCTTTTATAATATTAATATTGACTATATAAGTATATGTATATGAATATATATATAATTTTAAACATTTATACTTTTATCCTTTTAAATTTATTTATTTTGTTCTTATTATTTGCCCAAAGATTTGGTCTTCATTCTTTAAAAGTATTTTCCCAGTTATAGAATAATTTTGGGGGGCTGATTTTGCATTAAAAAGTAACATGCTATTTATGTCACATGGAAGAACTCCACTGTCAAAATGGCATGAAAATTCTTTCATAGCTTAATCTATGCATATGTATTTGTGATGAATCAAGAGTTCAAGATTTTTCTGGTAAGTATACTCTTCATATTTGTATAGATTAATGTTTCTTTACTGTACCTTGATTTTTTAGCAAGGTGATCTGAGATGACACTTGTTACAAGAAGTCTATGGAACAAAGAAATAAGAACAGCATTCTTAGCAAAAAGAAAAAAGATAGCTATGTGAGGTGATGGGTGTGTTAGTTAACTTGATTGTGGTCATCATTTCACAACGTATGTGTGAGCTAAGTAGCTTCAGTCACGTCCAGCTGTTTGCGACCCCGTGGACTGTAGCCTGGCAATCTCCTCTGTCCATGGGGTTCTCCAGGCACAATACTGGAGTGGGTTGCCATTTCCTCCTCTAGGGGATCCTCCTGACCCAGGGATGGAATCCCTGTCTCCTGCGTCTCCTGTATTAGCAGGGGGGTGCTTTACCTCTAGCACCACCTGGGAAGCCCTCACAATGTATCTGTATATGAAATCACTATGTCATACACATTAAATATATTGCAGTTTTTTCAGTTATATCTTAGTAAAGCTTAAAACTGTTGTCCATTAAAAAAAGAATTTCTATTTTAAAAATAGTTACCATGAGATAACATAGTGAATGAACTGTTGGTGAACCATTGATTATTTTTCAGAGTGATATTTAAAGGTACTTGGTTAAAGGTACTAGGTTTCCCCTTTTATAATGTGATAGTTATAAAACATATTCACACATTTTTTTGACACTTCTCCCATTGATAGGTTGATTCTAATTTCCTTCCCCTTGATACAGACTATCCTTGCTGACTCTCTTTTAACACATGGGATGAGATGGAAATAATGGGAAGGACTTATGAGACCAGCTTGGAAAAGAGCTCGTGCTCCCATCTCTTCCTGGGACTCTGCCTTGTTCAAAATCTGGATGGATGAATCTGGCTGCGCTGAAGACCATACCATCCTGCTTGGGGTTAGTGAGCACACAATTCCCAAACACATGAGCGAATCCTCAGGTGATTTCAGCCTCTAAAACTGAACTTCCCCAACCCATGCTATGTGGAGCATGGATAAGTTATTCCCACTTATAGAATTCTAAGCCCAGAATATATCCTTGGTTATGTTTTGTTTGTTTGTTTGTTTGGTGGGAGGAGTTCTTTTGTGGCAATAGGTAGTCAGAGCAGATAATTCTTTAAAATCCCCAGTAACTCAGTCAATATGAAATGTTTGGCTTTCTTATTGGGAAAAAACAAAATGAAAGAAAAGAATCTTCCAAACCAGATTCAAAATTATCTACAATATCCAGTTATCCCCAAATCACTCTCCTTGTGACTATCATTCATATGTAAAGCAACTTGTGAAAACCTAAAAATAACAAATTGCAGTTTTCCAAAGTGAGAAAAACCACATCTACTTATAGTGCAGAAACAAATACATCAGCATTAGGCCATAGAACATTGTAGGTTGAAGATAGCAAGTGTGTCTATAAATCTCAAAGATAGTTAAGCTGTAGCACCAGGCTGGGAATTGCCTGTGCTGCTTCTAGTGAAAAAAGAAAAAAAAAGAGATGCTGTCTTTCACTTTGGATGAGCTTCAATGAGATAACACATAATGAGGGGCAACAGCTGAGGAAGAGAATGCCAAAGGGGAGGGGACTTTGAAATGGTTTTGATTTAATACAAGGCATGCACTATTAATAAAGAGGTTGAATGATACCTGTATGTTTTATAGGTTTATAAATTGGCTGTAGTAAAATATTTTACATCTTAGATCACTAGGTATTGTTTCAGCTTATTATGGGAGATATCTATCTAGAGTTGACTGAATTGTATTAATCTGAACCTAGTTTAATGATGCCTTAACATTTTTATGGGGGAATTTAATGTTTGCAATATCCATGTTCCTTACTTGAAAGTGTGACTTATAGGTTTCTCATCTTCCTTAAATTATGAAATCCTTCAGCTAATAAAGGAAAATGATTATAGTTTGCAAAAAAGGCAAAGTCATTTAACAATCCATATAACTGTCTATTGTAGGACTTTGCATAATAATTGTAATTTAGCTATTAAGGATTCTAAAGGCAGTTATCAGTCATACTCCACACTTCTGGGGGAATCAGGCAAAGTCCAGAGTATTGAAAGTATTTTAAATTCCTAAGGAAAAAAAAGCACACTGTAAATTGGGAATATACTCCATTGTGACAACATATGCCAAGCAAGTAAGAAGTTCATCATAGTTTTCAAATGTATAAACCACCAAACAGTATTTTACTTCTTTTGGATAGAGATATAATTATTATTAAGAATGGAGATATTAGTTCCTGTAAGGAAGGAATTAGCTGATAAAAAGTCAGTTGCAATGTGAAATTTGACCAACATTTTAGTTGGAAAAACTAAGACATAAAGAAATAAAAAAACAGAAAATGAAGAAGAGTAAGGAATGGAATTATTTGCATTATGTGGAAGTATGGTCATGAGTTACCTCTGTAGTTTTTAGATCACTTTTTAAGATTGAGTGTTTAACATCTCAGTTTTAGTTGTTTAGTCAACTCAGCTGTAAAAATGAGTATTAAACAACTAGAGGCATGAAAACATTTCAAAACGCATATTAAACTGATAATTTTTTCTAGATACAGATTTACTTTCACAGTAACAAACTATTTCAGTTTTCAAAATTTGGTGTTATTTCTATACATATTTGGGGTTAAAGTTTGATCTTGGTTGAAGACAGAAAGTTTAACTTATTCAGGCAACAATTATAAAGAAAATAACCAGTTGGTTGACATTTATCAGAAAATTTTGAGGTCATAAGTAAAAGAAATCTATGTTTTACTTATTGTTATTCTCCACAATAGGAAATGTTTTGAGCAAAACCTGCTCAAATATAGTTTAAAAATTATGGAATTAAGTCATTCCAAATACTATTTATTGTTCTCTTAGTAACATCTTTTTGAAGATAAACATATTCGTTGGTAGATTAAGACTAACACACACATATGTGTATTTTTGTATACAGGTATGCTATATAGTTATACTATATGTCTATATTTATCTCTCTCTAATGATTTTTTTGTTAGATATATTTAAATAAATTGAATTCACCTATAAAAAATATAAACCACCACAGCTTTAATGATTTTATCTTTACAGAATCACTATTAAATGATCATCTATCACAGAATTTTAATATTGGACACATATTGACATGCCTTATATAATCATAGAGATTTAATTGAAACATTGACTAGTTAAAAGGACCAAATCTACCATTTCACAATTTTCTGTTAAATTTCAATTTTTTAAATTAAATAATGACAGTTTGTAATAGCATTGAAGTTTCATATAACATAGGTCATGTAACAGAATTTCAGTGTTTCACTTAAAAAATTGAGAATAAAAATGAAAGATAAAATTGGAGCTATCTTTGTGCTACCTTCTGGGCTAAAAATGCACTTTGCCTATATTACCCTTTTCTTAAGTCCTAGTTTCACACAAGCTTTGCACAACCAGAAAAGAAACTATCTGTCCCTTCCCTCCATGAGAATGATTCTCTGAACCATACACATTATCTTATTACTCAGGACCCACTACCAACACCTATCTTTCTTTAAACAGTCACAGCTAGAGGAATGAGAAGCAACAGTTGCAAACTTTCCTCATCGGTTTTGCAATCATGGATAAAGGCAAACACAGATGAGGTCAAGATTTGGTTGTTGGAAGGAAGTGTTGGAGCAGGGGCTCAAAGGGCTGTGGTTTGGAACTATTCATGTATCAGTCAGTTCAGTTCAGTTCAGTCGCTCAGTCGTGTCCGTCTCTTTGCGACCCCTTGAATCACAGCACCCCAGGCCTCCCTGTCCATCACCAACTCCCAGAGTTTACTCAAACTCATGCCCATAGCATTTGTTAAAAACGGAAAAAAAAATTTTTGTCATGTTATCCATTATATTTCCCTTGTAATGAGAAGACAGCAAATTTGGGAACCACCCTCACCTCCATAAAGCATAGCCAAACTAAATAAATTCTGATTATGCATAGAATTTGGGACTTCCCTTAGAAGTCCCATAGAATTTTGGCTCAAGTAGTAAAAAATCCACCTGCAATGCGGGAGACACAGGTTCGATCCCTGGGTCAGGAAGGTCTTCTGGAGAATGGAATGGCAAACCACTCCAGTGTTATTGCCTGGAGAATTCCATGAACAGAGGAGCCTGGTAGCTACAGTTCATGGAGTCCCAGAGTCGGACACAACTCAACACAAGTTATACAACACAAGTTACAAGAGACTAACATGCACAGAATTTATGCTGAGATGGATACAAAAACCACACTTCAAATATGAGACGAGATAGCTACATTATCCCTTTCTAAAATAATGAGGATGATAAAGATAAGGATAAAAATGGAAGTATCATATGCTGGCAAACCAGACCATTAAAACTTTCTTCCTTTTATAAGCATCAAGAAAATTCGAACAGAACAGGTAAATGCCCCCACCATACATATACACTAATAATAATGGACTTCTGAAAATATTACTCAAGAATACAGAAATATTAATCTAAACTGGAAAAGTATTATCCAAAGATAATTTTTAAAATGAAAACTAAGTAGAAAGTCTAGGACAGACTTTAAAACCTTCATTTTAGGCAATGAAAGGTTAAACTGGCATTGCAAAAAATCAATTCAATGATGGTGATGTAAAACAAGAGGAGATCTTTAAGAATTCAAATAACAAATAAATATATTAAAAAGCATATGATGATATTAATAAATATTACTGGCATGAAAATTAGACTCTAACCTTGTAATACATGTTCCTTTACTATAAACTCAGAAATCTGTAGAACAGTCCCTATCCTTGTAGTATAAGGAAAGAGATACAATCCTAAATATCAAATGTGATTCAATGTGTTTCAGAAAAAATTACAGAGTCTCCCAGGAAGAAAAAGAAGGTAAAAATCAGTGGAAAAATTTAGCTTGCCTTAAATTTCTTTGCAACTATGTGATAGTTAGTTATGAGAAGTGGAATGTCTAATGAGGAAAACTTTTGCTAAACTTTAGTTATAAAGACAAAAATTCTGGTTGAATTAAGACAACTTCAAATGCTTGAAAAATGCTTGAAAAATATACTCGGTGTTACTGAAAGATTATCAATGTTTCAATTCCAATAAACAGAGAATAATCAAAATTAAGACTTTAAAACTAGAAGGCTAGTGTTAAGATTAATCATATGCATAAAATGATATGTGTGATATTATTTACCATCAGTGACCCTAAATGGGGAAGTCTAAACATCTAAGCTATTGCTAATCAGAAAAACAAACTATCTTAGGTAGACTTCATTAAAACAGAGAAACTTTTAAACAAGAATACTGTCTAAAGAAATGGTTAAAGTAATTATGGTATGTGAACTATATATATAATCACTTATTGAGTACATGCCAGGTGCATAGCACAGTGCTAGACAATTGAAATATATTTCATATAAATATATAAAGGATCCCTCCAGAGAAGATACTGTTGACTCACTTTACATAACTTAATCATATCATTTACATACCTCAACATAGACAAAAAGATTGATCTATTAGCTGAACTGGGATTCAGAAATGAATGTAGCTAGGTCTATATTGCTCTCTCTACCACACCACACTCCCTCAATACTGTTGTAAAACAGTCACACATTTAAAATCATATCTACAAATGGTTTTTAATTTGAGGGGAGATACCTGTGTTTTGATGATAAATGTAAAAGCAAGATACAAAAGTATAGGTAAGTATAATTTCATTCATGTACAAACGTATCTTTGAAAAATGATTGCAATAGAATATGCCAAATGATTATGAGCCCTTGATGATTTTTCTGTGATTTCCAAATTTTATATAAATAACATTAATTAATTCTGTAATCAAAGGACAAAGACTATTTCATATTCACAAATATTGGGCCTATTGGGTTGATTTGCATAGTCAAATTTTTGTATGGATTCTAAAAAATCTCTGTTTATCTTTATTTACTAATATCCATAGATTTTTATTTGTCAATCTAAATCAAATCCTAAATCTTATTAATCATGTTTATTAATTTTCTATTTTAATATAGATTACCACTCTAATTTTCTACAAGACCAGGCGTTATAATTTGGAAAATAAAGGGTATATACTTTTGCATTTTTTATTAAGATAATTTATGTACAATAAAATGCATGTATTTTAAATGCACAGTTCAGTGAATTTTAACAAAGGTATTCACCTGTGTTACTGCTGTCAGATCATGATATAGAACATTTCCATCATTCTGGAAACTGTCCTTATGCCCTTTTTCAAGCAATCTGTAAATGTTTGCCAGATTTTCATAAATGTTTGTGTAACTTCATAAACAATAGAAAGTACATGCGACCTTTAGGCAATAAATAGACCGCTATTACGTTATCTCAAGCTCCAGGAAAGTGGAGTTCTGGTGATTCACTTTCACTACCATCTAACTACAATCTTACTACAGTGTCTGGCATACAGCTGGAGCCCATAGAATGCTTACTGGATAAGACATTTGAATGCCTATTATATGGCAAGCACTGTGCTATTATACCCTGGTGGTTAGTTTTATTACAATATTCTTCGATCATAGAAACACACACTGTTAATAACTAGAAAGTGCTTAAAATAAAAGTACGAAGAACAAAAATGCTCTTAGTTCTCATGTCATTCTCAATCAGAGTTGTCAGTATCATTGGTTTAGTATACTTCTTTCATTCTTATCTTGCACTTACAAACATGAAAAAGTGAAAGTGTTAGTTGTTCAGTTGAGTCAGACCCTTTGCATCCCCATGTAACCCACCAGGCTTCTCTGTCCATGGAATTCTCCAGGCAAGAATATTGGAGTGGGCTGCCATTTCCTTCTCCAGTGGATCTTTCTCATCCAGGGATCAAACCCGGGTCTCTTATATTGCAGGCAGATTCTTTACTGTTTGAGCCACAAAGAAGCCTACTTAAAAACATAAAAATCATATATTCTTTTAAAAGACAAAATGATGTTTGTTGGTAATCTGTTATGGGTCAGGCTTTGTTCTTAGCTTTGGAGATGTAGCAGCAAACAAAATATATTAAATGCCGTGCCCTCATAAAGCTTATATTTTAAAAAGAAGAGACAATGATAAGCAAAATATGTAAATGCTACAGGATGTCAGGTAAAGTTGACTACATAAGGACTACCGAGAAAAACTAAGTAGCCAAAAAGAGCAGGCATGCCAGGGGAGTGGGAGGAAGAGGGATGGCTACTTCAAATGTGTGTTAGGTACTGACTTTTTGAGAAGATCTTTAGAGCAAAGATGGGAAGGCAGTAGTAAGGAGCAAAAAATTCAATAAAAAAATTTTTTTCTCTAGTTCAAAGCCCTGTGACTTACTGGGAGTTGGGACCAAGTGAATTGTGGTGGAAGAAGAAGTTACCTGTTGCCTTTCAGAGAGATGGCGGGTGGGAGGATGAGCAAGGGATGCAGGGCCCAGGCTTTTGTAGTTCTCCTTTGCACACAACCCTTGACCAGGCCACCGTGGGCCAAGGACTTCACCATGCCCTCAGCCAAGCCCACCTCCAGCTCCGCAGGCAGTGGCTGGGGTGCAACCCCCAGCACATCCACCACCACCAAGAGCCTCATCTGATCTTCAAGGACCAGGGTCCAGCTTGCACTGCGGTGGGTGATAGCTCTGCATCAGTCATAGGTGGGCCTACTGCATGAACTTGGAGCCACACTCTGTGACTTGTACTTCCTCCACCCTCTGGGGCTGTCTGACATGTCCACACAGCTGGTCCAGCCCTTTAAATGTCTTCCCACAGATCTGGCAGAGGTGGACCCTCCTGGCGGTGCCCTCCCCGTGGTGGTTGACCACGTGCCCCTCATCAGGGGCCCTTCTCGGTGTTGCGCTGCCTGCAGAACTCTCAGTTAGAGGCTTCTGGCTGGTGTGGGTGTCCTTGCGTTTGTCTGGGCTGCTTGGGTGCAGAAAGCCTGTACAGTTCTCAGGTACACGTGAGAATAGCCTTCTGGGTAAACGCATGGCTGCAGATCTTGCAGACACATGACCTCTAATTCCTGTGTTTGGCCTTAAGGTACATCTGCATTAAAAGTCCCCACACACATATAGACCCCACGGTGCTTAAAAGCCTGGTGCAGCCACAGTTCCCTTGGGACAGGAAGCACTTCACACAGTTGGGGCAGGTATGGGGCTTGGGGATTCGAGAAGCTTGATCCTGTAGCTTTGCCTGAACTGCTTCTTCATGAACTGCTGCAAACAGGAAGAATACTAGGAAAGCGCCTCTTCCTTGTGGAACGCCAAGGGTACCAACGGCCCCATCCTACAGCAGAAGGTCTCCTGGCTCTTCCGCCACGTGAAGACATGTTCCGATAGGTTCCTGCAACTTCCGGTTTTGTGCTTCAAGAGGCTCCGCTTAGGAAATTAACACTTTCCAAATTTAGGACACTCCAAGGATTTCTCCACAGTGTGTTTCCTGTTGGAACTTTTCGGAAGAAAAAGGACTGTGGGAGTTTTTGTTTCACTTGCTGTTTTAAGTGCCTTGAAGTAAAAATACTCAGTATGCCAAGGTGGCATATTTTGGGTAAGCTATTCTGATTTTCTTCAGATGGATACAGATGTCTTCGAAGATTATAAGGTTGTGTGCTTATTTCTGTGGGACACAGAAAAAATGTTGTGGGAATGGAGTGGGGTAACAGCACTTAGAATGAAGTGCATGCCTATGTGCTAAGTCTTTTCAGTCATGTCCGCCTCTTTGCGACCCAATGGACTGAAGCCCACCAGACTCCTCTGTCCATGGAATTTTTCAGGCAAGATATTGGAATGGGCTGCCATGCCCTCTGCCAGGGGATCTTCCCTATCCAGGGACCAAACCCATGTCTCTTACGTCTCCTGCATTGGCAGACAGAGTTTTTATCACTAGCACAACCCGGGAAGCTCTAGAATGAAGTATTTCAAGCCTGTCTAAATAAGAAAAATATCCCCTCTACCACATGAGATCTGACCTGAGAGTCAGGCTACGACAGCAATCAGGGGGAAGACGATGTGTAATGTGTGGTATAGGATGTTTGGCCTCCATAGTTGTGAAAAATATAAAGAAATTCATGAAGTGTACAGGGGATCTGGTTAGAATTACCAAATAAATTTGTCTAACATACTATTTTTTTCTTTTTTTTTCATTTATTTTTATTAGTTGGAGGCTAATTACTTTACAATATTGTAGTGGTTTTTGTCATACATTGACATGAATCAGCCAAGTATTCCCCATCCCGATCCCCCCTCCCACCTCCCTCTCCACCCGATTCCTCTGGGTCTTCCCAGTGCACCAGGCCCGAGCACTTGTCTCATGCATCCAGCCTGGGCTGGTGTTCTGTTTCACCCTAGATAATATACATGTTTCCATGTTGTTCTCTCGAAACATCCCACCCTCGCCTTTTCCCACAGAGTCCAAAATTCTGTTCTGTACATCTGTGTCTCTTTCTCTGCCCTGCATATAGAGTTATCATATTTTAATTCAGAATCTTATATGTTTATAGTTGTTTCACAAATACCTCACCATGCAAATTCCTAATCCTTTATCTCATTTTAGGATAAGAGATGTGTGAGCATGCATCTGGAATTATGAAGACAGATGGAGTGAATGCATTTTGCAAAGGCAGGCTCCATCTGACTCACACATGGATGGGAAACCATCTTAGTAGTATGCACTGGCATAGATATGTCTCTGGACTTTGTAATCCTCTTATTTTATTATCATGCTTGTTTTTGTTTTAAATGCATTAAAATGCCTTGCATTTTTATTTCTAAACATCTAATGTAAAAGTCATATCTCACATTGCTCCTTTAAAACACAATTAGAAAAGCATTTCTGAGATTATCATTCAATTTATTACATTTCAGTGCTATTTTGTTACTTGTGCCATAGGAAGCTAATAGGCCTCATGAACTGTATCTGGAATACGAGTTGTACAGCTAGCATATTCCAACCTCTAAATGCCTTTCATGTCAGCATGAGAGATACGATCAGGCATTTGAAAGCTCCGGCCTATTTATAAAGATACCATCAAAACCTGCCTGATGTAGCTGACTTATGAATCAATTATCTGAACTACACCAAGTGATGTATCTATTCTGAAATTTAGAGTCATATATTTGAAGCTAAACTACAAACAGATAAACTATTCAACAGCCTATCGTGATTCTTATCTTCATGTCTATATCTGTCAAACGTGGGGAGAAAAAAAAGGCAAAATCTCACTGATTTTACTGAGAAGAGTTAAAAAAAAATAAACCACATGGATACAAATTCTCTCTCTCTCTTGCTCTATTTCTCTCTCTCTAACACACACACACACACACACACACCCCTAGCAATCAAATTACTTATGACTTGAAAAATGAAAACACAGATCAAAAAGTAAAATTTAAATAAAATTAAAAGCATGCAAGGGATGGCTCATTGTAAAAGGGGAAAATAATGATTAATATTACTTCTCTTAAATTTTGTATCTTACATGAAATGGATGAGTATTTCAGTAAATAGAAATGTCATTGTTATGGCAAAACTTACAAAGCTACTAGTTGCGTAAAAATGAGTTATGTTTCATCCCAGATGTTGTTGAAAATAGGCCAAACCTAAGAGATGGGGTTGGGCGGAGTGGGGGGGGGCATCCCTGGTGGCTCAGATGGGAAAGAGTCTGTCTGCAATACAGATACTGCTGAAGATGCAGGTTCAATCCCTGGGTTGGGGAGATCCTCTGGAGAAAGGCATGGCGACCCACTCCAGTAATCTTGCTTGGAGAATCCAATGGACAGAGGAGACTAATGGGCTACAGTCCATAGGGTCGCAGAGTCAACCATGACTGAAGTGAGTTAGCACAGCACACTGCACAAGAGATGGATGTCCTTTTCTGCTTTGTTTTTAGGTGATATTTCATAAGATATTATATTCTATTTCAAGACTTGCTCTTCATTTCTGAAATTAATTATCTCAGTTTTACTGCTTTGCCTGGTGTTCAGATTTCAGATATGTTTTATTCATGCTGATCATATTCCTGAGAAACACATGCACTAGGATGACAAAGTATTACTTTAAACTGAGGACATGTAGTAACTTCTAACTACTCAATGAGTTATCGTCTCAGTAGGAAAATCTGTTTTAAGAGACCAAATTAGATTCCATACATATGTATAGAATCTAGAAAGATGGTACAATAAGCCTGTTTTCAGGGCAGGAATAGAGACACAGACATAGAGAGCCAACATGCGGATACAGGGGGAAGGGGAGGGTGAAGAGATAAATTGAGAGGGTAGGACTGACAAATATACACTACCGTATGTGATATGGATAACTAGTGGGAAGCTGCTGCCCAGGGAGCTCAGCTCAGATGAAGGAGATGGGTGGGATGCCGGAAAGGTGGCGGGTGGGATGCGGGGAAAGGTGGCGGGAGGGAGGTTCAAAAGTGACGGGATAGATGTACACCTATAGCTGATTCACTTGCTGTACAGGAGAAATTAACACAACATTGGAAAGCACTTATGCTTCAACAAAAATGAGAGACCAAATTAACATCAGAAGTTTGCTATTCTGTATAGAATTAAACTAAACTCAACATTTGATTGCTTCCGTGGAGAACAATGACTTCTAAGGTGAGTTAAAAAAAAAAAAAGAGGAAGTTAGGCAAAAAGTGCTGAAAAGGGCCTTTGTGTAATTCAATACAATGCAAAGTTTCTGAAGTTGTGTTTCCTCATCAGAATCTCTTGGGGTTAGGAGAGGTGAAGGAGGTAAAGTTAATTTAAAAATCCAGAGTCCTGAGACCCACCCTGGATTCACTAAATAAACATCTGTGGGTATATGATAAGAATCAAATTGAATATACTTTTTAGTAATTCTTGGCACACTCAAGCATATCTTTTAACACGTGAGATATTTCTAGTTCATCATGCTGTTTCTATTTTGTCATGGATATATTCAGATTTTTGTAAATATATGTATGCAAAAATTAATATTTGATAGATATATTTTTGTCCATAATAACACTGTGAAGGCATAATGGTGGAAAACATTTACATGCATGGTTTAAGAACATAAAAGTCAAAGTGAAAGTCCCTCAGTCATGGCCAACTCTGGACCGCATGGACTGTAGCCTGCCAGGCTCCTCTGACTATTGAACTCTCTAGGCAAGAATACTGGAGTGGGTAGCCATTCCTTTTTCCAGGGGACCTTCCTGACCTTGGGATCGAACCCAAGTCTCCTGCATTGCAGGCACATTCTTTACCATCTTTACCACCAGGGAAGCAGATCAAGTGGCATACTTTTGTAAAACTCTTTGCTGAACACAACCATAAAAGAAATGAACAACTACTATAGTTGCCACCAAATAAACTCCATCAAGCAATAATTTAGCTGTGGTCTTGAAATAAGACTGGCTTTATTATTAATGTATATTGGTATATATTATTAATGTGTATTATTAATGCATATTTCTTTAAGAATTGAGGACTTGGAATTAAAGAACAGAACAGATACTCAGAACTCATTTAATCTATATATTCACTGAATTTTAATTAAAATCTTATATACTACTTGCAAAAAAGTACTCTTGTGGTAGCTACTGTATGCATTTTCTAGTTTATGGTTTCATACATACCAGGACCCAACAGATTCAGTACTCCCTTTAAAAGAATAGCTTGATATAAGGGTCATTAGCTGTACAAGGAGGAAGACATAATGAGTTACATAAGCAACTGCAAATTCTAGATAAAGAACAGATGACATGCTTGTGTGCAGTTACTCACATAGCAATAAGAAACCCTGGGCAATCTCTTACATTTCTATTGACCGAGGTCACATTTAGGGCAGCATATGGATGTACTTCTGCCTGCAAAAGGGAATTGTGTCAACTATAGTATAGAAGAGAAGGGATTAGGAAAATAGATACCAAAGCACATGACACCTATTCTCTCACTGGAAACACAACTAATGCTAACACAACATCCATTGGGCTTCTCTAGTTGATGAGCTGTCTTGAAGTCAATTTCTGCATCAACTTACACTCAAAAGAGTCACCAATTTGAAGTATGCAAAGCACTGAAAAGCAATTTACATCTTCACTAAATGTCTCAAATAAATGGCAAAAGAAATTACATCACATGTAAAATCCACTTACCTTTGCTAATCTCCCCTTTCTGTACTAAATATTACAGAAGTCCTCCCCCTACAAATCTTTGTAATTCCATCTACAAGAGAAGTCTTTTCCTCTCTCAAAACAGTAATTCCAACTTGGTAATATTATCTCCTCTTTCTTTTGCATTATTTTATAGACTGGTTTAATCATCTCCTGACTTCTTCCATTATCACAAATAACAGTTTCAGCTACAAATCTCCTTATAAAGTAGAGTTAGGGAAAAAGTTTGCTATTGATCTGTGTTACACTAATGACTTAAAAATTCCTTGGGAGTACAGAGGAGTTTTCTTGTTTCCTCTTCAATTCTTTTTTCTTTCCTTTCCCGGGGGCTTCCCTGGTGGCTCAGATGGTAAAGCGTCTGCCTGCAAGGCGGGAGACCTGGGTTCGATCCCTGGGTTGGGAAGATCCCCCAGAGAAGGAAAGGGCAACTCACTCCAGTACTCTTGCCTGGAAAACCCCATGGATGGAGGAGCCTGGCAGGCCACAGTCTGTGGGATCTCAAAGAGTTGGACACGACTGAGCAACTTCACTTTCTTTATTTTCTCTCCTTTTTCTCTTTTTCTTGTTATGTCCTCTTTAATTATTCATTTATTTCTGTAGAAGTCAGGAAAGTTTTCACAAAGTGAAATACAAATGAGCCATTTTTCTAGTACCTTCCTAACACATAAAGTCAATAATCCTTAATATGATCTACAATACTTTCTATATTATCTGCCTGTGTCAATCTGTTGGACCTCATCTAGTTACATATAAAAAAAATAATAATCTTATTTATTTATTTTTTACTTCTCTGGGTCTTCATTGCTGCACCGGCTTGTCTTTAGTTGCGGAGAGTGGGGGCTATTCTCTAGCTGCTGTGCCAAGGTTTCCCATTGCAATGGCTTCTCTTGCTGTGGAGCATGGGGCTCAATGGGGCACGGCCTTCAGTAATGAGGGGCCTGGGTCTCAGCCGTGTGGCTCATGGGCTCAGTAGTTGTGGTTCCCAGCCAGGCTCAATAACGGTGGCACGTGGGCTTATGTGTCACGTGGTGTCTTCCACGATCAGGGATCCAACCCGTGTCTCTTGCACTGGCAAGTGGATTCTTTATCACTGAGCCACAGGGGAAACCTCAAAAAGGCACTCAGAAGGATTGCAGTTAATTCTTGGTGTTAATTTGGATGACGGTCTATACTGTAATCATATGAGACGACCAAATATATCTGAAGCACTCTTTCTCTTAATCTCTCTCTTTCTCCACCTCCTTCTCTTAGGTCACTCCTAACAGATGTTTCTAAGCACTAAAATGGATTACATATGAAACGGATAGAAGTGATGTGAAAAAAATAAAGTCAGTGGACTGGGGGATCTATCGTGCTGTCTTAGAAGTTTGTGAAGATAATGTAGCTGTTTTTAGGCACTCATTCTCTTCTCCTTTAAAGCTTTCCATCTTCTTCTATTTGTTTCTGTTACTTTTACATTTAATATGCATTGAGTGGGAAAATTTAGATACACCTGCTTTTCAAATTAAAGCTTCACACTCAATAGTGTCAAGACTTATGGGAAGGAACTAAACTTTATTACTTGCAATTGTCACATCTTGAAAATGAAAATAAAAATGTCTATTTTATGAAATTGGAAATGAACTAGCATATTTAAAGCACTTAGTGTACCGTACAGCAAGCAAAACCCAGTCAATAAATGTTTTTTACATCTCCGTCTACTTTTCTTTCCCTGGAAGTGTTTAGTATCAGGAAGTTACGTGAAAGGGAGTGTTTTTTAGTGAATTGCTTGTTCTGAAGGCCTTCACATTTTGAGCTTTGGTGTAATAGTAAAGTACCAAATTTATTCTATAATGGGGGATTCTAGAATGTTTATGCTGGTAGAATTGAGATAGAGTTTCTTTTAGTAAGTTGTAGCTGTGTTGTGCTGTCACTTCAGTCATGTCCAGCTTTTTGCAACCCTAATGCCTATAGCCCGCCAGGCTTCTCTGTCAATGGGATTCTCCAGGCAAAAATACTGGAGTAGGTTGCCATGTCCTCCTCCAGGGATATTCCTGACCCAGGGGACCAACCTGCATCTCTGCACTGGCAGGCTGGTTCTTTACCACTAGCACCACCTGGGAAGCTGCAAGTCATAGTTGTGGGAGAGGATAATATAGTGGAGTCTTGAACAACAGCAAGGGTTAGAGGTGCCAATATCCTGTGAAATAAAAAATCCATGTATAATTTTACAGTTGACTCTCTGCTTCCAAGGTTCCACATCCATGGCTTCAACCAACTGTGTTTCATGTAGTACTGTGGTATGTACACTATTGAAAAAAATCTGCATATAAGGGCATCTGTGCAGTTCAAATCTGAATTGTTCAAGAGTCAACTCTACTTGAATATTTGGCTCTATTAGTTACAAAACTTCTGTCACTGTATTATTGGCAATAGAATCATTTAAAAATATAATCATGGAAAAAGTGAAACATGATTTCCAAATCCTTAACTGGCTATAAAGTATCAACATGTGAAGATCACAATTTTACCATAAACACAATGATGCTTTATATACTGTGTTAGATATCAGAAGAACCATTTATCTCTATATCTAATAAAACTTCATAACTAGTAATTGCAGTTGTTAAGTAATTTTTTAATAGTAAAAGCTTTACAATAACAACTGATGCAAATCATTATCAATTTCTCTGTGATTATTATAGTTTCCCTAATAATCTGCACTCTATCAACATAGATTAGGCAGCACTTTAAAGACCAGCCTCAATAATTTTGGTTTCACAAAAAGATGAGAAAAAGCCAGATTTAATTTCATGGGGTCTCAGAGTTGCAAAGTAACACCAAAGCTCTCAGACAAAAGATATAAACAGATAATAATGTATATAATTTTGAATGTGACTCTTTTCCTGTTCTAAAACTATCTTTGGGAGCTTACTTCATTAATATTTGTTTACAATCATCTATTGGTGGCTCAGTGGTAAAGAATACACCTGCCAACGCAAGAGTCGCAGGTTTGATCCCTGGGTAGGGAAGATCTCCTGGAGGAAATGGCAACCCACTCCAGTACTCTTGCCTGGGAAATCCCATGGACAGAGGAACCTGGCAGGGCTACAGTCCATGAGGTTGCAAAGAGTCGAACGTGACCTAGTGAATAAAACAGCAAACAACATTTTTTTAAACTTAGATTTCAAAGTTAAATAGAATAACACCTAGAAACTCAGGCAGTTGCACAGCAGACTTACTTAATTGGTTATGGTTTATGTTTATTATCCTAGGGATGTACTTATGAGAAACATAAAAATACTCCCAGAAGGAAAGCCCAAGATGCACTAGTGATGCTTCAGATATATTGTAAATGTTGTCAAATTTAGACAAATACTGACAGTTTAAAACAATAGTGATAATAGGTCAATTGAATAGATAAAAGTTCAAAACATAACTAAAATTCTAGGAAAGACCATGACTTTTTCAGAAGAAGATTAAAGAAAATAATTAACTTTATAAATTGTTAAGTTACAAATGCATTTATATATTTCTACCATGGGAACTTTTAGCTCTGATTGAGATAGTGTAGTTATCAGCAGATGAGCATTCCTGTCTAGTATAGAGAAACATAAAATACATACAATAAAATAAATAAAATAAAATACACAGCACATAATTCAATACAGAAGAAAATCAGAAGGAAATTGAGAGTTCCTAAGGTCAAAAGAACTAAAGAAAATTCTGGAAGAAAAAAACTTGGACATAAAAGACGTCTTCTGCCACACTTATAACCTAGAGGCATTTGCTAAACCGTTCTCAACAACAAATTCTGAGTTTGACTGGTTTGAAGTAGAAGAAGCATTTATGGCTAAAGCGCCCGTCCTTGGCCCTACACTGCAGTTAAGGGTTTTTTTTTTTTGCATAATCAAATGACTCAACCTAGTCAGAGGCTTAGTCACTTCAGTTGTATCTCTTTTGTGACCTCGTGTACTGTAACCTGCCAGGTTCCTCTGTCCATGGGATTTCCAAGGCAAGAATACTGGAGTTGGTTGCCATTTTGTACTCCAGGCCATCTTCCTGATCCAGGGATTGAACCCACATCTCCTGTGGTTCTGCATTGGTTGGAAGATTCTTTACAACTGAGCCACCCAGGGAAGCCCCCACCCTCTGGAAACTCAGAGTCTTATTAAAGAGACATTAAAGGGAACTGAACTTTGGAGAAGCAACTGAGAACAACCTATCTGCTCAGAATTTTTCTCCTTCAAGGATACCTTCCAATGACTTGTTGCTGTCATCTTGTTAGGTCAGCACAACTATCCTTTCCAAGTTTTCTTGTAACCCCAGTACATCATACTTTTATTTCTAGTCACAGTTCTTCAGTAACCAACTGTGTATTTAGAATGCTCTGATACTGTGCAGAATAGAAACACCTTGAGAGTAACCACAAATTATCATACTCCCTTCTGGATATCAGGGCTTCCCAGGTGGCACGCATGTTAAAGAACCCACCGGCCGATGCAGGAGACATAAGAGATGTAGGTTCGATCCCTGGGTAGGGATCCTCTGGAGGAGGGCATGGAGACCCACTCCAGTATTCTTGCCTGGAGAATCCCACGCACAGGGGAGTCTGCCAGTCTCATGGGGTTGCACAGTTGGACATGACTGAAGCAACTTAGCATGCACACAGGCATCTTGATATCAATTATTGCAACCAAGCATTGATGCAATTAATAGGCTCAATAACATCACCTCAATCAGGAGCATTTCTGATTCTTCCCAAAAGCATCTTTGTAGGAAAATGATGATTTTCTCTCTTTCCTGGATTCTAAACTCAGGGACATAACTCACCCTTATTTATCTGGGAAGGGAACACATTAAGTGTTGCATACACTTCAGAAAAGTGACTGACAGGCATGAAAATTAAACTGTAATATATCTCTGGATATGTTCACATCTGTGTTCACGCACACTACTTGCATTAAATAATAAATACCAAACTTGTTTTAGTGTTGTAACTCCCATTTTATAGGTAAAGACACTGAAGTTCAGAGTTAGTACTCTTGTGATAAGAAAAAAAAAATCACTTAAATTGTGTTGCAAGTAGTGAAGCAGCAATTAGAACTTCAATCTTTCTGACTTCCAAATCTTGTTGCCTACTTCAGAGGAATTCACTTATAGCTGTGTTCTTTATTATGTTCCATCAGCGTAATTTTATTTATAGTAATTTCTTGTCTTCAGTTCAATTCAGTTCAGTCACTCAGTCATGTCTAACTTTTTGTGACCCCATGGACTGCAGCACACCAGTCTTCCCTGTCCATCGCCAACTCCCGGAGCTTGCTCAAACTCATGTCCATTGAGTCTGTGATGCCATCCAACCATCTCATCCTCTGTCGTCCCCTTCTCCTCCCACCTTCAGTCTTACCCACCATCAGGGTCTTGTCTTACTTGAGCCTATAGATACCATTTGGGAAAGTATTTCTTCTAGAGTTGCCCTGACAACGGATACACTCTCAATATCAACTATTTTATCAAGCTGTCTTTAATATGTCAACAGAACAAATCACAAACTATTTTTTTTAACACAAAACTAAATAATTTAAAAAATGCTATTGTAGAGAACCTGTCTTAAGTAGCTGTTGGCATCATTTAATGTGTTAAATGACAGTAAATATTAATCACTAAAACAAATTAATTGCAGAGTTTTGCTAATAAGAATTTGAAGTTAATTTCCCTAACTGGAGTTTGAAGCTAGAGAAATGAATTCCTGGTTTCTAGTCGCAGTTTCCAACTCTGATATTTTAATATGATGTCTTCATTCATGAGGGACCAGAAGATAGATATGGCATTCTCTAGGCATGAATTGCTCTCCTTGGACACAGTTTTAATATCACACTCCATGAGAAAGGCTAATTTTCCTGTTGGGAAGTTAGGAGACAGTATTGAAATGATTTTCTATGGGATAGAAACACATTTTATATAGTTTTATTTGTGCCAATTTTATATATGATGATTTTGTTGGTGCTTGAATGTGTGTGTGTCTATGTCAGAAAATTAGAAAACTATTTAAAGTGGAATGTACTGGTCTCTTCCAACCTGGATCTGACCTTACATAAGTGTATACTGATACAGGGAAAAACATATGGCCACTAGGTAAAGTTTAACTTTAACTAGGGAAAATATTAATGAGATGTTCTGAAATATGCATTTACATCTAAATACCTGTATAGCAGTTATTCTGTATATACATGTGTGTGTATGTGTGCGTGTGTGTGTATGTGTGCATGCCTGTGTGTGTTCATCTGCTCAGTGATGTCCAACTTTTTGAGACTCCATGGACTATAGCCTGCCTGTTTCTTTTGTTCGTGGAATTTTTGGGGCTAGGACATTAGAGTAGGTTGTCATTTCCTCCTCCAGGGGATTGAACCCTCATCTGTTGTGTCTTCTGCATTGGCAGGTGGATTCTTTAACATTGTGCGACCTGGGAAGCCTATACGCATGTGTACATATATAGAACTGTCTTTATTTTTTTAAATTAGTTTATTTATTTTACTTTACAACATTGTATTGGTTTTTCCATACATTGACTTGAATCCGCCATGGCTGTACATGTGTTCCCCATCCTGATAGAACTGTCTTTCTATACAATACTCAAATCAGTCAAAAACTTTCTATTTAACAACTTTACTAATTCAAAATGTAATTGGAATCAGAAGTAAAACAAAGAATTCTTTCAAATATATATTTTAAAAAAATCACAAATTCGTGAACAGTAAAGTATGCCGTCCCCTTTAAGCACACTATTTAGATGACCTCATGTTGCTGGTTAGCTGCTGGTACTTTGAAGTACAGGGAGCAAAAATTTGCCACCCCAAATGATGTCTCTTTGGCATAAGAATTAATTTAGGCTGACTTTTTTGAAGGCCCCAAAGACTCAGGAAGAAAATTAGGCTTTCCCTTGTAATGGTCAAAAGAATGTATTTAGAAGACAAGGTTTAGGATGGGAGCTTCATCAAACAGCTCTATAGCCTGAACTAGGTGTGGAGGAGGAAGTATTTGCAAAGTATGTTAAAATTCCTCTCTGCGGGACTTGTGCCACTAAAATAGTGTCATGATCTGAAGGATTAAAATCAATCTTAAATGTTATCAAACCTTACTATTGAACACTAGGTATTTGTTTAAAAATTTTAGAGATGCTAAATTTTGTTTCTCCTCACATCCAATTAAGGGGCTCAGGGGTAAACAATCTTCCTGCCAATGCAAGAGATACAGGAGACACAGGTTCAATCCCTGGGTCGGGAAGACCCCTTGGAGGAGGGCACGGCAGCCCTTCAGGCAAGTATTCTTGTCTGAAGAATCCCATGGACAGAGGAGCCTGGCGGGCTAACAGTGTTGGGGGTTGCAAAGAGTCAGACATGACTGAGCCACTTAGCACGCAGACACACATGCTCATTGGATTAAAATTCAAAATATGATTCATCTTTTTTTCAGTAGTCACTGCATAAGAATTTGAAGAACTTGGAAAACAAGTTATTTTCCACAGTGTTAAGCTTAACGGGGATATAGCACATTCCAATATTTCTAATTAAACTGACAGAATAGGAGATGATAGCATCTGTTTTTTTTTTTGTAATAAAACCTATTGATGTGGCTGACCTGAATGCTTCTTATCTGTAAAAGACAACAAATGAAGATAAGCAGAGTTAAAAAGGAGGAAAATGGGAAAAGACGTCACCACCAAATAGCTAAGTCTATAATTCCAATATTAATTATCTTCTACAAATATTTTTCAAAAAAACTTTAATTAATAAGCACTAGTTCAATATGAATTTTCCAGGGTGTTTAAGAGATATTGAACATAGATATAAAATGTGCTGCTAAAGTTTCTTTTTCTTTCCAAAATACACTCAGGTAAGATTTTATTCTCTTTAATAAAGCTTACCTCTTAAGTCACAACTAAATGAAAATTTTAAGCCATTTGTACCAATTAGAAATTTTAAAATTCAGGTGTTTTTTTGGTGTCTGTAAAATAAAAATGAAAAGCCTCTGTGAATGACTAGACATTTGTCAGTTACGTGCAATAAGAACAAAGGAGTTACCTTGTGTTTAATGTCTAAAACTAGGCCAATGAAATTACACTAAAGAAATAAATAAGACTAGAGTAAACTACCGCCCCCCCCCACCCCCGCCTCCCAGCAAACAGACACATGGTTTCCAATGCTTGACATTACAGGAGAGATTTGTGGGATGCAGAAACACATGTTTCTAAGAAAGCAGTCTTTCCTCCAGGCAGGGACTGGGATCCCTAACTATCTTCAACTTCTGCAGTTTGACTCTAAAATGGCAGCAGTGTCAACAGATGTGTGGACACAAAAAACACATTGAGAGCTGGTCCTTTGAAACAGCCCAGAAGTAAATTAAGCATGAACGATATAACGTTGCTTAACTGGTAATTTGTGACAACCAGAACCAAAAATTACATCCAGGCTGGGCAGGCAGCACGTGCGCTTGCTTCTCTGTAATTATGCTGTTTATATCTTATCATCTTTATCTTCTTTTGTGGCTGAAGGAAATGTTCCACTTAGTATTTGTATTCCTTTTATTTCTAGAAGGTCTGCGTTTTGTTTGTTTTCCATGATGTTTAATTTGGACATAATATTGTCTCATCTTTTGACCTCTGGGGAGGCTTATTGCAAGCAAAACAGTATTTGGTGTTTATGCAAATAATGCGAGGGAAGGTCTGCCACTAGGGGGAGAACAAACGCAGTTTTGTGTGAACCAAGGAAAGAGGAAGGGGACTCACTTGTTCTGAGCATCTACACTCTCTGGACCTTAAGAATTGACATGTGTGTGTGTGTGTGTGTATATATATATATATATATATATATATATATATACTTCTCTGTGGCTCAGACAATAAGGGATCTGCCTGCAATGCAAGAGATCCAGGTTCTATCCTTGGGTTGAGAAGATCTCCTGGAGAAGGGAATGGCAACCCACTCCAGTATTCTTGCCTGGAAAATCCCATGGACTGAGGAGCCTGGGGCCTGGTGGGCTGGTCCATGGGTTATAAAGAGTCAGACATAGCTGAGCAACTAACACACACACACACACACACACACACACACACACACACACAACTATGTAACTCTTAACAGTAGCTTTGAAGGTAGGATTTCTGTATTTAATGATAGCCTTTCTAATACCCACAAATGTTGGGATTGGCTCCAGAAGATAGAATTTGCAAGCCCTGGAGCCAGAATTTCAACCCAGGTTTACATCCTAGCTCCCCAGTAGGGGGTGCTGATATTTCCTAATAATACAAGGGAAGGGTTGAAAAAAAAAGTTATATCAACACTGGAAAGAATTCTTGTTATCCCCAGCACTTTCTTACACTCCCTCTTGCACCCACACAAAGACATAGACACACAAAGATCAAAGGTTCTCAGGGTGACAGACCAGAAATCGCCAGAGGTGGGATCAGGGAATCCACCTGCAAGACTGCCTGGCCAGAGGTCTTGTACTGTGGGTGTCTCACTCCAGCTGGAAAAGGAGTAATTATCACTGAAAGTCAGAGTGGGGAGAAGCAGGGGTGGAGATGAAGATACACTTTCCTTTCTGCAGTTGTGAGAAATGCAGAGATATTTTTTATAATTGAAGACCTGGATGCATTTAGCTTCCTTTACACTGCACGTTTTTTTGTTTGATATAATATTGCCTGTAATCTTGCTTTAACAATGCCTATATATGTGTAGTTTAGGGCTGTTTGAAAAGGCATTTTTCCTAGTTTTCTGGGTTGAATTCAATGTTAGGTGAGGTCGTATATTAAATCATGTTATCAGCTACTAACAAGGCTTATATAACCCTTACTGTATTAACATACCAAAGGGTTTTATAAAATATTTCATTTACTTATTTATTTGGCTGACCTGGGTCTTAGTTGTGGCACATGGGATCTTCAGTCTTCACTGTGGCATGTGGAATCTTATCCCCTGACCAGGGATCCAACCTGGGCCCTCCTCACTCCCGGAGTGAGGAGTCTTAGCCCCTGGACCACCTGGGAAATCTGCAAAGACTCTTTCTTTTAATCTTAATGCATGAAAGATATAAGGATGTACTTGACACCTTATATTTGACATTTGATGAATGTCTCAATTGCTAACTTATTTTTCCCTATTCTGTACCATGCTGAACTACAAGGGCTTTTCTATATATTGATTATAACCAGAATTATTTTTGTTATGCATAAATTACCAAGATAAGGAACTAATTCTAGTGCCCTTTCTTTAGAGTTCAAAAGCAGCCTGACACTTAGATCAGCTATCCTAGCAGTTCAAACAATGATCAAAAAAAATTCTGATCTCTTGTTTTATAGATTAAAAATAAAACAGCTATTTTCAGGAAATGTATATGTGACATCACTTTTATAAAGTGTTACCAAGGCAAATGTTTAAGAATATATGTAACATTTATAATACTTCTTTTAACTTGTAAGGAAAAAGTTTAATTAAATAAAGAAAAGAAGAATGTTCTGTTTATTCTCTTGTCTTCCTAGACATCTGGAATGTGCATATCAAATTATATTATAAAAATGCTAATGAAGTGAAAAACCCCTCTAAAGCAGAGCACAGACACACACACATTTGTTGTTGTTGTTAAAAAGTGAGTCCTAGCAGATTTCAGGTTTTTTTATTTCAAAAAAAATTTAACCCAAGATTAATTTCAGTAGAGCAAGATATGAGTAATCTCTACTATTCACTGGCTAGGATTCAGTAGGCAAGGCTTTAAGGTTGTATAATAGCCCTGATGCTTAAATACAGGTAACCTTTTAAAAAACATGAATAACCTTTAAATCAAGTTTATTTTTGGAGTTTTATTGCTGTTCTTGTGATAACCACATTGTTGTTCTTGTGATAATCACATCTTAATGGTCATGAAGCCAGAGTTAAGTGCTGCTAGGTGTACTTGGCACTTAGAGTAAATTATCTTATCAGCACCTATTCCTCTTCCCGTGTCCCGTCCTGCGTTGTGCAGAGGTGAAAACCTAAAGACTACATTTTCAAAACTATCTTGTAGCAAGAGTTCTGGATGTAATTTGGGTTCTACTGATCATGCGCACTCATGTAAGACTTGAATTCAGAGCTGACCTAAGTGGAGAGGCCAGGCACCAATCTGGCTGGAGAAGCAGAGCCTGTAGCCAGCCCTTTGGATGGAGCTTCTTTATTCCTGGATCACAGAAATTTGTGTGTTCCCCAAATCAACAATTACAGAGTAGCTCTCTCACCTCTAGATTCCAGCTAAGGTTTTGTGATCCTGAAGTCAGAATTTGGGAAAGTGGTGTCCTCCTTTCATTTCCTGATTTTGTCACAGGCAGTTTAGTGGTCATTTCTATGATGTGATTTTGGAAGTATTCAAGAAGTCCCAAAATTGATTTTGTTAGTATTCAGTTCCTTTTAAGTACCTTTTGTGCATGAAATGCCTACTGCAGTTTGTGGTAGCTGCCACCTGGACCCCAAATGATGGTGTTTTCACAAAATGATTGAGTGATAAAATGAGAAAAAAAAGTGAAGAATTTCTGAAGACCTTTGCAAAAATTACATATTAGGACCAGAGTATCAATTAGAGAGTGAGAGGGAGAAGGATGAAGAGATTGAGAGAGAATTCCGATATCTGGGAACAAGAGTAGAAGAAGGGAATCTATCCCTAGTGTCTCAGAGGTAAAGAATCTGCCTGCTGTGCAGGAGACATGGGTAGACGTGGGTTTGATCCCTGACTCAGGAAAATCCCCTAGAGGAGGGCATGGCTACCCACTCCAGTATTCTTGCCTGGGAAATCCCATGGACAGAGGAGCCTGGTGGGCTATAGTCCATAGGGTCACAAAGAGTCGGGCATGACTGAACACACACCCACACAGCAACAGAAGACAATTCTGAGATGACTCAAAGGCAAGATCAGTTCTGCCTCAGAGGCCTCAGACTCTTTGCCTACTTATCATTATGCTTTAAAAGGTGGCAAAAACCTCTGTGACTTTTCCTTTATACGAAAGTAGATTATTGTTCTAAAGAGTCTTTCATGGTTTTATAAAGAAGCATTTGCAAAAGTGTGACTCAGAATTAATGTTGTTCATCTCAGCATCATAGATTTGATGAATTCCCTCAGGTGATTTCTTACACCCCGAAATTAAATGTAAAATGTGCATGTAGATATGGAGACTTTTTCAGCAAATGATCTTCCAAGGTAGGTGATCTCCAAATTCTCAAAAGGCCCCATGATTCAAAGGCTGAGAAACAAAAGATTCTATAAACCATACAGGCAAATCTCTCTTTCTACACTGTAGTTGTGGTGTGATATGTAGATGTGAAATTTGGACCATATAGAAGGTTGTGCTCAGTTGCTCATTCTTGGCCAACTCTTTGTGACCCCATAGACTGTAGCCAGCCAGGCTCCTCTGTCCATGGAATTTTCCAGGCAAGAACACTGGAGTGGGTTCCCATGAGTACCAAAGAATTAATGCTTTCAAATTGTTGTGCTGGAGAAGACTCTTGAGGGTTCATTGGCCAGTAAGAAGATCTAACTAGTCAATCCTAAAGGAAATCAACCTTGAATATTCATTGGAAGGACTGATGCTGAAGCTCCAATATTTTGGCCATCTGATGTGAAGAATGATTCACTGGAAAAGACCCTGATGCTGGGAAAGACCTAAGGCAAAAGGAGAAGGGAGGACGAGAGGATGAGACGGGTAGATAGTATCACTGACTCAACGGACATGAATTTGAGCAAACTGGGACAGAGGAGCCTGGTGTGCTGCAATCCATGGGCTTGCAAAGAGTCAGAGGTGACTTAGCGACTGAACAACAACATTGTATTTACACTTTTTATGATAACTCAGTTGGTAAAGAATCCACTTGCAATGCAGGAGACCCCGGTTTGACTCCTGGGTTGGGAAGCTCCCCTGGAGAAGGGAACAGCTAGCCACTCCAGTATTCTGAACTGGAGAATTCCATGGACTGTATAGTCCATGGGGTCACAAAGAGTCGAACACAACTGAGGGACTTTCACTTTCACTTTCATGTGCATGAGAAAATTCCTATGTCCATGTGATATTGTATTTAATTTGTATCATAATTTTATGTGAAGCACTTATGACTAATTCTTTGGCTTTTGATAATATCCCAATGATGAAAATATTTAATTCTTATTCTATGTCCTGTTTAATGTAGGAAGCTAATGGCTTACATGTAGTGGCTACTCATCAGCTCTGTATTTGAAATAAAGAAAAAAGGTCATTGGTTTATCCAAATTAACATTTTTCTAAAACTGTTGGATATTTTGTATACTACTTCCTAATATTTGAAATAATGAATTGTGGTTATTTTTTAAAAGTTCAAATCAATAGAGTCATCACATGATGGCATGACATGGATCAATCTCATAATGCTGAGTGAAAGCTGAGTACATAGTATAAGATTCCATTTGTATAAAATTCAAAAGGAGACAAAACAATCTATGATATTTCTTTTGGAAAGGAGAAGGGTACTTATATTTGTCAGGATTTCGAGGGTGTTTCCCTGGCATCGGTAAAGTTCTAAATCTCTACCTGGCTGTGTTCTCTTTACAATGATTCATTTCACTGCACATTAATGATTTATCCATTGTTTCCTTTTTTTGTGTTATCCTTCAATAGAATGCATTTTAGAAATTCCTAAAAAATTCACCAAATATTGCATTTGTGTTAACTATTTTGTCAAGTTTTATGGATTCTCCTTTTCTTTCACCATATTTTCCTTCCTACCTTAAACCCTTGTAATATTCTGTCAGGCATCCCCATTTATCTTTAATTATTTTGGAGGTCACATCCAGTCTTCTAAGGGAAGAGGTCCCTTAAGATATTTGCTCTGGGCATTAGCTTAAGGAAGCCTATGGGCTTGCTTGTGGCCAGGTGGGAAGCAGGAGGTAACAGTATTCTCATCTGATCTTTCCTTTATTTGATCTTTTATTTATTTGTCATTTGATCTTTCATTTATTTGGCATCATCCTCTTTACTTCCAAGACTCAAAAAATTCTATGAAACAAATTTCATACTCATCTCTTCTCTATTTTATCTGTTCCATATCCTAGATTCAGGAAGATACCTACTTAGTGAATTTAAATCTCACATGTTCTATTACTTTATAGACAGAATATGCAAAATTAGAACATCAGGTGCTGCATCGTTCTAGGCACCAGTGAAAAGTTGCTACTTATAACATGCTATTCATTCTTAGAATGAGCTCAGGTCTAAAAACTAAATTTGTTATTTAGCTAAAATATAGAGCCTGTAAGAATACATGTGCTCTTTTCAATCAACAGTGATTTTTAGAAATTTTTTAGATTTAATAAATAATACTTATAAACAATAATTAATTCTAGGAAGAATTTAAAAAGAAATACATATGTTTAGGTATAAAAAAGGGGCTTCCCTGGTAGCTCAGCTGGTAAAGAATCCACCTGCGAGGCAGGAGACCTTGGGAAGATCCCTTGGAAGAGGGCATGGCAACCCACTCCAGTATTCTTGCCTGGAGAATCCCCATGGGCAGAGGAGCCTGGTGGGCTACAGACCATGCACAGAGGTGGACATGAATGAGTGAGTAAGAACACACACAGGTATAAGAAGACTCTTTTAAAGTGAGAAAATGGGCTTCCCAGGTGGCACAGTGGTAAAGAATCTGCCTACCAATGCAGGAGACACGAGAGATGCAGATTCAATTCCTGGGTCAGGAAGATCCCTAGAAGTGGAAATAGAAACCCACTCTAGTATTCTTGCCTGGAAATTTTATATGGACAGAGGAGCCTGGCAGGATATATTCCATGGAATTGCAAAGAGTTGAAAACAACTGAGCACCTATGCAAGAAATGAGAAAATAGCAACGTTCAAAAGAGACCTGATGTCAGATTGACAGATGGAGAAAGAATATATGGGCAAGTATTTAACTACTTACCAGTCAGAGAAAGCAGAAGAGAAAACAATTAAGGGGTGTATTTGAGGACCAGGAGGAACTCCAGTGTATCTGGACACAAATTCAAATTATTAGTGAATAAAACAGACATGACCCCACCTTTGTAGATGTTTTTGCCTAGTACAATATTAACCATTTAAATTTAGGAAAACTCATTGGTTTGAAAGAATCCCCAGTGAAGCTGTGTATTGCCAGTATTAAATTAAAAGTATTATTAAATTATTAAAAGAGCGTTAAATTAAAAGCATAAAATGAGGCCTGGTAGGAGGAAATTATTGCAGGTCTTGTTTATGACACTCAACTTCTTTCAATGTGTTCTCTCTAAAAGACAAGGATAGTCACAATTGTCCTGTCTACTTCATAAGGTTATTGGTAAGTTTGAATCTGATGCTATGTCAAGAACATTCTGCTTAGAAAAGGGTAAGTCACTGGAAATTGTCATTACAAATACCTGATTTTTTTTTTTCTATACAATGGTTTACACTCTCATTTCCTTCTGGTCCATTACTATTTCATCGAGGTCTACACCATTATACTTTTTCACTTTAAAGACAATCCCTAACAGTCTCTCTTCACCTTACATGATTTAATTTTTTTTTTCATAGCATTTACATATTTACCTTCAGTATAATAGAGTGAAGAGAGAAATTCATGTCCATATCATCATTGCATTATCCTCCATATCTAGAACAGTATAGGGCACAGAGTAAGTAGTCAGTAAATCCTTTATTATATGAATGAATTGTAAAAAAAGGTTTAGTTTACAGATCACCATTACCTTCATTGTAAGAACCATTTTTTTTTTACATAGCATATGTTAAAAGATGCAAGAAGACAGAATTATTCTCAAAATAAAAAGCAGACCAGGCAGAAAGACAAGAAAATAGCCCAGGGGATGCTCTTGCCTCGATTCTCTTTACATGGCATCAGAGCTCATCTCCAAATTGTAATTCCTCTCTGTCAACTATACATAATAATAACTTACTTCTCTGCTTTACAGATTGGCTAAAGGGAAGAGACTGATGTGGAATATGAAAGCTCTTTGAAATTATCCAGCTTTTACAAATAGAATATTGTCATAAAGATAGCTACACTGAAACAAAAAGTAGATACCAAGTGATCTGTGCTAAACAGGAAAAACCAGTCTTTACCAATTCTCTACTTAGAGGGAGTTCCCTGGTGGCCTAGTGGTTAACATTATGTGCTTTCACTGCAGAGGCCGGGAGTCAATCCCTGGTTGGGGAATCTTCCCTCATGCCAGCCAAATTACAAAACAATTCTCTATTTAACCTAAGTTAGCCTCAGCACAATTTAACATCATATGTTGCTTAAGAGAAAAACCAAACAGAACTACTTTCTAATTGAAACAGTGATCTTATTTTAAAAGTTGTTTAGCATATACTGTATTTCAACTCTAATGATTGGATTTTACTCCTTTAATCAAGATAGTATATTAAAAGAATGAGTAGGGTTCTTTTATGTTAAGCGAATTATACTAGTAACAAGTTTGTAATTTGTGATGGTGCATGATTCCGATAGTGAAGAAATTTCATTACAGGTAGGCTGGAAAGGCAGAATGCATGTGTATTTGCATGTGTGGATGCAGGTAAATAAATAGTAAAGCTCATTGATAACAGAGACCATTATAATTTGAATAAGATTATATTCTCTCCAGGAGAGATAAAGGGTAATGAAAGACAATTCGGAGCTAGTTTGTTATTACTTCATCAAATACCTCAGCCTCAAGCTGATAAAACTCTTGTGCACGGCTCCCATGAGACATTAACGACAATGATGCTGCTAACCATTTGTAGTGATTTCTGAAATCATTAATATCACTGTTTAAATGAGTTTGTGATGGAGTGTAACACAGGCTAGAGCCAGAGGTGAAACCGCTATATGTGCTTTCATAAAACCAAAAGAGGTGAATTATGGGCGACAATAAAATGAATTGTATTCAACCTAGACAGATGCAATGGAGAGATAATTTCCCAGTGAAACTACAAGGGGCCTTAATGACATATTAATTATGTTACTTATAAAAACTCAGAATCAAATAATTACTTTATTTGCTTAAGTCCTATTAACCCCATTTAAAAATAAGCACTTGATTTTGCAAATACTAATTATATTGATTCTTTACAGGTTATATTCATAGTTACTGTCTTTATTGTTCCTTAATACATCAATTTATCATCTGTGGTCTTCCTTAACCATAGACCACAGATAGCTATTTCTGAAACAGATCATCTTCAGATTATCGTACAAAAAGTGATTTGGCATTTTGTTTTGGTTTAATGTAGTGTCTGTTCAATAAGAGGGTAGGTCGTATTTTTCCAGCATTCATCTGAGTATGATGGAAAATACTCACAAAGCTTTTAAGGCACATAAATAAGTAAATAAAAATAAATAGTGATGGAACATCCTAGTTTTAATCAGATATCTAAGGTTAGACATAGTATCTTGCATCTGACAGATACTTCACTTTGAAAATTGTTATTTTAAATTCTTAGTGTCATGATAACTTTTTGTATCCGATTTGCTTCCTGTTGAATATTCATTGTGACTGTCACTCAGTAGAACACATCATTTTAAAGAGACTATTTTTTGATGAGGAGCAAAATCCTATTCTTTTTTAAAAAATATGAAAGTTGTTGATGGGAATATCTGTAAGTTAAAATATTCTTTCAGAAGAGAAATTCTCACTGGCATAACTTTTCTCCCTGAAAAAATTCATCCCCATGACATTGCATAGAGCTGTTTAACTTTGTACATATGCCTCTTTAAAATAAAAACTAATTATGAGTTAGAATTCTCCAGATATCTTGTAAAGCATAGACATTCTCATATAGCTGGTGGTAGTTTAGTAGCTAAGTCTTGTTGATTCTTGTGACCTCCAGGCTCCTCTGTCCATCTCATATAGCTACCAACACATATTTTATCATCTCATATTTTCTGTAGTTTTATTTTTTAACTGTTCTATTGCACATAAAAAAATTAAATTGCCATGGGCCTTGCAAAGCCATCTGCCCTTGCATTGACTGCTCTTAGATGGAGTTTCTTGTGGATCCACCGACAGATCTGTTAGGTAGTAACATTTGACAGTTTGCCTTTCAAGGTTGAAATTTACCCTCGCTGAGTGCACATTTAGTTATGCTGTCTTACCTTCACCTTCTTGCCTTGTCATTCTTCCAGCTTCTGTGGTTGGGAGCAGCTTTTAAACTACATATTTCCTGGTTCTCTCCACAGATGGTCATCTCTTCTTGACAACTGTCAGCTGTGGTTCCCAGCCCCAGTAGGCAGTCCTTGACCTTCTTCCTACATGTGTTTTAGTCTGTTGTATCCTCAGTCTGTTTAACTTGTTCTCAACCTTTAGCCTCAATAATAAGTTGTTTACCAGATTCCAGCTCTGACTTGCTTGTTCTGACACCTGACTCACTGGGCAGCTGATACCTGGAGATTATTGTAAACTTGGCAGTCAGTCCCTACCACCCCACATATGTTTGGTCCAGAAATCCTCTAGATTATTCTATGCTTCTCTCTAGTCTCATAATTCAAAGAGCTAACATTAAAGTTGTCGGGTATTTGTGTCCAAGAAACTCTACCAGAATTACCTTACAATTATTTCCACATACATTTCATGCTTTCTCTATTTTTGCTGTTCCATCATCAGAGAACACGTCCTACAGTTTTCCCCATCTCCATGCCTTCGTTTGCTTCCTAGGTGGCTCAGTGGGAGAGGATCCACCTGCCAATGCAGGAGACTAGTGTGTGACCCCTGGCTAGGGACGATCCCCTGGAGAAGGAAACGGCAACCCACTCCAGCATTCTTGCCTGGGAAATTCCATGGACAGAGCCTGACCAGGCTACAGTCTAGGGGGTCCAAAAGAGTCAGACATGTCTTGGCAACTAAAACAACAACAACACCACCTTCATTTATTTTTCTGTATAACAGGAACTGTCTAGTTATTTTCTCCTTGTTTTTCTCCACCCTTCTCAACTAATGGTTAATTTGCTTCCTGAATACTTACAGAAATTATTTCTTCTCTACAGGCCTATTAACCATTCTCACCACTCAGGCTCGGGTCCTTACTGTTTCTCATTTGGATTGTTTCAGAGTCTCCTTATTAATTTTCCTGGCCTCAGTTTTACTTCTGTGAATGTCATCTTCCAACCAGGTGCTAGAATAGCATTTCTAAATGGTTTATCTGACCTTATTAGTACTTTTTAGTATCTTCCAATGGCTTGTTACTATTTGCAGTAAAAAAATAGGAGATAATATTAAGTTACAGTGATTTTACAATTTCCTTTCAAATTAGGATACATGTGAGTAGAAGGGAAAGGAGAAGGGGGCACCAGAGGATGAGGTGGTTAGATAGCATGACTGACTCGATAGACAGAAATTTGAGTGAACTTTAGGAGGACAGAGGAGCTGTGCTGACACAGCTAGAAATAATATTCCCTTCCACTCACATATATCCTAATTTGAACAATAAATTATAAAGTCACTGTAGCTTAATACTATCTCCTATTTTTTCATGGGATGAGCCAACTCATTAGAAAAGACCCTGAATGATGGAAAAGATTGAATGCAAAAGGAGGAGGGGGCACCTGGGGATGAGGTGACTGACTCAATAGACATGAATTTGAGAGAACTTTAGGAGGACAGAGGGACCTGGCATGCTGCAGTCCGTGGAGTCACAAAGAGTTGGATGTGACTTAGCAACTGAACAACAACAACAGCATAAATAGGCAAAAATCTGGGCCAATGGGAATATATGGGTGCTTTGGTTAAGAGGCTGGCTATGGTCTGATATTTTGGAGTTCTCACAGGAGAAGATGAGTGCATGTCCTTTTACTCCACCATCTTGTTCTGTCAGTCTGGAAAAACAGACTGGTTCCAAATTGGGAAAGGAGTATGTCAAGGTTGTATATTGTCACTCTGCTTATTTAACTTATATATGGAGTACATCATACAAAATGCCAGGCTGGATGGAGCACAACTGGAATCAAGATTGCCAGGAGAAATATCAATAACTTCAGATATTCAGATGACACCACTCTTATCAGAAAGTGAAGAAGAACTAAAGATCCTTTTGATGAAAGTGAAAAGGAGAGTGAAAAAGTTGGCTTAAAACTCAACATTCAGAAAACTAAGATCATAGTGTCTGGTCCTACCACTTCAAGGCAGATAGATGGGGAAACAATGGAAACAGTGAGAAACTTTATTTTTTGGGGCTCCAAAATCACTGCAGATGGTGATTGCAGTCATGAAATTAAAATGCTTGCTCCTTGGAAGAAAGCTGTGACCAACTTAGACAGCATATTGAAAAGAAGATTCATTACTTTGCCAACAAAGGTCCATCTAGTCAAAGCTTTGGTTTCCCTAGTATGTATGGATGTGAGAGTTGGACTATAAAGAAAGCTGAACACCCAAGAATTGATGCTTTTGGACTGTGGTGTTGAAGAAGACTCTTGAGAGTCCCTTGGACTGCAACAAGATCAAACCAGTCAACCATAAAGGAAATCAGTCCTGAATATTCAATTCAAGGACTGATGTTGAAGCTGAAACTCCAGTCCTTTGGCAAGCTGATGTAAAGAACTGACTCACTGGAAAAGACCCTGATGCTAGGAAAGGTTGAGGGTAGAAGGTGAAGGGGATGACAGAGGATGAGATGGTTGGATGGCATCACCGACTTGATGGACATGAGTTTGAGCAAGATCTGGGAATTGGTGAAGGACAGGGAAGCCTCGTGTGCTGCAGTCCATGGGGTCACAAAGAGTCGGACATGACTGAATGTCATGACTGAATGAACTGAAATGGTCTGACATCCAAGTTCTGCTCTAGTCTCAACTTTTCTGATCCCAATCTCAAAATTTGCATTCAAGTTCTATTTCTGCCTCTATTATTCCACATCTCAAAGTATTTACATGGTGGCCTATCTGCCCGGACTATCCACCATCACTCACCCTTCAACTGGTTAATACCGAATTGTTCTTTAATACTCAATTTAGGGTCACTTCCTCTAGGAAGCTTTCTATAACACCCTGGCAATGCAGGAGATGGAGGTTTGATAACTGGGTCACGAAGATCCCCTGGAAGAGGAAATGAAAACCCACTCTAGGATTCTTGCCTGGAGAATTCCATGGACAGAGGGCTACAGTCCATGGGTTCACAAAAAGTTAGACATGACTTAGACAGTGAACAACAGCAACTATATACACAGACACATAAAGCTGCTAGATATATGTGTTTATTACATTGCTATCTAATTAATTTTTTTCTGCTAAACTATAAGAAAACCTAAGGAAAGATACTTTATTTTTCATTTCTGCAAACCTAGAATAAAAATATGTAGTAATAGTAGTATTAGTATTTATGGATATATATAATAATTATATAGATATTTAAAATATCTTACTTGAAGTTAAAAATATTTTACTATGAAATTGATAGTCTTTTGGAGTGAAGGATAATAAAGCATTATGTATTAATAGAAAGCATATTCTAAAGAAATTAGGGAAGGTTTATGAAAATAGGGAGAATCTAGACGTTAAAGTGAGGTTGAACAGGAGTTTGGTAAGTGGAGTAAGTAGAGGAAGGCATCAGTCTATGTATCCTTCACTCAAAGGATGAAGAAGAACTTCATTTGGCCAAATTATCAGAGATCAATCAGGTCATCAATGAGCTCACACTCTGCAGATTTTACTCTATGTTGAGTTTCTGAAAAGTACTGAGTAATAATGCCTTTCCCTCCCTCAAGAGCAATTTGCTTTAAAAAAAAAAACTTGTCAAGAACTTCAATGAGAAGTTTACTGATTCACAAAAAAAATTGTTGACACTTGTGAATTCAGATGCACTACATTTCCCATCTTAAAAAATAGGGAAAAGAAAGGAGGTAGCAGGGAAGGATACACTTTTTTCCCATATGTCTTTTTGGATCCATCATAAGCATGTGTGCTCAAAGAAATAGATACACATTTAGATTCTTAGATACTCAAATCAAGCCTGACTTGTCAGAATACCAGATGGCAGTTTGGTCTGTAGATGATTATTCACACATCTAAGATAACTTAAACTTGCATTGTATATACAGAATATTGAGCATATTATGTCTGAAGATATCTGATGTAAGGAATGTGTTTTTGTTTTTTCTCTGTGTTGTGATCTTTTTGGATCAGTACAAATTATACACCACTGACACTTTAAAACAAAGGTCCTAATTGTTATTTCTCTTATATACTAGAAACCGGGAGAATTTATATACTATAAATAAATAGAGAGCAAGAACTCTTATCAGTTTGGTAGAAGCTTGCAGAAAGAATCACACAATAGGAAAGGCACAGACTGAATTAAAAATGTTTTAAAAGAAAGAAACTCACCACCATTTATGAAACCTTTGGAATATTTGACATGTGCAACTCTTGAAATAGAAACGTAGGAAAAATATAGACACAAAAATACCTCACTGAACTTTTGATGTGGCACAGACATGACATTTTATAAATATTTTTTTAAAGTTTGAAGAAATATTATTGACACATAAATATTTTGGTAAATGGATTTTTTTGAGCTGAGCCTGTGTGGAGATATGTATTAATTTTTAGTCATTATTATTGTTACTATTATGGGCTTGCCTTGTGGCTCAGTGGTTAAGAATCCACCTGCAATGTGGGATACCTGGGTTCCGTCTAGGGTTGGGAAGACTCCTTGGAAAAGGGAAAGACTACCAACTTTAGTATTCTGGCTTGGAGAATTTCATGGGGTTGCAAAGAATCAGAGATGACTGAGCAACTGTCACTCACTCATAGCAAGAAGCAATACTTTGTGAACAGTTCAGTTCAGTTGCTCAGCCTTGTCCGACTCTTTGTGATCCCAAGGACTGCAGCATGCCTTGCCTCACTGTCTATCACCAACTCCCAGAGCTCACTCAAATTCATGTCCATTGAGTCGGTGATGCCATCCAACCATCTCATTCTCTGTCATCCCCTTCTCCTCCCGCCTTCAATCTTTCCCAGCATCAGGGTCTTGTCAAATCAGTCAGTTCTTCTCTTCACATCACATGGACAAAGTATTGGAGTTTCAGTTTCAGCATCAGTCCTTCCAATGAATATTCAGGACTGATTGCCTTTAGGATGTGCTGGTTGGATCTCATTGCTGTCCAAGGAACTCTCAAGAGTCATTTCCAACACCACAGTTCTAAAGCATCAATTCTTGGGTGCTCAGCTTTCTTTACAGTCCAACTCTCACATCCATACCTGACTACTGGGTAAAGCATAGCCTTGACTAGATGGACCTTTGTTGGCAAAGTAATGTCTCTGCTGTTTAATATGCTCTAGGTAGGTCATAACTTTTCTTCCAAGGAGCAAGTGTCTTTTAATTTCATGGCTGCAGTCACCATCTGCAGTGATTTTGGAGCCCCCCCAAAATAAAGTCTGCACTGTTTCCACTGTTTCCCCATCTATTTGCTGTGAAGTGATGGGACCAGATGCCATGATATTGGTTTTCTGAGTGTTGAGTTTTAAGCCAACTTTTTCACTCTCCTTTTCACTTTCATCAAGAGGCTCTTTAGTTCTTTACTTTCTGCCATAAGGGTGGTGTAATCTGAATATTGGAGGTTATTGATGTTTCCCCCAGAAATCTTGATTCCAGCTTGTGCTTCATCCAGTCTAGCATTTCTCATGATGATTTCTCATGATGTACTCTGCATATAAGTTAAATAAGCAGGATGACAATATACAGTCTTGATGTACTCCTTTCCCTATTTGGAACCAGTCTGTTGTTCCAGGTCCAGTTCTAACTGCTACTTCTTGACTTGCATACAGATTTCTCAGGAGGCAGCTGTTCAGATGGTCCACACAGTCACAGGCTTTGACATAGTCAGTAAAGCAGAAGTAGATGTTTTTTTCTGGAATTCTCTTGCTTTTTCAATGATCCAGAAGATGTTGGCAATTTGATCTCTGGTTCCTCTGCCTTTTCTAAAACCAGCTTGAATGACTGGAAGTTCATGGTTCATGTACTGTTGAAGTCTGACTTGGAGAATTTTGAGCATTACTTTACTAGCGTGTGAGATGAGTGCAATTGCGTGGTAATTTGAGCATTCTTTGGCATTGCCTTTCTTTGGGATTGGAATGAAAACTGACCTTTTCTAGTCCTGTGGCCACTGCTGAGTTTTCCAAATTTGCTGGCATAGTGTAACGCTTTCACAGCATCAACTTTTAGGATTTGAAATAGCTCAACTGAAATTCCATCACCTCCACTAGCTTTGTTCATAGAGATGCTTCTTAAAGGCCAGCTTGATTTCACATTCCAGGATGTCTAGCTGTAGGTTGGTGACCATTCATGTATGACTGTTCAGGTATGCCATATTTCTTCAGGCACTCTGTCTATCAGACCCAATCCCTTGAATCTATTTGTCACTTCCACTGTATAGTCATAAGGGATTTGATTTAGGTCATACCTGAATGATCTAGTGGTTTCCTGCTTTCTTCAATGTAAGGCTGAATTTGGCAGTAAGGAGTTCATGATCTAAGCCAAAGTCAGCTCCCGGTCTTGTTTTTGCTGACTGTACAGAGCTTCTCCGTCTTTGGCTGCAAAGAATATAATCAATCTGATTTCAGTGCTGACCATCTGGTGCTGTCCATGTGTAGAGTCTTCTCTTGTGTTGTTGGAAGAGGGTGTTTGCTATGATCAGTGCGTTCTCTTGGCAAAACTCTATTAGCCTTTGCCCTGTTTCATTCTGTACTCCAAGGCCAAATTTGCCTGTTACTCCAGGTATTTCTTGACTTCCTACTTTTGCATTCCAGTCCCCTATAATGAAAAGGACATCTTTTTGGGGTGTTAGTTCTAGAAGGTTTTGTAGGTCTTCATAGAGCCATTCAACTTCAGCTTCTTCAGCTTTATTGGTCAGGGCATAGACTTGGATCACTGTGATATTGAATGGTTTGCTTTGGAAGTGAACAGAAATCATTCTGTAGTCTTTGAGATTGCATTCAGGTTGTTTTTGAGATTGTAATGACTTAATCCAAGTGGTTTTTGAGATTGCAATGTCGACTTGTGAACAGTAGATGATCATATAATCTTTTAAATTTTTATCTAGTTGATTACCTTATTAATTACATGAAAATAAACTATTTGCTTAGTTTAAATTTTATGCCATCTCTGCAATTGTTTTCTGGCAGAACTGACTGCTGGTTAAGAATGGGGTTAGGAAGGAGTGGGAAGGGAGAATTATAGTGGGGAACTTCGAGAACGGTTTCATTATCTTGAGAGTGGTAATGATTTCAAGGTGTATACCTGTGTCAAACTGTATCAAAATATGCCCCTTAAATATGTGTTGGTTTATGTAGCTTGCAGAAGAATATGGGTCAAATGAATTGAAGGAAAACAGCAGCTTGTCAGAGATTGAGTAATTGATGGAGATATGGGGAAAATAATCTTCCTCTCTTTTTTTGTCCTTTCACATTTGACTATGATTAAGATGAGAGTGCATGCTTCCTCAGTCCATCTGACTCTTTGGGACCTCATAGACTGTAGCCCACCAGACTCCTTTATCCATGGAGTTCTCTAGGCAAGAATACTGGAGTAAACTGGCATTTCCTACTCCAGGGGATCATCTTGACCTAGGGATCGAACCCATGTCTCTTGTGTCTCCTGCATTGGCAGGCAGATTCTTTAACACTGTACCACCTAGGAAGCCTAGATGAGGGTATTGGTATACTAGAGGGAGAAACAACAAATTGAGCGATATAGAAGAACTCCTACTGCAAATATGAAGGCACCTGCAGACCTCCTCCATTTGCAAATCTGAAAGCTTGGTTCATAGTGAAGAAACTTCACATGACTTGCCTCATTTTCTAAAATCACTTGCCTTCAAAACTGTTTACACAGAAAGAATGCCCAGGACTTTGTAGTAGTTGCCTGGAATCAATTTTATTTCTTATAAACAATCATTGGATAAACAAATACATATTACAGATGCAGATTTACCATTCCTTAGACAATCTGCACAAAGACAATTGTTTTGTCTGATTTACCACAGTAAAAGAATAAATTCTCTTTTGCTTTCACAGTAGAATTCTGCTTTGTGTAGAGGTCACTTAATTTTAGCCTTTATAATCTGATCTGATAGGATGGGTTGTTAAAAACAAAGAGCAGTGAAAATATGTTACCTAAAATAGTTTTTAGGCCTACAGAGTGCTATAGTCCATGGTAATGAATTCAAATGCTGTAAACACATAAACATGCTTTTCTTGATATATAGTTTTAGAATTTTCTCAAAGCACAGTTGTATACCTTCTATACAAATCGATTGTAATATAAGGTAACACAATCTCTTCCAAACTTCCTTAATTACAAATCATGAGCAATGTCCTTTTCAGTAAAATCTGCTTTCTGGGTTTTATTTATTTAATCAGTGATGTTGAATATCCAAATATTTAGTTTTTACCTACATGGTCTTTGTTCACTGTAGTCTCAATATTTTTTCCTCTGGATATTTTGGGTAACTCATATGCAGAGCCCAAGATTCATAAATCTAACTTCTATCCTTTTCTTGTCACAACTGACAATAACCTTGAAGAAATCACTTAATCTCTTTGTGCCTCCATCACTTCACTATAACTCTTGGATAATGATACTTATCTCATGGATAAGAAGGCGATGTTAATGTTTGTAAAGCCCTGGAGATCTTTAGATAAAGTAAACTAGCACAGAATACCAACATAAAGAAGTCACTATTGTTATATTCCTTCCTCTAACCATTTCAAGGTCTATCTATATATGTACATATATGTCTATGAAATATATAAATATATACATAAATGGATCATTACAAGTACTTCATCCATGTTACTTTATTTAAACTACTCACTGGAAAATGTAATATACTAGATGCAAAAGGATTTTGGTGTAATATATATCAATTGCTCCATTGAAATTAATAAACTTCCTTTTTACCTGCCATTCTGTATGGATGAGATTCTCAGACACAATAAATATACTATTAGAGAATATGCCTTTGTACCTGCCTTACATAGATCAAGGGAATCAAAACTCTGAATTGCTTTTTATTTCTTAATTTCTAGTATCTACAAATGAACAAAATACTAACTACTGAAGTATATGAGCACCTAGAGTCTTTGTACTATGCGTTTTATATTTTCTCAAATTATCCATTAATTTTACTCAAGTGACTTTATCTATTTCAAAAAGGAAGTCGGCAGACTGTTAGAAAAAGAACTCCAGGAGAGTCAGTGATAAAATGGACAAGATCCCGTGCTCAGGGATCCTGTGATTTAGTAAAATACACTGCTGTTCAGTCGCAAGTTGTGTCCAACTCTGTGCAACCCCACGGACTTCAGCACAGCAGGCTTTCCTTTCTCAGAGTTTGCTCAAGTTCATGAACATTATGTCAGTGACTCTATCTAACCATCTCATCCTCTGCCATATCTTCCTCCTTTTGGCTTCAATCTTTCCCAGCATCAGGGTCTTTCACAGTGAGTCAGCTCTTTGTATCAGGTGGCCAAAGTACTGGAGCTTCAATTTAAGCATCAGTCCTTCCAATGAATATTCAGGGTTAATTTCCTTTAGGATTGACTGGTTTGATCTCCTTGCTGTCCAAGGGACCCTCAAGAGTCTTCTCCAGTACCACAGTTCAAAAGCATCAATTCTTTGGTGCTCAACTTTTTTTATGGTCCCTAAAATGGGAAAATACACAACTACCTCTAAAACAGTATCTGAGAAAATGTAATGGTCCCCTACAAACTAAATACAAGAAAGCATAGAAGTAATTCATTCTGGTTGGGGAATCTGAGAAAGGGTTATGACAGAGAAGTGAATTTAACATGAGTATAGAAGGATAGGTGCTTAGGATAGCATTAGGATGAGAAAAGGTAGGAGTTTCAAAGAGGCAATTCTTTGCAGATATAACATTTTGAAAAAATAGCATCAGAGTGAAGTAAGCCAGAAAGAGCAAAACAAGTATCTTATATTAATGTATATATATGGAATCTAGAAAGATGGTTCTGATGAAACTATCTGTAGGGCAGGAAGAGAGATGCAGACATAGAGAATAGACTTGTGGGGAAAGGAGAGGAAGGGGCAAATTGAAAGAGTAACACTGAAACATATATATTACCATATATAAAATAGATAGCTAGTGGGAATTTGCTGTATGAAGCATGGAGTTCAAATCCGGGGCTCCGTGATAACCTAGAGGGGTGGGAGGGGGTAGAGGTGGGAGGGGTTTTCAAGAGGGAGGGGACATATACATACCTATGGCTGATTCTTATTGATGTATGACAGAAAGTAACACAATATTGTAAAGCAATTATCCTCAATTAAAAATAAATTAAAAAAAATAAATGTAGTGTCAGTGGGGTGTCTGCGTTCAAGAATAGCAGAAGCAATGTAGCAACACATAATGGTCAGCCCCAAAATGAATGAAATTATTGTAATGAGCGACAAGAGTAGAATGGCCAGCGTGGGATACTGACGTATTGAAGTACACAATAAGCGGGAATAAACCATTAAGTTATTAGAGCTAAGAAAACTGGCGCCAATGAGGTCATTATTTGATTAAAAATCAAAAACAATAAACAGTGGGAGAGCAGAAGGCTGATGTCAGTCTATGATTTTCACAGTGGAAAATCTTAATCCAGTTTCCATTTGCATACTTCTGATAGGTCTTCCAAGGCAGATGGGTTAAGTCAGTAACTTAAGCTGTACCAGGAAACTAAAACACTGTGATGGTCCCTCATCACGGGAGGAGAACCCGGTCAGGTGATAAATGCATTCCTGGCCTCCATTTGCCTCACAATGGATCCAGTGGGTAAGAGCACCAATAAATGGTTATTTTTCCACTCATGGGTACTTAGTGAGGATAAAAACACTTAGCAGCTGATGAAAATTTCACACTGGCTTCCTGTGGGGTAAGAACTAAGACTTTACCATAGAGAAACTGAAGACCATGGCTTGGACATTGTACACATATCCTTGGCTCAGTTAAAAAATAATAAGCAATACAATTATTTTAAGTTGAATGGCAGCAATTAGTGCTGTTTTCAAAGACTTAAAGGAATTAGCTACCATAATCTTATTATGTGGTGGTCAGTTGCTCAGTCAAGTCCAATTCTTTGCAATTCCATGGACTTTTCCCAGGAAGAATACTGGAGTGGGTTGCCATTTCCTCCTCCAGGGAATCTTCCCAACCCAGGGTTCAAGCATGTGTCTCCTGCATTGGCAAGTGGATTCTTTACCACCGTTCAATTCAGTTCAGTGGCTCAGTTGTGTCCCACTCTTTGCAACCCCATGGACTACAGCATACCAGGCTCCCCTGTCCATCACCAACTCCCAGAGTTTACTCAAATTCATGTCCATTGAGTCGGTGATGCCATCCAACCATCTCATCCTCTGGCGTCCACTTCTCCTCCCACCATTAATCATTCCTGGCATCAGGGTCCTTTCCAATGAGTCAGTTCTTCACATCAGGTGGACAATTGGAGTTTCAGCTTCAGCATCAGTCCTTCCAATGAATATTCAGGACTGATTTCCTTTAGGATGGACTGGTTGGATCTCTTTGCAGTCCAAGGGACTCCCAAGAGTCTTCTCCAACACCACAGTTCAAAAGCATCAATTCTTAAGCACTCAATTTCTTTACAGTCCAACGCTTACATCCATACCTGACTACTGGAAAAAACACAGCCTTGACTAGATGGACCTTTGTTGGCAAAGTAATGTCTCTGCTTTTTAATATGCTCTAGGTAGGTCATAACTTTTCTTCCAAGGAACAAGTGTCTTTTAATTTCATGGCTGCAGTCACCACCTGCAGTGATTTTGGAGCTCCCAAAAATAAAGTCTGTCACTGTTTACATTGTTTCCCCATTTATTTGCCAGAAAGTGATGGGACCAGATGCCACGATGTTAGTTTTCTGAGTGTTGAGTTTTAAGCCAAAGTTTTGACTCTCTTCTTTTGCTTTCATCAAGAGGCTCTTTAGTGCTTCACTTTCTGCCATAAAGGTGATGTCATCTGCATATTTGAGGTTATTGATATTTCTTCCAGCAATCTTGATTCCAGCTTGTGCTTCATCCAGTTCAGCATTTCTCATGATGTACTCCGCATATATGTTAAATAAGTAGGGTGACAATATACAACCTTGATGTACTCATTTCCCAATTTGAAACCAGTCCATTGTTCCATGTCCAGTTCTAACTGTTGCTTCTTGACCTGCATACAGATTTCTCAGAAGACAGGTCAGGTAGTCTGGTATTCTGGTCTCACGAAGAATTTTCCACAGTTTTTTGTGATCCACACAGTCAGAGGCTTTGGCATAGTCAGTAAAGCAGAAGTAGATGTTTTTCTGGACCCCTCTTGCTTTTTTTGATGATGCAATGGATGTTGGCAACCACTGAACCATCTTGAAATCCATACTATATATGTGGTCTTACCATGTCATGTTCCATTCATCAAAATATCCTCTAGAAGGAGGTAGAAGATGCTTTTAAGATAAACAAGTGATAGTCCCCATCACAGATAACATACTGAATATGGGTTTGGTTCAAGAACAAATCAACAAAGTCTCTGGCACTTATGCTGCTATTGAACTGTTGAGTGTGTTCTTTTCATCCTTAAGGAGAAAGAGGAACAGAACAATTGGTGTTCCTTTGGAAAGGATGCCAATACATCTTCATTGTTTTATGCTACAGTTTGAATTATTTTCTTGTTCTTTGTCACAATGCAGTCCATACCCCTCCTCCCCTCCACCAAAAAAAAAAAAAAAAAAAAAAAATGTAATCATCTGGATATTCTATGAAATCTCAAACTGTTCTTTTATATTTATGACATTATTTTAATTATATTTGGGAAATGGGAAATGTAAAGAACTATGGCAAAGCAAGAGACATGAGTATGAGAGGATATAAAATAAACCTTATGGAGATACAGGGGCTATTTGATACTAGTGAATATTTTAGAGATACAATGATCTAATATATCCCATTCAATATAAAGAACAAGTCATTACTCTTTGTAACCCCTACCTCTCAGAAAGATTCACAGTGTTTTGTGGGCCTTTAGGATACCGGGGACATTAATAACATACTTTGTGACTCAAAAGACCACTGGTGTAGAATAGGCTACCCATGGTGGCTCAGACAGTAAAGAAACTGTCTGCAATGCAGGAGACCCAGGTTGGATCCCTGGGTTGGGAAGATCCCTTGGTGAAGGATATGGCAACCCACTCCAGTATTCTTGCTTGGAGAAATCTGGGGACAGAGAAGCCTGGTGGGCTATAGTTCATGGGGTTGCAAAGAGTCAGACACGACTGAGCGACTAACACTTTCATAGAATAGGCTACAGAGAAAGAGAAAACTGCACATATTCAGGCTTTGGAACAAATGATGTGATAAAATAAAAATTTGTTATTGTTTGGTTGCTCAGTCATGTCCGACTCTTTTGTGACCCCATGGACTCTAGCCCACCAGGCTCCTCTCTCCATGGGATTTCCCAGGCAAGAATACAGGATTGGGGGTGCCATTTCCTTCTCCAGGGAATCTTCTAAACCCAGATATGGAACTCATGTCTCCTGCATTGGTAATTGGGTTCTTTACCACCAAGCCACCAGGGAAGCCCTGTGAATCTTCAGTACCAGAAAACATTTTTTTTTCCAAGATATAATCAAATGATTTTAGCCCAGTTGTGAATATTATACCGAGATAACCTGAAAGTGATATTTTTTTCCACTTGATACTGAAATCACCTATGCCTTCATTCTGTTTGCAAAAGATAATGTCTCTAACATTAAAAACAGAGATGCCAATAAAAAAAATTTTTCCAGATTCCAGAATATTTTTCTGTATTGCATAATTGAATTTTTGAGAATTGGACTAGGATAAATAGATTCAGAGTAAACAAAAAAAAGGAATATGTGGCTGAAGTCAATATACTTTCTACATAAGTAGGAGTAAATAAAAGAAATATAAATAAAACTAAACTCTCATTGGAATCCTATATTTGAACATTAACTATTACTTATTACTGCAAAACATGAAAATTAAGTGTTTAAATTTGTGTAATAGAATGGATAACACAAAGATAATGAAATTTCAGAAATTAGCAGTAATATTTATTTTATATAATATGATGAAACAAGCTGAATCTATACATATAACAAGATATTCCATCTTTGAGTAGTATAAAATGACATTTTATAGTAATCGGTATTGAATTTGAAGGAAAAGTTGACAGTATGTATGAATTAAGAACAATATCTTTTAGAATACATTCCCTAGAGTAAAGATTTTTAAGAAAATTTTTTTCTCTAGTTGTATGCTAACCCTCTTAAAATCATAGTAGAGACAATCAGTTTCTGAAATGTCCTTTATAACTGTCAAAAAAGATAAGATTACAGATTTGTTCGCTCTTCAAAGTGTGATGTCATAAAGTCCCATTTGCTTCAGCAAGAATCATTACTTGTCATTTTTGACAGTATTTCAACATGATCAGGAAGAGAATCATGGAAATAGTTAAAGGGATAGTTAAGAAATATCCCTGAATTTTCATAGGAAATCTATCAGAATCCAAAACCCAGGCTAAAAATATGTTTGTAGTTAATGCAATTATAGTTTATCTTAACCATAAAAACTTTTAAAGTATGATTAGAAATACTAACATTTTGTATTAAGAATATTGAATGTGAAGTCAGTATGACTGCTCTGTAACTATTTATGCTATCTTGGACAGGTGATTTAAACTTTTATACTTGGGTTTCCCTCCTGGCTCAGTTGGTGAAGAATCCACCTGCAATGTGGAAGACCTGTGTTTGATCCCTGGATTGGGAAGGTCCCCTGGAGAAGGGAACAGATATCCACTCTAATCTATGGCCATACTACCCTGAATGCACTGGATCTCATCTGATTTGGAAGCTAAGCAGGGTTGGGCCTGCTCAGTACTTGATGGGAAACCACCTGGCAATACAAGGTGCTCTAGGCTTTTTGCCTCCTCTCCCCTTTGGACTTTCCTCTTAGCTCAGTCAGTAAAGAATTTGCCTGCAGTGCAGGAGACCAGGGTATGATCCCTGAATCTGGAAGATCCCCTGGAGAAGGAAATGGTAACTCACTCCAGTATCTTTGCCTGGAAAATCCAATGAATAGAGGAGCCTGCTGGGCTGCAGTCCATGGAGTCACAAAGAATCCAGCACGACTGAGTGATTAACAACACTTTTACCTTCATACTTCAATTTCCTCTTAGCTAGAATGAGAATAGGAATATAATAATATTAGTTAACATTTATTGAAATCTTGCTTTGTGTTGTCTTGCTTGAAAAAAATATAAGTAGATATATAGTTCTTAACAACTGTAGGAAGAAATTACAATTTTTTCCTTCATCTGAAAATCCTCATTCAGCAAATGAGAAGACTGAGAGAGAGTGGCTTTGTAACTTTCCACAGATATTCATTTAGTAAGTGTAGTAACTGGGATTCATAATCTGAAGGTCTAACTCCATAGTCTGTCTTTCTAATGATGAAGAAAAAGCTAAACTTTCTTTTCATGAAAGTTACTAAAACAGGGAAATTGTCCTACCGTATCATAACTTACCAAAGTTTGCTTAATACTTCGGTTCTCCTCTGATATTTCTTTTCTCAGCAAATAATATTGCCATATTTCCAGCATGTAATCCAAAATTTTGGAAATCATTTTTATCACCCCTTCTCTCTCTTTCTTCATAACTATTCCGTCACCATATATATTAATTTTACCTGATTTAGAATCATCTTCTGTGCTTCTATATGGACGCTTTTCTCGATAAAATTTTCAGCATATCCCACCTATACTACTGCAATCTACTGTTGTTTTTTTAACTTTTAAAAATTTAAAAAACTTTTTAATTGGAGGATAATTGCTTCATAGTGCTGTACTGGTTTCTTCTGTACAACAACGTAAATCAGCGATAAGCATATATATGTTGTTGCAGAAACCAGTAATTGAGAAATCAAGCGCCACACTTGGAGAGTCGGAGAACTCAGGTTTATTACACCAGTGGGCCCAGAGGAGTTAACACTCTAAACTCTGAGCCTCAAACAAAGGGGTTTCAGAGTTTTTATAGACAGACTATAGTGGGCAACACTAGCTGCTAATAGGCTGGTTTAAACTAAGGGTTTTTTTGTGCACGGGAACAGCAGTCAAGATGGGAAGGAGGATGCCTGACCTTTACATGGACAGGCATGATTAAGCAGGTTTGCAGAGGCTGGGCAGTTGCAAAGAGCAGGGCAAGGGTGAGTGAGATAAGCTCCTAGTATTGTAAGTCTCCACTTTCTGAGACTATGTGACCTACATGATCCAGACTTTGCAAGAAGCAAGCTGAGTAATGGAGGCAGAAAGAGCAGGAGGTTATGGAAAATTTTAACTTTTCTTCTTCACTCCCCCCTCTTCATGCTTCTATCACTCATTGTAGAAAACATCATCTCATGTTTTGGTAGGACATTCAGAGCTCCCCATTGTTTAGGGGGCTATATTGAGCTATTACCATTTGTAACTTTATGGATTCAATCTGAGAGGTTATGAACAGGGTAATTGCATTGAGAATACAAGGGCCAAACAAGAGCACCGCAAAGAGCTTGAAGAGAGGCCCTGTTAAAGGGAGACGGCCAAGATGCCCAGCTCCAGATATTGTTCCAATTACCCCAGGAATTAGCTAGTTTCTCTCTCCTTTTAATGATTTTTTTCCCTTAGCTGTTGGGTCATGTCTGACTATTTCTGATTGGCTTATATACAAGCAGCATTCTTCATTTAAGAAGGGGGCAGAGTCCTCTCTTTTCAGCTGTCAGTAGGTCTAGCTCTCTCCTCTTCTGTAAAACCACCTCAGCCAGGGAGTCTTGTTGGTCCTGTAATGAAAAGCACAGCAGTAATATAGATTAGGGATAGAGGCCAGGGTTGACAATGAAAATCCATTGATATTTTGATAGCCGGATCCTCAAGCTTCTGCCGTGCGTTGGCTAGTCAGCTTCCAGCGTGACTAGAGCAGGGCTCAGCATCTTTCATGGGTAAGAGCCATTTTCTTTGGAACTTGACCTTGAGGAGGTCTTTGGGGTCCCGAACTGCTTTCCAGGTGTCCTCATCACAGGAAGCCTCTGCCTTCTTGAGTCTGGTGTGGTGGATCCAAGGGATGGCACCTGTAACTTTAACAGCAGTAGAGGTTGCCAGGATGACAGTGTGAGGGACTGTTCAAACTGCCTGAAGTGGTTCCTTTTTCCAAACTTTAACCCATGCCTCATCTCCTGGCTGATAGGCATGAACCCAATTGCCCAAAGGAATGGGCATCCTTTCTAAGGTTTATCCGGCAATATGGCAGAAGACTTTTTCCAGGGCTTGGAGGTGTTGGGACATCTCCAGTTCAGCTAGTTGTTGTTGGTCTACCTTGAGCTTTCCTATCACTGCGGGTGGTCTCCTGTATACGATTTCAAAGGTAGAATAGCCTGAGGACCTTGGGGTGCATTTTTAGAGAGAGATGAGAGTCCACAGAATGATAAGGCAGCTTGTTCCAGCATTGTCTGGGTGTTGGTTGGGGAATATTCTTGTCATACTACTACTTGGAGAAACAAACTTGACAAGAAAGTTAAAGATATATGGCCCAAAGAGTAATAGAAGTAGGAAAGCTGCTGAGGTGCTAGCCAGGAGAACCAGGTCCAGACATTGGTCCATGACATTAATGTTTCTCTAGGTATGAGAAAATGCAAGAATTTGGACTCAAAAATCTTTACCTAAAAACATCTGACTATCTGAAGGTCTGTTTTTCCTGGGTTTTTCCCTGAGCACAGAGTGACTTATTTTTTATCTCCACCCTGAACTCCTTTCAAGGGGGTGTTGAAGGTCAGCATCTTGTAGTGGTCATGATTTTGCTGGCAAGGGCCAACTTCCAGTCAGCAGGACCCCTGCATAGCCACAATTTGACCATGTTTTGGAGGCATTTCAGGGTCATTGTGTCCCACGATACTGGGAAGGCTCATTCCCAGGTCTAACAAAGATTCCATTGACAGGCCACTCAATGTGCTGTCACTAGACCACATCTTGTAAGTAGTAGAAGTCTCCATACCATACCTGTCTTACTAGCCGCTTGGTCCAGGAAATATTTCCTCTTGTTTCTTCTTCCCATATCTAGAGTTATGTTATTATAATTATTGACCTCATGTGGAACTGTATATCAGCATTTTATCATAGGCTCAGTCACACATTTGGTAACGTAAGAAATAATCTTTTGAAACAAGCTACATAGAAAATGTGGAGAAGGAAATGGCAACCCACTCAGTACTCTTGTTTGGAAAATTCCATGGATGGAGGAGCCTGGTAGGCTACAGTCCATGGGGTTGCAAAGAATTTGACACAACTGAATGACTTTACTTTCTTTCTTTCTATAGTTTCTTTTGGAGAAGGAAATGGCAACCCACTTCAGTTTTCTTGCCTGGAGAATCCCATGGATGGAGGGGCCTGGTGGGCTGCGGTCTATGGGGTTGCAGAGTCGGACACAACTAAACAACTAACACACACATAGAAAATGATATAGCTAGCAGTTATCAGTAAGATCACAAGCAAGAATTTAAGTACAGAACTTTCATTGGGTATAGCCCTGTATACCCCAGGTCATCTGACTCAGTTAAATGATTACAGCCAAATGTTCATCTCCTGGTTGTACATCATGGAGCATCTGACCTTTATCCAAAGATTGGTTACTGAGATAAGCTTTAGAAACAATCTTAGAGTGTCCATTTTAATAATTTAATTAAACCTTTTAGCAATATAGTATAACAAGGAACTATTTCACAAATTAGTCTTAGTAAGCACTGACCTTAATTAAGAAAACTGGAATGTAATATTCAGTGAAACATATTTTTTTTTTTTCCTTTTTGGAGAACTCACTGTAAGGACATTAACACTGTAGCCAGGGAAGGCTTTAACCCATCAAATAAAAATGAAGTCTGTCAGGGAGCTGGGAAAAGCCAAGCAGCTGTCGTGGATTTCCCATAGCCCTGGCTCTCTGACTTTTAGCTGTTGTTTATCCATTTTTAATTTCTTGATTTAGGAGCAGACTATTGCCATGTTTTAAGGACATCAAGATAGCAAAAGTCTAACCATGAGGGGTTATTTTTTTTGTAGGAGCAAAAGGAGCTTTGTCTACATATACCATAATCTTAAATAATGTTTACTTACTTTACCAAAGTAACAAAAAGATTTTAAAAACAAATATAAATCACTTAAAGGCAAAGAAATTAATAATCTGTTATTAAAAGCTGCATTCTAAGAAAACTTTGTTCTGTAAACAGAGAGAACTAAATTCCAGTCTGGTACGAGCTTACTGTTAATAACAAAATTTGTTTATCTGCTTAATCTCAGAAAGTCTTTCCATAAATTTTGAAGAACTAACAGTATTCTAAAGGCATGAGAGTAAAACCATAGACACCTGTTTAAAATCTGATTCTATTGCAACTGACAAAGAAACCTGGTCATTGTTGTGATATGTAACTCTTTAATATGATAACTAGAACTGTAATTGACCATATTTATCAGAGCATATCAGATCTATACGAATTTCACACAATTTTAGGATATCTTTATTAGTAACAACAACTCTACAGTATAACCTGAAAAGATTTATCAACCCTTCAACAGTACTTCCCATGTCATTTAACAAGTCTAATGAACCCAGGTAGCTTAATAGTTCTTTGGGATGTCTCAGGGGCCCTCTGAAGCATCCTAAAGTTAGCTATAAGTCAAGTTATTTAAGAAGTTTGTCAACAAATATCATAAGGGTTTATAACACTCAGTCAGGTAGGATCATATAAGTCACTGTGACATAATAGCTATTCACTTGGCCAAAGTTGACAAAAGATTTCAAAGGTAAATATAGAACAGATTAAGAGGTAAAGAAACTTAAATCTGCTATTAAAAGCTGTTCAACATCTAAAGAAAGTATGTCCTCTTATTAGAGAGAAAGGCCAAATTCAAGTTTTGCACTAGCTTACTTTAAACTCATTTAGGTAAACTTAATTAAATTTATTTTAAACTTAGTCAGTCTTAACCATGCTCAAAACTTTTTCAGGGTCACTTTCCACAAAACTTCTAATCACTTTTTGTAACAGCCACCTGTAAGTCAGACCTACATTTTTTCCCCTTTATAAAATGTAATTTTCTTTTTTATATCTTCTTTATTAAAAACATGCATCCTCCTTTGTTACTAGATTAGCAAACAAACATTAATACTAGATACTTAATATTGAATTTTCCCAGTTTATGTGAATCTGAAATTTATTTAGGTTAATTTCTCATATTTAGAATTGTTTGATTTGTAAGTGCTTACTTTTCTTTAGGCCAATTAAATTAGAACTCATTTACAACTTCAACAGTATTATCAGAAAAAACAAAAAGCATACACTGAGACATACATAAATCCAGACAGACAGACTGACAGAGATCTTATAGTTTTCTGTTTGAGATTTAAAATCTCTCTTTGAGCCCCCTCCCCCATTTTTTTTCTTTGCTTGAAGTTCTAATTTGCCCAAGGCTGAGGTCTCAGGCAAAGTTGGCTGTGTGTTTCAAGGACACGAAAGGGTTAACTTCAAGCTTTTTCCTAGGCAGGCCTTTTAACAAGCTAGTTGTTTTTAATTGCATATGCAAAAAGAATTGGTTTTGCAGTTTCCAAAAAGAAAAAACTTTCTCTCATTACGTTCAATCAGCAATCATGCACTCACAAACATTCAGAGGCTATCACAATGCCTCCCTTCTCCAGAGTCCTCAGGTTTCCTTAACTATTGCTCCCTTCCTGGTAGCTCTGAAGAGGTTATCAGTCACAATTGCCTCCCTTCTCCTGAATCCCCAGTTCTCCCTATCTGATGCTCCCTTCCTGGGAGCTCCAAGGAGGTGATCAGTCTCCTCTTCTACCCATTGGGGTAGGACCTGACTAGAGACTGGCCCTGGGGCCTTACCCGATCCTGTGGCCACTCTGGTGGGTTGGTCCATCCCTCCAATGAGTCTAGTTGGGACCCGGCCATCCAGAGAGTTGGAACAGCAGTGTGAAAGAGAACCCGGAATACCATCAGGTGGCATGCCTCCTCATTTGTCTCGGGGTTCCTTTGCTCCAGCCTGGCCGAGCCACCTTTCTGGCTGCTCAAGGGGCTGGTGTGGTTGGAATCTTGCTGGGGCCTCCAGAAATGTTGCAGAAACCAGTAATTGAGAATCCAAGCACCACACTCAGAGTTGGAAAACTCAGGTTTATTATGCCACTAGGCCCAGAGGCATTAACCCTCCAAGCTCCGAGCCCCTAACAAAGGGGTTGCAGAGTTTTTCTAGACAGACTAGAGTGGGCAACACTAGGGCCTTACTGGGCCCTAGTGCTAATAGGCTGGTTTAAACTAAGGGGTTTTTTTTGTGCACGGGAACAGCAGTCAAGATGGGAAGGGGGATGTCTGACCTTTACTCGGACAGGCATGGTTAAGCAGGTTTGTAAGGGCTGGGCACTTGCAAAGAGCAAGGCAAGGGTGAGTGAGATAAGCTCCAGTTCCTGGTACTGTTAAATCCGCACTTCTGAGACCACGTGACCTACATGATCCAGACTTTGTAAGGAGCAAGCTGAGTTATGGAGGCAGAAGGAGCAGGAGGTTATGGAAAATTTTAACTTTTCCACTTCAATATTACTGCTTCCCTTGTGACTCAGATGGTAAAGAATCTGCCTGCAATGCAGGAGACACAGGTTCGAGCCCTGGGTCAGGAACAACACCTGGAGGAGGAAATGGCAACCCACTCCAGTATTCTTGCCTGGGAAATTCCATGGATAGAGGAGCCTGCAGGCTTATAATCTATGAGTATGCAGAGTTGGACAAGACTGAGCCACTAACTCCCCCCCCACATACATACCTATATTCCCTCCCTCTTGAGCTTCCTTCCCACTCTTCCCCCCATCTCACTCTCTAGCTCATCACAGAGCACTGAGCTGAGATTCCAGTGTTATATAGCAAGTTTCCACTAGCTATCTATTTTACACATGGTAGTGCATATATATATATCAATGTCACTTTCAATTTGTCCCACCCTTTCCTTTCCCTACTGTATCCACAAGTCCATCCTCTACATCTGGGTCTCTATTCCTGCCTTGCAAATTCATCCTGTGTGTACTATCTTTTGTCTCTTCTAACCCCTGCTTTAGTTTCCAAACTCAGAGTGATCTTTTAGAAATGCAAATATCATCATGGCAGATGTTATCTGACAGTAGTGTTCTGGTCCTTTACCATTAATTAGAAGAGAGAATACATGTATATTATGGAACACTGTGAATACAAATGTTTATGTTACTAGAGAAAAAGAGAAACTCTGAAGTTGGGAGAAAGACTATTGACATTTAAACTAAGTTTAACTTCCTAATTTGCCACCAACCAGCTATGTGACCTTGGACAAATCACTAAATACCACCAGTTTGTTCATCTCTAAAATGTGGGCTTAAATTAGAAAATTTTTAAAGCATAGTATTACCCTGAAATCCTCTAATTATATTATGAAACAGAATAACACAACTTTGCTCCTATAACAAAGCAAAGGTTTGTAACTGTGTTTTGCACAAATGAACTAATTACTTAATTTATGGAATAAGCAAACCTCACTTTCTTACAGGAATAAGCACACTGTCTGCATGGGAATTTTGTTACATGTTGAAAAGCCAAATTAATAGACTAAAAACAAGAATCAGAAGAACACCTTTTCAACTTGAATAAGACCAGCATTCAAAAAGTAACTAAATATTAAAAAAATCATTTCTTGAGAGTTCACCATCTCCTTTTATCCAATTTTTGTGCCTTATTGACATTTACAAGGGTAAATACTATTTTTTTCTTTTTCTCTCCTTCAAATAAATGATGGTGACAACAACAAATGTGGATATTTTTCTATCTGATTTAGAAGATGGTAGTCTCTTGGATATTTACTCCTGACCCTATCTTCAATAAAATTAAATTGATGTCATTGACAAGTAGTAGAAGTTGATGGATGTGTTTACCGAAATGGTGAGGAATTACTGTGGCTGGCTCCTGGGGATGTAAGTAGAAATGATGGGACAAAACTGAGCCACTGAAATCAAAGCTTGGACATCAGGAAAACTTCCCTATCAGTGCTTTGACCTCTTGGGGGAAATTCCCAAAGATCTACTTGTTTTCAGTACATTGAAAACTTATAAGCTACCTGGCAACTGAAGTTGGGGTGGAGAAAACAGAGTTCTAAAATTGGTCCTCATATTTGCTGCTTCTCAGTTGAAAGAGTTATAATTCTGAAACTAATTTCTACAAAAAACAAAACAAAACAAACAAAACACACACACACACTGACAAAAACTTGGCTTTGACTTTGATGCTTTTAGGCTTGTAATAGTCTGTCAAAATTTTTTGCTTGCTTACGTCTTTATGTAACTTTCCTTGATTTCCTTTTTCACTTAGTTACTTTTTCAATTCTTCAACAAGTAGGAAGAAAATATTTTCACTAGATACATTTCTTAAATGTCTTAATTTAGCAACTGCAACTTGCTCTATTACTGATCATTTTTTCATTTTTCTATATTACTAGCAGTCACCATAATCCTCGTATCAAGCTATTGTTATGCTCTTAATTGTAGTGGACACAATTATGCTTCCAACCCAAAACAAAGATGTTCACATCTTAATCCCAGGAACCTGTGAATATTTTACCTTATATGGAAAGGGGATTTTGCAGATATGATGAAGACTAAAGACCTTGGTATGAGGAGATTGCTCTGGTTGTTCTCATTGTCCAACCTAATCACATAAATCTTTAAAAGCAGAGAAATATGCAAATCAAGAAAAACTTTATGAAAAATGTAACAATTCACTTTACACACAATACAAAGGCCAGGAAGTTAGTGGAAAATACATTAATCTCATTAAACATAGTAAGTAAAAGCTTCAAGATATGAAAGATTTTCATCTTCTGAACTGCTAGAGCCTTTTGTTTTTGCTTTATGGATTTATAGTCTTTCTTGTACTGTAGCACTGCAAATAGATTTCCTAGTTCTCTTCAAAAATCTAAGGTTGGAATCTTGGTATCTTTTCCTGGATTCGAGCACAGGTAGCACATACAGCAAATACTTAAGATGTATTTGTTGACTTAATAACTGATCCTCATATTTATTTTAGCAGATATTAGTGTTCAGTTCAGTTCAGTCTTGCTATCGTGTCTGACTCTTTGCCCCCCCATGGACTGCAGCACGCCAGGCTTCCCTGTCCATCACCAACACCCTGAGTTTACTCAAACTCATGTCCATTGAGTCGGTGATGCCATCACAACCGTCTCATCCTCTGTTGTCCCCTTCTCCTCCTGCCTTCAGTCTTTCCCAGCATCTGAGTCTTTTCCAATGAGACAGTTCTTCACACTAGGTGGCCAAAGTACTGGCGTCTCAGCTTCAGCATCAGTCCTTCCAATGAATATTCAGGACTGATTTCCTTTAGGATTGACTGGTTTGATCTCCTTGCAGTCTAAGGGGTTCTCAAGAGTTTTCTCCAACACCACAGTTCAAAAGCATCAATTCTTCGGTGCTTAGCTTTCTTTATGGTCCAACTCATATGGCTACTGGGAAAACCATAGCTTTGATTAGACGGATCTTTGTCGGCAAAGTAATGTCTCAGCTTTTTAATATGCTGTCTAGTTTGGTCATAGCTTTTCTTCCAAAGAGGAAGCATCTTTTAATTTCATGGCTACAGTTACCATCTGCTTTGGAACCAAAAATAAATAAATAAAATCTCACACTGTTTCCATTGTTACCCCATCTACTTGACATGAAGTGATAGGACCAGATATGATCTTTGTTTTTTGAATGTTGAGTTATAAGCCAGCTTTTTCACTCTCCTCTTTCACTTTCATCAAGAGGCTCTTTAGTTCTTCTTCACTTTCTGCCATAAGAGTGGTGTCATCTGCATATCTGAAGTTACTGATATTTCTCCCAGCAATCTTGATTCTGGCTTGTGCTTCATCCAGTCCAGCATTTCACATGATGCATTCTGTATATAAGTTAAATAAGCAGGGTGACAATATACAGCCTTGATGTACTCCTTTTCCTATTTGGAACCAGTCGGTCATTCCATGTCCAGTTCTAACCATTGCTTCCTGACCTGCATACAGGTTTCTCAAGAGGCAGGTCAGGTGGTCTGGTATTCCCCTTTTAAGAATTTTCCAGTTTGTTGTGATCCACACAGTCAAAGGCTTTGGCATAGTCAATGAAGCAGAAGTAGATGTTTTTCTGGAACTCTCTTGCTTTTACTTTTTCAGTGCTCCAATGGATGTTGGCAATTTGATCTCTGGTTCCTCTGCCTTTTTAAAATCCAGCTTGAACATTTGCAAGTTCTTGGTTCAGGTACTGTTGAAGCCTGGCTTGGAAAATTTTGAGCATTACTTCTCTAGTGTGTGAGATGAGTGCAATTGTGCACTAGTTTGAACTTTCTTTGGTGTTGTCTTGCTTTGGGACTGGAACTTATCTTGATTTGGATGTCATTTTTTGTATATTCTTAAAGACAGTTTAGAAGTAAAGTATTAACTTTTGAAAAATAGAAGAAAGCAGAAACCTTCTTGGCTGGGAACAGAGAGAGAAGTGTCAGAGTGATGAGATATTGCTGGCTTTGAAGATGAGGAAAGAGATCACAAGCCAGAGTGCAGGAAGCCTCTAAAAGCTGGAAAAGGCAAGGTAACAGATTATCCTCTAGAGTTTATGGAAAGGAATGCAGTCTTGCCTTGACTTTAGCCCAGGAACACTCACGTCAGATTTCTAACCTATAGAGCTGCAAGGTAATACATTCCTAATGTTTAAGCTATTAAGTTTGTGGTACTTTGTTGTGGCAGGAATTAGAATCTAAGAGAATATTTGTTCCTCATTGAACCGTTTTGTTCTTTTGATATGCTATCTATGAAGACATTCTAAATTGGTCTATTTGTTTTTGTATCCAATTTTTCCATTTCCTGGTGGCTCAGATGGTACAGAAGGAAAAGTTACTCAGTCGTGTCCGACTCTTTGTGATCCCATGGACTATACAGTTCTTGGAATTCTCCAGGCCAGAATACTGGAGTGAGTAGCCTTTCCCTTCTCCAGGGGATCTTCCCAACCCAGGGATTGAACCCAGGTCAGTCTCCCACATTGCAGGAGGATTCTTTACCAGCTGAGCCACAAGCAAAGCCCAAGAATACTGGAGTGGGTAGCCTATCCCCTCTCCAGCAGATCTTCCCAACCCAGGAATTGAACCAGGGTCTCCTGCATTGCAGGAGAATTCTTTACCAGCTGAGTTATCAGGGAAGCCAACCTGCCTGCACTGCAGAAGACCCATGTTCCATCCCTGGATTGGGAAGATCCCCTGGAGAAGGAAATGGCAACCCACTCTAGTATTCTTGCTTAGAGAATCGCACGGACAGAAGAGCCTGGAGGGCTACAGTCCATGGGATTGCAAAGAATTGAATATGACCAATTGACTGACACTTCACTTCATATATGTAGCAATATATATATATATATCTTTTAAATATGTGTGTGTGTGTATATATATGTATATATATATATATATATATATATATAAAAGCTACATATATCTAGCATTGTGTTAAGTATAAGAACTGTGAAACCAAATAAGATATGGCCCTGTTAAAAAGCTAACATTCAAGTATAAAATTAATAATAAAGCAATATTGTGAGCATATATATAATGCAGTTGCTACTACTAGAATTCAGAAAAAGTAACTAATTTTACACAGGTGTGAAGTGATGGAAGTGGTATAAAGGGAATCTTCAAAGAAATGAACTTTGAACTAGAATTTAAAGGCTAAGTAGGTTCCACTAAATAAAGTGAGAATATATGATTTAAGTCTAAATTAACCAAGATGATATATGCAAGAGATGTGCATGGTTGGGTATAATGTGCTAACATAAAATTAGTTGCTTGGCTTTTTTATTTCTATTAGTATGCAATATGTTTATTAAAATGCATACAAGTATGAATGATGTTTTGTTTACTACTGCATTTCCAGCACCTAGAACAGTGTGAGCACACTGTTGGCATTCTATTGGATTAATCATAGGGTTATTATCCTATGTTGTATGAGTGAATGCCTTTCTTCTTTAAGGTGATTTAAATAAATTTATTTAAATCCAGAAATATTTTTTATGTAGCTTAACAGATTTGAAAACTACACTTAGATTTTCATTCCACAGTAACTTGGAGGGTTCTGTGGAGTCTGATACACCAAACTTTGCTAATACTTGGTACATAGGAAATAAAACTTGAAAAACTTGAAAGCTTATATACCAGTAGACATGATATTGCAAGACATTTCATGGGCCCTACTGTCACATGTCTTAATATAAGCCAAATTTATTTCATTTTTTCCCCTAAATATTGATTTTATCTTTAAATAACATCTGTTTTTGACAGTACATGTAGTACAAAATGAAATGTTTTCCAAGACTGTGGTATCTACCACTAAGCTTAATACATTAAAAAATTTTCAAAGCTTCTGATTTTAGATGCTTTAAAAAGTGAAGATACACTCTAAAACCACTCCAACTTTATTATAACTAGGAACAGATGTTCAGCAATATAAATTAATGAATTCTGCTTTTTATTACATTGATTAGAATATTTTAAACCTTTTAATAGATAATTAATCTTTAAATATTCTTTAATTTTGTGTTATTATAAAATGTATATTTGTCCAATTTTATCCTTTTGGATTGCATATTTAGAAGATTTTTCTAAGCTTAATTTTTTAGTTAAATAAGAGGAAAAAAATTCAAGCATCATTTCAGGTTCAAAAGAGTTTATTTCTTATAGCTGATATGACATTTCAGCTTTTATTCATATCTGAACACTCATGTTAGAGACAGAAACCAAGTCATCCAAGGGCAATTTTTTCTGAAGTTTCCATTTCAATTGGAGAACAAAATTTGAAAGGATATGTTCTGAGAAAATCAACAATAGTCTGCTTTTAAACACTAGATCCTCTGTAAGGGAATATGGATATTCTCACCTAAGATGATTTTAATTGAAGTTACTAGCTCTAGGTATAGTGGAGTTATAAAGGTGTTTTGGGTAAACTGAGTTAATGGGGTATTTTATTTTGGTGTTTAGAATAATAAACTTTATGAAGAAAGAGGAGAAAAAGCTCAGTTAGTCTTGTTATCAAGGGATGGATTATTACTTCCTTATGAAAGAGCTAAAAAAAAAGAGAGAGAAATATGAAGATGTTTGTGCTCTCAAAAACATAAGTGTTGTTTTCTTTTCTATAGAAGGCCAGAAGACAGTTATAAGATATATTTAGGTTTTTTTTGTAATATCAATAAAGCCTAAAGCTGAGACTGAAAAATATGATTGGCTTAAACAGTAAATAATTCAGTGCTTGATGCCAAAACTTGACATTTGAAGACCAACCACCCAACTAATTAAAAAAAAAAAAAAAATTGCTGAGAGAACAAGATGGTGGAGGAGTAGGTGGAAGTGGATACATCAGGAATACACCTTCAGACCCAGAAGTGCATGCAGAACAGCAGCTGAGAGCAGATATCAGTACCTGACTGGCAGAAAAGAATATGTAGAATCATGCAAAACTCAGGAGGAGGAAAGAATTAGGGGGAAAAATAGGAGTGTGAGTAGGACTGGGTCTGCCCTTGGTGGGTGGGGGAATTGAAGCCGGAGTCCAGTCCCACATGGGGGCAATTGTCTGAGTCAGAGGAGAAACGTGCAAGACAGAGTGAAACAGTTCATCTGCGGCAGCCTAAATGGAAGGTGAATCAGACAGTCCTTGCCGCAGCCAAACATACCGCAGGCAGGGGCATAGGTGCCCTGGAAGGTGCAGTGGCTGGGAGCTGGAGTTTAGGGATTGTGGAGCAATCCCAAGGTGAGGGCTGCTGTTGACTGTGGAGAGATGGAGAGACAGATCAAGGGGATGTGAGGGAAAAGATTGTGGTGGGAAATGCCTGTGGAGGAAAGCCAGGCAGCCATGCAAACAAGGCGATACTGCTGAGTCACACTTGGAAGGTGGAGCCATCGCCATAGCCTCTCTCTCCCCACACACCAGCATCAGCAGCTAAACAATAGAGAGGCTGGCCCATCTAATGCCTGACGCACTGAACTAGAGAGTAGGATCCCACCCAGGGTGCCTGTTTAAGTGCCTGACATACTGATCTATGGAGTAGGACCCCACCCAGAGGGGCCTCTCTATGTACCTGATGGGTGAAACAACAAAGAAGGACCCTAGGCAAGGGAGTCCTCTAAGTGCCTGAACGGATGGAGCTACAGAGAAAGACTGGTCAAAGAGGCCCTCTATAACAGTCTCCTAAAAAGACTCTGATAGGGCCATAACTCCTGGGGCGGAGACAGTCCTTGTCCCTGCATACTTTGCACTGCCAGGGTCCCTGCAAGCCAAGCAGCCATGCCACCTCCACGCTCAACTCTCACGGAGACAGAGCTGCCACAGGCGAAAAACGTTTTGTGTCTCTGTGCACGGGGTTGCTTTGATCGTGTCCAGATCTTGGCAACCTTGTAGACTGTGGCCTGCCAGGCTCCTCTGTCAGGGAGAGGGGTCCTCCAGGTAAGAGTACTGGACTGTATTGGCCAATACTGGTGGCCATACCCTTCCAGGGCACTATATGTTCTGCTGCTAGCCGCCAACTCTCCTGAGTACCTGGTGCTGCCAGAACCCCTGCGACCCAAACAGCTGCACCACCCCCCAGCCCTGGCCCTAACAGCGGCAAACCAAGTCCTCCAGAGCAGCCTCAGGAGCACACCCCAGTGGAGAACTCACATGTAGAGGTGGAAATAAAACCACAATTGAAACTCAGGGGCAGTGTGGCTAAGGAAGAAAACCCCAAACCTTCCCACAAGCTGTAGATGAAATCCACATGATCAGCTAAGCAGACTCTGTGTCTATGGAATATATAAAAGGACATTGAGAGCTCTCACAAAAGAAAATGCACTAGTTCTGATAGCTGTGGACATTGGAGGCAAGGACACACAGGAATAGGATGAGGTTAGAATCTGACCTGCCCCCACATAGGTAGGGAGATCAGCACAGTGTAGGAGGGCATCCTATGGAGGTGAGGTGGACTGTGACTCCCAGCGAGGGAAAGGACTCTAGCAACAGGGACTCAAGAAAAACGTTTATCATTCTTATGTTTTGACTTCTTCTATAGATTCTTTTGGACTTTTTTCTTTTTTCCTTTTCTCCCCCTCTGTTGTAATTGTCAATTTAATTGACACTACAAAATCTAATTAAGCTTTTGAGTTTTTTTTTCCCTTTTTTCTCAGTCACATTTTTTTATTATTGTTGTAAACCTCTGCCTCTCCGTGGACTTCTGCAGTTCTGTGGAGTTTTCCTTTTTTTCTTTTCTCTTTACTTAGTTTTAATTTTTTAAACCTATTATTTTTTTCTGCATTTATTTTGTTTGCTTTTCCTACTGTTCTTTTCCCTTTGCAGTTAATATTTAAAGTATATAAATCTTCTTTATCTACCTCTATTTAACTTGCATATCTATTATTTCTTTCTTTGTTTTCTTTCCTTTCCTCTCAACATATTTGCTGGTTTTATTTTCATTGTTTTATTCCCCACTTGTCATCTTGCTTTAGTTTTATTTTCCAGTTTGTGCTTTAGTTAGTTTTGTTCTTAACTGGAAAATATAATTTTTGGTTTCCTTTTTTCGTGAGGTCAATCTATTGTACTTTATTTTTTTGGACTGTTTACTTTGCTTATGGGTGTATATGTGTATATTCCATTATTTTACTTATTATTTGTCTGATTATGTAACTGACACTTGTCTGGAGTTCATCCTTGGTTTCTCATTTGGGGGTATTTGTTTTAATCTCGCTTAATGCCATAATAAACCACTTGCGGAATCTTTGTTCCTGACCAGAAATTGAGCCCTGAGCCTTTGGAGTGGAAGTGCTGACTCCAAGACCCTAGATCACCAGAGAATTAACCCTAGGGAGTACCAAATAGTGAGAATTCACACAAAGGAAGCCACTGGAGTACAAGATCCAGCATCACCCAACCACCAGTAACACCTTGTGCAGGACGCCTCATCTAAACAAGAAACAAAAAAAAATACAAGCCCAATCATCAACAAACAGGATTACCACCTCACACAGCCTTGCCATCAGAGGAAAAACAAACAAACAAACAAACAAAAAGACTCAGCACAAATCTCACCCTATAGGAAGCTTACACAAACCACTGGACCAACCTTAGGAGGGCAGAAACAAAAAGGAAGAAGGAATTCAACCTTGAAGCTTGGGAAAAAGAGACCTCAAATACAATAAGTTTTAAAAAAGATAATGAAAAGGCAGAGAAATACTATACAAATGAAGGAACAAACAAGAAAAACAGAAGTCCAAATAAATGAGAGGAAATAGGCAAACTACCTGAGATAGAATTCAGAATAATGATAGTAAGGATGATCAAAAACCTTGAAAACAAAATGGAGAAAGTGCAAGAATCAATTAACAAAGACCTAGAAGAATTAACTGGGCTTCCTTGGTGGCTCAGAGGTTAAAGCCTCTGCCTGCAATGCTAAAGACCTGGGTTCGATCCCTGGGTTGGGAAGACCCCCTGGAGAAGGAAATGGCAACCCACTCCAGTATTCTTGCCTGGAGAATCCCATAGACGGAGGATCCTGGTGGGCTACCGTCCACGGGGTCGCAAAGAGTCAGACACGACTGAGCGACTTCAGTTTCAGTTTAGAATAATTAAAGAATAAACATGCAGAGACAAACAACACCATTACTGAAATTAAAAATAGATTCTAGATTAAATTAAAAATTAATTATGAATCAATTAAAAATGATTCTAAAAGGAATAAATAGCAGAATATCTGAAGCAGAACGAGTCAGTAACCTGGAAGATAAAATGGTGGAAATAACTTCTGAAGAGCAGAATAAAGTAAAAAGAATGAAAAGAATTGAGGACAGTTTAGACACCTCTGGGACAATATCAAATGAACCAACATATTTGGGTCCCAGAATGATTGGGGTCCCAGAAGAAGAAGAGAAAAAGAAAGGGTATGAGAAAATTTTTGAGAAGATTATAGTTGAAAATTTCCCAAACATAAAAAAGGAAATAATAAATCAAATCCAAGAGGCACAAAGAGTCCCATACAAGGTAAACCCAAGGAGAAACACACCAAGACATATACTAATCAAACTAGCAAAGACTAAACACAAAGAAAGAATATTAAAAGCAGCAGGGGAAAAGCAACAAGTTATATACAAGGGAAGCCCCATACGTTTAACAGCTAATCTTTCAGCAGAAACTCTGCAGGCCAGAAGCAGAAACTCTGCAGGCCTGTTGTACCTGGCAAGGATCTCATTCAAAATTGATGGAGAAATCAAAAGTTTTTCAGACAAGCAAAATTTAAGAGAATTCAGTACCACCAAACCAGCTTTACAACAGTTAAAGGGATTTATATAGTCATGAAATACAAGAGAAGAAAAAAGATCTACAAAATCAACCCCAAACAATTAAGAAAATGGCAACAGGAATATATATATCAATAATTACTTTAAATGTAAGTGGATTAAATCCTCCAACCAAAAGACACAGGCTGGCAGAATGGATGAAAAATAAGACCCTTATATATGCTGTCTACAAGAAACCCACTTCAAACCTAAAGACACATATAGACTGGAAGTGAGAGGATGGAAAATTGTATTCCGTGCAAATCGGAAGCAAAAGAAAGCTGGATTAGCAATCTTCATATCAAACAAAATAGACCTTAAAGTAAAGAATATTACAAGAGATAAAGAAGGGCACTACATAACAATCAAGGTATCAATCCAAGAAGAATGCATAACAATTTTAAATATCTATGCACCCAACATAGGAGCACCTCAACACATAAGACAAACACTAACATACATGAAAAGAGAAATTGACAGTAACACAATAATAGTAGGAAACTTTAACACCCCACTCACACCAATGGACAGATCATCAAGAGAAAATTAATAAGAAAACACATCTTAAATTACACACTAGATGAGATGGATCTCATTGATATCTTCAGGACATTCCATCCAAATGCAGAAGAATACAATTCCTTCTCAAGTGCACATGAAACATTCTCCAGGATAGGCCACATCTTGGATCACAAATAAAACCTCAGTAAATTTAAGAAAATTTAAATTGTATGAAGCATCTTCTCCAACCACAATGCTATGAGACTAGATATCAATTACAAGAAAAAAAAAAACTGTAAGAAACACAAGGACATAGAGATTAAACAATACATCTAAATAACCAACAGGTTACTGAAAAAATGAAAGGAGAAATAAAAATATTTCTAGAAACAAATGACAATGAAAACATGACAACTCAAAACCTATGGGATGCAGCAAAAACAGTTCTAAGAGGGAAGCTTATAGTAATACAATCCTACCTCAATAAACAAGAAAAGCATTGACGAGACAACCTAACTTTGCACCTAAAACAACTTGAAAAAGAAGAATATTAAAAAAAAAAAAACCAAAATTAGTAGAAGGAAAGAAATCATGAACATTAGAGCAGAAATAAGTGAAAAAGAAATGAAAGAAACAATAGTAAAGATTGATAAAACTAAAAGCTGGTTCCTTGAGAAGATAAACAAAATTAACAAACCTTTACCCAGACTCATTAAGAAAAGAAGAAGTATCAAATCAACAAAAATAGAAATGAAAAAGGAGAGGTTACAACAGACAATGAAGAAATACAAAGTATTATAAGAGACTATTATGAATGACTATATGGAATAAAATGGATAATCTGGAAGAAATGGATAGATTCTTGGAAAAATTCAATCTTCTAAGACTGAACCAGGTAGAAATAGAAATTATGAACAACCCAATTACAAGCACTGAAATTGAAGCTGTGATCAAAAATCTCCCAAAAGACAAAAGCCCAAGACCAGATGGCTTCACAGGAGAATTCTTTCAAACATTTAGAGAAGAGCTAATGCCGATCCTTCTAAAGCTCTTTCAAAAAATTGTAGAGGAAGGAACACTTCCAAACTCATTCTATGAGGCCACCATCACCCTGATACCAAAACCAGACAAAGAGTACACACAAAAACAAAACTACAGACCAATATCACTGATAAACATAGATGAAAAAATCCTCAACAAAATTTTACTAACAGAATTCAGCAGCACATCAAAAAGCTCATACACTATAATCAAGTTGGGTTTATTCCAGGGATGCAAGGATTCTCCAATATATGCAATTCAATCAATGTGATACACCATATTAACAAACTGAAAGATAAAAACCATATGATCATCTCAATAGACACAGAAAAATTCTTTAACAAAATTCAGCACCCATTTATGATTAAAACACTCCAAAAAATGGGCATAGGAGGAACCTACCTCAATATATATGATAAGCCTTCAGGAAATATTATTCTCAACAGTGAAAAACTGAAAGCATTCCCCCTAAGATCAGGAACAAGACAAAGGTGTCCACTTTCACCACTATTATTCAACATAGTTCTGAAAGTCCTAGCTACAGCAATCAGAGAAGAAAAAGAAATAAAAGGAAACCAGATCAGAAAAGAAGAAGTAAAGCTCTCACTGTTTGCAGATGACATGATACTGTACATTAAAAAACCCTAAAGATAGTATCAAAAAATTGCTAGAGCTAATCAGTGAATTTGGCAAAGTTGCAGGAGACAAAATCAATACACAGAAATCACTTGCATTTCAATATACTAACAATGAAAAATCAGAAAGAGAAATTAAGTAGTCAATCCCATTCACCATTGCAACAAAAAGCATTAAATATCTAGGAATAAACTTAACTAACTGCACACAGAAAATTATAAGACACTGAGGAAAGATATCAAAGATGACATAAATAGAGAGATATCTGTGAAAATGCCTCTACTACCCAACACAATCTACAGATTCAATGTGATCCCTATCAAATTACCAAAGCATTTTTCACAGAACTAGAAGAAAAATTTTCACAATTCATATAGAAACACAAAAGACCCTGAATAGCCAAAGCAGCCTTAAGAAAGAAGAATGGAACTGGAGGAATCAACCTTCTTGACTTTAGATTATACTACAAAGCTACAGTAATCAAAACAGTATGCTAATGGCACAGAAACAGAAATATAGACCAATGGAACAAGATAGAAAGCCCATAAATAAATCCATGCACCTATGGGTGCCTTATTTTTAACAAAGGAGGCAAGAACATACAATGGGGCAAAGACAGCCTCTTCAATAAATGGTGCCTGGAAAACTGGATAGCTACATGTAAAAGAATGAAATTAGAACATTTCCTAAAACCATAAGCAAAGATAAACTCAAAATGGATTAAAGATCTAAATGTAAGACCAGAAACTATAAAACTCTTAGAGGAAAAACATAGGCAGAACACTCGATGACATAAATCAAAGCAAGATCCTCTATGACCCACCTTCTAGACTAATGGAAATAAAACAAAAGTAAACAAGTGGGACCTGATTAAACTTAAAAGCTTTTGCACAGTGATGGAAACTATAAACAAGGTGAAAAAACAACCCTCAGAATGGAAGAATATAACAGTATGAAACAACTGACAAAGGGTTAAATTCCAAAACATACTAGCAGCTCAAATAACTCAATGCCAGAAAAACAAACAACCCAATCAGAAAGTGGGAAAAGACCTAAACAGACATTTCTCCAAAGAAGACATACAGACATACTGCACCACAGTCATGAAATCAAGATTCTTGCTCCTTGGAAGAAAAGTTATAACCAACCTAGACAGCATATTAAAAAGCAGAGACATTACTTTGCCAACAAAGCTCTGTCTCGTCAAAGCTATGGCTTTCCCAGTATGTACGAATGTGAGAGTTGGACTATAAAGAAAGCTGAGTGCCACAGAATTGATGCTTTTGATCTGTGGTGTTGGAGAAGACCCTTAAGGGTCTCTTGGACAGCAAAGAGATTCAACCAGTCCATCCTAAAGGGAATCAGTCCTGAATATTCATTAGAAGGACTCATGCTGAGGCTGAAACACTGATACTTTGGCCACCTGATGTGAAGAACTGACTGATTTGAAAAGACGCTGATGCTGGGAAAGATTGAAGGCAGGAGAAGGGAATGACAGAATGAGATAGTTGGATGACATCGCCGACTCAATGGACATGAGTTTGAGTAAACTCTGAGAGTTGGTGATGGACAGGGAGGCCTGGCATGCTGCAGTCCACAGGGTCACAAAGACTTGTACACGACTGAGCTACTGAACTGAACTGAACTGAATGGAGAGAAAACAGACATAGAGAATAGACTTATGGACATGCAGAGAGGGGAGGAGAGGGTGAGATGTATGGAAAGAGTAACATGAAAACTTACATTACCTTATGTAAAATAGATAGCCATCAGGCATTTGCTGTATGGCTCAGGAAACTCAAACAGGTGTTCTGTATCAACATAGAAGGGTGGGATTTGTTGGAAGATGGGAAGGAGGTTCAAAAGGGCGGGTATATATGTATATCTATGGCTGATTCATGTTGAGGTTTGACAAAAAACAACAAAATTGTGTAAAGCAATTTTCCTTTATTAAAAAAATTAATTAAAAAATGCTATTAACTACAAAGGAACAAATTTATAAAAGACATTTTACTGTAATGAATCAGTTCTTTTTAAAGTTATTGAAGGCAGAGAAAGAAAAATATCATATGACCACTTACATGTGGAATCTAAAAAAATGATACAAACAGACTTATTTACAAAATAGAGACTCAGAGACATAGAAGACAAACTTACAGTTACCAAAAGAGAAAGGAGGTGGGTAAGGAATATATTAGGAGGTTGGGATTAACATGCACACAGTAAAATACATAAAACAAGTAACCAACAAGGACCTACTGAATAGTACAGGGAACTCTACTCAATAATTTGTAATAACTTGTAAGGGAAAGGAACCCGGATAGGAATATATTGAGAGAAAATCAATGAGCTGTGCACCTTAAACTAACACACTATGTTAAGTCAGCCATTCTTCAATAAAGCTTCCCTGGTGGCTCAGAGGGTAAAGCGTCTGCCTGCAATGCAGGAGACCCAGGTTCGATCCCTGGGTCGGGAAGATCCCCTGGAGAAGGAAATGGCAACCCACTCCAGTACTCTTGCCTGGAAAATCCTATGGATGGAGGAGGCTGGTAGGCTATAGTCCAGGGAGTCCCAAAGAGTTGGACACGGCTGAGCAACTTCACTTTCACACGTCAATGAAAAGTGAAAGTGAAAGTCGCTCAGTTGTGTCTGACTCTTTGTGATCCCATGGTATGTGTAGTCCTTGGAATTCTTCAGGCCAGAATACTGGAGTGGGTAGCCTTTCCCTTCTCCAGGGGATCTTTCCAACCTAGGGATCTCGCATTGCAGGCAGATTTTTTACCAGCTGAGTCACAAGGGAAGCCCTCATACTTCAATAAAAAGACATAAAATTAAATTTTTGAAAAATTTATTTAAACATACAGAATTTCATTTAAGTCTATGTGATTGGAACCTAACTAGAGTGACTTAAGCAAGTAACCGATTTGACGGCAAGTTCCTGATACTGTCCTTCCAGTCCTGAAAGATCTAGGCATGCTTCACCTTACTGATCTACTATTTTTTTTTTAACTTTTTGAAGTTATTTTTCTCCAGTGTTATAGAGAAATGATTGACACACATCACTGTTAAAAGCGTACAGCCTGATGGTTTGATTGACTGACATATATTGTGAAATAATTACCACAACAAGTTCAGCTCACATCCATCATCTCCTATAGGTACAGTAAAAAGAGAAGGAAGAAGTAAAAAAAAAAAAAAAAAAAAAAGAAAGAAACGTGATGATTCACTCTGCTAACTCTTTCATATATCATTTTTATGTTTTAGTTGCTATGTCGTGTCCAACTCTTTTGCCATCCCATGGACTGTAGTTTGACAGGTTCCTCTGTCCATAGAATTTCCCAGGCAAGAATACTGGTGTGTGTTGTCATTTTCCTCTCTAGGGAATCTTCTCAACCCAGGGGTCAAACCCACCTCTCCTTCATTGGCAGGCAGATTCTTTATCACTGAACCATCTGGAAAGCCCTTTGTACATCATTCAGCAGTGTTAACTACTATAGCCATCATGTTATGCATTATATCTCTAATACTTCTTCATCTTATAACTGAAAGTGTCTACTTTTTGGCCACTTTCTCCTGCCCCCTGATCTGCTAACTTTAATACAAAGCTGTCCTCTTCATGTTTATAACAAGATTTTTACTGAAGCTCCCTGCTTTGTGCCCATGTTTTATCTAGAAAAAATGGGGGTATGAATAAAGGGTAAAATACATGTCTCTTGAATCTCTGAACTTTTTATCAGGATACAAAGCAGTGGATTTTTTATAGTTGTAAGGGTAACCAGTCAATCCTAAAGGGAATCAACCCTGAATATTCATTGGAAGGACTGATGCTGAAGCTGAAGCTCCAATACTTTGGCCACCTGATACCAAGAGCCGACTAATTGGAAAAGACTCTAATGCTGGGAAAGACTGAGAGCAGGAGGTGAAGGGGGTGACAGAGGATGAGATGGTTGGATGACATCATCTACTCAATGTACATGAGTTTGAGCAAACTCCAGGAGTTGGTGATGGACAGGGAAGTCTGGTGTTCTGCAGTCCGTGGGGTCACTTAGAGTCAGACACGACTTAGCATCTGAATAAGAAAAGGGTTCTGGGGAGTGTCTGTAATTATGTGTGTTGCTATCCATCCAAAATTGGAATTCTGCTGGCAAGAAAAAGAAAGTAGGTATTAGACAAGGAATTAGCAGGATCTCCTATTTCATCTTTAAAATTTTTGATTGTCTAATGTTTTTCATCAAATTGTTGTAATTAATAATGTATTCAGCAAAAATAATCAACATGGGCCTGAATAAACTGCATGATTAAATCTCTGGAGAAAAAGACTATACCTCATAACTTGGAGTACAGTACTTATCCAATAAATATCATGATGATTTGCTGTCTTTAAATCAATATTATAGTTTTATTTTTTAGGCAGTTAAAATATGATTTTAAAAAGAACTCTTCTAATAAATAAAATGGTTACTGTATCATTCTTTTGGCCAGTCAAATACACTAAATACAAATAATAGCTATGGCTTCAAGGAGGAGAGAGGAAAAGTTTTCATTAGCATAAATGTGATTATGTGTCTAGAAAATTTAAGAGAATCAGCTGAAACATACAAATGAAGTAATATAGTGAGATGAAAATTTTAAAATTCAGTAGTTTTTCTGTATACAGAAATACTCAGAAAGAGTTTAATGGGGGAACTCTGTGCAATAAAAATGTAAACCAAGTAGCAAAATAATAAATTACCTTAATAAGAATTAATGGGAAGTTAATGAAGGCATATACCAGTTTATTTAGAGGTTTATGAAAAGTCTTGGGAAACAGAGCAAGATATTTTGTTGTTCCTAAGCTGGAGGACTAGATGTTTATAAACATGTTGATGCTGCACCAAGAGTATTGAAAATGTATCTGTTAAGTATAGTGTTAAGAACAGTTAGAATCATTTTGAAAACAGAGTCAGAGAAATGAGCATAGCCACCTAGGATATAACAGTCTTTTATAATGCACTATATAAGGACATAGTTTGGTAGAATCTATATCTGTAAAAAATTGCCATTAGCTTGGAGCTACTATACAAATTAATTTATTGTGTGATAAGTAAAACATCATGAATCAGAGGGTAAATCTCTCTTTATATATGAAAAATTATAGTAAAAACCTAGGAAGCCAGTATAATGAAAGTGTTAAATTTTACTTTAAAATTTTAAACTTTATATCCAGAAGGTGATAACCAAAGTTTAAATTTAGAATCATAAATTATGCTGTAAAAGCAAAGCCACAGAGAAAATTCCAACAAGTTTATTTAAGTTTTTGAGGCTATAAATAGAGATCATTGACAAAGTTTTATTAAATGTACACTTATTATAAAATTATTTATGAAAAATAAATTTATTCTGAAATACAATATTTAGTAAATATAACTGAATTATTTTTTACGTTTTTATTCATTTGGTACATAAATATATTTTTGAATGTTTGTGTTACACAATTAGCTTAATTGAAATGACAGAGGTTAAGAAGATAAAGAATTTGATATTTCACTAAGGCAGTTTGAAATTGAGTGAGGAAGGCATACATGCAAATAGCTATAGAGATTAATGGAGAATTAAGAATAGTGGAGTTGGTACTGTGCTGTGCTTAGTCGCTCAGTCCTGTCTGATTCTTTGTGATACCATAGACTGTAGCCCGTAAGGCTACTCTGTCCATGGGTGTTCTCCAGGCAACAAAACTGGAGTGGGTTGCCATGCCCTCCTCCAGGGGAATCTTTCCAACCTGGTGTTGAACCCAGGTCTCCCGCATTGCAGGTGGATTCTTTACCAGCTGAGCTACTAGGGATGCCCCCTGGAGTGGGTAGCACTCCTTTCTCCAGGGGATCTTCCTCATCCAGAGATCAAACCAGGGTCTCCTACATTGCAGGTAGATTCTTTACTGTCTGAACCACCAAGAAAACCCCATTTAAATAATAAAATTAAAATACTTGTGGTTGAGAATGAGTAATCAATAACTACATTTATTTTCAGATTTTCCTCTATTACCCAGATGTAGCTATCATTATTTTTAGAACAACTCTAATTTCATTTATTTACTTAAAGCCTTTAGTATATAATAGATTTGAGATTCCATATTACATGCTAGAAAGTCAATGAATCCAAATAAAAGTAAATTCACTATTTATTCTATAATTCTTGAATCAAGAAATTTTAAAAATCAAAATAAAAATAGGGAAATATATACAGGGCAAATCAGAACTCCAAATACAGAATAAAGTTGTGAACTGCATAGATCAAATATGCATGTAGATTTAATTAATTTAATCAGAATCAATAATAAAATGAGATAAGCAAACAAAAATCACCTCATTACCTATTTTTTTTTTTCATTTAAATATGTAGTTGCTGCTGAATTTCTTTTGTTTTTGATGGTTTAGAGTCTAAGATTCCTGGACAATTCCTTCCATTTTCAATTCTATAACTTCAGATCAAAATTAATTGTTTGGGTAACTGAATTCAGGTGGCCCAGTAGTAAAGAATCTGCCTGCCAATACAGGAGATGCAAGAGATGTGGGATTGATCCCTGGGTCAGAAAAATCCCCTGAATGTGAAATGGCACACCACCTCCAGGACTCTTGCCTAGGAAATTCCATGGGCTGAGCCTGGTGGGCTACAGTCCATGGTGTTGCAAACAGTCAGACACAACTTAGTGACTGAGTGCACACACAGACACACACACACAACTTAATTTATCATTTAAAATATATATTCTGTAATTTTTGTTGATAATAATATTTAATTAATATGTTTAATAGATACTGATTTTCCAAAGTTTGTGTATGTTTGTCTTGAGTAAGGACAAAAAAACGCTACTAAGAAAAGACATTTCATAATTCAGTAAAATAAAAGCCAAGTACATTTATTTAAATCCTATATTTTTTGATTTACCATTTATATAATTATGTCTTCTTACACACTCATAAACAGGGGAAATTAGTTGTTTGGGATCTTTACTGGTTTTTACTTCATTATTTTAGGACCTGCTAATAAATTCTGAAAGAGATGGGAATACCAGACCACCTGACCTGCCTCTTGAGAAACTTGTATGCAGGTCAGGAAGCAACAGTTAGAACTGCACATGGAACAACAGACTAGTTCCAAATAGGAAAAGGAGTATGTCAAGGTTGTATATTGTCACCCTGCTTATTTAAATTATATGCAGAGTACATTATGAGAAACACTGGGCTGGAAGAAGCACAGGCTGGAATCAAGATTATAGGGAGAAATATCAATAACCTCAGATATGCAGATAACACCAACCATATGGCAGAAAGTGAAGAAGAACTAAAAAACCTCTTGATGAAAGTGAAAGAGGAGAGTGAAAAAGTTGGCATAAAGCTCAACATTCAGAAAACTAAGATCATGGCATCTGGTCCCATCACCTCATGGGAAATAGATGGGGAGACAGTGGAAACAGTGTCAGACTTTATTTTTTTGGGCTCCAAAATCACTGCAAATGGTGACTGCAGGCATGAAATTAGAAGATGCTTATTCCTTGGAAGGAAAGTTATGAGCAACCTAGATAGCATATTAAAAAGTAAAGACATTACTTTGCCAACAAAGGCCCGTCTGGTCAAGGCTATGGTTTTTCCAGTGGTCACGTATGGATGTGAGAGTCGGACTGTGAAGTGCCGAATAATTGATGCTTTTAAACTGTGGTGTTGAAGAAGACTCTTGAGAATCCCTTGGATTGAAAGGAGATCCAACAAGTCCATCCTAAAGGAGATCAGTCTTGGGTGTTCATTGGAAGGACTGATGCTGAAGTTGAAACTCCAGTACTTTGGCCACCTCATGCGAAGCATTGACTCATTGGAAAAGACCCTGATGCTGGGAGGGGTTGGGGGCAGGAGGAGAAGGGGATGATAGAGGATGAGATGGCTGGATGACATCACCGACTCGATGGGCATGAGTTTGAGTAAACTCCGGGAGTTGGTGATGGACAGGGAGGCCTGGCGTGCTGCGATTCATGGAGTGGCAAAGAGTCGGACATGACAGAGTGACTGACCTGACTGACTGACTGACTAAGTGTAACAGATTAGCAATTTGGATGGCATGGTACTGCTGCTCCTGCTAAGTCGCTTTAGTCATGTCCGACTCTGTGCAACCCCATAGATGGCAGCCCACCAGGCTCCGCCATCCCTGGGATTCTCCAGTCAAGAACACTGGAGTGGGTTGCCATTTCCTTCTCTGTTGGATGGCATCAGTTCAGTTCAGTCGCTCAGTCGTGTCTGACTCTTCACGACCCCATGAATCACAGCATGCCAGGCCTCCCTGTCCATCACCAACTCCTGGAGTTTACTCAAACTTGTGTCCATCAAGTTGGTGATGCCATGCAGCCATCTTATCCTCTGTTGTCCCCTTCTCCTCCTGCCCTCAATTCCTCCCAGCATCAGGGTCTCTTCCAATGAGTCAACACTTCGCATGAGGTGGCCAAAGTACTGGAGTTTCAGCTTCAGCATCAGTCCTTCCAATAAACACCCAGGACTGATCTCCTTGTGGATGGACTGGCTGGATCTCCTTGCAGTCCAAGGGACTCTCAAGAGTCTTCTCCAACACCACAGTTCAAAAGCATTAATTTTTCGGCACTCAGCTTTCTTCACAGTCCGACTCTCACATCCATACGTGACCACTGGAAAAACCATAGCCTTGACCAGACAGGCCTTTGTTGACAAAGTAATGTCTCTGCTTTTAATATGCTGTCTAGGTTGCTCATAACTTTCCTTCCAAGGAATAAGCGTCTTCTAATTTCATGCCTGCAATCACCATCTGCAGTGATTTTTTGGAGCCCCAAAAATAAAGTCTGACACTGTTTCCACTGTCTCCCCATCTATTTCCCATGAGGTGATGGGACCAGATGCCATGATCTTAGTTTTCTGAATGTTGAGCTTTAAGCCAACTTTTTCACTCTCCTCTTTCACTTTCATCAAGAGGTTTTTTAGTTCTTCACTTTCTGCCATATGGTTGGTGTTATCTGCATATCTTAGGTTATTGATATTTCTCCCTATAATCTTGATTCCAGCTTGTGCTTCTTCCAGCCCAGTGTTTCTCATAATGTACTCTGCATATAATTTAAATAAGCAGGGTGACAATATACAGCCTTGATGTATTCCTTTTCCTATTTGGAACCAGTCTGTTGTTCCGTGTCCAGTTCTAACTGTTGCTTCCTGACCTTCATATAGCTTTCTCAAGAGGCAGGTCAGGCGGTCTGGTATTCCCATCTCTTACAGAATTCTCCACAGTTTATTGTGATCCACACAGTCAAAGGCTTTGGCATAGTCAATAAAGCAGAAATAGATACTTTTCTGGAACTCTGTGCTTTTGCTTGGATGCATAAAACTAGTCAAATCAAGGAATACTAATGCTCTAAATTTCACAAAATTTTCAAGAAAAAGAAAGGAAATTTTGGCAGCAGTACATAATCCACAAATACATATTTTTTTTTTTCATAGTGAGAAAGTTACCGTTTAAAGTGATTGCTATCTATGTATGATAATTTCTCTTAAGAGCAAGGGCTCTTTTAGAAAATGTTCTATTCCTAGGGTGTAGTTGTATAAGAAAAGAAAGTGAAGTCGGTCAGTTGTATCCTACTCTTTGTGACCCCATGGACTGTAACCTACCAGGTTCCTCCATCCGTGGGATTTTTCATGCAAGAGTACTATAGTGGGTTGCCATTTCCTTCTCCAGGGGATCTTCCCAACCCAGCGATTGAACCTGGGTCTCCCACATTGTATGCAGATGCTATACCATCTGAGCCAAGTGCCTGGAAAATGACTAGTGCTCAAGAACACAAGAATGATTGAGTAAATGAATGAAAGATACAAACAAATGAATAACTCCAGCTAGTCAATGGATTCAAGAAAGAAATGGAAGAAACTGATATTTTAACATATTAAATAAAATGATAACTTCTTAATGTGTCTGAAAATTCTGCTTTAAACCTGCTTTAAACTGTCACCCAGTATTATTTCTCTAAAGACAGAGCATTCATAAATGCTGCAAGAGATAATCACTGAGATATAATTTCCTTTCATTAGTAAAGGTTTATATGGTTTATATGTTAGGGCTTCCCAGGTGGCTCAGTGATAACGAATCCACCTGCCAATGCAGGTTGGATCCCTGGATCAGAAAGATCCCCTGGTGTAGGAAATGGCTACCCACTCCAGTATTTTTGCTTGGAGAATCCTGTGAAGAGAAGGGCCTAGCAGGCTACAGTCCATGGGGTTGCAAAGTTTAGGGTACAACTGAGTATGCACACACACACACAGTTAATACAGAACATAAAGCCAAAGAAAAATATGTTCATGGTGTTATCTGAGATCCCATTTTTTATGTAGATGATTTTGTGCCCTTCTACTGGAGCTCTTCCCTCCCATCCCCCCACCAAAAAAAACAAAAAACATAAACTGTTTAATTCTGAGTTTTAAAGAGCAAAATAATTTACTATATTGAAACAGCCCATTCATCATATAAAGCATTTGATTCTGTCACCTCAAGTGCTTGTTAAATCACTTCCAGCTGCTACAATCAAGGGCCAGGTACTTCTAAGGTCTGGCACTTTCTGAGCTCTATTACACCTTTAAGTATGATTCTTCAATCCAATTCTAACCTTCATAATAATCAAGTGCCCACTCCAGTTAACTTCAAGGCAACTGGGAACTTGGAATTCTCTGTATGTGTCTGTCTCTGATTTTCAATCAGACCTCTTCATCCAAAACCTGAAAGGTTCTGAATATCTATGAAGTAGTACAGTAACATTTTCACTTAAAGCAGTGTCAAGAGCAGCGTCATTGCAATAAAACTTTGGCAAGGAAACTAAGCTATTAAAGGGATGCCTCTCCAAACCAACAAGGAAGTAACAGTGATAGAACAGAGAAGTAATGTATTCACATGATTGTACCTACAAGAATCCACTGACTGAATAATTTAACATTAAGGTGGAATTCAGTGACATTTAAATTATAAGAAAAAAAGGGAGAATTCTATGTTTAAAAACCTATAGTGAAGGAAGTTTACACATTAGCTTTATCTACATATAAGGTTTGATTTTTTTCAACAAATATTTATTAAGCCTCCACCTGGGAGTACTGCTAATGTGTACATATATCAATTTAATATAATTTGAACATAGCATAAAAGTAACAAAATAGAACTTAATGATTTAAAAATGTGTAGTTCATGCATTTGCTTCCTTTTATTAAAAAAATTATAAAAGTGTTATTGAGATATAATTCACATATCTTAAAATTCATCCTGTTCAAGTGTACAGTTTGGTGGTTTTTAGCATATTCACAGTTATGCAACCGTCGCTACAGAACATTTTCATCATCGCCAAAAGAAAACCCTTAGCAGTCAGCTGTAGTGCAGTGTTCTCATGTACCCACACTCAGACTCATATTACTAAAATTTAACATTAATATGGTAGAGTTGTCACAAGCAATAAACAAATCTGATACACTATTACTAACCACTGTCTATACTCACTAGAATATAGACATATTAGATTCTTTAATTTTAACTTAATATCTTTTTTCAATTCCAGAGTCCCAACCAGGATACATTATTTTTAGTTATGTGTCCTTAGTCTCCTCTTAACTGTGACAGTTTCTCAGACTTTTCTGTTTTTGATGATCTTGGTTTATAATTCCCCGGTCTTGTAATGTATTTATCTGGTTTCAATATTGGGGTAACATTGACCTTATAACATGACTTAGAAAGTGTTCTTTTTGCTTCTATTTTCTTGAGGTTATCATGGAGAATTTGTATTATTTCTTTGGTAGAATTCATCAGTGACACCAATAGGTCTTAATGTTATCTTTTCTGAGAAGATTATGAATTGTTAGCTCCATTTCCTTAATAGTTATAGGGTTATTCAGATCATGTCTATTTCTTCTGTGTGAGTTTTGTACTTTTTGCATTTTAAGAAATTGGTTATAAAATTTGTGAGCATAGAGTTGCAGATATTTTTCTTTCTTATTCATATGCATGGAATCAATAGTGATGACCCATCCTACTAGAGGACACTAATAATTTGTGTCCTCTCTCTATTTTCTTGATTAGCCTAACTAGTTTATTAATTTTATCAATATTTTCAATAGTCAGGTTTTAGTTTGACTGATATTCTGTTTTTTCAGCCTATTTTTCAGCTTTATTTTTGCCCTCATATTTATTATTTCTTTTTTCTTGTTTAATCTTAAATTATCTCCTCTAACTTCCTGAGGTAGAAACTAAGTTATTCATTGTAGATTTCTCTTTTTTCTTTTACATTTTCTTCTGAACACTGCTTCCACTTTATCTCACAACTTTTGATAATTTGCATTCTAATTTCATCTTGTTCAAAATGTTTTAATTTTCTTGTGAGACTTTTTGAAACCATGGGTTATCAGAAGTGTGCAAATTAATTTCCAAGTATTTGGGTGATTTTCTAGCTATCTTTTCAGGTGTTGTTTTCTAGTTTAATTCCATTGTCATCTGAGGACTTACTTTGTCTGATTTCAATTGATGATCTTCATAGCCAACATTGTCTATCTTGGTGAATGTTCTATGTGGTTTGTGAAGAATATGTACTCTGCTGTTGTTGTTTGGAGAAATCTAAATAACAATTGTATGGCATTGATTGATAATATAGTTCATCATCTATGTTCATACTGATTTTTTATCTCTCTGATCTGTCAATTGCTGTTGGAGGGGTATTGATGTCTTCAACTAAAATGGTGGATTTTTCTATTTCTTTTACTTTTAATGCATTTTGATGCTCTTCTGTTTCAGACATACATGTTTAGGATTATAATGTATTAGAAAATTGACCCCTTTACTATTATGCCTTTCTTTATCTCTGTTAATTTTCCTGTTGTGGATTTTACTCTGTCTGAAATTACTATAGCTACATTGCTTTCTTTTGATTAGTGTTGTTATTGGATGGTTCTCTCTATCCCTTTAATTTTAACCTATAAAATTTAAAGTCTTTAAATTTAAAATGGGCTTCTTGTATACAATATAATTTTTAAAATTCTACTCTGACAATCTTCATTTAATTGGTAAATTTAGACCATTGAAATTAAAAATATTTTGATATATGTTTCTTAAGATCTATCATGTTTATAACTGGTTTCTATTGATTCCCTTTGCATTTTTTCCTTATCTCCCTCCTTTAAATGGTCTCTTATTTTAATTTGGTATTTTATATGATTATCTCTTCTTTTAGAACATCAGTTATACTGTTTTTATAATTTCTATAGTACTGGCTCTAGAGTTTAGGATATACATTTTTAAGTAACTTAACTTTACTTTAAATTATAATACAAATAACACTATATGGTCTCATATGGAATGTGGTTACCTCATAGTCAATTCCTTCCTCCCACCTCTTATAATATTATTGTCATTTCCTGATACACAAGTCATTCTATTCACCCATTATATAATTACTATGGAGGGATCTTCCCAACCCAGGGATCAAACCAGCCTTTCTTACGACTCCTGCATTTGCAGACAGATTCTTTAACACTATCACCACCTGGGAAGCCCACTTTAAACAAACAGATATCTTTTTATCAATTAATTGTAATAAATGTAAGGAATTTAATTTTATGTTCATTTATTCCTTATCTAAAGCTTTTCTTCTTTATACAGATCAAAGTTTCTGCCTATGTTATTTTCCTTCTCTTTATCATTTTATGCAGGACAGGTGTCCTGCTGATGAGTTCCTCAGTTTATGTTTATCTGAGAAAGTTTTTACTTCTCCTTTACTTTTGAAGGATACTTTTGCTGAATATAGAATCCTAGGTTGGATTTTTTCAACTTTAAATTTTTTATTTTACTATTATTAAATGATTTCTGACAAGAATTCCACTATAGTTATATTCTTTTCCTCTATAACTAAGGTGATTTTTTTCTGAGTTTTTTTAAAGATTTTTTTTTCTTTGGATTTCTACTGTTTGAATGTAGTAGCTCTAGTTCTTTTATTTTATTTTTTTTCTTTCCCCATTAATTTTAGTTGGTGCTCTCTGAACTAGGCTTGTGGTTTGGTGTCAGTCATGAATTTTGTAAAATTCTCAAATGTTATTACTGCAAATATTTTTTGAAGCTTTATTCTTGTCCTTTTGGTATTCTAGTTACACAGTGTTATGCATCAAAATTGTTTCACAGTTATTGAATGTTTTGTTATGCTTCTATTTTTTTATTCTTTTTTGTCTTTGTATTTCAACTTTGTATGTTGTTTTATTTAGTTATTCAAATTCACTGATAATTTCCTCAGAAACTTATTTATGTGTTGTCAATAAATATTTATTCTTCATTTCTATTGTGGTGTTTTTTCCTACTCCAGGGGATCTTCCCAACTCAGGGATTGAACTTGCATCTCTTAAGTCTCCTGCATTGGCAGGCAGAGTCTTTATCACTGCTCCACCTGGGACCCCCTTTAATTTCCAAAACCTAAGTGTTTCTTTCTTTCTTTCTTAAAGCCTAAGTAGTTAAAGCTCCATAGGGTCTTCACATTTTTTGTTCATTTCCTTGTTTACATAACTCACCTTTCTTGCATGGTGTGTACCTTTTCCATTAGAGCCCTTAACATATTAATCATGGTTATATTAAATTGCCAGTTTTATAATTTCCATATCTGTGATATATCACAGTCTGGTTCTGATTTGACTTCATTTTCCCTACTGCTTTTTTCTTTTCTCCTTTTGACAATTTTCAATTAAGGCAAACAAACAAGAGATGTTGTATTGGATAATGGGTACTGAGGTACAAAAGGTTTAGTGTGAGGTTTATACTAATCAGGGTAAGAGGTAGGTTGTATTTAATGTTTGTGGTAGCTATTGATGCCAAAAGCTTTAAATTATTCTAGTGTCTGTGTTTTTCTTCTCCTCTTTACTCTGGGTTTCCCTTTGTATTCCTCATGAGAGGGGGAGATTGTGTGTTGCAGTTCTTTCAGCTGTAATCCACTTTTAATATACTAGCGCCCCACTGGTGAGCTGTAATGTGTGGGAAGGGTTATTATTCTACTGTTCTCCTATTGAATTTCTGTTGTAGCAAGACTGTGTCGCAGGGCTGTGACTTCCACAACTGTTTCTTCAGTGATATACCTTTCTTTAACCCTTGTCCATTTCACCCTAATCTGCCTGTTGTGTTCTCTATAGTTCCACGAAGTCCTAATCCAGTTTGACTGGATTTAGTGTTTTTGTTTTCTCCTTTCTCAAGTGAGACAGGAAAGCTAAAAGTGCCTGGGGTATGAGGAATGAACTTCTTCAGTATGGAATTACTCTCTCTTCCTGCAAAATCCATGAAGGAGCATTCTCAGAACTTCACCCTGAGGGACTGATGAGTTTCCTTGGTGTAAAGTTCATGAAAGTCTGGAGGTTTCCTAAGGTCGAAATCCCCCAAAATTTCTCTCTCTTTTGTTTGTTCATCTTTAGCCTCAGGAACTTCATTAAAATTACCATTTAAGGGTTGCTTTAAATGTTAAATTATTGATTTTCAGTTTGCCTACCAATTTTTCTTGCTGTAATGACAGAGATGACAACTTCCAAGGTCAAGGAGGGCTAAAAACAGAAGTCTAAAGAGCGATTTAAAAAATGTTATAGCAATTTTTTTGAATTTACCAAGACTAGAAACAGATCACCAGCCCAGGTTAGATGCATGAGACAAGTGCTCGGGCCTGGTGCACTGGGAAGACCCAGAGGGATTGGATAGAGAGGGAGGTGGGAGGGGGGATCAGGATGGGGAATACATGTAAATCCATGGCTGATTCATGTCAATGTATGACAAAAAACACTACAATATTGTAAAGTAATTAGCCTCCAACTAATAAAAATAAATGAAAAAAAATGTTATAGCATGTTTGTATGACTATGGCAATCTGTTAGAGAAAAAATGTTGAATGTGAAGAACAGGAAAATTTTCATAAGAAAATGAGCTCCTTGAATAAGTGAGAGGAATCAGGGTCAAGTTCATAAGGAGTCAGGGTTCCATGGTGGCTCAGATGGTAAAGAATCTGCCTTCAATGTAGGAGACCTGGGTGCACTCCCTGGGTTGGGAAGATCCCCTCGGAAAGGGAATGACAACCCACTCCAGTATTCTTGCCTGGACACTCCCATGGATAGAGGAGCCTGCTGGGCTACAGTTCATGGAGTTGCAGAGTCAGACAGCAATTCAGAACACAGCACAGATCACTACTTCACAACCCATTAGTATGGTTATTAAAAAACAAAACAAAACAAAGCAAACAAACTAACAAAAAAATGGAAAGTAACAAGTATTGGCAAGACTGTGAAGAAATTAGAACCTTTGTGCACTGCTGGTGAGAAAGTAAGAGTGCAGCTTCTGTGGAAAATGATGCTAAGATAGAATTCAAAAAGTTAAAATCACCATATAATTTAGCTACTCCACTTGTATGTATATCCCCAAAAGAATTGAGAGCAGGGACTCAGAAAGCTATTGTAAGCCCATGTTCATAGCAACATTATTCACAATAGACCAAAAATGTAAGTAACCCAAGTGTCCCTTGGCAGATGAAGGAATAAACAAAATATACATATTGGATTGGCCAAAATATTCATTAGGGTTTTTCCACAAGGTAATACAGAAAAACTCAAAGAACTTTTTGGCCAACCCAATGCACATAATAGAATATTGTTCAACTACAAAAAGTAAGGTAATTCTAACACATTCTACAACATGGACAAACTTTGAAGATAACATGCTAAGTGAAATGAACCAGGTACAAATGACAGATATGTATGATCCCACTAATATAAGGTACCTAAAAGAGTCAAATTCATAGAGATAAAAATTAGAATTGTAGATACCAGGGAAGAGAGATGGGTAATGGAGAGTTTTGGGTAATAGGTATAGGTTTTCAGTTTGGGAAAATGAAAGCTGGAGATGAACAGTGACGATGGTTGCACAACAATGTGAATGTCCCTAATGCCACTGAACCATACTCTTAAAACAGGCTGAAATATGTTGCAAGTGTATGGTTAATGTTATAGATATTTAACCATGATAAAGTTGTATGTTGTAGATATTCAGCCACAATAAAAAAAAGAAAAAAATTACATATCTTAAAAAACTGAAACCTTTGCTATACAATAAGTCCCCTACATATGAACCTTCATGTTGCTAAGGTTCAAAGATGCAAATGTGCAGCTGGTTCTAGTAAGGAACTGGAACCCATGTCATCAATGTCAGATGTGAATGAAATTGCCACTTGTCCTCCATCTCCCATTGCTAATGATGCCTTCAGCCCTACCATCTTCCACCTCCTCTCCCTCCTCTAGTCAATAACTCTTCTTCCCTGTCCACCTGATGCCAGCCCCTGTATGCCAGCTGTTGGACTATACTATTGTACTTCTCAAGCTATTATAAGATTAAAAATATTTTCCTTATTATTTTTTTAAATGTATTACTTGTGTGAAAAGTATTATAAACCTATTACGGTCCAGGACTACACAGCCAATTGTGTTAGTTAGCTACCTAGGCTAACTTTGTTGGACTTAAGAATAAACTGGACTTAGGAACTCACTCTCGAAACAGAACTCATTCATACATAGGGGATCTTCTTGTATTAGGGAAGCCTTCAAGGATCCATGTTGTAAGGTATGTATTAAGTCTTTAGGAAGAACCTTGAGATAGGTTCTAAATATATTTTCACTCCTGCCTGCTTGTCTTTTTTTAAAAATTATTTATTTTTAATTAAAGGATAATTCCTTCACAGTATTGTGTTGGTTTCTTTCAAACATCAACATGAATCAACCTTAGGTATAGATGTGTCCCCTCCCTTTTGAGCCCCTTTCCTATCACCCTCCCCATCCGGCACCTCTCACAGAGCCCTGCTTTGAGTTCCCTGAGTCTTACAGAAAATTTCCATTGCTATCTATTTTACATATGGTAATGTAAATTTCCCTGTTACTGCCTACTGGTCTTGATCTGGGAGGTGAATCATTTTTTTTTTTCACTCCACTGTCATCAGTCTTGGCAATATGACAGAGTTTATTCCCTGAAAGATGAGTGAAAGTTGTATGCTCCTCATCTGGGTAAAAAAAGTAAGGAAAACCCTGCATTCAGATAACACTTTTCTTGCTACAGTGAGACTCATGATCCAGCAACCTGCTTAAACAGAGATCCCACAATGCAGAGAATGTGAAACAGAGCTGGGGCTGACCTGAAATGGATACAATCTTGAGCATGAAATATCGTGAAAAGTCACTAGGATTATAGGGCCATTGCTATTGCAGCATAACTGAGATTACACTGACTAATGCAGTTTAAGATAATCAGTTTAAGAACCTAGTGTATTGTCTTTCTAATCTTTAGGTGACTGTTTTATTATTTGTATTAGAAACTGAATAGGTCTCAGTGAACCAAACGCCATGTTCCAGAGTGCTAGGCAGACACAGGAAATGATGATTATCTTTGAATTTGTTTTCAAATCTGAGATTATTCGGTGAATCTAACTCATGTTCCTTGGATATAACTGTTAAAATCCTAGAACAATTGACTGTGATGATGCCATTAGCATGAACGTGGTTGCCAAGCATACATCTCTGTGTATAGGAAGTGATGTTGTTTCTAGACTGGATGGACACCGAAATATGACTGACTTTATCTCACATGTACCATTTGTACAAAGAAGTAAAATAGAGGAAAATATGGAATCTAAACACACAGTAGAAATTGATCATATAAACCTAACTAAGCAACGGAAACTGAAGACTTCAAATATATTGTATTCATATACACCACTAAGAATTTGTGTGTGGTTTAAGAATCACCAACCCTCAATCTCTCATTATCTTTATGTAAATGATAATTCAAAAACACATTGAATCATAAAGAGGCCTAGAGTTCCTCCCCATCAGTTAATATAATCAACAGTGTTCTGTTTAATTTTTCACCCCTCTGATAATGGTTTGAGTGAGATGTTTTGCGAAGATAAATATAGAGTTTTTTTTTTTTTTTTTTGCTGACCTTTTTTTCAGGCAGACTCTTGCAAATTTCTTTGAAAAAATGCCTCTTCAGCTTGAACTTCTGATAACTAACTTTCTTTTTTAAAAAATTTTTATTGACAATGTTGTGCTAATTTCAGGTGTACAACAAAATGAATCAATTATATATGTATATACATATATCCACTCTTTTTTAGACTCTTTTCCCATATAGACCACTGCAGAGTATTGGGTAGAGTTCCCTGTGCTATGCTGTAGGTCCTTATTAGTTTTCTATTTGATATATGGTAGTGGGTATGTATGTTAATCTCAATCTCCCAATTTATTCCTCCCCCTTCCTTACACTTTGGTGACCATGAATTTGTTTTCTACATATGTAACTCTATTTATGTTTTGTAGATAAGTTCATTTGCACTTTTTTAAAGACTTCATGCATATGCAATATCATATATCTGTCTTTCTCTGTCTGATACTTCACTCAGTATGGCAATCTCTTGTTGCTGCAAATGGCATTATTTTATTCTTTTTTATGGCTGAGTAATATTCCATTGTATATATGTACCACATCTTCTTTATCCATTCCTCTGTTAAAGAACATTTATGTTGTTTCCTTGTCCTGGATATGCACAGTGCTTCAGTGAACACTGGGTGCATATATCTTTAAATTGTAGTTTTCTCCAGATATATAGCCAAGAGTGTGATTGCTGGATCATGTGGTAGCTCTGTTTTTGCCACAAAGGTTTAAACCAAGCAATCATTTAATAAAGGAAAATGTACTTCTTATCTGAAATATCCATGTTCTTTGATATACTAAAAAAGCCTTGGAAATTATAATGCAGAAAAGTAGCAAAAGTGTTGAGGCTAATTTCTTGAATCGCTAAAATGCTAATCCCATTTATTGAATACTTATCATTATTTTTAAAATAGTTATTTAAAGGTTCATAGAGGTTAGATGCTTTAGTTTGTTGTGGAAACTCTGATACACCATCAGCTTTCTACTAACATTTTAGATAATATTTCATGATAAATCATCAGTGCTGTTCAAGAGTACTTCTGTGATGGTAGAAATAGTCCTTGTTTTCAATGTCCAAATCACTTGACACTTGTAGTTACTGAGTACTTGAAAAGTAGCTAGTGTGAGTGAAAAGCTGAATTTTAAAATTTGTTGTTGCTAGTGTTTAGTCACTCAGCTGTGTCCAACTCTTTTGTGACCCCATGGGCTATAGTCCACCATGCTCCTCTGCCTATAAGACTTTCCAGACAAGAATAATGCAGTGGGTTGCCATTTTCCTCTCCAAGGGATCTTCCAGACCCAGAGATGGAACCCACATCTCCTGCAGGAGATGGATTCTTTACCACTGAGCCACCAAGGAAGCCCTCAAAATTTATTTAACTTTAAACAGTCATTTAAGGCTAGCAGCTATTACATTAACAAGCACAGATGTAGATCTAAATCTAGATAATTTGAAACTACACTTAATTGTTTTGGGAATTGCCTAGTGGTCCAGTGCTTAGGACTCTGGGCTTTCAATGTTGAGAGTGTGGAATCAAGCCCTCGTTGGGGAACTAAGACCATGCAAGCTACATGACTGAAAGAGTGGTCAAATGACCCATTAGCCTTGAAAGAAGAGAGGGATGATCATTAATACATAGTTCACAATGTTTCATTTGATGAAATTAAAGAAACCATGATACAAAACTTAACAACATAAAAAATGCTCTGGAAACCTCTGAGTTAGAAACTCAATTTTTAGAGTTATATTGGAAACTATTTTTCTACATATAACAGAAAGATTGCAACACCTCTCTCCTATATCTAACTAATCATTTTTAAGATCAGAATAAAACTTAGATTTTCTGATGTTGCATTCTGTTTATTTCATATATTCAATTTCTGTAACTATATTAGTAATGGCAAAATGAAGTGATAGTCAAAGACATAAAATGTATTTTATTCTTTACACAGACTTAAAATCTAGTTTTCATAGGATTTGCACTTCCTGCAAATTTTCTTCAGGAGACATGATAATAAAATGTGAAAAGAAAATATTTGGTAAATATACATTAAAATCATGAGTATTTGAGAAGAGATGTATTACTACTACCATAAAAATAAGTGCAAGAAAGACTATCTTGGGGTCTGTACTTCAGCATGTACGTAAACTGTGGCAAGTCCTTTCACAAATCAAAAATATAAATAAATTTAAATTTTCAGTATTAATGAATCATACAAAATTAACACACAATCAATTCATAAGTAAAAACAAATCAGCAATTTCAAAGATAAACAGTTTCTAAGGTAACACTTCAATTTGTTATTGTTGTGCTATGTTGAGTCGCTCAGTTATGTCCAACTCTTTGTGACCCTATAGACAGTATCCCTCCGCTTCTCTGTCCATGGGAATTTCCCAAGCAAAGATACTGGAGTGGGTTTCCATTTCCTCCTCCAGGAGATCTTTTACTTTGTGTAATAAAGAACTTTTTTTTTTTTCTTTCAGAAGATCTGTTTGTGAGTATCCTATCTCATGTAAAATGTTAATTTCATTCCTTTTGAAGCCACTTTCTTCCTTCAATTAAATCGCAAATGTGATTCACATAACTAACATGCCAGAAATGCAGACTTCAAAATCGACAAGTTTGGATCATTTTCCTTCGAAGGCCAAAAGATGGTGCTGCTGTGTAGCTGAGTTATTGCTCCTCAATAATCAATTGCCTTCCACAGTTCAATTCAACTGCTAAAATGGTAGAAATAAATCTGTCATAAGAGCAAGTAAAACAGGTCTGAAAATGCAGTGAAACAAATCAGGTAACAAATTAACTTAGAGTAGGATCCAATGATAATTGGATGTAGTGAAAACTGACAGTTGCCTAGTGGCAAAGAGATTGGTAGCCACTCTTTGTGTAATATGTAGACATTTCTGAGAATTTAGGCTAGACACTTCTTATCAGGAAGTCATAGGTTAAGGGAGGAGGGGGAGAGTGAGAGAGAATTGGGGGTCAGGGGGAGGAGAGAGACTGCCTTTAGAGAAACTGGCCATTTTGTGAGAATAACCTAATGAGATAAGTACATTTATTTCCATCCTAATAATTTAGTAACTTTATAATTTCAGAGTAAACCTCAAAATTCATTTTACTTCAAAACTATTAAATTTTGTTATTATTAACATTAAACTATCATGCAATTAATGGTGACCAGTATATTATTTAGAGTTAGACTTTACCCATTTTAATTTTATTCTTCACCACACCTATGTATGCACATACTTATAAGTCAAATAGTTTTATGTCGTTTATAACAGGAAAAAAAAACTTTAAATGTCCTTACACATAAGCAACACCCAATCACTGCTCCTCAAAGCAGACCTTTTACACAAGTCTAATTATTGTATTTTATTAATATATTTTGCCCCCGTGGACCTGTAGCCCACTAGTCTCTATCCATGGAATATTCCAGGCAAGAATATGGGAGTGGGTTGCCGTCTCCTCCTCTAGGGGTTCTTTCAGACTGAGGGATTGAATCAGGGTCTCCTGCATTGGCAGATGGATTCTTCATCACTGAGCCACCTGGGAAGTCCTCAGATATATGTACTTCTTTATATTTCCCGTATAGTCGTAGCCATAGTTTTTTGCTACAAGGTCAAGCTCTGCATACCTGTGTTGGTGAACTCCACCCTTGAGTTAGAGTAATCAAACCAACCTGAGGGAAAACCACAAAAGGGAGCCAGCGAGTGTAAGGAAATAGGACAACCCAGCCAAGAACTGCATGGCATGGGTATGCCCTGCCCATACTGTTTTCAACAGCCCCGTATGACAAAGCCTCATGGCAGCTGGCCATGAACTACTGAGAAATGAACAAGTTAGGGCCCCTCCCCTCATCTATACAACTGAACCCAACATTGCCACCAACTTAGATACCTTGTCCAAGTTTCTAGGAGGATGCTGTGCTGCGCTGAACTTAACAAATGTTTTATTTTTCAGTAGAACCCTGGTCACTGAGTCACCGGACTGGTTTGGCTTCATGTGGAGGAGAACAAGCAACATTTCAAGTGCTTCTCCAAGGTTACATGCACAACCTCACAAAATATCATGAGAAGGTAGTCAAAGACGGATGCCTGTCTCCTTCAGCAAAATGGTCTTGTTGATATAATGTTAACATGTGAAGACTTGTCTCGGCTGTAGTCCCTATGCAGACTTTGCTGGAAGGAAAGAACGGGCAGGGAACACAGAAAATTCAAGGTGGAGGCATTGCCCTAAAGTTTTGGGGAGTCCTTTGGTTAAGTAAGATGTGTGTTGTGCCAGAGCTGTGATTGCTAACATGCAAGCCTGTCCAGTGTGAAAGAAGAGCAAGATTTATAGGAATCTGGGATTTTAGGAGCTTTTCCTCCTTACTTGAAGCACTGCCTCCATTGCTTATGAAGTGAAAATGAAAGATGCAAGTGCTAGTCACTCGGTCGTGTCCCACTCTTTGTGACCCCATGGGCTGTGGCCCACCAGGCTACTCTGTCCATGGAATTCTCCAAGCAAGAATGCTGGAGTGGGTTGCCATGCCCTTTTCTAGGGGATCTTCTTGACCCAGGGATTGAGCCTGGGTCCCCTGCATTGCAGGCAGATTCTTTGCCATCTGAGCCATCAAAGAATACCACCTGGTAAAGAGAGGGCGAGTGTGGGACTGGGGATCAGAGCAGCAGGTCACCTTTGAGAAGATGAAAATATCAGTGACGCAGATTAAATCTCTAGGCATCTCCTGAGCAGGGCTACCATCTGAGTTAGCCATGTCTGTGACTCTGAAAGGTATGGCTTGGGCTCTGTGGCTGAGATAAAAAAAGAAGAGTCTAGAGGGTTGCCATTTCCTTCTCCAGGGGATGTTCCCAACTCAGGGATCCAACCTGAGACTCCAAGCATCTCCTGCCTTGGCAGGCAGGTTCTTTATTACTGTGCCATCTGAGAAGCCCCCATCCACCTTTTCTGGGCTTTAAATTCCTTCTTTGCCTAAGTGGCATGGCTATTTGCAGCATAGGAACACCCTGTCTGCCAGTCTTAAACCTTCAGGTTTTGCTAGGTCCTGTAAGTGTGTATATCCTTCAAATTTGCCCCCCATCCCCACACCCCATTGTAGCTCCTAGGTGTTGTAGGGAGGGAGTGGGGGAAATTCCACTGATATCTGTGTGTTAGTCACTAAGTTGTGTCTGACTATTTTTGACCCCATGGCCTGGGGCATGATACTTCATGCCCAGGTGAATGGCACACTGCCAAGGATGCCCAGGTGCCCTTGAAATACAGTGACTTGGTTAAAGCAGTGACTGTGTGTCCTGTGTGTTCTAAACAATGCCCAAGTCAAGGGCCAGAGGAGTCTGGGGCTATGAGCTCGTGTTCCCAACTAGTGAAACAAGTGAATATAATCGATTTGTTAATTTTCTTCTTCTAATGTGTATTGCTATAAATTTCCTCTCCACTGCTGTAGCTTGATACTAGGAATTTTCTCATGCTGTGTTTTCATTTTTTTTCAGTTAAAAAGTTTTTTATGCTGCCTTAATTATTTAATTGATTTGTGGGCTATTTAGAAATGTGTTATTTAAATGGTAATCGTTTATAGGTATTCCCAAATATCTTTCAGATATTGCCTTCTAACTTAATTCCATGATGTGTAGAGATACGATATGTTTATATTCACATACTACCTTGTAAGAAGACAATTTTATCCCCTATATATTGCTTAAACATAATGTTTACATGTCCTCTTTTTTTAAACTCTCACTGTATTTCTATTCCAGCCCCTCTACAAAGTCAACTGTTTTTTAGACCAAGAACCAAATTTCATTATGAAATATTTAGTATTTACCTTACATTTTCTTTTCTTTCACAGACACTCATCTTTCCTTCAATCTTGTTTACTTCCCAAGCAAGCATTTCTTTTTTCATATATTCTTATTTGTGGTAGTGATAAAGTCAGTTTTGTGTCTGTTCTACTGAGGTCCATATCACTTGATTATACCAGCCTTTGCCAATACCCAATACTATTGCTCATCAACATCTAGATTATTCCCATATTGGCTCGCAGTTTTCCTCTTCGTTCATTCATCATTGGTAGTGGGACAGACTGCACATTGGTGTCAGGGTGAAATCCATTAGGACTGATGTATGCCAATTCCATCTTTAGCTCTGATATTTACCTAATAGGTATTATGATAGATTATTTGCATTGGTAACTCTAATTAATGGCTTTTATTCAAATATTCTTTGCAATATGACTTTCCAGCTTCTTCAATAAAGGATGAAGTCACTTTTCCACCTCAGTATTTGCAGGGGATTTGTGAGTTGTTTTGGCAAATAAGATGTGGGGGGATATGAAAGTTGACCAATTTCTAAACTAGGTATAAGAGACTTCTTTCTCAGAACTCCAATTCTGCTATGATAGCAAACTCAGTAGAGGAGATAAATCACAAGGACCAGATGTGAATCATCTTGCTGTGATCATCTTTGACCATCTAGTTCCTAGTCTACTAGTCAGCTAACCACAAATACAAAGATAAGCCCAGCTAAAATCTACCAAACTTGAATCATATCAGCAGGATTTCCTCCAATGACTAGAGTATTATTGTTCACTGATTATGGGGCAAACATTTCTAGTCATATGAAATATCATATATGCTACCCCAGATGCATCCTATAATTGTTGGCACATAGTATGTATGTAGTAAAGGTACTGTTCTGGGCTTCCCTGCTGACTCGGTGGTTAATTCACCTGCCAGTGCAGGAGACATGGGTTCAATCGCTGAGTTGGAAAGATACCCTAGAGAAGGAAAAGGCTACCCACTCCAGTATTCTTGCTTGGAAAATTCAGTGGATGGAGGAGCCCAGCGAACTATAGTCCTTGTGGTTTCAAAGAGTCAGACATGACCTAGCAACCAAACAACACCAACAAACATACTATTCTAAGTATTATGACACAAAAACTCCAGGACCAAGTTGACACTTCTTTCAACAGTTTGGTCTAATTGTTTGTGTCTTCAACACTTCTTAACTATAATAGCTTCAACGTTCATTCTGTTTCAAGCACTTACTTAAACAATTCTGTACCACATTATATCGCTACTTGAAATATGAGACTCAAGATACAAAAATTAAGCTTTTGATTACATATTCTTTAATTACATTATAAAATGCTATGACATCAATGCAATGATGGACTTTGATAATTTTAATTTTAATTTTAATATTGAGTTGAATTCAATGAATTGTCAGCTCTTTTGAGTTTGCTTTGAATGACCAAAAAAATTTCATCAGAGCTTATTTTAATGAATATTTCTCTACAGAGATTCTGGTATGAATTATTATAATTAGATAAGCTTAAAACAGCAAAACCCTAAGTAGTTATAGTAAAAACAAAACCAAATAGATACAGAGCAGATACTGAAAAATTGTGAAAGAAAACGCGGTACACTAAAATGATGCTTGAACATAGGTGGATTTAGGAAATACTTGTGAGTTTTGTACAAAAAAAATAGAAAGTCCCTGGAGAACTCTTCAAATCAACTCCACATCTTTGTAGATTTAGTAGCCTTGGATCTTTTCTGAGTCTACAAATCAACTTTAGTTCAATAAAAATTACATCTGAAGAAGGCTGTGTATCAATTCCTAACTGAGCCTCAAGACATCTTCTATGAGGTCTTTCTCTCACAATTGTTAATTTCAGTGTGCTTTTAATGAATGAAACGTTGAGATGAATATTGCTAATTTGCCCTGTATACATACCTTCATGATATCTAATAATATAAAATATATCATTTGTTTTATTTCATATCATCTTTCCCTCTCTAGTATTCACAATGCACGTTTTCTTCATTCTAATTACAATTTTCAAATGTTCAACAATTCCCATTTGATCAATCATCAACAATTTTTTGGAATCATTTGTCACTCCAGGCAGATATTTGATATCATTTGATTTCCTACTTCCTACTACTTCTGAATAGTCACTTCAAATTATTGTCTTCCTGTCATCTTACATTTTCTTTCATCCCTATAAACACACTTCTGCCTCTGATAATATCTGAATTTATTATCACCTCACTTTCTGGTATTTACTGACAAAAATTAATATAAAAGATTTTATTCCCTCATTCAATTTTATGAAGTTCAAGTTATTTTGTGCCTGATTGCAATCTACCTCTATCCCATTACTGAAATAGTGATGGTCTGTTTCTTTCTCTCCTTTGTCTTTGCACTTACTCCGTTGTTTTTTTTTTTTTCTGTAACTGAAATATCTACATAATCATAAATCATTGTTTTCCTCTCCCTTTGACTCTTTTCCATGTGCCACTTTTTTCTTAAAATGTAATTCTTCCTTGGATTCCTTGGGAGATCAAACTTTTAATTTACCTCTTAATGACATAAGGACTTCATGAGATTCTGACAATCTACATTCAGTAACCATTCATTTAACAAGATCTTTGAACACTTGTTATATGCCACAAACTATCCAAGAAATATATATCCTAGAAATACATAACTGTAAAAAGAAGAGAAAAAGTTCCAGATTTCTTTCATTACATCTTTTTGCCTTTTTAATTATTATTTTTTATTGAAGGATATTTGCTTTACAGAATTTTGTTGGTTTCTGCCAAACCTCAGCAGGAATCAGCCATAGTTATACATATGTCCCCACCCTTTTGAACCTCCCTCCAATTTCCCTCCCCACGTCACCCCTCTAGGTTGATAGAGAACCCCTATTTGAGTTTCCTGAGACATACGGAAAATTCCCACTGGCTCTCTATTTTACATATGGTAATGTAAGTTTCCAAGTTACTCTTTCCATACATCTCACCTCTCCTCCCCTCTCTCCATGTCCATAAGTCTATTCTCTTTGTCTGTTTCTCCATTGCTGCCCTATAAATAAATTCTTCAGTGCCATTTTTCTAGATTCCATATATGTGTGTTAGGATACAATATTTATCTTTCTCTTTCTGAACACACTTCACTCTGTATAATAGGTTATAGGTTCATCCACCTCATCAGAACTAACTCAAATGCATTCGTTTTTATGGCTGAGTAATATTCCATTGTGTATATGTACCACAACTTCTTTTTCCATTCATTTGTCGATAGACATCTAGATTGCTTCCATGTTCTAGCTACTGTAAATAGTGCTACAATTACACCTTTTATAAAATACAAAGAAGACAAATGATGACAAAGCCATGTGCTAAAGGTTACAATTGGGATTTTACAGTGGACCAGCCACAGAAGTATATGAAGCAAATACATAATTTATGGGCTTCCCTGGTAGCTCAATGGGTAAAGAATTTACCTACAATGAAGGAGACACAGACACACATGGGTCTGATACCCTTGTCAGGAAAAACCCCTGGAGGAGGGCATGGCAATCCACTCTATTATTCTTGCCTGGAAAGCACTATACACATATACTGGAGGGGTGAAAACAATCAGAGGAAACTGTATTGTGTCATTTAAGGCACTGGCATAACATAAAACCAGTCAGATGGCTAAAACTAAAGAGAATTACTGAGGTGATTGTATATGAAGATGAAGAAAGATTTTTAGAGGAATTCAGGTAACAACAGAAAGTGTCATTACACCCATAGGGTTGAAGAAGAAAAGAGGAAAATAGTGTTACTGGAAGCCAGTGGGAGCTAGAACCTGAAGAAGGGCCGGTTCTTTGGGGAGTTACAGTCATGAGGGTTAGAGTTGAAGTGCGGAGGAAGAAAATATGCTGAGCTCTCTATTTCTCTTTCCCTTAATCTCTCACTGGTGCCTGTCATTTGCCAAACTGAACTAAAAGCAAAATGGTGCCCATGGTATCAACCACCTGGAGCTTTGAACAGGAAAGAGGATGTATGGGTTAGAGCTGGGGAAGATGGCATAAACTAAACATAAACTGGACTTCCCTGGTGGTTCAGATGGTAAAGCGTCTGCCTACAATGTGGGAGACCTGGGTTCAATACCTGGGTCGGGAAGATCTCCTGGAGAAGGAAATGGCAACCCGCTCCAGTATTTTTGCCTGAAAAATCCCATGGACAGAGAAGCCTGGTAGGCTACAGTCCATGGGGTCGCAAAGAGTTGGACACGACTGAGCGACTTCACTTTCGCTTTTCAAACATAAACTACTTCTTTTGTTATACACTCAAATGAAGAATTTCTTAGTTACAGTGCAGATGAAACATAAACTACAATCAGACTCAGTATCATGGGATGATGTCAAGTCACTTTATTCTTATTTAGGACCTAAATGATACTAATACATATAATTATTATTTCTCACACTATTGGCTTAGAAAAGGAGGACAGGAAATAAAAAAAGATGAGTAAAATTTTTATAGTCCCTAACTCTTTCTGGTCATGAGGTCCATATTAAAAATCATAACTTTCTTTCACTATTATATATTTTATGTTCTCCTTATCCTCTATCAGCTGCTGGGATTGCTTTATCTGTTGGGTTATCTAATTGACTATTCCAATGGAATCTAGGCCTTTAGTCAATTCCACCTTTATTGGTTGTCCTGCTTTTCCATTCATTATTATTCATCAGCTTGAGATCTCTGAGTCATCCTATTGAATTTCCTGGGTTCCAATATAATGTTCTTGCTTCCAACTGTGAAAGCAGAACCCCGTTTTCCCCCGGTAATAAGGGAATGTTACTCTAACCAGAACAATAATCTTCTCAATGTCTGTTGATTTCAGGACATGTAAAACCTAAAATGTCCATGATCAGTCTCAGTTTCCATGAATGAGATCCCTGGTAAAAGCATTTCTCACTCCCAACCAAGGTCTCAAAAGCTGTCATATTATTCTGCTGTTGGTCTGATAACCATGCATAACAGAGAATCCTAAAATCTCTTTAGATTGAGACAGATTTTTTTCCTCACTGATGATTCTTCATCCTACCTATTATATTCAGGTCTGCTTTATATCTCTTCTATAAACAGCAACTAACCACAGCATGCACTCCTCATAGTGGTTGACATAAGACCCATAACTGCATAAGCCACATTTTGCATTGGGTCCAGTTAAAGCCAACAGACTTATTGATTACTAAATAAGTGGATCAGAACAGCAGACATCAAACCTAAATAGGCTCACCATCTGTTGTGCCTCCTTCTTCATGGTGAGTGGTGCAAAATGCTGCAAATTGTCACTCATTTTAGAGAAATATCTTGGCATTCCAAGACCACTGGACCCCTAAAGCTTCTCTAATGTGGCAGACCTCACATTTGTGTGTATAGCACTTTTTTTTTCTCAGGTTATAACAAAGATGTTAGTTACTATGGCATCTACCATCTATGGTACTTATTACTTCCATCTTGTAGAATGATGTTAACAATGTAACATTCAAGAATTATGCTTTATAGTTCTTAACATGACAGAATTCAGTAGATTTGACCTAACTTGAATTTAAGACAGTAAAGGTGTACATGGGTCCTTGTTAGATAAAGACAAACTATAAATGATTGTTGTAAATACTTGGAATTAAAAAAAAAAACAGTTTGCTAAGGAGTTACATGTATATTGAATATCAGGAATTGTGTCAATTTGATGTGTTTAGATTATTATTGCAGTCATAGAAGGCAGTCAACTTTCAGGGCATTTTTCTTCATTTGTCTTGGATCTTTTTACAAATATAGGCCATGGAACAAATGTAAGGATTCTGCTAGTTGCCAGATAGTTTTACTGTAGCTATAGTTTTAGATACTAGTATTAGCTGCTCAGTTGTGTCTGACTCTTTGCTTCCCCATGGATTATAGCCCAGCAGGCTTCTCTGTCTGTGGAATTCTCCAGGCATGAATACTGGAGAGGGTTGCCATTCCCTCCTCTAGGGGATCTTCCTGACTCAGGGATCGAACCCAGATCTCTTGCATTGCAGGCAGATTCTTTACCATCTGAGACACCAGTTGGGAAGATCACACTTTTTAATACTAAAGAAATAGCTATTGAGGCCACGGTGAACTGGACTTGGGATATAATTTCATCTGTCACCTAACTTCTGTAAGCAAATACACTACTGGGGATTGAATCATAGTAATGTTTTGGTTCCACGGGAATTAATGCTACTTCTGTGTGTTTAATAATCCCTGGTATTTCCATTTTATCAGGTATAAACACCATCTAGGGCTCCCCTGGTGGCTCAGACAGTAAAGAGTCCTCCTGCAATGCAGAAGACATGGGTTTGATCCCTGGGTTGGGAAGATCCCCTGGAGAAGGGAATGGCTACCTACTCCAGTATTCTAGCTTGGAGAATCCCATGGACAGAGGAGCCTGGTGGGCTACTCTCCATGGAATCACAAAGAGTTGGACAAGACTGAGCAACTAATGCCGTCAAGTTTTTCTGGCAATGATTTAAAGGAAGATTCAGAATACATATTTGCCTCTCCATTGCAAGTGGCCTATTTACAGTGAGCTAGACTTTCCCTCCTCCAGGGGATCTTCCCAACCCAGAGATCAAATCCAGGTCTCCTGCATTGCATGGCAACCCATTCTAGTATTCTTGCCTGAAAATCCCCATGGACAGAGGAGCCTGGTGGGCTTCAGTCTTTTTGGTCACAAAGAGTTGAACACGACTGAGCAAGTAAGCACAGAACACAGAGACTTTCCCTACAAATAAAGTCTCCAGTTGTACAAACCAGCTTAGATCTGGAACTCATTGAGACTACAATCTCTAGACACAGAATTTTATTTTTTTTCCTGAATATAAAGATCAATCAATATCAAAATGACCACCAACTCCTTTCATGTATAGGAACTGCATAATCAGTTAACCTTTGCTACAAATCTTGTAGTTAAAATTATTTGAATGTCCCTTTGTCCCTTCAGCCTATTGGGGTAACTGGCTCTCTTTTCTCTAATCCTGAGTATCACCACCACCCAGCCTCTACAACTTTGGGTCCTGTTATTAACACCGAAACTGGGGAGCCCAATTAAATGGCACAATCTAAAATAGTCATCTTCAACTTACAGTGAGAAGCCATTAAAGAGTGTTATAAAAAATGTTGGTATTCCACCACAAATGTTTTTCCTTAATACTTTAGTAAAGGGGATATACTTTAAGAAATGGAAGAGAAGATTGCATACAATATATCCATTCCAATATTTGCATATCTCTCATAGCCTGAAGAGCAAGTTGCATGATCGTAACTGCGTTGAGAGGAAGGCAGTGCTGAATCCGCTGCTGCTGCTGCTGTTAGTCACTAGGACGGAGGAGCCTGGTGGGCTGCAGTCCATGGGGTCGCTAAGAGTCGGACACGACTGAGCGGCTTCACTTTCACTTTTCATTTTCATAAGGAAATGCAACCCACTCCAGTGTTCTTGCCTGGAGAATCCCAGGGACGGGGGAGCCTGGTGGGCTGCCGTCTATGCGGTCGCACAGAGTCGGACACGACTGAAGCGATTTAGCAGCAGCAGCAGCATATCTGAGTCTGTGCCGTGACTCCACGGACTGTAGTCCCTGAAGCTCCTCCTTCTGTGGGATTTCCCAGGCAAGAATACTGGAGTAGGGTGCCATTTCTTTCTCCAGTGGATCTTCCCAACCCAGGGATCAAACTGTGTCTCCTGCTTGGCATTCAGATTCTTTACCACTGAGCCACCCATATTGAATTTCTAAGCTCCAAGTAATCAACCAGGGAAACTCTTAGAGCATTCCAGTGCTTAAACTAAGAGGAGGTGGGGGATAGAAAGAGGGAAAAAAGTAAAGGAAGATGTGTGTCTTCTAATTGTACGCATTTTACAAGAACTCTTTCCTCGGAACACTCTCCTTATACAGTATTTTTCCTGTCAAACCTATTTGTAAATACAGATGCCTCAATGATGTCAGTGTAGCTGATTTCAAGCCTGTACTTCCATTTAAAGTCTTATTAATATTATTATTTTTAATCCAACTTCACATTAGCAGTTTCAGGATGTTTCTACCTAGATAAAACACTGATTTCTGAAACTCAGCGTATTTTAAGTGAACTCATTTGTCCTTCATTGTACTTCTACCCTTTTTAAAAAAATTTTTTCTTATGCTATTTGAAAGTACTATCATTCTCTAAATTTCTCATCCTTAAAATCTTAGAATCATCTTTCATTTATTCCTCTTTTTTGATTCACCATCACATGCCATCAGATGAATCTTGTCAGATTTCACTTTTTGTAACTCTTATCCCTTCTCTTCTCTGCACATTTTATCTCTATGATTTAAGCCACCATTTCCTCAAAATGGAAAATTGCAATGTTTTCATAACTGATCTGATTAGATTTTTATTACAACAGTTTATGTAAAATTAGTATTTCTAACATACAATATTGGTTATGCCATTACTCTGATGCAAAATTTTCAAAATCACCCTGCACAGACCAGTTTAAATTCGTATTTGCCATCTTTTTATTACTAATTTTTTTTCCTTTTGACTCACATTAGTTAAAAATGCTTTAAAAATCATCAAATTTACAGTATTATAAAGTAATTATCCTCTCCAATAAAAATTAAAAAAAATCAAATTTATTCTGTAGCTGAAGTAAAAAAAAAAAAGGCATAATTCAGTTGCTAATCATGTCAAGTCCTTTATGTTAAACCTATCTAATCAGCTGTAAGTATGAAAATAATTATCTATAGTCAGAAATACAGCTTTTCTAAATAATGTGCTTTGACATCAACATATATATGTGATATAAGCTACAGTTATGAAGCCATATGGACCATATCGTTAGTTGAATTGGTAAAATTACTTGAAAAGATTGGTTCTGTGCTGCTTCCTCAGACAAAATTTTTCTCAGCTTTTCTCAACAGTAATAGCTTCTTTAAGATAGTATGATTACAAACATGAAGGAATTAATCATAATTGCTTAGTGAGAAAACATTTGACTTTCTGGAAATGAGATTTTTATATCTGTAAATGGGATAATAGCATTTGCCCTACATACTTGACAGAGTTGTTTTGAGGCCAAGAGAGATTTACGAATGATTTTGAAATACAAATATACAGAGATCCTGTTATCTGTAAATTTGAAACCTGCAACACATAAAAGCATGAGGAAATGGCTTGTTTTAATGGAAAGAAAGACTACTATTAAATACAAATATTTTATGAAATTACAGACTGGGATGCTAGATATATTTAAATAATACTTAAACTCATTGAGTCAGTTTTTACATTTGAAAAATTATGTTGATATCTAATACTCAGCTGTGTTTGTTGAGTATGATTCTCATTGTTTTAGTTTATTCAAATCTCCTTGTAACAGACAAAATAGACTAAAACATGAAATAAATTCCATGTTGTAAAGCTGAATCAGTAAACTCATAGTTGATGTGTGAGTGCATGTTAAGCGCTTCAGTTGTGTCCGACTCTTAGCAACCCCATGGACTGTAGCCCACCAGCCTCCTCTGTCCATGAAATTCTCCAGGCAAGAATACTGGAGTGGGTTGCCATTCTCTTCTCCAGGGAATCGCCCCAACCCAGGGATCAAACCCCAGTCTCTCGTATCTCCTGCCTTGGCAGGTGGGTTCTTTACCACTAGCACCACCTGGGAAGCCCCTCATAGTTGATATCCATTAATTACATCTTTCTGTTACTCAAATCAATCAATCAATCAAGTTTTCTAGTGTTAGTTTCTAACAAGTTTTTTGCTGTATTAGTTAAAATACTAAATAAATAAAAGTCAGTTGCCTGGAACAGATACTATCACAATCAGAAGAACATAAAACCAATATCAAGTGGTAGAAACAATTTCAAATTTTGAGGAAGGGTATTAGCACTCTTCAAACTGAATTCTTCATACCTCGAGGGTCCTGTGGACACACCTAAAGGCCATGCAGGGGTAGAGGCAAGCCATACAATAGAACTCTTGAACCTCCGCTTGGCTTCTTCATAGATTGTTTTCATTTGTTTGATGTCTAGAGGTTTTTTCTTAAATCTTCTTTGGAGAAAAGGTTTCTGTTGCCGTGTTTTCTCCTCCTTGCCACTTGCCATGGAGACTTCTCTCAAAAAAGAGTTTGAAAAACTCTATGGTATAGGAAGGCATTTCCTTTCTTCAATGGATATGTTACTCTATTATAGCACATTGAAGTAATTGATTCAAATTAATGGAGATATGTCATCAAAAAGGTTAAATAATATTTATAAAATTATCTATCAGACAGCAACTGAGCATTAGTGATAGGCTGAATAATGGCCCTTCATGATCCATGTTCTGGTCTTCAGAACTTACAAATGTTTGCTAATTTGCTGTAGCGGCTTTGGGAAACTAATGTAGTATGTAAAACATCTGCATATCTGTGGTTGTGGTAGCAATATGTTTGTTATTATAGCTTCATTTGACAGCTTTCTCTTTGCAAGTTTGGATGAAGCTTCTCTAAGTCATTCACACATTTATTTGTTAACTAAATGCATATCATGTATTAGGAACTGTTTTAGATTTTCAGATAAATAAATTATTGCTCCATAGGTCCAGATCTTGAGAGTCTAGAAGTCCAGTTGAAGAGACAATCAGGAATTAATAATGGTAATGTCTTGAATCTTTGTGATGTTGTGATGTATAATAAGAAAAATATATTTGGTCTTTGTTTCCAATCCCTGACACAGGGCTCTTAAACACTTGTAGATTCCTAAATGATGAGAGCATCTTTTGTTCTAATGAGGAGACTCTGCAGACTTCTGAAGGGTTCCTGGATGAGGATCAGTCACCAGTTTTGAATTTTCAACGCCTTCCCTTTAAATTCTCTTAATAAGGTGGGGGGGGGGGAGTTAAATACAGACTTAATGATATATCATACCTATATGATAAAGTCTCCATAAAAATTCCAATAGCATGTGTTTCTAAGAGTTTCCAGGTCAAGGAATCCATGACATCCTTGGTAGGTGACACAGCCAGCTCCATAGGGACAGAGGCTCCTGCCCTTGAGACCCTCCCAGACCTTGCCCTCCATATCTCTTTATCTTGCTATTCATCTGTATCCTTTATCATGAAGTGAAATTGAAAGTTGCTCAGTTGTGTCCAATTCTTTGAGTCCCCATAGACTGTAGCCCATCAGGCACCTCACCATGGAATTCTCCAGGCAAGAATACTGTAGTGGGTAGCCATTCCCTTCTTCAGGGATCATCTGGACCCAGGGATTGAACCAAAGTCTCCTGCTTTGCAGGCAGATTCTTTACCATCTGAGCCACCAGGGAAGCCCATCCTTTATTATATCCTTTAATAAATTAGTGAACAGAAGTAAGTGTTCCTTTGAGTTTTGAGAGCTTCTCTGTGTATGTGCTCAGTTGTGTCCAACTGTTCATGACCCCGTGAACTGTAGCACACCAGGCTCCTCTATCCATAGAATATTCCAGGCAAGAATACTGGAGTGGTTTGATGTTTCCTTCTCCAGTGAGCTGCTCTAGAGCATTAATTATATGGGAGGAGAGGGTCATGACAACCTCAGATGTATTGTCGATTGTTCAGAAACATAGATGAGGGGATTTCCTTGGTGCCCCAGTGGTTAAGATTCTGCACTTCCAATGCAGGGAGCACAGGTTTGATCCCTGGTTGGGTAACTAAGAAACATGGGTGACAACCTGGTTTTTTAAATGGCATCTGAAGTGGACTGGAAGCAGTCTTGTGGGACTGAGTCCTTCACCTGTGGGATCTGATATTTTCTCTAGGTAGGGAGAGTCAGAATTGAGTTAAGTTGTAGGACACTTAGCTGATGTTGCAGAGAATTGCTAGTGTAAGAAACCCCATCCTTCCACCCCATACATCTTGTGTCAGAAGTATTGTGAGTATGGTAATAATGTGAGAATAAGGAAGCCACACAGAGGAAAAGACTTGGGGTTTTCTAACCTAGTTTTATAAAAGAGGCATGCATAAAGGAGAATGTGACAACATTAATGCTGTCAAAACCTGAGGGAGAACTTGACCTTATCTGGGAAAGGCTAGAAAGACTTCATGGAAGAGATGATGCCTAGATTAAGCTACAAAGAATCAGAAGAAACTTTCCAGGGACATTAGGTTTAAACAGGAGATTCTAGGCAGAAAAAGAGCAAGTATAAAATATGACAATATGAAGAATTTTAGTTCCTTGAAGCAACTACAAAATATTGGAATTTGGGAATAGATCTCCAGAAGGATGGCTACATAGATTAATATTAGGCTGATGAAAGTATGCCATGGAATTCTCCCCACCTACTATGTTTCACAAATAATTTAAAGATAAGGAAATTATATCTATTAAGTTATAAATGAAGATGGGTAGAAAGGTGTATTTGTTGTATAAAAAAATAAAACCAAGATTAAAAAAATATGTATTATGTTTTCAAGAGGAGCTGATGTCCCTTTCAGCTATATGCTTCCATAATTCTGTAAAAATCTAAATGAAACTTTTTTCTAAGTTTCTAAACTGATAGGAAAAAAAAGCTTTTCAACATGTTGTAGAAAAAAATACACGTTTTATATAAGTGTTTTTTTTTTAATTTTTAAAAAACTTATTAGTGTTTTATTTGTTAATTTTTTGCATGCCATGGGAAAAGAAAGAATTTTTTTCAATATTCATATGTTAACACGTCCACAAATGTCTGAGTGTTGAAAAGGGTATTTGTTGTGTTTCATTTGTTTGTTTTGTTTTGCTTTGCTTTTCATTAGGATGTTCCAGGATTATGCAGCTGTAGTCAAGGTCTTTATTTATTTTGCTCTATTCAAGATGGGCTCTTACTTTAGCAGTGGTAATTTCACAATCGTCACTCTTTCTCTACCACTCTTTTAGTGAAGTATGAATGTCTATTGTTTCCCACTGCTGTTACTCCTCTGATGTGAAGGCCACCTGTCATTGAAAAGAGTTACCATGTTCCAGTGAGGCAGATACGATGTTTTTAAATATATTCTAAGATTTATTTAATAGGTTTGACCTTTCCAGAAATTGTCCTTATCCATCATTATAGTACATGATCAATCATTTTATTCTTCATCATCTGTAAAGCTAGCATTAACAATAGGGGAAAGAGTTTACATTCCATTTTTCTCTAGAGATTTATTTCAAAATAGTGTGGACAGCTCTAGTAATTAAGGATGGGAAACTAAAAGATGTAGACAGATATAATATCCTTTAGAAGGGTCAGGGTCTTAACTGAACTTTCTCTGAATCTCTATATTCCCTTAGATTTCAGGGACATAAAACGTGGGTCCAGTAATCTTTCTTTGGTTTATTTCTATGTGACTGGTCTATTTGAATAAATATGCCTTGAATTCTGATTTCCTCATTTGTCTAGTATCTTGGTTAGCCTAAAATTAGGGTAGTATTTATTATTTTTGAAAGATAGAAAATAATATTACTGGGATGATTAGTGAGTTACCTTCATTCTCTGACCAGATACTGACAAAATTTAACTGTTTCAAGGTTGGCTTTATTATTTTGACTATCACTGCAGTCTTACTCAAAACACTGGACAAACTTTGAAAGTTTACTTAGTGGTCTACATTTAAGATAAATATCTTGAAATATGTAACTTTTGACTTGGGTACTTTAAGCAGATAAACCTTTTGCAAACTAAATTTAATTTTCTTAAAAAAAAAAAAAAGGATTACCACATCCTCAAAGCTGCAGGGGCACTTCTTGAGCAAGATCTGGTCTCACTTTTCCAATATAGTTTATAACAATGTCGAGTGGAATAAAAATAGTTTCTTTCTATCAGCCAGTGTACTGGCTCCCTAAACACTAGTTGGATTAATAATATCAGAAGAAAGTTTAAGGTATCTTATTAGTTGCTTTTATTCTCATTTGAACTACTAAAAGAACACTAAAGCAACAGTAGTGACAGATTTGTTTTTAAAATAAAAAAGTACAATTAGCAAAAATCAAATCCATATCTTTACTGTTCTCTAATCATAAAATCAAATTTAATCACAAAGAAATTAAGGAAAGGATAGTGGTAATAGTAGAGACAGCTTGTATCTACTCTATCTGAGCTATTAAAGATGAAATATGCAAAGGTGTTGTTTCTAATATTATTAAAAATATGTATATTTAGCAATGTACATCATTAAAATTCAAATTTAAAGATAGAAGCAATTTTCCATTTAATGATAGCCATAACCTACATACGATAACAAGTGTATAGCTCAAAGCAGAGCAGACCCTATTCTTCTGAACCTTTGCTAATAAACTTTTCAAGATTTTTAAAAACATACCATGTTTTATATAATGAAATTCCATAAGGCAATAATGATATTTATATTTTTGTATCAATCTATCAAAACCAAATATTTATTCTTTATATTAATTTGTATAAATCAATAGGCTAAAGATTTTTAATATCCAGTAAGATAACAATTATCTTTCTGAACTGTGTCTATTTTGATTTACATATAGATTATCTCTATAGCAAGACTTCCTTGGTAATTCAGACAGTAAAAAATCCACTTACAATGCAGAAGACCTGGGTTCAATCCCTGGGTCGGGAAGATCCCCTGGGGAAGGGAATGGCAGCCCACTCCAGTATTCTTGCCTGGAAAATTCCAAGAACAGAGGAGCCTAGTAGGCTACGGTCCATGTGATTATAAAAAATTGGACACGACTGAGTGACTAACACTTTTACTATCTCTGTAACATGCTGAAGTATTTGGAGGAAAAGTAATAAGATCAACAGCAACACCCAGAACAGAACCTTACTTGTTCAGATGCTTTCCTGACATGATAATAAATATTTGAAAACATCAGGTTGACAATATTTCATTTTTCATATAAATGTGAAATAAAATCTATAATTAGATGCATTAATTTGTCTATAATTGAGCAAGCTCTGGATTTATTTATTAGATAGGGGAATATCTTAAGTGATCTTGAAAGTCATTACTTTTACATAAATTCATTGTCTTTGGTTCAAAATGATTTGTCTGGTGAACTTTTGAAATAATGAGCAATAATCAGTTCTAAAATAACCAATTGGAAAAGTATTTCCTAGATCTTCATATTTATTTTCATGTCAAAAAGGTGAGAATTCAGCTTTACTCAATATACTTATACCCAACTCAGGTTTGGGCATAAACAAAGGCAAAGAACAAAGACAAAGAATGTGATTGATGCTAACCTGATGAAACAGCTGTGAAATGCAAGCTATCCCAGAGAGATATACCTGAATTCAAATCAATCATAAGCTTTCCTTCTATGTTTTGGTTATTTGAAAACAAAGTTCCTCACTTCAGTAGTTTTTCCATTAGCATCCCATTAAACTGTACACTGTTAATTAAGAAGGCTAGTTCTTGATAAGCTGAATGTTATAATTTGTGAAGATTTTGTGTATTTAAAATTAGGCAAGGAATACCATTCTATTTTTAGACAAGTAAAGTAGAGCACAAAGAAGGTCAAATAACTAGCTTGATATCTAGTACCTAGTAGGTCACTTTCCTAAATTTGAACCCAGTTTTTGTTTTGTTTTGTGTAGAGCTTTGCTCTTTGCACTATATTAAGCAGTCATAAAAATTAGCTGAATATTTGACCATTTCAAAGAGAATGTTAATATTGTAAAAATTTAGATTTTAATTAAAATGACAATACAATTTAGAATTGGAAACATGACTCAATGGACATGAGTTTGAGTAAACTCCAGGAGTTGGTGATGGACAGGGAGGCCTGGCGTGCTGCGATTCATGGGTCGCAAAGAGTCGGACACAACTGAATGACTAACACCTCCACTTTCTTTCATCCAATGAACAAAGATAATATTTTTATTACTACTGGATGTGAATAAAAAGACCAATAGAAGATAACAGGTGCTATCTCTCTGTACCCTACTGAGTGTAGAGAGTTGCCCTCTCATAAAACCAGTTACTAAAGTGGAAACACTGAGTGGATATGCTGACACCTCTACCTTAATGATTTTTAGGCAAGTTTTATAACATGAAAAAAAAGTACAAATAATGTTAGTTTTTTACACTTAAAAGCTTTTAAAATGTTATTTTTGTGTGTGCACTCAGTGGCTAAGTGATGTCTGACTCTTTTGAGACTTCATGGACTGTAGCCTGCCAGACTCCTCTGTCCATAGACTTTCCCAGACAAGAATACTGGTGTGAGATGCCGTTTCCTACTCCAGAATGTTACTTGTAATGTTTTAAAAGCCCCAAAGATTTCAAGAAAGAGCCAAACCTATATATCTTTGAAATTGTTAATCCAGATCTTAAATACATAATTTTTGCTTATTTTATGGATTCTGATTAGTGATCTGTAGTCCCAAAAATACTGTTTCAGATATGAGTGATGTTCTATATGCCTGATGTTTCAGGTTCAGACAACTGGTTGGTAAAAGGCTAAAATCTAGAGAAGTCCCAAGAAGGTAAGCATGCTGAGGAACATTTGATAAGTCTCATGGCTCCCCCAAACTAGGGAAAACTGGAAGTCCCAAATGGTCAAAAGTTTGGAAGACAAGAACTTAAGTGGCTAGCAAAGAGTAAACAAATTTTAGGTTAAATTAGGGGTCAGAGAATCAGGTAGGAAAAGATAAGACATCAACAATACAAGAGTACGATCTACTGAAGATCAAGCTTAATAAATATGAAATTTTAATTGCCTCATAATAGGTGATAGAAAAATAAAAAGTATTGGGTTACTACTTAGGGTTTATATGATTAGGGTTTAGGATTAGAGTTATGATTAGTGTTAAGGTTAGGAGTTACCTCCTTTATGTCTACCTTAGAAATTGGATTTCCCTTTATATCTTTAATATGGATTTATATTGGTTTGTAGATAGTATTTAAAGGTCAAAGAGTCATATGCTTTGGTGACGCCAGTAGGTCATGTTGATGACTCGTTGTTTCTAACTGAGGCTAAGGGAAGGACCATTTTGAACCCTGATCACAGAGGTTGATGCATTTCTGAGTGGTTGAATCTTACTCTGCTGTGGCTGAGTAAGAAAAATCTCTGTCAACAAAAGTCCTCGTCTCTCCATATAACTAACAGAACTCCTGTAATTTAAACTCCCTTTTTGTTTTTTTAATGACTCTCTTGATTTCTGCCATCAATATTTCTAATTCATTTAATCTTTTAATTAATAACCTCAGATATGCAGATAACACTACCCTTATGGCAGAAAGTGAAGAAGAACTGAAGAGCCTCTTGATGAAAGTGAAAGAGCAGAGTGAAAAGTTGGCTTAAAGCTCAACACTCAGAAAACTAAGATCATGGCATCCGGTCCCATCACTTCATGGCAAATAGATGGAGAAACAGTGGAAAGAGTGGCTGACTTTATATTTTTTGGGCTTCAAAATCACTGCAGATGGTGATTGCAGCCATGATATTAAAAGATGCTTACTCCTTGGAAGGAAAGTTATGACCAACCTAGACAGCATATTAAAAAGCAGAGATATTACTTTGCCAACAAAGGTCCATCTAGTCAAAGCTATGGTTTTTCCAGTAGTCATGTATGGGTGTGAGAGTTGAACTATAAGGAAAGCTGAGTGCCAAAGAACTGATGCTTTTGAATTGTGGTGTTGGAGAAGACTCTTGAGGGTCCCTTGGCCTGCAAGGAGATCCAAACAGTCCATCCTCAAGGAGATCAGTCCTGGGTGTTCATTGGAAGGACTGATGTTGAAGCTGAAACTCCAATACTTTGGCCCCCTGATGCAAAGAACTGACTTATTTGAAAAGACCCTGATTCTGGGAAAGATTGAAGGCAGGAGGAGAAGGGAATGACAGAGGATGAGATGGTTGGATGGCATCACTGACTCAATGGACATGAGTGTGGGTAAACTTCAGGAGTTGGTGATGGATGGGGAGGCCCAGTGTGCTGCAGTCCATGGGGTCACAAAGAGTCAGACATGACTGAGCAATTGAACTGAATTGAACTGAATGTTCCAAATGAGATTTATTGCTTGAGATTCAGTGAACATATCCAACCCAGGTAAGCTGTTTCTAAGATGCCAAAACAGTAGCTTGGGGCTGTTCAAAACAGCAAATAGAAAGCAAATCCCAACTCTAAAAGAATCATTGACACATTCTGGAATAATTGGACTGTATTCTTAAATATGAAATAGAAGGAAGCTGATCATTCTGAATGTATTGTATTCAGATAAAATATTTGAGAGCTGTGGTGGGACAGTAGGAACAGTTGAAGCTTGAGTGTTAGGGAGTCCTCGGGTAAAAATCTAGACCTATTAACTAGGAAGAGTTATATAATCTCTCTGATTCTCAGATACTTCGTTTTGATCATTTCCCCTTTACAGGACTATTAGAAAGATCAAATTAGATTATTTGCTAAAAACTTTTAACAAGTTCTTAGCATAAAACTTTTAGCATAAAGTAGCTATTTTGCCAAGTAATAGAATGTGTAAATGTTTTTGTGGCTGAATTTAAAGAAATACTTTTCCTGAAATAGGATACAGATTCAAATCTCTAAAATATTCATTTTCATTTCAGATATCCATACCAACTCAATTTATAATAATGGCATTCCTTAAGATAGAAAGATTTTATTTTTGTATATGGTACAACATTTAAAATAAACAACTTAGAGAAAATGTTCCAGTGCCAAATATAGTAATTTCTTTATTGTTCCAAAAATTCAAATATTTCATTAAAATACATTTGAAAATGGCATATAAGCATTCATACTGTACTTAGTCTTTTTATATCTTAAATCAGAATTTTCAAAACTGTTTTTGCACAAATAGTTCAGTTACACCCACAAATCACTGAATCTATTTAGCATCTTTTGAAGAGGTGTAATTTTTTGAAAAATGTGACATTTGTTTTTGTGCCAGTGCATTTGTCAACATTAGTGTAATTAGCTCAAGTTTCATCAACTAGCTGGTGCAATCTGTTCAGAAAGCAACTTTGAATTTTGAATAGTCTTATATACTCCAGTTAGAGTTTAAGCCTATAGGATTTGAGTTTAGCTTTTATACATGAAAAAAAGAGAATACCTTTTAATAAACTCAGAATGATTTTTTAAAATTTTGATTATACAGTATAGAAGTGAGCATCAGGATTTTTATAGGGTCAATAGAAGTTTTAGGAAAATATTAAAAATATTGATTTCTGAAATTCTTACCCAGAAAAAATAATTATTTTGTTACATAGCAAATAACCACATGATGTGCTATCAATGCATTTATTTTAATTACAAAAGTAGTTCAACTTGGCTTAGCTCAGGAAAAGTAACAAAGATGCTAACAATTATATTGCTTATTGGCAGGAATTTGTCTCCACCATGAGGCAGGAAAAGAAAAGAGTTAGGAAAACTTTAAACATTAATTTTATAAAATACATTTTTGGGGGAGATCAATGTATGCTTTTACTTATTCACATTCTGACACAGATGGTCTTATATTAGTAAGTGGAATTTTAGAAAGGGTCAGAGAAAGCCTTATTTTTTTATGCTAGTAAAAATATGCTCAGAGTAAAACCATATTGAGGAACAAAGAATTAAAGGCAGCATCTCTGAAAATGAATAATTTATACTATGATCATATTCAGTCTAATAAATAGGTTATCTCAAGTTCAATGGCTAAATCTAAATAGATCAACAGGAAGTAGAAGATTGAAAATACTCATTTTTATTCTGAATAATCCAGATTAAAGAATTAGAATTTTAAAAATCATACAAATACCCAACATATGTTTAATCTTAATTTCCCTGTAAAGACATACACACACACACACACCATATACCATAGTCCTTGTTTTCAAGGAGCTTATACTCAAGTTGGGAAGAAAGATACATGGAGCAAAGAAAAACTTATTTTATTGCCAAGTGATGTCTAAATAATATTACACAAAATGCAGGATCATCATGAAAGAAAATTCTTGAAGGATAAGCCACTTATTTTAATTGATTGAAATGCATCTTTGGATAAGTATTCCAGGTACAAGACATTAATAAAAAGTACAGAGGTGGGAAATAAAAGAGATCAAACTGTAAATTGAATGTACTTATGGAAGACAGTTAGAGAAAGATCTTAGTTGTAATCATTTATTGATCACTAAATAAATTTGAAGGCCCGCTAGTTTTAGTCCCTATGCTTATTTTAGGTAGTAGAGATGATTGGTGTAGCCTCAGCCCTTGAAATACTGAAAAATTGATTTTACTATAGAAGAAAAAGATAAAAACAATAGTAGTGTGGTTCCTAAGATGGTGAAACTGCTTCAACACCGGAGATCATGATGGTGGGGAATTGAGGCCGACTTAAAGATAGGTGGAATTTAGAGATGGGGAGGTCAGGTAGTGACACAGTGGTTTCCCAATCTGTCATTGCTCTCCTGATGGGGTTCCAGTCATCTTTGTTAATTACTTAGCCCTCCATACAAGAATGAGGAAAGAGACATTAATATTGGGAAAATAGAATTATAAAGAAATCATTATACACTGTATAGTAAGAGTGGCAAATATTGAACGTAGATTATTAATAAAAGCAGTGAGAACTGATATCTTTGCCTTATGCCAAATTTTAGAGGGCAAGCAATTTCTCACTATTTAATACTCTAGCATTATAAGTTTGTATACATGCTTTTCGTCAGGTTGAGAGAATGCCCTTCTATTCCACATTCGCTGAGAATTTTTATCAATAACTGAAACTGTATATTGTCATATGCTTTTCTGCATTTCTTGAGATAACCATGTGTTTCTTTCTTCTAGACTGAATATAGTGCATAATATTAATTGATTTTTGAGTATTGAATCAGCCTTGCTTTCCTGAGATGAACCTTATTTTTTCATGCTATAATATTCTTTTTATATATTGCTGGCTTTAATTTGATAATATTCTGTTAAGAATTTTTGTTTCTATGCTTATGAGAGAAATTGACCTGTCACATTTTTGTTTCTTTGTTTTTTTGTCTATGGGCTTTCCTTGTGGCTCAGCTGGTAAAGAATCCACCTGCAATGCAGGAGACCTGGGTTTGATCCCTGGGTTGGGAAGATCCCCTGGAGAAGGGAAAGGCTCCCCACTCCAGTATTTTTGTCTGGAGAATTCCATGGCCATGGGCTTGCAAAGAGTTGGACATGACTGAGCAACTTTCACTTTCACTTGGTTTGTATGGTTTAGGTATCGGAGTAATTACAGCTTTGTTAAACGAGTTATGAAGTACTTCTTTTCTTTATCTCTTTCTGGAAGAGATGCCAAAGAATTGAATCTATTTATTATTTAAATATTCTGTAGAATTTACCAGTAAAACCCAGTGTACATGGAGATTTCTTTTGAGATTTCACCTACAAAATCAATTTCTTTAATAGTTATAATGTTATTCAGATAATCTGTTTTATCTTCAGTGAGCTTTAGTGGTGTGTGAGTTTGAAGAAATTAGTCTATTTTGTCTAAGTTTTCAAATTTATGGTCATAGAGCTGTTCGTAGTATTTTCATTAACTTTTCAATAAAATTCTGTGTGTTCTTTAATAATATTCTTATCTTTCCAATAACATTGTCGATCTATAATGATATTTTTTATTCTTGATATTTATAATTTACTACTTCTCTTTTTTGTTGTTAGTATTGCTAAAGTTGCTTATCAGTTTCATTGCTCTTTTCAAAGAACCCTATTTTAATTTTATAATTTTCTTTCATTTTCTGTTTTTTATTTTATTGGTCTGCCCTTTATTATTTTCTTTCTTCTCAGTTAATTTTAACTTGTCCTTTGTTTTCTAGTTTTAAAGGTTAGATTGTTGTTTTGAAATTGTTTTTATAGTGTAGACATTAGATTCTATAACTTTTCTCTAAGTTTTAATACACAGATTTTGATTTTGTCTTCATTTCCATTTAGTTTAAAAGATTTCCTAACTTTCTTTGAAACCTCCTAAATTTTATCCATGGATTTTTTGTTTTTGATTGTGTTACTGAATTTCTAATTAATAGGTGATTTTTCTGTTATTTTCTCTTATTGATATTTAGTTTAATTCTGACATGCCTCAGGAACCTATTTTGTATGATTTTAAATATTTCACTTATGTTAAGGTTTGTTTTATGACTAAGGATACAGTCTGTTAGGTTGAATCTTCTATGTGCACTTGAAACAAATGTGTAAGCTGGTGCTGAATTTTCTGTCAGTGACAATCAGTTTCAGTCAGTTCACAGTGCTGTTCAGCTTTTTACAAATGATTTTTTCCTACTATTATTGAGAATAGAGTTTTGAAAAATTCAAATGTAATTGTAGATGTCTATTTTTTCTTTCAGTTTTGTCAATTTTTGCTTCATGTATTTTGAAACTCTCTTATTAGTTCAACAGCTATTTAGTAATGCTGTACCTTTCTAATGAATGGACACTTTCTTTAATACACAATCTCCCTGTTTCTGTCTGCATCTCTGGTAAATTTATTTTCTCTGCAGTCTACTTTTATAATAACATAGCCATTCCAGCTTTCCTTTGATTAGCATTTGCCTAGTGTATCTTTTACCATTATTTTACTTTTAATCTACTTATATCATTATATTTAAAGTAAGTTTCTTTTGAGCGGTATATATTTTGGTCATTTTATTTTTAATCCATTCTGACAATCTCCATCTTTTAATAAGTGTGTTTAAATCATGTATACTTATTAATGTTTGAAATTAGGTCTGTCACTATTTGTTTTGTTTGTTCCCTCTGTTTTTATTTCTCACATTCCCCTTTCCTGCCTTCTGCTTCTTTTGAGTGATTTGAACATTCTAACATTTCATTTTCAATTTATCACTGTGATTTTAATAAAATCTCTTTTGATAATAGTTTTAAGGGATGCTTTTGGGGTTACAAACTATGTAGTTCCCTTTTGAAAGACTTTTCAGAAATAATATTTTACCACTTCAATTGAACATAAAAATCTTAGTACCATATAGATTCTTTTGTTCTCCTATTAATGCTACACATACCTTATATTACATCTGTTGTTCAATCTGTAAATCCTGTACAACTCTTTGCGACCCGATGGACTGCAGCATGCCAGGCTTCCCTGTCCTCTATTATCTCCCAGAGTTTGCCCAAGTTCGTGTCCACTGAGTCTACGAGGCTTATCTAACCATCTCAGGGCTACCTAACTAATATATTACATCTACATATATTGAAAAACCAGTGTGATAATATAGTTTTTTTTTCAATCATCACATAAAATTTGAAAATTGAACTTGAGAAGTCTTACTTCTTACTTACTTACCCGGACATTTATAATTTCCATTGTCCCTTATTTTTGGTGTGTCATAGTTCTCTGATATCATTTCCCTTCTTTCTGAAGTGCTTCATTTAACAGTTTTTTCTTTTAGAGCAAGTCTAAAGACTATGAATTCTCTTAATTTTCTTTCCTCAGATAATATCTTGATTTGCCCTTCATTTCTGAAGGATGTGTTCACCACATACATACAGAATTCTGGATTTATAATTACTGTGTTTTAATACCTTAAAAATGTTATGCTAGCTTTACTGGGTTTCAATGTTCTGATAAATTTACAGTCATTCTAATTTTTGTTCTCCTGTAGGTGTTGTGTTATTTTTTTTCTTATTGTTTTTAAGGTTAATTTATTAAGTTATTTTGTTTTGTTTTTAACAGTTTGATTTCAAAGTTATCTGGGCATAGGTTTCCTTAAGTAAGTGAAGTCGCTCAGTCATGTCCGACTCTTTGCGGCCACATGGACTGTAGCCTACCAGGTTCCTCTGTCCATGGGATTTTCCATACAAGAGTAATGAAGTGGGTTGCCATTACCTTCTCCAGGGAAATTGGGTTTCCTTAGGTTTATTTTACTTAGGGTTTGCTACCTTCTTGAATCTGTAGGTTTCTGTCTTTTGCCAAATCAGGCAAGTTTTATGTCATTATTTCTTCAAACATTTTTTTCTGAGTTGTAATCAGTATCCTCCTTCCTTGGGAATGTAATAAAACCAATGTTAGATCTTCTGGTGTTGCTCTGAAGGTCTTTGACTCTCTGTTAATTCATTTTTTCATCTTTTTTCTGTTGTTCATGCTGGATAATTTCTATTGATTTATCTGTAATTTGCTAATTTCCCCCTCTCATTTCAATTTTACTATTGACTCCATTCAGTGATTATTTTTATTTCACTCATTGTATATTTCATATCTAAAATATCCATTTGGTTTTTCCTCATATCTCCATTTGCTGATACTTTCCATTTTAAATATTTCTTTAAATAAATGTTTGCAGCTCTTCTTTCAAGGAATTTTGTAGTAGTTTCTTTCATGTCTTTGTCAGATAATTCCAACATGTATGTCATTTTGCCATTGGCCTTCATTGACTGTTTTTTTGTCATGTGATTTGATAGTTTCATAGGTTTTTGTATACTGAGTAACTTTGGATTATATTGGACATTTTGAATATTGAATTATGAGAAGCTGGGCCTTCTTTAGATCCTATGGTGTGTGTTGATATTTTTGTTCTAGTGGGCAGTTGACCTTGTTAGAGTTAGGCTAAAACTTTCATCCTGAATTCTCTGAATTAATACTCTAAGGTCAGTTCAGGTTTCAAAGCTTTGTAATGCTATTCAGATCTGCCTATTTGTGAGCCACTCAGTGGTCAGTTTGGGACCTGGGGTGGAGATCTGGCGTTAGTTTATCTCTCAAAATCTTTGATAGGTGACTCTAGGTCAGATTCATAGGTACAGCCTGAAAGTAGGGAGTGTTTTACTTGGTGGGAAAATCTTAGGACTTCAAGCCCAGGAGACAGCATCCCAGGTAGCCCTGAGAAACTGCTCTAAGTAGGCAGGGAAACAGGGGAGAGGGGGTAAGGAGTTTATATAGAAGTTTGTAACAAAGGGGGCAGACAATCTGAACATCGAAGATTATTGTAAGTAGAGAAAGCCAGATATCAAGTTAAGGAATTTAGGGCTCTCCTATGTATGAGAAGATGCAAGAGCCTGGAATTAAAGAAGTTATTCCTTTCATATGCATCTCAGCTATTTAGGGCCAGCATTCTGCATTTTTTGCAGAGGTATTCTTCTCTTTCTTGAATTCCTTTAGGGCTCACTGGTTGGCACCCAAAGACAGTTATTGCTGATAACTGTGATAGCCTCAAGTTCCTTTTGTAGGGAGTGGCTTGCTTGCTGGCATGGCTCAGAAATTCACACTTGGAGGTCTGGAGTCATGGATACCTGTGATGTTTTTTGCCCACTGATATAGCGGGACATGTTTCATTTCACAGTGGCAGGTTCAGGAGTTTGTATTGTCCTTCCTAGAAGAGCCTTCCCAAGCTTCTCTCTCCCAAGCTTTCTACCAGGACTTTTTCTTTGCAAAGGGCTCACATGTTGGTGTGCTGGCAGACAATGTTCACTCCTGTGACTATACTGCACCCACAGTCAAGTAGCAGAGAAACAGAGCAAGAGTAAGAGAAATAGCAATAGAGAAGGCAAGAGAGAGAATGTTAGTTTTGCCTGTGCTCAAGGGACACCAATTGTACTGAATGGGGAGGAGAGTTTTTAATCCCCTAGAGTTGTTTCCTAGGCTCCTGCTGCCAAAGTGTAATTCCTTGGGAGTTAGAACACGAAAGAAAGGAGAGAAAGGATTAAAAAAAAAAAAAAAAAAAGGTGGCTGGGGGGTACTTTTTCCTCACTGAGCTGTAGGATAGTACAGTCTTGTATCTCAAGAGTATACTCTTATATAATGTACAAGGTAGGGCACTCTTGTATCTCTCTGTCCTGTGTTACTTACTTTTGAGTTCTTAACTGAGATGGCTTCAGGTTGGGAGATGCTGGAGGGTTAAAAAAAAGGTAAACTCAACACAAATTTGGTAGCATGTTGGTTCCTTGGATTCTGGTCTTCTTCCTCAAACTTTCTGTTGCTCTTTTGCTTTCACAGTCCTCAAATAGCTAGGCTCTGCATTCTGTACATGTTTTATAATGGTCTTTAGTGAAGAGAAAGGTAAACATATGTTTACTCCACCTTACCTGGAATTGGAACCACCCAATGAGAGTGTGAAAATTTTGGTATTAACAAAAAAGCTCTGAGACTTTCATTTCATACTTAATACTTTATATAACTGATAAAGTCCTTTTCCACAACATCTAAGGTTGATTCAGCTATTTATTCACTTTCTGTTATTCATATCCTGGCTGTGAGTAACTTTGTTTTGTTTTCACTAATTTGATAGTAACTTTTGTCATTACTATCTCATTATTTCACCCAAGATGAAATGTTTCCAAGCTACCACTGGAACAGGGCTTTGATGAAAACTTTGTAATCATAGGCTTTCACCCACTTCATGTGCTAGTTGGAGCCTTTTTAGCTAAGCCCATTTATAAACACCCAAAAGTCTGAAATAATAACCTACCTCTCATGTATATATGGTGTATTAGCAATGAAATATTGGACATTATTGAGATCAGAACTTAATTACATATGAGGAGCTAACATTTACCTGAAAATTTCAAGACTATCAATTTGAGAGGAAGGACTGTGTATCTGAGGGGCAGGAACCACACATATTGATATGTGAATTGGAAGCAGCAAGAAATTTAGTTTGCTTTGTTAAGAAACTGAATGGAAAGATAAGGTGGAGTCAAAGTTATAGAATGTCTTGAGTGTCAGAGTCTGGACTTTTTGAGAGACTAACTATAGAAAGCCTTCGACTGTGTGGATCACAATAAACTGTGGAGAATTCTGAAAGAGATGGGAGTACCAGACCACCTGACCTGCCTCTTGAGAAACCTGTATGTAGATCAGGAAGCAACAGTTAGAACTGGACGTGGAACAGCAGACTGGTTCCAAATAGGAAAAGGAGTACATCAAGGCTGTGTATTGTCACCCTGCTTATTTAACTTATATGCAGAGTACATCATGAGAAACGCTGGGCTGGAGGAAGCACAAGCTGGTATCAAGATTGCCAGGAGAAACATCAATAACCTCAGATATGTAGACGACACCACCCTTATGGCAGAAAGTGAAGAGGAGCTAAAAAACCTCTTGATGAAAGTAAAAGAGGAGAGTGAAAAAGCTGGCTTAAAGCTCAACATTCATAAAACTAAGATCATGGCATCTGATCCCATTACCTTATGGGAAATAGATGGGGAGACAGTGGAAACCATGTCAGACTTTATTTTTGGGGGCTCCAAAATCACTGCAGATGGTGATTGCAGCCATGAAATTAAAGGACGCTTACTCCTTGGAAGGAAAGTTATGACCAACCTAGACAGCATATTAAAAAGCAGAGACATTACTTTGCCAACAAAGGTCCATCTGGTCAAGGCTATGGTTTTTCCAGGTGTCATGTATGGATGTGAGAGTTGGGCTGTGAAGAAAGCTGAGTGCTGAAAAATGGATACTTTTGAACTGTGGTGTTGGAGAAGACTGTTGAGAGTCCCTTGGACTGCAAGGAGATCCAACCAGTCCATCCTAAAGGAGATCAGTCCTGGGTGTTTATTGGAAGGACTGATGCTGAAGCTGAAACTCCAGTACTTTGGCCACCTCATGTGAAGAGTTGACTCATTGGAAAAGACCCTGATGCTGGGAGGGATTGGGGGCAGGAGGAGAAGGGGATGACAGAGGATGAGATGGCTGGATGGCATCACCGACTCTATGGACATGAGTTAGAGTAAACTCTGGGAGTTGGTGATGGACAGGGAGGCTGGCGTGCTGCGATTCATGGGGTTGCAAATAGTCGGACACGACTGAGTGACTAAACTGAACTGAACTGTAGAAAGCCTTTGAAGTTGTCGTTAACAGTTCAATGTTTAAATATTACATCTAAATAATGAAAATGATTTGTTATACAAAGCAGGATGCAATAACAATTCTTATGGCTGAAGGATGTAATAAAACACTAAGCAACTTTATGATATGTTGGTAGAGTACCAAAGCATTGATCTAAACTTCATTTACACATTCAAATAAATAGAAAGCAAGATTTTGTAAGTATAACCAACTTTAGATATCAATTAGTTTAAATGTTTTAGTTGGTAGTTTTTCATGTGTTTCTGGTAGATAACAAGACATTAGTTGCCCAGGGAAAGCTATTAGCTAATATTTAGCTTGCTTATCTCCGATCAAGAACACTTGAGATCTATGAATCTACTGATTCTCACAACAAACTTAAAAGGTAGATGCAATTACCCGACTGAAAACAGATGCACAAGAATATGAAAGAGGTGCCTAGCAACTGTACATTTCAAAAGGAACACATATCTTCAATATGTTTGGCCTAATAGTTATTTACATACTTTGAAGCAAGTGTGTAGTCTAAGAAATCCATGAGAAAGTGAAATATAAACAGTTTGTCAACCAATTGTACTAAGCACTCAGAAGGTGATACATTCATTTACATTCATGGAAAAAAATCCCTTTATGTTTGGGATAAACAAACACACAGAAACATGTATGTTAGTCTTTAAAAAAATAAAAACTCTTGATTGAAATGAGGAAATTGTCTGCAATTCCAAGAGAAAATGTGTAATTATCTGAAAAGAATTTAAAGACAAATATTTAAGATATAGAACACTATGTATACTTATTCAGATTCCCAGAAAAAATAGGAAATTTACCTAGCTGTTGTGCAAGTAATCTGATTTGATATCCAGTGAGAAACTACTAAATGATGTCCACAAACACTAGTCAAATTACTTTATTGATAAAAAAAATTATTTTATTTGTTGCCAATGTGTACCCGTGTGGCAATTTTATCTGGAGATATACTTTTATAATTTTTAGATGAATAAAATAATTTAGACTATGTAGGCATGAAGACCACTGTAATCCTCAATTTGAAAAGAATATGAGTAAAAGGGCTTCTGATCAAATGTCAATATCCCATTCAAGTGTCCTTTGACATCTTTGATTTCCACAATTATAATAATGTTTTCTAACTTTTTCCTTCTGAATGTCATTTATGGCTATCTCTATTAGGCATATACGTCCTTACATGCACAAAGAAACATTCAATTTCTGCATCAGTTTTTAGTGTACTCTGAGTGAATTTAATCATTTATCTTTTGCTGCTGACATTAACTACAATTGTTGCTTTTATAAAAAGCTTCAATATTTTTCAAGTGGAAAATGACCTGAATTTTTAAAATTAAAGTACAGTTGATTTAGAATGTTGTGTTAGTTTCAGGTGTTCAACAATTGTACAGCCATTGCTTTCTTCTGATCTGTAGTCAGATGCGTTATCCATTGCACCACTGGCCTCCTTTGCAATTGCTTGTTAAATATCAGACATAAGCAAGTGAAATCTGAAATAAAAATGCACAGCACCATTTATATGTGCACACAAAATATGAAACACAAGTTTAATTGTGTCAGAATGTGCACAAAAAATATAGGAAGAGAACCAAAAAACTCTGATTACAAAAGATCAAAGAAAATATAAGTAAATGGAGAAATATTCCATGTCCATGGATAGGAAGACTCAATGTTGTTAAGATGCCAATTCCCAATTTGATATATAGATTCATAGCAATTCAAATTAAAATCTCAATAAATTCTTTTTTTGAGATATGGAAAGCCAAAAGACCCAGAATTAATGAGCACAATACTGAAGGGGTGGGGGAACCCTCAGAGGATTGATGCCCATTGGAGAAGACCCTGATGCTGGGAAAGATTGAAGGCAGGAGGAGAAGGGGATGAAAGAGGGTAAGATGGTTGGATGGCATCACCGACTCAATGGACATGAGTTTGAGCAAGCTCTGGGAGTCCGTGATGGACAGGGAAGCCTGGCATGCTGTGGTCCATGGGGTCACAAAGAGTTGGACACGACTGGGCAACTGAACTGAATTGAACTGAATTTAACACTTATTATAAATCTACGGTAATTGTAGAATGGTATTGGAAAAAGAATAGACAGATTGCTCAGTGAAACAGAATAGAGAGCTCAGAAATAGACCCACACAAACATAATCAACTTATCTTTGACAAAGATACAAAGAAAATTCAATGGAAAAATGGATTCTTTTCTTCAATAAGTGGTGTTGGAACAACTAAGTGCCAATGTGCAAAGAAATGATGCTAGACACACACCTTACACCTTTCACAAAAAAAGGACTCAAAATTGATCATGGATATAAATGTATAACATGAATTATAACATTTTTAGAAGATATGTTATTTATCTGACCTTGGACTTAGTGATGAGTTTTTAGTATGCACAGCAAATGGACAATGCATGGAAAAAAATGATAAGTTGGACTCATTAAAAATTAAAAGCTTGTGCTCTGGAGAGTCACAGTTAAAAGACTGGAAAGACAAGCCATAAACTGGAAGACAACAAAAGCAAAATATATATGTGATAATGGCTTTTATTCAAAATAAGCAAAAAAAAAAAAAAAAACCCTCTTAAAACACAAGAGGAAAGCACACAATCCAAAAATATGAACAGACATCAGCAAAGGAAATAAACAGATGGCCAATAAGCATATGAAAATGTGTGTAACAATTTCATTAGAGAATTGAAAATGAAAATCAGAAGATACCTCTACACATGTATTAGAATGCCAAAAATACTGAAGTTGCCAAATACCGACAAAAATCTGGAGTAAGAACTGTTGTTCCTTGCTAGTGGCAACGGAAAAACAGCACAACCTTTTTGAAAGAGAGTTTGACAACAGCTTACAAACAGTGCATTATCTTATGATGAGTAATCATGCTCCTTGCTATTTACCCAAGTGATTGAAAACATATGTTAATACAATAACCTGTGCATGAATATATGTAACAACCTTATCCATAATTGCCCCAAATTGGACACAATCCAGATGTCCTTCAATAGATTAATGAACATAAATTGTGGTATATCCATATAGTGGAATAACATTCAAAAATAAAAAAGAAATGAACATAGGCGACTAAAAGACATGAACTCAAATGCCATATTGCTGTATCAAAGAAGACAGTTTGAAAAGGCTGCATTGTATATATTTCAAATGTATGACATTCTGGAACAGGCAAAGCTAAAGATACAATGAAAAGATTAGTGGTTTCCAGTAGTTTGTGGAGAGGTAGAAACAGGTGGAGTTCAGGAGACATTCAGGATGGCGAAACTACTCTATATGATACTGTAATGGTATCTACTTGACATGCATTTTTCAAAAGTCATAGAACTATTCACAAAGGATGAACCCTAACTGTGGTCTTTAGTTAGTGATGTACTGTTATGATTCATAATTTGTAACAAATATGCCAGATTTAATTATGGAAAATGACAGATTTAATTATGGAAAAAAATGACTGAGGAGGAGTGCAGAGGAGAATGCAGGAACTCTTCTGCACTTTCTGTTCAATTTTTCTGTAAACCTAAAAGTGCACCAAAATAGAGTAAATTAAAATACAGAAGTTAGGCTTCCCTGCTGGTCCAGTGGTTAAGAATCTGTGTGCCAATGCAGGGAACACAAGTTTCATCCCTGGTCTGGGAAGACTCCATATGCCACCAAACAACTAAGCTCATTTGCCACAACTACTGAGCCTGCACACCCTAGTGTCAGGAGCCGCAACAAGAGAAGCTACCTCAATGAGAAACGCCAGCACTACTATGAAGAGTAGCTCCCACCTGTCGCAGCTAGAGAAAGCCCGCATGCAAAAAATGACGACCCAGTGTAACCAAAAATAAATAAATAAATAAAAATTTATTAAAAACGCTAAAGTTGTGAAATATATAATCCGTAAAATTTTATATATGTATGTAGACAAAATATATGTATGTGCTTATGTAGATATGTGTGTACATGTGTGTGATTATAAAATAAACAATAAAAAAAAGCTATTATAAAACATTATGGTATGTATATATATATATGTATGTACTTATTATAATGTATACTCACATATATAATGTTCAGAATATATATGTGCGTGCATGCGTGCTTAATTGCTCAGTCACGTCGGACTCTTTGCAACCCCATGGACTGTAGCCAGCCAAGCTCCTCTGTCCATGAGATTTCCCAGGCAAGAATACTGGAGTGGGTTGCCGTTTCCTTCTCCAAGGGATCTTCCCAGCCCAGGAATCAAAGTGTGTCTCCCATATTGAGAGGTAGATTCTTTACCATCGAGCCATCAGAGAAGAACTTGGTCACATTTAATTAACCTCACTCTATGCCTTTTGAAGTTTTTGTTAGGAATGGATGATGAATTTTGTCTTAGCCTACTTGAGGTCCTCCAAGTTGCCTGGTGAGTGGAGTCAGTGTATCTGCTGAGTGGTCTCAGCAGTGACAACAGGAACAGAGAGAATGTTTCTGCCTAGGTTAATTGCTTCTAATAAGTTCTGTATTTCTATTTTATGATGCCTATGAGATGTCATTGTTACTTTATTCATCATTGGGTATGTCCCAACCAATCCAGCACTCTGAAAATTCAAACCTATACTTTAGAAAGTCAGTCTAATAAACATGTATTAATTTAGGAATAATACTGGTGACTATTTTAAAATAATTTTACTACTCAGTGCTGGAAGGATATGCACATTTTGATTCTAGAATTTTCTAAAGTTTTCTCAATTGTGGTTTGGGTGGTGGTGAGAAGTTGTCAGTTTGGCCGGGGAAAGGAAACTCAAAGCATCATACAAAAAATAGTATAGGAAAAAATAGATGAGGGGGTCTTTATACTGGATGGTAAAGAATGATAATGTTGATGTAAGTCTTGTTAGATTTAACTGGCCATAGGATTAGAAAAATAATTAACCACAGAAGTTTCATATTTGTAGGCATACCTCAATCTGTAAATGCTGAGGATAGTGTAAGTGTATGATTTTTTTTCCCAACTATGAGAGGTGATGTGAGTCTGACCAAGAAATAAAGCTGAGCTAGGATAATGGAAAGGGAAAGAAAGGGACAAAGGCATGAAGCACTGAGGAAGCAGACTAAACAGAATGGCCATGAGCACTCAAACATACAATAATGCCCTGTTACGTTCTTGAAATATCTCAGTGTTTATAACTTTTAAAAAGTCTACATTGGGGCTTAGGTGCTAAGGTTATCCAGTGATGTCCAGCAATGGTGTATAGTGATTTACCTCTGAAATTTTCTTTTTCCCTTTTTTAGCTGTGCTGGGTCCATGTGCAATGCGTGGACTCTGTTGTGGTACACAGGCTTCTCTAGTTGTGGCTTGCAGACTTAGTTGCCCTATGGTATATGGGATCTTAGTTCCCCAATCAGAGATTGAACCTGCATTCCCTGAATTGGAAGGCGGATTCTTAACCATTGGACCATCAGGGAAGTCCCCCAGTGTTTATCAATATTACTGGTCCCCTTAATTCAGGCTTACACAATATTTAGTAAGGAAGTTTCTTTTCACCATAAAGAAAGAACACAAATGTATTTTAGTGCATTTTCTTATTAGTGATTCTAATTGTTCTAAATTCTTTGAAGAATCTTCACTTTTATTATTCTCTTCTAATGGAAGCAATATTATATTTCCTGCTCTAAATCATTAATCTACAAAGCTTTATGTACGTGAACAGGTCTGTTGAAATATTTTGAGGTTTGGATCTTTTTCCCCTAACTTGTCCATTCCAAACTGTGAAGGTAGATGTTAAGAGTGTGGTGTCATGTTAAATCTATGAACGTGGTCAGAAAGAGTTAAGTTTTAAATGACAGTTATAGAACTTACTAGTTTTATGACATCTACCAATTTGCCCCTTTGAATGTTTGCCCCTTTATTAAATGTGACCTCAAATTACCCACTTATGAGTATAGCATCTATATCCCTCCAGGGACTTTTTCCCTATGTGACTATAATAAATTTTAAAAACCTGAAAAATGTCACTGTTATTCCTGGAAAAATTCTAAGTACTGTTTTTTTTTTTTTTTTTTTTTGTCTATTACACCTGTGAGTTAGGAAAAGCATATTGTAGAAGCCATGAATTTACATATTTTCACGCATTAACATTGCATGTAATGATTTCTGAGTCCAATGATGCAATGTTCTGTGCTACATATATCCTTAGTGGCTTTCATCAGAGACTCAGAAGTGTGTTTGCTCCTTCCTGATTATGCTATGCATGTTGTATAGATTATTTACCCTAAGGGCGAACTGAAAGCATTAAAAAAAAATCTCAGATTTTCACTGAATTATTAAATTGTAGTTGAATTATTATGATAGCTGAACATGCCTAAATTATTAACTAATAGCTAGGAGATGAACGACTATTTTATTGGCTTAGCTATCGACTGGGAGATCAAGTGATGCTTTTAATGTAAAGGCTATAATTTTAAAGAAAAGGGCTATTTTGTGATAACTCTGAAACTCTAATGTTACAGCTTTCTTTTCTCCCCTCCACTCCTTTGGTAATTTCACTATTCTAACACTTTAAATTCTATTTCTAAGCTTACCACGCCCATGGATTTCAGACCACTGCAGCCAACTGCCTACTCAATATTTCTAGGTAAATCTCTAAGATTTTGAATATCAGAGTAACACTCCTTATGTTATCTCCAAAACATGTTATTTCTAATATCATTAAATGAGAACTCCATCTTTCTACAAAAAAATCCATTTTCCTCTATTTTCAAAATATCTAGGACTTTAGGTGTAGAGTTAGGTTATTTATTTGACTTTTTTCTTGTTTCTTGAGGTAGGCCTGTAATGCTATGAATCTTCCCCTTAGCACTGCTTTTACAGTGTCCCATAGGTTTTGGGTTGTTGTGTTTTCATTTTCACTCATTTCTATGCATATTTTGATTTCTTTTTTGATTTCTTCTATGATTTGTTGGTTATTCAGAAGTGTGTTGTTTAGCCTCCATATGTTTGAATTTTTAATAATTTTTTTCCTGTAATTGAGATCTAATCTTACTGCACTGTGGTCAGAAAAGATGACTGGAATGATTTCAATCTTTTTGAATTTACCAAGACTAGATTTATGGCCCAGGATGTGATCTATTCTGGAGAAGGTTCCGTGTGCACTTGAGAAAAAGGTGAAGTTGATTGTTTTGGGGTGAAACGTCCTATAGATGTCAATAAGGTCTAGCTGGTCCATTGTGTCCTTTAAAGTTTGTGTTTCCTTGTTCATTTTCTGTTTAGTTGATCTATCCATAGTTGTGAGTGGAGTATTAAAGTCTCCTACTATTAAAAGAGACTCAGATGTATAGAACAGACTTGTGTGGAGAATTCTTGCCTGGAGAATCCCATGGACAGAGGAGCCTGGTGGGCTACAGTCCGCGGGGTTGAAAAGAGTCAGGCATGATCAGCAGACGAATGGATGAGGAAGCTGTGGTACATATACACCATGGAATATTACTCAGCTATTAAAAAGAATTCATTTGAATCAGTTCTAATGAGATGGGTGAAACTGGAGCCCATTATACAGAGCGAAGTAAGCCAGAAAGATAAAGACCATTACAGTATACTAACACATATATATGGAATTTAGAAAGATGGTAAGGATAACCCTATATGCAAAATAGAAAAAGAGACTCAGATGTATAGAACAGACTTGTGGACTCTGTGGGAGAAGGCGAGGGTGGGATGTTTCAAGAGAACAGCATCGAAACATGTATATCTAGGGTGAAACAGGTCACCAGCCCAGGTTGGATGCATGAGACAAGTGCTCGGGCCTGGTGCACTGGGAAGACCCAGAGGGATGGGGTGGAGAGGGAGGTGGGAGGGGGGACCGGGATGGGGAATACATGTAAATCCATGGCTGATTCATTTCAATGTATGACAAAAACCACTGCAATGTTGTAAAGTAATTATCCTCCAACTAATAAAAATAAATGGAAAAAAAAATATCTAGGACTCCCCTGGCTGTTCAGCAGTTAAGACACTGTGTTTCCAATGCAAGTGTTGCTGGTTCAATTTCAGCAGTAGAGAAATTGAGATCCCACATGCCATGCACCCCCACCCCCCGTCAAAGGAAAAAAAAAAGCCCACTAAAGAATAAAACCTCTTCTCACTACCTTCCATGTAACATACCCCCTGGATCAATCTCTTTTTCTAGATTTTCACTACAATTTTTGACTCATCCTACTTCCTTCCAAGCTTGCTTCTGTCTATTCTAAACACAACAAAGGCAGCAACTGTTGTATTTGAGGTAGATTGTGCCACTTCTTTCCCCCTCAAAGCCCTCCACTGACTTCCCACCTTGATTTGAGTGGGTGATGAACTCGAAGGTCTCGCATGATCAGTTCTCTTGTGAATATTTTTGACCTTGTCTCTTATGATTTATCTCTTTACTCACTCACCTCTACCACTCTTGTCTTCCTTGATGTTCTTGAACTTGTCAGGCGTGTTACTGTGGTAGAACTTTTGCACATCCTTCTTCTACACCTAGGACGGCTCTTTTCTGAATATTTAGAGGGCTTTATGGCTTGCTGTTTCACCTGACTTTTATTCACATTAACTCAATGCACTCTCTGCTTACCATCTTTTAGAAAAAAAAAAAAAAAAAGGCAACATTCTTTATCCTCCTCATTTACTGTACCTCTCTTTATTTTATCTTTACTTTTCATAGTTTTTATCACACCATCTTGCATACTATATAATTTACCAACACCATACTTCAAAAAAAAAAAAACCACCTGTCTGTTTTTCCCTATAAGACACTCTCAGACTATAAGATCTGTGTCGGGAGGAATTAGTGTCTAGAAGGATGTCCCAAGTGCTAAGTCATTTCTGTCATGTCCAGATTTTTATGACTCAGCAGCCTGCCAGGCTCATCTGTCCATCAGATTCTCCAAGCAAGAATACTAGAGTGGGTTGCCATTCCCTTCTCTAGGGGATTTTCCTGATCAAGGGATCAAACCTGCATCTCTTATGTCTCCTGTATTGGCAGGCAGGTTCTTTACCATAGCAGCACCTGGAAAGCATATGGAAGGATACTTGGCACTTATCAGAAACTCAATAAATATTCACTCAATAAATAATTTAAGCATCAATCCAAAAACTCTAATAATAAATCACAACCTTAGCCTTTCCTGTTTACTTCTAAATCATTTACTTTCTGATTCCCAGTGATTTTTTACAATCTAAACTTTAATTCCAATATCTGAAATAATACTGTCTTTTGAAGGTATTAGTAACAATCTTGTTATTCTTAGGCTTGATACAATTATCATAGGTCTAAGGTCATTGACCTTGTAATTCTTAACACTGATTAATAGTAAAAGTCTGCTGCTGCTACTGCTAAGTCACCTCAGTCGTGTCAGACTCTGTGCGACCCCATAGAGGGCAGCCCACCAGGCTCCCCCATCCCTGGGATTCTCCAGGCAAGAACACTAGAGTGGGTTGCCATTTCCTTCTCCAAAGCACAAAGTGAAAAGTGAAAGTGAAGCCGCTCAGTCGTGTCTGACTCTTCGAGACCCCATGGACTGCAGCCTACCAGGTTCCTCCGTCCATGGGATTTTCCAGGCAAGAGTACTGGAATAGGTTGCCCTTGCCTTCTCTGATAGTAAAAGGCTAGACTTACTTATTTGGGAGAATTAGATCTGCCTCTAATTCTGATAATGAATTATTTATGCTGGATTCCTGTAGTCAAAATTAAGGGTGATTCATCTACTACAAGTATAAGAATATGCCTGCCTTTGATGCTTTTTATCACTTCATAAATACAATCATGCATTTTGGAATAGTAGGTAAAACTTATCTAGAAAAACAGGTTTTACAGCTCTCCAATCAAGACTGAAATTATAAAATTACGCCAAGCTGCTTTTGGTTTCCATAGAGGTTCAGAAAATTATCTGATTTATTCCACATTTATATAGTGGTATGAATTCTGTAACTTAAGTGTTTCATCCACCAATCTTTTTAAAAGAAATATAGAGAATAATATCCAAATATGGAAATTACCAGTTCTTGGCATATTCATTTATTTACAGAATTAATTTACTCACAATTGTTAGTTTGTTGGATTTCATTAGCTTTACCAATTTCTTTATGAGATCTAATGTGCCTAAATTTTAAAGTTTTAAAAGTGCCTCCTAGGACATTTCATATAGATATAAATTAAGGAGATACTTTGTGATGAGAAAACAGCATCTGGGTACATACTATTAGCACATCTTGGCCATCACAAGGTCAAGCTCAACAACTATGTATTTTCTCCATAACACAAATACCAAAATGATGCAGAAATAGCTTTCTGCCTCTCTGGATAAGATAGAGAGTAAATGAGAACTGGAAAAGTTCTTATAAATCACCCAGCTCAATCTTCTTCTGTCATATGGGAGGAAAATGAGGCTCAGATATAAAAAGATATTTAATTTATTGAAAGCAAGTCTCCATCATATTATTACTAAGCCAAGATAATTTACACATAAAATAACTCAGAAAATATTTGTGTCGTTAACTATACAAAGTCACCAGTTGACAATCTGGTAGAACTCTGAAACAACCTTTTAAACGCATATTTAAGGCTTCAGCTTGAGTGTATCTTGCTGTCCTTCAAGATACACTATATATTAAAAGCAAAAATAAAACAAACAAAATCCCCCAATGCCTGGTTCAGTGTTCCTGAAAGCTGGACTACATAGGTCCAGGAGCCAAGTGTTAGAGGTAGGAGTGACCACTCACAATGCTTCCCTGTGTTCCACCTACAGAATACGTGCTTCCCACTCCATGCATCTTCAGGATCCATGTGATTAAATAGTTTGCTTCTTGGAAGTTAGGGAACATTTCTACTATAGTTACAACACAGACTAAACATATGGCCACTATTTGGGATTCTCCTGCCAGAAGACTAATGGGAAAAAAAAAAAGAGATGTAGATTTACTGGAAGCAATAATTGATCTTTATTATCATGAGACTATAAGACTGCAGCTATATAGCATAGTAAACAATTGTGTTGAACACACAAATTCACCGGGATGCCTCTTGGTGTTCTTGCCCTAGCAATAGCCTTGAAAAGACAATTGAAACAGTCAAATCCAGACAAGGACATAGTAATAAGATCTCAGTCCCTTCAGGAATGAAGGTCTGATGTAATCCACTTGTCAAGTAATCAAATATTACCTGGAGAACCAACTGTAATAGTAGGGATCCATAACTTTCCCAGCAACATTCCTGTTTTAACATTGCATTTATCTATTTATTAATAGAAATTATGATGACTTCCCTGGTGGTCCAATGGCTAAGGATCCACCTGCCAATGCATGGGGCAACTAAGCCCATGTGCCACAACTACTGAAGCTTGAGTGCCCTTGAGCCCCCAAGTCACAACAAGAGAAGTCCCTGTAATGAGAAGTCTGTGCACCACAACTAGTGAAAGCACACCCACAGCAACAAAGACCCAGCACAGTCCCCCATACATACACACATACATTATGAATAACCATGACCTTAAAGAATCAGTGATAGGTAGAATGAATGAACTTAATAGGGCAATGAGTAGATGTGAGTTGTGCAAAAGGTATACTTTAGTGGACAGTATCCGTAGCAAGCTCTTTCCTTGTCTGCTCAGATCTAATGGCTTCTTGCAGCAAACACTTTCAACAAATTGCCTGAGGGCTTTATAAGGCTGCCTGATATATTCTGCAATTCTGCATATGCCTGAAGAAAGAAGGAACTGTCTTAAGTGAATTGACAGTTAAATACACTAGTTTTCTCATAGCTCATGTAAGACAACGCAGATCTTTTCTCTAAGATTGCCCATATGTTCCCATGACAATTGAGCTCTAGTTAACCACAGCTTAACCTGCTCTTTAATGTATCCTGTATTGGCATTCTTCTTCCAGCTTCACTTCTCTATTCCTCTACTGGTACTTTCTGGGATTACTCACCTAATAAACCATGACTTGCAATAAAATTCTTGTCTCAATGTCTGCCATGGGAGAAATTTAACCCAATACCTCTAGTAAAGGTATGCATGAGTGCTCAGTCGTGTCCGACTCTTTGCAACCCTATGGAATGTAGCCCTCCAGGCTTCCCTGTCCATGGGATTTTCCAGGAAACCCATTGGAATGGGTTGCCATTTCCTCCTCCAGGGGATCTTCCCCACCCAGGGATGGAACCTGCATCTCCTGCATCTCTTGTACTGCAGGCAGATTCTTTACCTCTTGAGCTATTGGGAAAGCACTTCCAGTATGTCAGATAAATATCAAGGAAAAGATATCAGGACTGACTAAGTAGAAGTCAGGGCTTCCCTGATAGCTCAGTTGATAAAGAATCCACCTGCAATGCAGAAGACCCTGGTTTGATTCCTGGGTTGGGAAGATCTGCTGGAGAAGGGATAGGCTACCCACTACAGTATTCTTGGGCTTTCCTTGTGGCTCAGCTGGTAAAGAATCTGCCTGCAATTTGGGAGACCAGAGTCCTATCCCTGGGTTGGAAAGATCTCCTGGAGAAGGGAAAGACTCTCCACTCTAATATTCTGGCCTGGAGAATTCCATGGGCTTGCAAAGAGTTGGACATGACTGAGAGACTTTCACTTTTGAGAATATTACTTCGAAGTTAATGGCAAATAGCCATCAGAACACATTTTATGTGTGTTCTTTCTAAGCATCAAATGTTAACTAATACAATGTCTATAAAGGCTCTGATTAGAACTGAAGCACTCCCTGATCCATTTTTCACTCTCCATTTTTCAGTCTTCTCTTTCTTGGTCCTAGTGTTGAGTAAGAGAAGAGAAAATATGGATCAGGGAGTGCTTCAGTTCTAATCATATCCTTCATAGACTTTGTATTAGTTAACACTTGATACTTAGACTACACATAAAATGTTTTCTGATGGCTATTTGCCATTGACTTCAAAGTAATATTCTCAACCCAGTTATTAGTAATTGGGACCTCAAGGAGTTAAATAAAGAATAAAATCAATCACTTTTAGTTGACAAAAATTAGTATCATCATCAGAATAATAAGGGATAAGTTAATTAAACTGTTAAACCTTGGAAGGAGTTGTAATTCTTATTAGCTAAAAAGGAATAAGCAGAGAAGTAAGGGACAACTGAAAATGGCATGATGTGTTTTGCCAAAGTAAATGTTATCTGAATTAGTGACAAGACTGCCAAAGGAAAAGCCTAAACAATATAAGCAGCACTGTCTAAATAACCACAGAATTCCAATGGGAGATTTCTGTGTTATTCTGTCAAATGAACAGATTCTTACTGTATTTGTAATGGCCCTTAGCCCTGTGGTTTCAAGTTCTTACAAAGGGATACTCTTACAGTGATGCACATATATGAAAAGATCCCCATACATCCATGAAGGAGTGAGAGTTTGTTACATAAGAACATATTGTGGATTTATGTAATTTGATTAAGTATTTCTGTCCAACCTACTCACTGGGCATATTATATCCAGGGTTAAGTAGGACTGATCTCAACACTTTAAAATGATTAAAGCTGTGTATTATCCCAGTATGTGAGGAGCAACTTTTCCATGGTATGGCCTCATTGGCTGCTGTCCTCTGAACTTCTGGATTCTATTGTCTGACCCAAATGATTGAGGCTACTTCTGACTAATCTACTTCCCTTGTGGCTCAGACAGTAAAGTGTCTGTCTACAATGCAGGAGACCTGGGTTTGATCCCTGGGTCGGGAAGATTCCCTGGAGAAGGAAATGGCAACCCACTCCAGTACTCTTGCCTAGAAAATCCCGTGGATGGAGGAGCCTGGTGCAGGCTACTGTCCATGGAGTCGCAAAGAGTCGGACAAGACTGAGTGACTTCACTTTCTTTCTTTCCTGACCCATCAGCTCCTCTGAAGTCCAAGAATTGATTCATAGGAGACTTCTAACTTTGGAATAACCTCATGTTCATTTGTATCAACCTCATTGAAAGTGCACAATAAGAAACTAACATCAGTATCAGACTTTGATCAGAAGAGTTGCTTAAATACATACCTTGAATGTGCCTGCTGCGTGACTCCAAGATACTGATTTCTGGCTCCTTAGTCTATAAGAGTGTAAGTCTGTCAGTCGTGTCCGACTCTTGTGATGCAGTGGACTGTAGCCTGCCAGGCTCTTCTGTCAAGGAATTATCTAGGCAAGAATACTGGAGTGGATAGCCATTTCCTTCTCCAGGGGACCTTCCTGACCCAAGGATCAAACCCAGGTCTCCTCCGGTGCAGGCAGATTCTGGTGCAGGAGATAAATCCTGAAAGCAGAGGGGAGATATGTGGACATGATTATTCATATGTTGTTTTACTGTTCCTTTTCTTTTACCTTATTTATGAATGAAATTATGGAATAAGGTACAGAAGGTTTCTGTGACCCATCCTGGGCTTTTGGTACATTTTCTATTTTTATTGAAATTTTTTGATATGGACTATTTTTTTTGAAGTCTTTATTGAATTAGTTACAATGTTGCTGCTATTCATGTTTTTTGGCTGAGAGGCTTGTGGGAACCTAGCTCCCTGAGGAGGGAATGAACTCATACTCCCACATTGGAAGGCAAAGTCAACTACTGGAGCACCAGAGAAGTCCCATAGGCCTGTTCTCAAAGTTAGGTTTTAGCTCCATGTTTTTCTCTATTTGACCATCACAGTGACTCCATGTAGGTATGTTCTCTGCCTGCTGCTAACTAACAGGGTAGAGACATGGATGGACTTCCCAGGTAGCTCAGTGGTAAAAGAATTTGCCTGCCAATGAAAGAGATGCAGGAGTCACTGATTTGATTTCTAGGTAGGGAAGATACCCTCGAGGAGGAAATGGCAACCCACTCTAGTATTCTTGCCTGGAGAATTCCATGCACAGAGGAGCCTGGAAGGCTACTGTTCATGGTGTTTGACATGCCTGAGTGCACATTCACCACAGGGACAAGGATAGATTTTCTACCAAATATTTCTGTGTTTTACCATCTAGTGAAGATGAGGTTGTTCTAGTATATACATTTGGGGGATAATTGTTCATATTAGATAATACATTTATCTCCATCTCATGGACCTCCAAATTCCCCTTCCAGCAGTGATTCTCATATTTTCAGTAGGAAGAACATCATTAGAACTGCCACCAGTCATGGAGTATGCCAAGGACATAAATGAATGACTATGTCACCACAAACTGTCCTTATGTTCAAGTAAACAGCATAGGTCTTCATAGAAAAGTGTCAAGAAAGCCTGCTTTTCATGTTTTTCATGGGATTTTACTTTGTAATGCCTGAGCTAAATGATTTAATAAAAAATTACTTCTGTATTATTTAGAAAGTTTAACTGAAGTTTAAAACTGAAGTTTTAAAACTCACTGAGAAAAGGGTGCCAACTTATCATTTTCATTGATTCTGCCTGACATTTAGGTAAAAGGTCTTAATATTTTAATATGAGGAAGTACGTGATCTATAATATAAATTTATGGCCATAAACTTTAAGAAACCATCAGAAAAGCCAACTTATCAAAGTCTTAACCTTTGATTCACTGGGAGGCCATGTTTCAAGAAAATGGGCACACTCTGGGTCATCTCCCAGATCTGAAAAACAGGATACCATAAACTTTACAGGATAGATTTTGAATCCCGTGCTCCTCATAGTGTAATACCCTGAATTTGATAAATCAAGTCCAAAATTGAGTCTTAGTAATCATTTTTCCAGAGACAGGGTAATTTTCAAGGCTGCTAGGTTCACATAAATTGGAAGGGTAACTCTGCTTTATGTCACCATGTTTAATTATTTTCCGAAAGAAAAGCAAGTTTATACCAGCATTGCTCAGTAAACAGCACACATTTTCTGCATTTGTAAAAATGTGTAACAAAATTTTTGTTTCTTCTACTTCTAAATTTATGTTGTGTATTTCTGCCTACCTTTTCTTCCGGCTACATCATTAGTTCAAAAGCCCTTTATTGCTAAGGTATAGAAATGCCCATATACTACCAAAAAGCTCATATTTTAGGACTCAACATTACTTTGCCATTTCTATAATGTATTAACATTTTAAATTACTATATATTTATTTAAACTCCCTCCCTCTTTACTCTCTGAAACACTTGTTATTTAGCTACTAAGTCATGTCCAACTCTTTTGCAACCACGTGGACTGTATCCTGCCAGGCTCCTCTGTCCATGGGATTCTATAGGCAAGAATACTGGAGTGGGTAGCCATTTCTTTCTTCAGGGGATCTTCTCAAACCGGGGATCTAACCTGTGTCTCCTGCATTGCAGGTGGATTCTTTACAACAGAGCCACCTGGGAAACTGTGAAATACTTGTGGAGCAATTTAAAAAGAAAAAGTGTGAGTTCATTGTAGAAAATTTGAAAAACGGTTTGTTCAGAGAGTTTTTCTTTTTTAAAATTTGTTTGGTTTGTGTTTACATTTTAAAAGCTATAATGCTGCTGTCATAAAAATGTTGGTATATTTCCGCTGGGCTGCAGCCTGTAAGAACTGAACTTGCCCAGTCTCAAAAGCGGAGAAAGAACCTGGAGTCAGTGATAGAGACATCAGTGGCTTAATACAGGGTCCCCCACCTCTGGAATCTAATGCCTGATGCTCTGAGAGGGAACTGATGTAATAATAACAGAAATAAACGTGTGTTAGTCACTCAGTCCTGTCCGACTCTTTGAGATCCCATGGACTGTAGCCCACTAGGCTCCTCTGTCCATGGGATTATCCTGGTGAGAATACTGGAGTGGGTTGCCATTCCCTTCTCCAGGGGGATCTTCCAGACCCAGGGATTGAAAAAGTGCACAATAAATGTAATGCAGTTGAATCATCCTGAAACCATAGGCTCCCTCTCCTTCCCAGTCATTGGAAAATTTGTCTTCCATGAAACCGGTCACTGTTGCTTAAAATGTTGGGGACCACTAGTTTATTGCATAAAGAGACTTAATCATGTGAAACAAAGTCCTGGAGCAACACCACACCCTGTGAGGCATTTGGGGGGTAGGACTTGATGGTAGTCTTCACTCCAGGGAGGAAAGCGGAGATTATATTATTATGCGGGGAATTGACTTCAGGTTGGTTCATCAGTTACCAGGGACTCTAGCAGAGAGGCAGGCCTCTCACCACCCACCCCTTTGAGAACAATCACTAATTGGGGTTGGGGACAAGTATGTAGGAAGGTCAGTCATAGGAATAGTGTGTAGGTGAAGCAGGCACTGCTTGGGCAGAAGATGTACAGAGAACAAGAGAACAGCCACCTTTAGTGGCTTGGTCTTGTGGTTTCTTTCCCATTTTGTTTTCTTAATTATACTCTTTACATCATGTTGATTGTGTTCTAGGAGGCACGTGCTGAGCTGGCATCTGTGATACTGACTCCCTCAGTGGATATGTGTCTATTACTCCCTTTTAATTGGAGGAGGAAAGGAGTTAGCATCGTTCCACTCAGATCCATAACACAAATTGAGGGAAGTGGTGACTTTCCCTAGGAAAGTCTTTCCTTTGTGGATACAAACATACATACTAACAGAAAACTGTCCTGGGCCATGTAATTCTATTCCTTGTGTGTATAGAATTGCTTTTGTGGAAGGAGAGTCTGAGTCAACATTCAAAGAGAAGGCAAGGTAAGAGATGCAAAACTTTGGAAGCTTTGGTTATAATCTTTGTGTCTTGGATTCTGCACTCTTAAGAGTTTTGTTGTTGCTGCTGTTGTTGTTTTTAGCATTTGATTTAGCTCTGAGAACAACACTAAACTTTACCAATCACATCATAAGCTATCTGATTTAAATCTGTCACCTGCATCCAACTGAGTTCTGACCAATAAAAATATCACAAGTGCAAGCAGTGTTCTATTTTTTCTCCAAGTACCAACAATGCCCAATCATTCTCAGCTTATAAGTTCAATTGCATCAGTCATGTTCAGAATTGAACTGTTGGTCTCACCATAACTCAAAATAGCATAAGTCTTTTCCTTCTTATTAAAATAAAATAATGGCTGTGCAATATTACACAATATGGTTGTATCATAGTTTAATTAATCTTATTATGGGATGATTTTTACCAATTATAAATAATGCTGGAATGAACATTTGTTCATATTTTTATTTCCATATCTCAGGTTAGTATCATAAGACAGATTCCCAAAAGTGGGATTAAAGTGTCAGTGAGGATAAACATTTTAGCAGTTTTAAATTCCTATGGACAAATTGTTTTCCAAAACAATGAACTGATTTATTCTCCAACCAGAACTATTTCCATCATTAAGTAGTATTACTTTTTCAATATTTCTAATTTAGAAGGCTAAAAATAATAACTCATTGATGTTTCAATTTGTGTTTATTTGATCAACAGTGAGGTTAGACATCTTTATATATGCTATGCTGTTTAATGCACGGGGTCTATTTGTTTAAAATCAAATATGTCATTAATGGGAAAAACTGTGTGTATACTCACTTTGTGTGAGTAATGCAGAACAGTAGTTACCTAGAGCTTTAAAAGTTGCATGTTGCAAATACCAAAGTGATTTCTTTTGTTAATTACACTAACAATTTTGACCTATATTTAGACCTTGGTGACAGACTCATCATGCAGTTTTTCTAAAAATACTACTGATACTTGAGTGAAAATACATAGCTAAAACATTCTCTGACATACATAGATGAACTATTGTGGATATTTATTCAACAATGAACAGAACAGACATATTTCAGAGCTCTGTCCATTATTGTGGGCATCTTAATACTAAGAAAAGCATCACTCTCAGTAGCATGTGTATATATATATATATGTGTGTGTGTGTGTGTGTGTGTATAAATCGCTCTCCCTCCAAATAGCAGCGTGATTTTTGACACTTTCAGGCAGATTAAGAACTGAAGTCACAGTGGGCAGCCAAAAGAGTCTAAACACAGTGAGCAATGGGTCTCTCCATTGGTGGGAGGAAATTAGTGGCTAAAGCCCTTAAAACCATGGATCAATGGTAGTGATGTGCTACAGGGAATCTATGAACAAGCTTCTTTCTTTTCTATCTCACAGGGAGCATCTGTAGAGAGTGCAATTTGTTGAAGTCAATAGAGACCATTGTGAAGTGTGTATGTGTGTGTGTGTGTGTGTTTAAACTGACCTGAGATACCACCTAAAGGAAGATAAAATATGTGGACAAAATGTTATAATTACTTACATTGTTGGTCTAAAAAAACCTCAAACATCTAACAAAATGAAAGTAATGAAAATCCATCAAGGTGCAAAATTGTATGTTTTATTTCTCAAATGATCTGGTTGTAAAATAATTTCATTTCAGGAATAGTAATAGAGAAGACATATGCTCTCTCTTCTGACTTGATGGAAAATGACAGCCTCCAGAGCATTATAATTGACGTCATATGGATGATGATAGACTAGAATGCCAAAAGCATGGAAGCAAATATACAGTTGAATTCAAGTCCAGGTGGCTACATTAAAATCTATTACACGTTGGAAGCTTGCATTTTGCTGATAAACAAGTTAACCTTGGAATTTTCCTATCCGCTTTCTCTTAACTTGAATTCTCTCCCTTGTATCCACTGGTTTTTTTCTGAATAAGAATAAGGACAACACAGAACTGCTGCTGAGTTGAAGCCAATGTAGGAGATAACGCTGAAAACCAATCAACATGAAAGAGTGACTATATTTTTTTAAAGCATGTATTTACTTATTTCACTACATTGGGTCTTAATTGTGGCACATGGTCTCTCTAGTTATGGCACGTAGGCTCAGTAGCTCCTTTCATTGGTAGGCAGATTTTCAACCACTGGACCACCAGGGAAATTCCAGAAAGAGGGACACTACACTGAATTTTCCTGATGATTGTGTCCCAGCTCCCTTAGCAGAAACATCCCGAAGTCACCATGACTTGTTAAAAACATAGGCTTTTACTGCTAAATCTTGGTCTGTCATGTTTGAACATTGTTTTTTGACTTCCACTCAATTGTTTTCCTCTATACCATCTCTTCTCTCCCTCCTCATTCTTCACAAGCACTGATATACCAATTTTCAGTTAAATCAGTGATCAGTGGTGAACTAATTGTGATCATGTAAATGTTGCCTCAGAGTGAATCAGAGGGTATAATATGATGATATTTGTTTACAGTGCGGCTTTATGTTTCTCCTGAAATCACATTTACCTTTCTGTCCTTCCTGAATTTATGACCCAGTTCTGCATCATCACCCTTTTTTAAATGTCTTGTTTTACTATCTATTGTATTTCTGTACTCCAAGATCTTCCCTCTAAAAATTTGATGTTCTCTTGCTCCGAACTAGATTAAATTTATCTCTAAGTCAGATCAACATTGTCATCCCAGACTTCATTTTTGTTGCTATATTAGGTTTGATCAACTGTCTACATTTAATTATTAGTTTACCCTCTTATAATAGTGCATTTTAAAAATGACTTGTTAAGAAAAGAGATGGTTGGGAGTTAACTTTTCTGAGTTCTTCCATGACAGATAATATGTATAATCTACCTCATATGATTGATAGTTTGACTGGGCATGGAGTTCTAGATTGACAATCTATGTTTAGAAGTTCAAAGTAAGTATGATTTTTATTGCTCTTTAAATGACATATACAGAAAAAAATTAAGATTTTCTATTGATTTATGTTCTAAAATTTCATAGTGATGTTCTTTTGTTTTTGTTTTTTCCCATTTATGTTTGTTGTGATCCTTCTTTCTAAAGATGTGTGTCCTTCAGTTCTGGGACCTCAATTTGTACCGTGTGCATGCATGTTCAGTTGCTCAGTCATGTCAAACTCTTTGTGATCCCATGGACTGTAGCCCGCCAGGCTCCTCTCTCTATGGGATTTTCCAGGCAAGAATACTGGAATAGGTTGCCATTTCCTCCTTCAGGGGACCATCCCAACATAGAGATAGAACCTGGGAAACCCCAACTTGTACAACTTCTCTTATAATTTTCTCTCTTATGTCTGGCTGCTTTCATTCATTGAAATTTCTAATGCTCTGATATTAGATTTCTTGGATTAAACTCCTGTTTTAAGTGTTTATTCTTTCATATTTTTGTACTTTTTCTTTCTATTATAATTTCTAAAAAAAAATTCTTTCATTAAAATAATTCCAAATCTTTTACTTATTTTCTTTTTCAGTTTGGAAATCATAAATTAAATTTCCAAGAGCTAGTTTTTGTTTTCTGATTGTTTCATTCTGGATGCAATATTTTCCTCCATCCTACATCCAGAGATAGACTTTTCTTTTTTTCAGTATTACACATAGCTTCTTGCTCCTATAAAAATGCAGTTTTCTTTTGGTGGTTTTTCTATTTCATGTTGGGCTTCCCTGGTGTCTCAGTGGTAAAGAAACCAACTGCAATGGAGAAGACGTGGGTTTGATCCCTGATCTGGGAAGATCCTCTGGATGAGGAAATGGCAGCCCACTCCAGTATTCTTTCTCGGGAAATCCCTTTGACAGAAGAGCCTGGCAGACTATAGTCCATGAGGCTGCAAAACTGTCAGACAGGACTTAGCTATTAAACAATCACAACAACAGTTATTTCATATTAAATGTTTTTCTTAAATGTCTTTGACTATGTTCTAATTTAGGAACCAAAGATTGTTTAGATGTTTTCTCTCTGTCTCACACACAAAGAGAGAGAGAAACATATATGTATGTGTGTGTGTGTGTGTGTGTGTGTGTGTATATATATATATATATATATATATATATGATTTGTTTTAATGTGAGTAAGGTCTTGAATATTTCTTTGGAGGGTTTCCAAATGCTAAAATAGAGAAGTGTTTTCTCTTCCCCTTTTATCTAGAAAAGAAATTTCAGGACTTCTGCCTAAGAGGGTGTAACCTGACAGTGAGGAAAAGTTGCACAATCTTCCATATATAGATTTGATCTTAATCCTTCTGTTTCCACCCTTATGTTTTTTTCTGACCTTTATCATACTAAGAATCCAGAATCTTCAGAGTTATATTTGCAGAAGATGGAGGAGACAAGTTGATTACCTACTGATTAGTAATTCTCTGTATGTCTTGTGGTTACTTTTACCCAGTTATTTCAACTATCATTTCTTTCTCTACTTTTCATCCTCCAGAATTGTATTGAAATCTCTAATACACTTACATAGACTCTTGTATGTATACTCTTCATTGCTTTGATTTATAGACTTTTTATTTCTTTGCTTTCATTATAGTAGTATTCTGGAGGGATACAAAAGGTACATTTGTAGCCAATCTACTATACTTTATTAGAAGTTCTTTGCACTTTTAGAAAGAAATTTCCTTTATAATCAAAAAGTGAAGTGGGGATGTGTTAAACATTTTTTAAACAAACGTAAATGTGGGAAAGAACAGCTTAATCTAGAACTTTGTAAAGTTTATTTCTAAGCATTGTCTTTTATTTAAGTTAGCTGGACCTCCTAGTACACTTTAAAAATCCCTTCAGTTTTCCAAAGAATCACACTATTTCACATCTTTGTGCTTTCTGATTCAATTACCTCCTCCTTATTTTCCAAGATGTAGCTCCTGTAGTACCTCCCAGGAAACCTTCTCTGATTCTCAGTATGTATTAAATAATCTTCCTCCGTGATTCAATTACATACTGTTTGCATTTTGTTGAACCTTTATATAAATTCATCAGTTTCACCAACTGTATTGAAATCCCTATCTTATTTGTCTGTTTCTTCCAAGCACCTAACACAGCTTTTAACCAGAAACACAAGTAGTGTGTGTTTTAAAATATTTATCAAATTGGATAAATGAATAAAGTAAACTGTGTCTTTTATAAGTACGCATTCAACATGAGCTGGCAGTGTAATGTACTTGGCAAAAATGTTATCAAAATCTGAGGTTGAGTTAAAGAAAATATGTTATTTTTTTTTTTAATAAAAAAGGTAATAGTTTTTTATAGGTCCAAGCACAACTTGGAAATTGTACATACTTCTGGAAATTACATTTTGATAGATATATTAAGAAACATAATTATAGTATAATAGAAATGGTAGTGCATGATATATAGGGGGTCTGAAAACCATGTTGATAGAAGAGCAGTTGAAGGAAGTAGGAATTTTTCATCTGATATACAAAGGCTCTTGGACATGATGGCTATTCCCAAATATGTGGAGTTTTAATGATTATAGGATTAAATTTTTCTAAGTTTAACTCCAAAAGAAAAATCTAGATGAATGTGTAGTAGGAGGTTGGTTCAATATGAGTAAGAACTCCCCAGCCAGAACACATTGTTTATGATGAAATGGCTTTTTCCTTCATGAGAGGTTCCAAACTGATTGACCACATCTCTGGGAGGTTTTAGAGAGTTCTTCTGCATAAGGTCAGAAGTTGTACCATAGGACTTTTAAAGAGCCCTCAGATATCCAGTGCTTAGACTTTATAGTGGAATAAAAGGATTTATCTAAATTGAGTTATCTAAATAGCAGAATAATAAATTAGAGGCTACCTACATGTAGACTGTGTATGGTAAAAATAAAATGATAACATTCAGAAAAACTTGGTGGTCAAAACAATAACAAGGATGAACTATCATCAAAAGTGAAATCATAAAAAATCTTTCTGAGGTAAATATTAATTCATGTAATTCATGATGTATTTTTTTCTCACAATTGTCATCAGTTAATTGATATATTCCTTCCACATATAGGTATCTCAGTTTTGTTGGATAATTTTAAAGAGCTTTAAAACATGAAAAAATAAATAAATGAGTGTACAAATCCAATAACTTTCATAAGCCTGACCAGATAATGAATTAATGGTAATACTTAAACTTTATATGTTTGCTTTAAAACCTAGCATTCATATGACTAGTATAATGCATTAACAGTTAAGTTTATTAAATGTTAATATGGAGGCTAAATTGCATGATGAAAGAATAATGATTCCATTTATAACCTTTACAATCATAGATGAAAATATACTATCTACTTTGCATTAACTATCAGATCTTAATATGATTGAGAATACCCTTTTGCCTGTTTATACTAAAAAAGTGATCTGAGTTCATACCTCTTCCAAGTTTCTAGCAAAACTAAACTATCCTTCTATTAACTATCTCCAAAAACATTTATCAAAAATATACTGTGATCTATTAAATTGTTTCTGTTACTTCAAAATACAAAGATAGATGTTTCTAAATTCAATTTAAATTGTTCATTGCACTGAGAACATACTTGGTGCTTGAGTTTTTCTTATAATTGCATATAATATGAGTAATCTATGTGTACTTGACACTTGAATTTTCTGTTGATGACCTGCACAGTGAGTTCTGCGTCTAACAACGTTTGGCAGAAAAAGCATCTCTCTGAATTTTGATTTTTGTAGATAAGAGTCTGCACAAATCCCACAAGGTTACGATGCAGAGGCAGATGTTTGCTATAAACTACAGTTCAATCCTATGCCCTGCCACTGTCTACTTTCCCTTCCATATATCATCACCAAAAAATAACAAGATAATAGAAAACAAGTTTTGATTCCAGAATGATTTTGGTTGATGATGATGAATGAAGTAGAATAGACAGTTTGATTTTCCTAAGTTAAATTGAACTTGCAATGCCAAATGCAGCAACAACAGCAAAAAGATTAGCAGACATGACAAGGGAAAAGAGAAGAATTTATGTGCAAACACATAATGCCATTTGGAAAAAAAAGGTGCTATGAAAATGTACAGATGCATAGATACTGAAATACTGGTGGGGCGAAAGCTTAAAAATATATTATCTAATGCTGTAAGCAATTGTAAAGGAGAATCAAGGCCAAGTAAATCGAGCAATGTAGTCTCAGGAAATGACTTGATTTTATATACAAGAAAGCATACCCAGGATTTTGGGCATACAATACAAGTAATTATAAGTGACAATAATCTGTCCAGTATCCAAGGGAGAAAATAACCCAGCTGGACTCTGTGAACACTTAACACATGTGACAAATGTTTCCCAGTAGTCTTGCTTGGGAAATCCCATAGACAGCAGAGCCTGGAGTGCTGTAGTCCATGGGATTGTAGAGTCAGATATGACTGAGCGTGCATGCGCGTGCACGCGCACACACACACACACACACACACCATCTAAGTTAAAGAAAGAAAACATTAAATATAAAAGAAATGTCGATTCCATATAAAGCTATAATATACATGAAACTGGGGTTCAAAAAGAGAAATTTGAGAATCAGGAAAAAATCTGAACATATAGTAAGCATGAATTTTCCAAAATCGATAACAAAGAGGTGTTCTATTGAAAATACATACAGAATAAATAACCCAAAAAAGTAATACTAGAGTAAGACTGCTGAAACTTAACAACAAAAATGTTTGTGTAGCAAGAGGAAAAAAGAAACATTATCTTCAAAGGAACAAAATAGGTGGGACACTTGATTTCTGCACACAATAATGGAAGCAAGAAGAGAGTACACTTAAATTTATCATTGTTAAATCTTTCTTTATATCAAAACATTTAGCATTATAATATTTCTTTGCTTAAATTCAGCTTTCTTTGATGTTAATATATATAATCCAGCTTTAACTTATAGTATGTTTTCCTTTAAGCCCATGTTCACATGTGGAAACACATACATACATACATATATGAGTATACAATAAGAATGTACTTACATGAATGAATATGGAGAGAAAGTGTAATATTTCATTTCAAATAAAGCTTTGTACATAACATCTTTAGTTTGCATACAAATGTCATGCATTTATACATCTATAAATACCAGAATGTATATGGAAATGTTGAAAAATTGTTGCTGCTGAATTTGTTTTTTGTAGGAAACTTTAAAACTATCGCTAAACTCTTTGATGTCACTATTGTCACCAGAGAATACCTTAGTGAAGAAAGGTCATGATAAAAATTATTTCCTGTTCCATTGCCCCTTTATATCCTATTTGCAACAACTGAAAGATTCTTATGTCAGGTGTAAAGTGGCAACTGAAAATTAGGAGGAAAACTGTTGTAATTCTTTTTTCTTCTGTGAATATGCTAAACGTCTCTTTGTCAGTGTTTACAACATACCTAGGTTTCTAATAATGCACAAACTAAATTGAGAAGAGTTGATCTGTTCATATACATCACCTAAACAATGGATCACTTAGTTTTTTTTTATTTAACAGAATATTATTGGTATTTTACACATTGTCAATTATTAATACTTGATGTTATAGTATTCATTTTCATTTGTCATCACCTGCTTGCTGAAATGTTTCAAGATTTTTGTAACTAACTCTTTTTGGAGAATTCTATACATGAGGCAAAAGACAATAGTGAAATGCAACCCCATACATTCATTACCCAGATTCTACAATTTTTAGCATGTTGCTTATCAACTTTTATCTATAATTAATTAGAGTAATTAGAACCCCAAGCTTAAATGATTTCACTGTAAACTCTGAAATTGTGTTTCTAAAAGATGAAGACTGTTTTTAAAATATAATCACAACAATATTATAACAAAATTTTATAATATTAATTAGATTGTCCATTATCTAATTATTATTACCATCAATAATGCAGTCTGTGTTTGTACTCTTCAGTCTCTTATCTTTTCCTTTGTATTGGTTTACTTAAACCGGAATCCAGTCAAGGTCCAAACTGAATTTTATTTCTGTATTCTCCAAGCTCCTTTAATATTGAGGACTCATGTCATCTTAGTTAAACTTACAGTTTAAAAAAAAAAACACAAATCTTTTATCCTGTGAAGTTTCCCATATTCAGGACTTTGCTAGTTACACCTTCAAAGAGACTTTTGATATGTTTCTTTTACCTATAGTTACTTTAAACTGGAAGTGAGGGAATGACTTGATTGAATTTAGTTTCTACATTATGGTAAACTTTTTGAAATATGGTGTTCTGTACTTCCAAATTGTGACAACTTGATCCATCCATCTATCCATTCATGAAGTTTCCTATTAACTTTTCATTTAATGATATTAGCAATTATAGATTACTTTTGGTTAGAGCTATTATTTTGGGTGATATTACTATTATCACTATTATTACAGATTTTGATATCAAGGTTATTTGCTATCTTTATAAAAAATTTTCTAAGTATACGTATTTTTCTATGCACTGAAATATTTGAGTGATGTATATAGTACATATACTCCTCTGATCAGATTGGTTTTCTATTAAATATATCTTGGATTTGGGCCTTTAATTTTTTTTTAATTCAATACAAAAAGCCCACACAAAATATTAGTATCCATACAAGGGTACAGAGAAGATAAAAAATGTCCTCTTCCATGTACCCATCTCTCTGCTTAAGAGCGATAATGTTAAAAATAGTCAAGAAGTCGTTTCATACTTCTCCTTTACCTTGTCCTTTTTGTTTCATTTTGTTTCAGAAGATGAACAGCAATAGATCTGGACCTATTAAATAATTTTTTTTTTTACCATCTGGAAGTGTGTTGTTTTGTTGTTGTTCAATTGCTAGGTCGTGTCTGACTCTTTGCAACTCCGTGGACTGCACATGCCAGGCTTCCCTGTCCTCCACCATCTCCAGGAGTTTGCTCAAATTCAATTCAGTTGAGTCAGTGATGCTATCTAAACATCTCATCCTCTGCCGCCCTCTTACTCTGTTGCCTTTGATCTTTCCCAGCAGGAGTCTTTCTCAGGGTTTTTTCCAATGAGTTAGCATCAGGTGGCCAAAGTATTGCAGCTTCAGCTCAGTCCTTCCAATGAATATTCAAAGGACACTAAAAGGACACTGCATGAAGAAGGGATATTTCCAAGTAGCTACTCAGTGGGCTGCTGCCATGCAGACAGCTTCTCTAGTACATAATCTTAGAGCAGGCATCACACAGCACCACCTAGCACCCATCACCTTCCCTTAGCACACGACTCTGGAGGTTTTGCTGCCGCATCTCTGATGATACTCCTCCCCATGAACAGTTTTTCCAGGCCCCTAGAGGGTGAATTTCTGATGAAATCACTTCTCTGCATTCAGTGAACATTAGCAATGCCCTCTCCAAAGGTCTGGCTCTCACTTCAAGGTGGTGTGTGTGTGTGTGTGTGTGTGAGAGAGAGAGAGAGAGAGAGAGAGAGGTCTTCCTTAGGGCATCCAATCTCAACCTTAGGACTTCTGGCTTTTGCTAATATTTGCAATTTCTATATTTTTCAGAGTTTCTTTTACTTCTAGCCAATTGTTTTTTCCAGTTTCCTGATATAGTAAATGATTCTTCTAACTTTCAAAGCTGAAACACTGTGTAATTTCTCTTTCTTGGTTGAGCTTCAACTGATACAACAGGTAAATCTATAATTATTTCAATTTTGCTGCTATTTCATGAGTGTGTGCTCAGTCGTGTCCAACTCTTTGAGACCCCATGGACTGCAGCCCACCAGGCTCCTCTGTCCTTGGAATTTTCCAGGCAAAAATACTGGATTGGGCTGCCATTTCCTACTCAGTGTTGCATAATATGACTTCTCTATGATTTCTTTATCCATTTTTCTGTTGATTTTTTTTCCTATCACAAATAATGCTTCTATGAGCATTTCTGGTACACAAATAGAAGTGTCTAGAATATAGAGGAATCTCTGAAATTTCTTGAATATTGTAGGAAAAGTTAATTGTTTATCCACATGATTTATAAATTTAGGTAACTCAGCAACATATGTAGATTAAGTTACTTCATATTTCACCAATAGATGGTATGTCAAACAGTTTTTTAAATTTTTTATTTCTTTATTTATTTTTGGTTGTGCTGGGTCTTTACAAGTCAAGCTTTTTCTCCAGCTGTGGTGAGCAGGGCCTACTCTCTAGTTGTGTTTTGTGAACTTCTCGTTGTGGTGGCTTCTCTTGGAGAGCTTGGACCCTCGGCACACAGGTTTCAGTAGTTGCTACGCATGGGCTCAGTAGTCGCTGGCCCTAGGCCCTAGAGCGCAGGCTCAGCAGTTGAGGCACACGGTCTTCGTTGTTCTACAGCATGTGGAATCTTCCTGGATTAGGGGTTGAACTTGTGTCTCCTGCAGTGGTCTTCCCTGGTGGCTCAGTAGGTAAAGGGTCTGCCTGTATCTCAGGAGACCTGGGTTCAATCCCTGGGTCGGGAAGATCCCCTGGGGAAGGAAATGGCAACCCACTCCAGTGTTCTTGCCTGGAGAATCCCATGGACGGAGGAGCCTGGTGGTCTACAATCCATGAGGTCACAAAGAGTTGATATGATTGAGTGACTAACACTTTTACTTTCTTTCCTGTGTTTTACTCTTTTTTTTTTTCCTACAAAGTTGTTTACCTTTTAAAAATTATTACTGATTTCAGGGAGTATATACCATGGATATAGATCATGGATATTATATATATATATCATGGATATTAATTCCTTTTAAGTTACATGTCTTATTAGTCACTTTTCAGTCTGTTAGTTTTATTTTGCTTTCTTTAGAGTGTATTTCAATCGATAGAAAGCTTAATTTTAAAACAATGAGATTTATCAAAGATTTAAAGTTTATAAAGATCAGAAAGACCATTATTTTATATTATCTTTTAAAGGTTTGTGTGTGCATTTAAGCCACATGGCTTGACTTGTTTTAACCCATGTAGATTGTTTTTAGTGTTTTATGTAAAAGTTTGATTTTTTTTTCCATGTTGACAATAATTGTCCCAGGACCAGATGTTGATGCTCTTTAATTTTCCATACTGAAATTCTATGAAAACTCTGTCATAAATAAGATTTTTACAGATTTATAGGTCTACTCCTCATTTCTCTTTTCTGTTGATTTGTTTATTATAACATCTATAATATACTTTTAATTAAACTCCCATTTTAAAAGGACAGTGCTTATTCATTTTACTTCTTGTCAGGCGTGCCTTAGTTTCTTTCCGTGATTTGCTTTTCAAATTCTTGTCAATTTACATAAAATCTTTGTTGACATTTTGGCATGAATTGTAATGTATCTGTATAAATCAATTTTTTGTTTTCTCTAGGGTACTAAATATTTTCAAGTACTTTTTGTAGCTATGTAGGTATTCTGTAGCTGATGATTAAGAAGCATTGCCCTGGTTTTCCTAGTTTTCTTTGAGGATTATTCATTTGTTGGTAGTCTCCTCATTATTAGCTTCTACTGTTAACCCAGCAAGATCTTTGTCTCCTCAAGATTTTTTTTTTTAAACAATACTTAAACTCTCAAATAACATCACCTCTAGTTTTTACATGCTTGCTCTTTAGGACATTAACAACACTCTCTCAATGTGTTAAGAAAAAACAAAAACCTTAGACTACCAGGTTGGTTTGACTAACATTGTTACTAGCAGAAGTGTAGCAGAGTATTTCTTGGGGAAATTTGGAAAGTTGAAAAGTAGACATTGAGAAGTTCTATGGGGATTTGTTCTCACCTCCCCGTCAGTCTGCCTGGGATTCCAATTATTAATAGAAATTTTCATTGCAATCCCCATAGGAAGCGATTCCTTGTACAGTTCTTTAGTGACGGAGCTAATCTGGCCCTTTGTATGCCAGGTGAAAGCTGAATCCTATTTTAGGAGAAAACTCAGAATTAGAGGCTATTAAACAGGCCATAAAATGTTATATACTGGAAATAAAGAAAAAATTTAACAGCTGAGCGACTTCATTTTTTTTTTTTGCGACTTCACTTTTATTTGGTTTAATTTAACAATTAAGCCATCACCTAAATTTTTTGGCAAAATTCTAAACTATGATAAATATAGATACCTTAGAATAGACAGTAGGCCAGTAAATGTAAACAGCAAAGGAAACCTTTATACTCCAGAAGATCAAGATTATACACCTATACTGTTATCTTTTCACAGTGTTGAAAGTGTTAGTAGCTAAGTTGTGTCCAACTTTTTGCCACCCCATGGACTTGCATGGAATTCTCCAGGCAAGAATACTGGAGTGGGTTGCCATTTCCTTCTCCAGGGGATCTTCCCAATCCAAGGGATGGAAACCAAGCCTCCAGCTTTGCAGGCAGATTCTTACCATCTGAACCACCAGGGAAGTTATCTTTTCAAAAGGTCATTGCAATTCACTAATCTTTATTTGCTAATATTCAAGCAAATTCAAGTAAATATCACAGTAACTTAGCAATATATTGCAATACCCTATGAACCAAACTATGGTCTTTTTTTCCCCATAAAGATGTGAGAAATTTGAATCACTGTTTGAAAGGTGAATGCAACATTGATTAGACTGCTCTTTTTCTGTTTAATAGTGAGTGGCTGGAGTTGATACAACATCAGCAGTCAACATCTTCACTAATTTGTAATATTCATGATACATGCCCATTTCCAGGCAAGCCACCAAAAGATTTTAATTACACTATAAAACCCATTTTAGTGATGAAGATTATTCTCTTGACAAAAATTTAAGGACATTTTTGGTAATTTGAATAGAGATGCCTATGGGCTCTGTTATAAAATGAGTCATATTTATAGAAAAATAAGTTTTCTAAAAGTAACTTTGTATTACCTGAAATACTTTCTTATGGAAAAGTGGAGCATTTCCTACTTAGTGGAATTAAACTTGTTGCATATCGTGTCTCATTTTAAGTGAATACTTCTTCATACTTTATAGAATTTTACATCCTATATTACATTTTGTGTGTGTGTATTATAGTGAAACCTTAATTTAAAACTTGGTCTGGAGGTAGACGATCTTAGTATGTTTTATGTGAACTATTTTAAATCAATTTGACTTGTCTGTCTAGCATAAATTATTTCAGGACCTGTATGTACTATGTCACCTTATAGTAAATTGGAAAAAGTGAAGATAAAGCACAAAAGTGGGGTGGTGGGGGAGGGAGCATTGTAAGTAAAAAGCTAATTTGATTAACCTAATTGCATAGCAATTGCAAGGCTAAAAAGTATAATTACATTCAGTAACAGAGATAAGTAGGGTCATAGAAACAAAATCAGACACATATGTCAGGCTGGGAATTTAAGAACTTATTCATTACAATGTGCTGCATTTGTAAAGATTAACATTAAAATAGTTAAAAATTAAGAGCATTTCCTCTATTTTTCTTTCTGAATTTTTTTTAATGTGAACTATTTTTAAAGTCTTTATTGAATTTGTTACAATACTACTTATTTAGTTTGCTTGTTGTTGTTGCTGTTTTTGTTTGCCATGAGGCTTATGGAATCTTAGCTCCCCAACCAGAGACTGAACCTGTATTCTCTTCATTGAAAGGTGAAGTCTTAACCACTGGACCACCAGGGAAGTCCTACAATTCTGTATTTTCTTAGAACATTCTTTTAGCAACTTATTAAACTTAGTTTATAATCACTAAAATACAGTGTTGGAATATTCAATTGATCTGACTTATATGATACCTGAGACCAAAACTCATTTTACATAAGCTAATGTGTAATTCGAGTCATATCTATAATAGTAGGAGAAGGAAAATAAATCATTTCATATAGTAGTGCAGAACATCATTTTAATTTCCTTTAATATTATAAAGTTGATTGGGAAAGGTAACTATCTTTTCTTGTGAAAATTAAAATGAAGCATGTAGATTTCACAGGGGTATAATTTAAAGTTAGGTATAACTAAAAATATTTGAGCTTTGGTCTGTAGGTTAAAGTTCTAATACGTGTGTATATGTTTAAGTCTTTAATTTCTCAAGAGCAATTTTAGATTTACAGCAAAATTTAGAGAAAGATACAGAGATTTCCAATATATTCCCTGCCCAAACACATGCATAATTTTCTCTATTCTCTTCATTACTCACCAGGATGGTACAGTTTTACCAAAGAAGAACCTACATTGATACATAATCACACAAAATTCATAGTTTATCTTAGGGTTCAATTTGATGCTATATATTCTATGAGTTTGGGCAAGTCTATAATGTCATACATATCCTTATAATATCATATTTTCATTGCCCTAGAAAGCCTCCACAGCAGATAGATGGAAAAACAATGGAAGCAATGAGAGACTTTTCTTTTCTTGGGCTCCAAAATCAGTGCAAATGGTGATTGCAGTCATGAAATTAAAAGATGCTTGCTCCTTGGAAGAAAGCTAGGTGGACCATAGCCTACCAGGCTCCTCTGTCCATGGGATTCTGCAGGCAAGAATACTGGAGTGGGTTGCCATTTCATTCTCCAGGGGATCTTCCCGACCCAGGGGTTGAACCCAGGTCTCCCGCATTGTAGGCAGATGCTTTAACCTTGGAGCCACCTGGGAAGCCCATGACAAACCTAGACAGCATATTAAAAAGCAGAGACATTGCTGACAAAGGTCCATCCAGTCAAAGCTATGGTTTTTCCAGTAGTCATATATGGATATGAGATTTGGACTATAAAGAAATCCGGGCACAGAAGAGTTGATGCTTTGGAACTGTGGTGTGGAAAAGACTTGAGAGTCCCTTGGACTGCAAGGAGAGCCAACCAGTCAATTCTAAAGGAAATCAGTCTTGAATATTCATTGGAAGGACTGATGCTGAAGCTCCAATACTTTGGCTGATTCAAAGAACTGATTCATTGGAAAAGACCCTGATTCTGGGAAAGGTTGTAGGTGGGAGGAGAAGGGGACGACAGAGGATGAGATGATTGGATGGCATCACCAACCCAATGATCATGAATTTGAGTAAGCTCACGGAGTTGGTAAAGGGACAGGGAAGCCTGATATGCTGCAGTCCACGGGGTCACAAAGAGTCGAACACGAATGAATGATTGAACTGAACTGACTGAAAAATCCTCCATGTTCTGCTTATTTTCTCCCCAGGCCATCTTTGATGCACCACTGACATTTTTATTTTCTCCATAGTTTTACTCTTTTCAGAATGTCTTATAGTGGGAATCATACAGTATGTAGCCTTTTCAGATCGACTTCTTTCAGTCATTAAATTAATATACATTTATGTTCCCTCCATGTCTTTTCATGGCTTGAAAGCTCTATTCTTTTTATTCCATTGTTTCTATGTACCATGGTTTATTTATTTACTATAAATATTTTAAAAATTTATTTACTTGGCTGCATGAGGTCTTAGTTGTGGCCCAAATAATCTTCAACCTTCTTTGTGGCATGTGGGATTTTTCAGTTGCAACATGTGGGATCTAGTTCCCTGACCTGGGATTGAACCCAGGGTCTCTGCATTGGGAGTGTGGAGTCTTTGCCACTGAACCACCAGGGAAGTCCCTACTATAAATATTTGTGTTCAGGTTTTGTGCAGACAAGTTTTCAACTCCTTTGAGTAAGTATGAAGGAGAACAATCATTGGATCATATGATAAGAAAACATTTAGTTTCATAAAAAACTGCCAAACTGTCTTCCAAAACATCTGTAATATTTTTCACTCCCACCAGCAATGAATGAGAATTCCTGTTGCTGTACATCGTTTTTAGCATTTTGTGTTCTCTGTGTTCTGAGTTTTGTCCATTCTAGTTAGTGTGTGGTAAAATCTCATTTTAATTTGCATTTGTAAAATCTCATTTTAATTTTTAATTAATTTATATTTGAAAAGATGTAGAGCATCTTGTCCCATGATCATTTTTCATTTATGTCTTCTTTGGTGAGGTGTCTGTTAATATTTGATCTATTTTTCAATCAAGTTGTTTTTGTTTTTTGTTGAGTTTTAAGAGATTTGGGTGTATTTGGATAGCAATCCTTTATAAAACATGTCTTGCAAATATTTTCTCTCAGTCTGTGGCTTGTCTTCTTATTCTCTTTACACTGTCTTTTGCAGACCAAAAGTTTTTGATTTTAAAGAAGTCTGGCTTATCAAATGTTCCTTTTATGCATCATGCTTTTGGTATCGTATCTAAAAAGTCATGGCCATACCCAAGTTCATCTGTATTTTCTCCTATGTTGTTTTCTGGGAAGTTTTGTGTTTTACATTTAGGTTTCTGATCTGTTTGGAGTTGATATGTGTCAAGAGTGTAAGGTCTAATTCTAGATTAATTTTTTGTATGTCCAGTTATTCCAGCATTATTTGTTGAAAAGTCTATGTTGCATTGTAATGCCCTTGCTCCTTTGTCAAAAATCAGCTGACTATATCTATGTGAGTTTATTTCTGGACTTTCTATTCTATTTCTCCTTTCCTTCAATACTGTTCTGATTATTAGTTTTAGCTAATGAGATTTACAGTAAGTCTTGAAGTAAAGTAAGGTCAGTCTACAACTTTGTTCTTTTCTTTACTGATCATGTTAATTATTCTATATCCTTTGTCTCTTCATGTGTAGTTTACAGTCAATTTGTGGATATTCACAAAATAATTTGTTGGTGTTCTGGTTGGGATTACATTGAATCCATAACTCAGGTTGAGATGAACAGACATTTTGATAATATCAAGTCTTCCTATCTATAAGCATGGAATATCTCTCCACTTATTTACTTGTTCTTTGATTGTGTTCATTAGAGTTTTGTAGTTTCCTCACATAGATCTTGCAGATATTTTGTTAGATTTATAACTAAATACTTCATTTTGGGGATTGTAATGTAAGTAGCTTTGTGTTTTTAATTTCAAATTACACTTGCTCATTGTTTGCATATAGGGAAAAATTGACTTTTTGTATATTAACTTTGTATCTTGCAATATCTTGCTATAATTTCTTATTAATTTCATGAGTCTAATGTTTTTCTACATGTGTATATAGTTTTGCTTGTGAATGTGTATATGTTTTCACTTTGTTTATAAAAATGTTGGTATTGAAAATATCTGATAATAATTGAATTTTTATTTTTGTGATTGTTGACAGTTTGGCTATTTCAGGTTTCTTCTATAGAAGTAAGGTACTTGAAAGCTGAATAAAATAATTGTGTTAGGAAAGTAATCATAATTTCTATACACATTCCAGGAAATTACAATAATATCTATTTAACTTTCAGGAAAAATTTTTGTGCTACATAATTTGCTATTGTAATATTAAGTGATTTAGTGCTGCAGTTTGATAAAAATTTGTGTCATGGAAAATGCAACTAAATGAAAATTTTCTGTATAAAGTGGGTGTGTAAGAATTATACAGAAAAGTTTCTGTATAAACATGAAAATAGTAGTAGTTCTAGCTTCTCACAGGTGACTGATGGAGAAAGCTCAGCTTCTCTGTACACTAGTGTCGAATTGAATCTCAGAGACAGTTTTGGGCGAAGTAGTAAAAGATAGCTTTGGTGCTTTGCCAGGAAAATGGGGACACATTGGACTAATGGCCTAAAAAACCATGTGTCCTGACTTGGAGAAGATAGTGAGATGTTTTATAGTAATTTTTCAAAGAGGGTTTGATCAGCTCATGGACATTCTTTTAATGGGTTGGTGGTGAAGTAAGGAGAAGTCAGCATCATCAGCTTTCAGGCCCAAATGGTCTGGGGTCTACATGCTTGTGGGCCACATACCATCATTAATTGTTAACTTCTGCCTGGAGGGGGTTTCAGTCTCTGCCAAATAGCTCAAAGATATGTGTGTATCCCTTGATGGGGAAACTGGATCTTACCCCAGGGTTGCTCTTGACTGTTGTTTCTCCCTGGTCTCACATCTCTTTCCTTCCCTAATTAACAACTGCTTGAAACTGCCCTTTAGAACTCACGGAAGTTCATGGAGGTTGAATGAAGGCTGTCCTATAATCAAGAATATGGGGAACACAGAAAGGCTTTATTCCCAGGAGCCCCCACAGGGCCCTGCACAGTATCAAAACTAAACTGTGAAAGTACTTTTGGAACTTAATGTCCTAGATTAACTCTTTGTGTTTCCTTCTGAGATTTTAATTTATATAAATCCTGTAAAGGTCACTGCACATTATTCAGCACACCTATCAGTCTAGTCATAAGGCAATCAAGTAGCATACAGAGATTTGATTAAATTTCCTCAGAAAATTTGATGGAGTGAAATCCCCTGAGCTTGAGTATAAAAAATATAGTTGAAAAATTTAAGCACAATTTGTGTATTAGTCAAAGGAGCAAGTTTCATTTCAAATGCTACAGTGACGGTCAGTTGAATTTTATGAGTATTTACTGTTAAGTGTTGCCAGAGATGAGAGAATTTGAGGGTAGGAGAAATTAATGAACTTGCTTTGATTGTCATTGTTTAAGAAGAAGAAAATGTTAAGTGTAAATATGAATATATGGGCACTGAAAGTAAACACACATGGCAAAATCTCTTGATTCCAATAGAATTCCTAGAAGAAATGACATTAAATCAAAATTTAAAGAGTGAGAAATAGGTTAATAAAGTTAATTGGAATAAACTTTAAGGGAGAAGCTTTTGCTTATTTCTTGCTCAAGTATTTAGTACATTTCTTAAGATAAATTAATTAATAAACATTCATTTTAAAAGAAGTAATTTGAGCAAAGGGAACAATACAAAAAAAGGCCATAGAAACATGAAATAATATAGTGTACATAGTTGTACTTGGAGCTCCGTGTAAATAAAGGGTAAAATTTAAGGTTGAAAGTGGTAACACATATCCTTTACATGGAAAATACTGTCCATCCTCATTTTCACTGAATGTCTTCTTTGGAAGAATGTCTATTCAGATTCACTACCTATACTTTAATCATTTTTTTTCTATTGAGTTGCATAAGTTTCTAAAATATCTTGGATATTGATTCCTCTTTCAGATACATATCTTGAAAATATTTTTTTTTCCATTCTATAAATTGCTCACATAATGTATTCCTATTTACATCATTGGTTTTTTTTTTTAATTTCTGTGGCTACCCAGATTGCTTTGTACTTTATTAAATAAAACTAATCATCAGACTAGAATAGTATTTAAAATATCTTCAATAGATAAATATAAGTATCCTTACAATGAAGAAATGATTTATTAGGGTTCTTAGAACAGCTTGTGATGTCCCAAAACAATGACAATAATAACATCAAAGATCACAGATTTTCATATATATATGTACAATAATAATGAAAAATTTGAAATATTGCAAGAATTATTCCTGTGTCTCTGTGTCACACAGAGACATGATGTGAGGAAATGCTGTTGGAAAAATGGTGCCAATAAATTTGCTTCATGCAGGGTTGCCACAAACCTTCAATTTGTAAAAAATGGAACATCTGCAAAACGTAATAAAGCAAGGTATGCTTGTATTACTAAGTGAAAGAAGCCAATCTGAGAAGGGTTATATACTATATTACTCTAATTATTTGACATTCTGGAAAAGACAAGAGTATGGAGACAGTAAAAAGTTCAGCAGCTGCTAGGGGTTTGCATGGAGGATGAATAGATTTAGCATAAACAGTTTTAGGACAGTGAATTATTCTGTATGATAGGTTAATGGTGGGTGTATATTCTGTCCAATGCAATGATATATCCATTTGTCAAAATCCAGAGAAGATACAATTCAGAGTGAATTCTAATATAAATTATGGACTTTCATTAATAGTAATGCATCAGTATTGGCTCATCAATTGTAACAAGTGCCAGATGCTGATAACAGGGAAAACTGTAGGCATGTGGGGATACAGTGGGTGTATGGGAACTCATTTATTTTCTTGAGCTCCAAAATCACATATATGGTGACTGCAGCCATGACATTAAAAGACAATTTCCTGCTTGAAAGAAAAGCTATGACAAACCTAGACAGCATATTAAAAAGCAGAGACATTACTCAGCTGACAAAGGTCCATCCAGTCAAAGCTATGGTTTTTCCACTTGTTATGTATGGATGTGAGAGTTGGACCATAAAGAAAGCTGAGTGCCAAAGAATTGCTTTTGAACTGTGGACTGCAAGGAGATCAAACCAGTCAATCCTAAAGGAAATCAGTCCTGAATATTCATTGGAAGGACTGATGCTGAAGCTGAAGCTCCAATACTTTGGCCACCTGGTGTGAAGAACTGGCTCATTGGAAAAGACCCTGATGCTGGAAAAGATTGAAGGTAGGAGGAGAGGAGGATGACAGAGGATGAGACGGTTGGATGGCATTAGTGACTTGATGGACATGAGACTGAGCAAGCTCCAGGAGATGGTGATGGACAAGGAAGCCTGGTGTGCTGCAGTTCATGGGGTCACAAAGAGTCAGACATGACTGAGCGACTGAACTGAACTGATGGGAATTCATTGTACTTTGATGCTTAATTTTTCTTTAAACCTAAAAATCTTCTAAAAAATAAAGTATATTAATTAAAAAATACTTGTGATATTAAATTTTCTTCAGAGATACCCTGTTTTTCTTAACAGTTACAAAATGAAATGATTAGGAGAGTTTTTATAAACAATTTACCAACACAAATGGTCAATGAATTTTGTGAAAAGGAATGCCATTTACCTTCAATTGAATGATGAAAATGAATCATTTTCAGTATATTCACATAACTAAATGCTTCAAAGTTATTTAGTAAGAAGAACATGCGTTAAAATTATTTCACTAAACATTTTAAAAGACATCCTTTTCACATTTCCTTTGGAAAAAATGTGGCTCATTTCCAATTTCTGCAAATGCTTTCTTCTTTAAAGTACTTTTTGATTGGTTTTGGTTTGTGTTCATCAAACTTCAAAAATAAAACCTTTAGTATACATTATTCATTATAAAATTTCAAAATTCTATTGCCATTCAATGATTATCTTTTGATATTTAGTTTAGAATAAAAATAAAAATGTTTAAAATATTGTCTTAGTTTCATAAGAAATAATGGAACTGTCTATTAAATCATTTGTATAGAAAATAACAGCAACAATAGAAAACAATTCAAGCAGAAAAGATTGTTTTCAAATAAATGGTACTTTTGATTCTTTTCACTTTGGTTATTGGTCATATCTAATACTGGTATATGTTACTTAGAATTATTCCTTCTAGGACTCCTCTAGGGTTTCCCAATGTAGATGCATTTTTAGTTTCAGAAATATCTAAAAAAATAGAGCTGGTTTGTATTAGCAGTTAGAAAACTCGAAAATCTCAGAGGCTTAACACAACAAAATTTTATTTCTCCATCTTCACTCCATGTCTATTTCAGGTTAACAAGAAGGTTTGTGCTCATTGAAGGAGGTCAGGCTCCCCGACTGACAGCTGCTCCATCTGGAAACATGATTCTCAGATCATCACAGCAGGGAGGAGATCAGAATGGGGCAAATCACTCCTGTGTTTTCAAGCTTTTGTTCAAAAGTGACACATATCATTTTATACTCACATTTTGTAGACTGAAGCAGTCATTGGGCACAGCAAACTTCAAAAAAGACAATTCTAGCTTATGCCTGAAAATCAGAGTGAGATATTAACACTCTGATTAGTACTTAAGACAACACAATTCGTGGTACAATTTGTTTGCTGGTAAAAGTAGAATGTTACTGTATATGTATATATATATATGTATTTATATACATAAATTTCTGTCAGAAAAACAATGAAAGTTTTAGCTGCTTAGTGGCGCCAGTAAGTGAATAGAGTGTGTGTGTGAAAGCTTTTTGTTCTACAGTCTTTGTATCTGAAAGTCATATTTGCACACTCCTCTTCTCAGGAGAGATATTTATATTACTGCCATACTTGAAAACCTAGTTTTGAGATAAGAAAGACAGGGAAAAGGAGAAAGAAATGAGGGTTAGAAAAGTGAAAGACACAAAAGAGAAGAAAAAAAAGAAACAGGAGGAACAAACAAGAAGAAAATGAAGCAAGAAAATAATGAGAGGGAAGAGATAGGAAAAAGAATAGGAGAAAGACTTTTAGGAGAGTCTTAAATTTTTGAATTTAATTTACAAAAATTCAAATCTGGGCTCTTATTGTAAAGACTGCTAAACTCAATTTCATAAAATAGTTTCTAAAACAGAGGGTTTTTTTTTTTTCCATCTTATGGTGTATAATTATGGTTATTTCTAACATGAACGTGCAAATTTGTACCTAAAGGTTCTTATAACCTTTGACCTGCCAATACTTTTCTGTGGGCATATTTAGCTAATTATTCATACTCTGGGCACCAAGTTTTGTTTCCTTGCTGTCTACTTATTCACAAACCTGCAAAAGACAGAAAGCATTTTCTCATATGGAATATTAATTGGAATAACCTGGGAGTTTGGCCGTATCTTTCCCAGATGGTGTTTTCTTTGAGTAAATTGTTCCATTAGAAAGGGCAAGACTGTGGAGGGGCTATTATATTGAATATTCCTGTGCTGTGTGGAATAAAGAAATTCCTGAGGACAAGAACCGTTCTGACTGATTAGAATGAAAGGCCAAAGAAAGAGGTGGATTATTGTAACCTTTATAGGAAAAACAACTTCTAAATTTTGACCTGACAACCTTGAAAATTAGGGGGAAAAAAAAAAAACAACTTGATTTTAACAAGTAGCTGTTTTTAAGTTAGTATACTTATTTCCTACCTGTCACATTTATCATTTGAACCACTATTATTTTCAACACAAATTGAAACCTTAGAAAACATTTTAGGAAGAAAAGAAAATGAAAGTATAGTCACTCAGTCATGTCCAGCTCTTTGCAACCCCACGGACTGTAGGCTACAGCTCCTCTGCCCTTGGAATGCTTCAGAAAGAATTCTGGAGTGGGTTGTCATTCCCTTTTCCAGGGGATCTTCCTGACCCAAGGGATCGAACCGGGGTCTCCCACATTGTGGGCAGATTCTTTATGGTCTGAGCCAACAGAGACAAGTAAATAGACTACTCATTTTAGACTATTATTTAAATAAGAATAAAATTGTGTCCTCAGTCTCTACCTCTGATTACAAAAGAAAAGTACAGTTAGGTCTTAGTTTACTGTAAATTATTTTGCTTGTATCACTGGTGAAAAATCTGGAAGACTGCTTGAAACAGAACTGTAAGAAGGCTTTTAAATATAACTGGATGACTAAAGTCCTTTTATTAGACAATAGGGAAATTTTTAATTGTCTTTATCCATTTGGTTGGAAAATTTCTAACTTCCCCTAGAGTCTATCTCACTCTGCCTCTTTCTTTTTCTAGATGTAGTGCTAACAAATCATCATGATTCTCATCCTTCATTTTTTCTTTCTAGCAGTAAAGCCTATAGTTTTTATTTGAGAAAATGACATTTTGGGGACTTAGGAGTTTGGGGACTGTTTCTCTCTCTGATGAACAATAATTGTAATTCACTGAGCATGGAGAAGTTAAACAAAGAAATGCAAATTTCTTAGTATACAAACCAGATTCATGTTTTTATAGCTGTATAGTAGGAATACTGATATTGCACCTAAATGAAACTTTTTGAAGTTTAGATGAAGTTGTATATGTAAAGTTCTTATTACAATATCTGGCATAAGTGTTTAATGCTCACATTGTAATTTTTAAATTACATCTCTGTACACATACATGAGAGGGAAAAGACATGATGAAACTTGGTCAAGTTCCAGGAACAAGAAACTTGTTCCTTGCAATTAACTGTAAGGTTTCTAATTAGAGATGATCATAGAATTACTGCCAACACAGTTAGATGCATTATTTTCAATATTATCACAATTATAAAGACACATGTAAAACATATGTATATATATATACATACATATATATATATATATATATATATATCTGTGTGTGTATTTAAGATATGTGCATACATCTATCCATATAGCAAGACATAAGCACTTTTAAAATCAGTGTTTTGAGAATAGTGATTCTTTTGCGGGGTTTCCCAGGTGACTCAGCGGTAAAGAATTAGCCTGCAAAGCAGGAAACACCCATTTTCACCCCTGGGTGGGGAATTTTCCCTGGAGGAGGTCTTGGAAACCCAGCCCAGTGTTCTTGCCTGGAGAATCCCATGGACAGAGGAGCCTGGCAGACTATAGTCCATAGGGTTGCAAAGAATTGGACACGACTGAAGGGACTTAGCACGCGTGCACGTGTTCTTTTGCAGATATGTGCACATCTTAGTTTTACGATCCAAAAACTATAATAAATAAGTCAACTTGCAATCTCTAGTTAAAACTCCAGCCTGAAATCTGAAACTCTCCATATCCCAGTAGCATGGCTTTAAACTTGAACATGTAATCAATCATATTCAGTTACAGCATTGTTTTAGAACTATTAAACCTAGTCTAGATTTGATTATTTATTGGCAAATGAAAATCAGTTTAAAATAGAAGATTATTTTGTCAATTAAGGAGAAAAAATTAAATTTAATCTATCACTTTAGTTTTATTATTAGCCCTTGTACCATAAACATTTACTACTTTTTTTTTTAGCCTAACCAATAATTATCAGGTAAGCTCAATCCAGTCAAAGCAAACTTATTAAGACAGTGTATACAGAAGATGATTAGTACAAAAGGAATGATTAAGATGGAAAATAAAAGAAATATGGGACTTCCCCAATGATCTAGTACTTAAGACTCTGTGCTTCCAATACAGAGAGCATGGGTTTGATCCCTGGTGAGAGTTAAGATCTCACATATCTCTTTGAATGGCCAAAAAAAGAAAAAGAAATAAATAAAAGAGATAAAGACATAAAATGTAATTCACTTTCCCCAGAAAATCATTGAGTGAGACAGACATATGTCAGTATTTTCTGTAAGAGATAGTAATAGTAAAAATATAGCTTTAGCAACAATTCAAGCCTTGTGCTCTTCAAGGATACAGAAATAAAGCTGAATTAATGTGACAATACCAGAAGTTGTGCTCTGTTGTCTATAAACACCTCTATTTTTATAAAAGGGCTTCCCTGGTAGCTCAGCAGGTAAAAAATCTACCTGAAACGTGGGAGACCTGGATTCTATACCTGGGTCAGGAAGATTCCCCTGGAGGAGGGCATGGCAACCCACTCCAGTATTCTTGCCTGGAGAATCCCATGAACAGAGGAGCCTGGCTGGCTACAGTCAGTGGGGTCACAAAGAGTCTGACATGAAAATTTTTATAACCTATTAACTATGTTTCTCTTTATTACACAACTATCTTTGTCTATCTTCTTTAGAATATAGACTTCTATAGGAAAGGTATAGATGAAATATTTCTTAAATGCCACTATTAATGATCCCCTAACATAGTGAGGACCATGGTTATTTGCCTTTTGGGAGATGTTAATTTTTGCTTGGGAAATGGAAATTGTAAGAGCAGGACTTGGGAACTTCCTTTCTCTTCAGTAGTTCTTGAGTAAGCTCTCGAGCTGGACTGAAGTCAGGCAATTATTTGCTTCTCTTGCAACATCTGGAGGTCAGGAGTTTTATTCTGCTTCAAGAAATAAACTAAGTTATCAGTTTATACTTTCTACAGCATTTTCTCCCAGTTCTCAGAAAAATGTGAGTGAAAAGTTGTTCTTAATCTTACACTTTTATGTCAATGATTGTATTAATTGCTTCTGTTTTCCCACATTTTCTGTATACCCTTTGTAGAGCTCTTCTATTGTTTTAATTTGTCACATTACCACATGTCTCAGAAATACTCTTTTATCTAACAGGTCCCTCATCATATACAAAGTTATGTGCATATAAGATTAAAAAATTTAAAAGACCTACAAAGATGTTTAATGGAAGGTATAGGTCTGTGTTACAGCTTAACAAAAACATGTTTTTCTTTTTGAGTCATTTTAAATTTTTCTTTATTTATAATTTAGAGTTTAAATAATAGGTTTATACTATGTTATGTCAAGTTTTGATTTCCTCTTATGATAGTTGAAGACTCAGATCAAATTCCCTTTTCATTCTTTTAGGTCCCAATTTTAGACATACTAAACCATTTAAACATGGAAAGTAGGAAGTCAAGAAATACCTGGAGTAACAGGGAAATTTGGCGTTGGAGTACAGAATGAAGCAGAGCAAAGGCTAATAGAGTTTTGCCAAGAGAACACACTGGTCATAGCAAACATTCTCTTCCAACAACACAAGAGAAGACCCTACACATGGACATCACCAGATGGTCAATACCGAAATCAGATTGATTATATTCTTTGCAGCCAGAGATGAAGAAGCTCTATATAGTTAGCCAAAATAAGGCCAGGAGATGACTCAGGCTCATATTATGAACTCCTTGTTGCCAAATTCAGGTTTAACTTGAAGACAGCAAGGAAAACCACTAGACCATTCAGGTATGATCTAAATCAAATCCCTTAAGGTTATACAGTGGAAGTGACAAAAGTGACAAATAGATTCAAGGGATTAGATCTGATAGACAGAGTGCCTGAAGAGCCATGAATGGAGATTCATGACATTGTACAGGAGGCAGGGATCTAGACCATTCCCAAGAAAAAGAAATGCAAGAAGCCAAGTGGTTGTCTGAGGAGGCCTTACAAATAGCTGTGAAAAGAAGAGAAGTGAAAGGCCAAGGAGAAAAGGAAAGATATATCCATTTGAATGCAGAGTTCCAGAGAATAGCAAGGAGAGATATCTTCCTTGGTGATCAAGGCAAAGAAACACAGGAAAACAACAGAATGGAAAGACAAGAGATTTCTTGAAGAAAATTAAAGATACAAAGGGAACATTTCATGCAGAGATGGGCTCTATAAAGGACATAAATGGTATGGATGTAACAGAAGCAGAAGATATTAAAAAGAGGTGGCAAGAATACACAGAACTATACAAAAAGATCTTCATAACTCAGATAACCACGATGGTGTGATCACTCACCTAGAGCCAGATATCCTGGAATGTAAAGTCAAGTGGACCTTAGGAAGCATCACTATGAACAAAGCTAGTGGAGGTGATGGAATTCCAGTTGAGCTACTTCAAATCCTAAAAGATGATGCTGTGAAAGTGCTGCACTCAATATGCCACCACATTTGGAAAATTCAGCAGTGGCCACAGGACTGGAAAAAGTCAGCTTTCATTCCAATCCCCAAGAAGGGAAATGCCAAAGAATGCTCAGACTACCACACAATTGCATTCATCTCACACATTAGTAAAGTAATGCTTAAAATTTTCTAAGTCAGGCTTCAGCAGTACATGAACCGTGAACTACCAGATGTTCAAGCTGGTTTTAGAAAAGGCAGAGGAATCAGGGATTAAATGACCAACATCTGTTGGATCATAATAAAAGCAAGAGAGTTCCAGAAAAAATCTACTTCTCTTTTATTCACTATGCCAAAGCCTTTGACTGTGTGGATTATAACAAACTGTGGAAAATTCTTGAAGCAATGGGAATACCAGATCATCTGACCTGCCTCTTGAGAAACGTGTATGCAAGTCATGAAGCAACAGTTAGAACTGGACATGGAACAACAGAATGGTTCTAAGTAGGGAAAGGAGTGAGTCAAGGCTGTATATTGTCACCCTGCTTATTTAACTTATATTCAGAGTACATCATGCAAAATGTTGGGCTGGATGAAGCACAATCTGGAATCAAGATTACTGGGGGAAATAACCTTAGATTTGCAGATGACACCACCCTTATGGCAGAAAGTGAAGAGGAACTAAAAAGCCTCTTGATGAAAGTGAAAGAGGAGAGTGAAAAAGTTAGCTTAAAACTCAACATTCATAAAGCTAAGATCATGGCATCCAGTCCCATCACTTCATGGCAAATAGACAGGGGAACAGTGACAGATTTTATTTTTGGGGGGCTCCAAAATCACTGCAGGTGGTGACTGCAGTCAGGAAATTAAAAGACACTTGCTCCTTGGAAGGAAAGTTATGACCAATCTAGACAACATATCGAAAAGCAGAGGCATTACTTTGATGACAAAAGTCCATCTAGTCAAATCTATGGTTTCCAGTAGTCAAATATGGATGTGAGAGTTGTACTATAAAGAAAGCTGAGTGCCGAAGAATTGATGCTTTTGACCTGTGGTGTTGAAGACTCTTGAGAGTCCCTTGGACTGTAAGGAGATCAAACCAGTCCATCCTAAAGGTAATCAGTCCTGCATATTAATTGGAAGGATGGATGCTGAAGCTAAAACTCCCACTTTGGCCACCTAATGTGAAGAACTGACTCATTGGAAAAGACTCTAATGCTGGGAAAGATTTACAGTAGGAGGATAAGTGGATGACAGTGGATGAGATGGTTGGATAGCATCACCGACTCTATGGACATGAGTTTGAGCAAGTTCTGGGAGTTGGTGATGGACAGCGAGGCCTGGCGTGCTGCAGTCCTTGGGACTGCAAAGAGTCGGAACATGACTGAGTGACTGAACTGATTGAAACCATTTAAAATGCCTCTCTTTGTTACACCTATAGTCTTAAGGAGAAATTCCAAACCAGTGTGCTGATTTGTAGTTTTGCATAGATTTTATTTTCTTTTTTTTCTTTTATTTTTTTCATTTACTTTTACTAGTTGGAGGCTAATTACTTTACAGCATTGCAGTGGTTTTTGTCATACATTGAAATGAATTAGCCATGGATTTACATGTATTCCCCATCCCGGTCCCCTCTCCCACCTCCCTCTCCACCCGATCCCTTTGGCTTTTCCCAGTGCACCAGGTCCAAGCACTTGTCTCATGCATCCAACCTGGGCTGGTGATCTGTTTAACCCTAGATAATATACATGTTTCTATGCTGTTCTCTTGAAACATCCCACCCTCGCCTTCTCCCACAGAGTCCACAAGTCTGTTCTATACATCTGAGTCTCTTTTTCTGTTTTGCATATAGGGTTATTGTTACCATCTTTCTAAATTCCATATATATGTGTTAGTATACTGTAATGAACAATACCATTCACCATTGCAACAAAAAGAATAAAATACTTAGGAGTATATCTACATAAAGAAACAAAAGACCTATACATAGAAAACTATAAAACACTGATGAAAGAAATCAAAGAGAACACAAACAGATGGAGAAATATACCGTGTTCATGGATTGGAATAATCAATATTGTCAAAATGGTTATCCTACCCAAAGCAATCTATAGATTCAATGCAATCCCTATCAAACTACCAAGGGTAATTTTCACAGAACTAGAACAAATAATTTCACAATTTGTATGGAAATACAAAAAGCCTCGAATAGCCAAAGTAACCTTGAGAAAGAAGAATGGAACTGGAGGAATCAACCTGCCTGACTTCAGGCATAGATTTTAATTCCATCAACTCTTGGGCGGCTAGACCTGAAGTAGCCAGGAACCAGAGAGATTTTCCTAACAGTGGGTAGCTTCATTCACGTGCAAACAGCATAGGTATATTTTGGGTCCTGTGATGTAAAGAGATTCCAAAATACTGATCTAAATATTATTCTTCATCATATAATTTGCCTCCTGACTTCCCACTTCATCTTCTCACCTCCTGTCACCCATATTTTTTTGTAAATACTGACAGGGTTGATAGCTACTTCTGTTCTGTAAGCATAATTAAATATGCACTTTTGGTATATCAATCCTGTAAGTCTAAAATCATTAAATAGTGTTTTCATTATTCTCGGTAGCATACAAATATTTTTGTAGAGCTAAGGAGTATTCTATGACTTTTTTTGATTTGTCAGATTTATCCCACTTTCTCTCACTCTGCATTTTTATTTTTCTTGTTGCTTTCTTTTTCATATTGGTTTGACTCGATTTATTACATATTTAATTTCCTCCAACACATCATGTATATTTGTAATCTCTGGCCACTACTTTGCTTCTTGATATCTGACCACTAATGATCCTCTGGAACACTGAAAATAATCACTACAGGAAAGGAGGAAAAAGAGAGAAATAGGAAGATAAAATACATTGGGCCAATAGTAAACAGTAGTCAGATAGCTTAGTGAAATCTAAATTTATGAGTATATTATATAGAAGTTGATAAATTCCCCAGTTAAAAGATGATGATTTCAAAATAATAAAAAACATAATTTCACCATATTTTTTTTTAAATTGGGGTATAATAGCTTTACAATGTCTTGTTAGTTTTTGCTATGCAAAGAAGTGAATCAGCTATACATGTACATATATCCCTCTCTTATGGACCTTGCTCCCATATTCTCCCATCCCACCGCTCTAGGTCACCATAAGCATCAAACTGATCTCCCTGTGCCATCTAGCATGTTCCCACTTGCTACCTGTCTTACTGTTCATGGGGTTCTCAAGGCAAGAAGACTGAAGTGGTTTGCCATTCCCTTCTCCAGTGGACCATGTTTTGTCAGAACTCTCCACCATTGCCTGTCCATCTTGGGTGGCCCTACACAGCATGGCTCGTAGTTTCATTGAGTTAGACAAGGCTGAGGTCCATGTGATCAGTTAGGTTGTTTTCTATGACTGTGGTTTTCACTCTGTCTGCCCTCTGATGAATGAGGATAAAAGGCTTATAGAAGCTTCCTGATGGGAGAGACTGACTATGGAGGAAACTAGGTCTTGTTCTGATGGGCAGGGCCATGCTCAGTAAATCTTTAATCCAATTTTATGTTGATGGGTGTGGCTGTGTTTCTTCTCTGTTCTTTGGCCTGAGGCACCAGAGACTCCTGGACACACAGAGGCAAGCCTGGTTCAGTCTCTTGTGGGGACGCTGCTCCTTTCTCCTGGCTCCTGGTATGCACAAAGTTTAGTTTGTGCCCACAAAGAGTCTGTTTCCTCCATCCTGTGGAAGTTCTACAATCATATCTCACTGACCTCCCCAAAGTCAAATTCCCTGGGGGTTCTCATTCCATTTGCCAGACCCCCTGGTTGGGAAATCTGTTGTGGGTCCTAGAAATTTCTTAACAGTGCAAGAATTTCTTTGGTAAACTTGCTCTGCAGTTTGTGGGTTGTCTGCTTGGTGGCTCTATGGTAAGGCTAATGATGACCTCCTCCAAGAGGGCTTATACCACACACTGCGTGACCCAGGTTTGCTGCAGCCAGAGCCCCTGTCCCCATGGCAGGCCACTGCTGACTCGTGCCTCTGCAGGAGACACTCAAACACTCAAAAGCAGGTCTGACTCAGTCTGTGCAGTCTCTGGGTCCTGGTGCACAGAATGTAATGTTTGAGCCCTCTGAGAATCTCTGGCTGGTATGGGGTTTGATTCTAAACTCAATTTCATTCCTCCTACCATCTTGTTGGGGCTTCTTCTTTGCTCTTGGTAATCCAACATTACCAAGAATGTTGGTAGAATCCAACATTCTCCTGTCAATTATTATTCAGCAGTGAGTTGCAATTTTGGAGTTCTAGCAGGAGAAGAAGAGCGCACCATCACTTTCTACTCCACCATCACTTTGAAAAATACATTCAAGAGATTAGATCTGATAGAGTGCCTGAAGAACTAGGGACGGAGGTTCATGACAGGTGGCAGTGATCAAGACCATCTCCCAAAAAAATAAATGCAAAGGGCAAAATGATTGTTTGAGGAGGCCTTATAAATAGATGAGAAAAGAAGAGGAGAAAGGCAAAGGAGAAAAGGGAAGCTATATCCATCTGAATGCAGGGTTCCAAAGGAGAGATAAGAAAGCCTTCCTCAGTGATCACTGCAAAGAAATAGAGGAAAACAATAGGATGGGAAAGACTAGAGATATCTTCAAGAAAATTATATACCAAGGGAACATTTCATGCAAAGATGGGCACAATAAAGGACAGAATTTGTATAGACCTAACAGAAGAAAAGATATTGAGAAGTGGCAAGAATACACAGAAGAACTATACAGAAAAGATCTTCATGACCCAGATAACCACGATGGTGTGATCACTCATCTAGAGCCAGATCCTGGAGTGCAATGTTTAAGTGGGCCTTAGGAAGCATCTCTATGAACAAAGCTAGTGATGGTGAAGGAGCTATTTCAAGTCCTAAAAGATGATACTGTGAAAATGGACTCAATATGTCAGCAAATTTGGAAAACCCAGCAGTGGACACAGGACTGGAAAAGGTCAGTTTCATTCCAATCCTAAAGAAAGGCAATTCCAAATTATGCTCAAACTGTTGCACAATTGCACAAATCTCACATGCTAGCACAGTAATGCTCAAAATTCTCAAAGCGAGGCTTCAACAGTATGTGAAACAAGTACTTCCAGATGTTCAAGGTGCATTTAGAAAAGGTATAGGAACCAGAAATCAAATGGACAACATTGGTTGGATCGTCAAAAAAGCAAGAGAGTTCCAGAAAAATATCTACTTTTGCTTTATTCACTATGTGATGTGTGCATCACAACAAACTGTGGAAAAGTCTTTAGAAGATGGGAATACCAGACCACCTGACCTGTCTCCTGAGAAATCTGTATGCAGGTCAAGAAGCAATAGTTAGAACTGGACATGGAACAACAGACTGGTTCCAAATCAGGAAAGAAGTGAATCAAGGCTGTATATTTGTCACTCTGCTTATTTAACTAACATGCAGAATACATCATGCAAAATCCCAGGGTGGATGGAGCACAAGCCGGAATCAAGTTTGCCAGGAGAAATATCAATAACTTCAGATAAGCCAATGACATCACCCTCATGGCAGAAAGCTAAGAGGAACTGAAGAGCCTCTTGATGAAAATGAAAGAGGAGAGTGAAAAATTTGGGTTAAAACTCAACACTCAGAAAGCTAAGATCATGACATCTTTTCTCATCACTTTATGGAAAATAGATGGGGACACAATGGAAACAGTGACAACTTTCTTTTCTTGGGCTCCCAAATCACTGAAGATGGTGATTGCAGCCATACCAACCTAGACAGCATATTAAAAAGCAGAGACATTACATGGAAACAAGGTCCATCTTGTCAAAGCTAAGGTTTTTCCAGTAGTCATGTATGGATGTGAGAGTGGGACCATAAAGAAAGCTGAGCACCGAAGAATTGATGCTTTTTAACTGTGTTGTTGGGGAAGACTCTTGAGAGTCCCTTGGACTGCAAGGAGATCCAACCAGTCAATCCTAAAGGAAATCAGTTCTGAATATTCATTGGAAGGACTGAAGCTGAAGGTGTAACTCCAATACTTGGGCCACCTAATATGAAGAGCCTATTCATTGGAAAAGACCCTGATGCTGGGAAAGACTGAAGGCAGGAGGAGAAGGGGACGGTAGAGGAGATGGTTGGATGGCATCACTGACTCAATGGACATGAGTTTGAGTAAACTCCGGGAATTGGTGATGGACAGGAAAGCCTGGCATGCTGCCGTCCATGAGGTCGCAAAGAGTTGGACATGACTGAGTGACTGAACTAACTGACTGAACTGACTGACTGGCCTATCTTACACAGGGCAGTGTACTTAAGTCCATCCCAATTTCCCAATTCATCCCACCCCCACTCCCCAATACCACCATGACCACATGTGTTTTCCTGTGTCTGCTTCTCTGTCTTCTGCTGATATGCCTTTTATAACAGACACATGCAAACAAGCAAAAGAAGGAAGAAGATACATCATGTAAACACCAATACATTAACTGTGCTAAAGTGAAGGAAAATATCCCAACCCATAGAATTTACAACACCAAAAGAAAACCTTAAGGTAAATTTTGAAATTTGAGTGATTATAATATGACAGGGCTTCCATGGTAGCTCAGCTGGTAAAGAAACTGCCTGCAATGCAGGAGACCCTGGTTCAATTCCTGGATTGGGAAGATCCACTGGAGGAGGGCATGGCACCCACACCAGTATTCTTGCCTGGAGAATCCCCATGAATAGAGGAGCCTCGTGGGCTACAGTCCATGGGGTTGCAAAGAGTCAGACATGACTAAGTGACTGAGCACAGCATGACATGGTATGTCAAAGTAGTTTCATCAATTTTAATTTAGAAATTTAATAATTAATAAATGCTCCACTCTGGTGGGGGATTTGGACAATGGGAGAGGCTATGCATGAAGTAGATGGACAAATCTCTGTGTTTTCCTATAAAATTTCCTGTGAACCTATAACTCCTCTAAAAACTCAAGTCTTAATTTAAAAAAAAAATGAAAGAAAATAACATTGAAGTCAAAAGGTTTTTAGTAGAACTGAACAGAGATTTGAATAGTAGTATAGTTTTATTTGACCAATAAATAAATTCAGAATTATAATGAGAAAGTTCAACACAATTTTATCAGGAATTGATTAATCTATTAGTATACATAAAGTCAGTAGGCTTAAGGAATATTTGAATAACATGATCAAAACTGACATAATTGTCACAGTTATGATATTCAATACTATAAACCAAAACTGTAGTATGTATAATTATAGTGTACACAGATCATTTGCAAAACAACATTAACTTCTTATCCATAAAATAAATCTCTACAAATTTCAAAGACTGTCATGTGGAGTATTTTTCTGATTACAGTAAAAGGCAACTAGAAATCAGCTTAAAGATGTGTTTAATTTTTGAAATACTTTTGCTTTAAGACATTGATTTAAAATACAATTAATAATAAAAAGTATCTGGACCTGAATGGTAAAAAGTCTCATGGAGAATGCAGTCAAAACTGGGCTTAGAGGAAAATATACAGCCTTTGTTGTTGTTCAGCCACTCAGTTATGTCTACCTCTTTGTGACTCCATGGACTGCAGCATCCCAGGCTTCCCTGCCCTTCTGGAGTCTCTGAAACTCAGGTCCATTGAGTTGATGATGCTATCCAACTATCTCATCCTCTGTCGCCCCTTTTCCTCCTGCCCTTAATCTTTCCCAGCATCAGGGTCTTTTCTAATGAGCTGGCTCTTCACAGCAGGTGGCCAAATGTTAATGCAAAAATTAGAAAAAATCTGGTGGAAAAACTAATGATAACTTCAACAGATTAGATAAGCATGTAACATTGCTCAAAAAACAGGGAGAAAAAAATTAAAGTGGCAAGTATACATACAATACTAAAGAGAGGTATGTTTTCTTGTAAGGGATATGCTACTGAGTCATGGATATTTTCCTTCAGGCTATTAAAGCAAGACTATTCAGGGACTTCCCTTGTGGTCCAGTGGTTTAGACTCTGCACTTCTAGTGCAGGAAGGGCTAGTTACATCCCTGATCTAAGATCCCACATGCCTTGTGGTGTAGCCAGGAAAATAAACAAACAAAAAAGCCAGATGGCCCATAGGTGATAAACTGTGAGTTCTTGCTCAATTCATAAGATTAGTTCCTTGTTGATGTTTATTTTCAATTATGAGTAATGCTTAAGAGTTGAACACTCTGGATGAAATTCCTGCTCTAGTAATTATTATCAACTGTTTTGGCCAATGGGCAAATAATCATTTCTGTTTCTTAGTTTTCTCATTTATCTAATGCTACTATTAAGTATCTCCTTCATAGAATTATCATGAGTCTACTTGATATACTTGGCACAATACCTGGGATACAATAGGCTACTAAAATGAATAATTTTTATGTGCATCATTATATAATTCCAAACCCTCTCTTCCATGACATTTGAGAATTCTGTGATCTGGCTGTGTCTATTTTTTAGGCAACACAAAGAAAAGTTTTATTGATCTACATGCTGCCTTCCAAACATAAAGTTTTAAAAAAAAGTGTTAGTTTCTCAGTCATATCTGACTCTTTGCTACCTCATGGACTGTAGACCTCCAGGCTCCACTGTCCATGGGATTCTCCAGGCAAGAAAGCTGGAATTGGTTGCCATTCCCTTCTCCAGGGAATCTCCTCAACCCAGTATTAGAACTGGGTCTCCTGCATTGCAAGCAGATTCTTTATGTTAAATCTCCAAGGTTTTGTTTCTTTTTCCTGAATGCTTTTAATACCATTGTCTGTGTGGCGTCTGCTGCTAACTATTCAAATGAAGTTCAAAAATTACCTCTACTATGGAATATTGCTGACTATTTCCCTCTATTATATCAGCTGTTATTTCATCTCTCAGTCATGTCTGACTCTTTGTGACCCCATGATCTATAGCCTCCCAGGCTCCTTTGTCCATGGGGTTTTCCAGGCAAGAATACTGGAGTGCGTTGCCATTTCCTTCTCCAGGGAATCCCTACTCAAGGATGGAGCATGAATGTTCTGTATTGGCAGGAAGATTCTTTACCACTGAGTCACCAAGGAAGCCAATTATATAAGTAGGTTCTCAATATTTCATGAATATAGAATTGATTATATAGTCCGATGAAGTGGAAATATTTAACAATAAACAAAATTGCTAAAACAATACCATTGGTTGTTCTTTATATAATTTTATTTTCTTATGTAACGTGTATTTTGTACCTTTCATAATTCAAATGAACATCTTGTTCAGCTATTGTTGAATATTCAGTTGACATCTTTATTAAGCTGTTCACAATGACACCTGGATCTCTTTCCTTAGAAATTAAAACACATTTGCAACCCATCAATGTCTGGCAGAATTTTAATTTGTTTCTATACCATTCATTAGCTCCATCTTTTCTAGGTTGAATTATTTCTTCTGTGGAAATTTCCATTAGAAAAAGACTATATATACCATCAAATTCAGAATACAAAACTCTTTTCTGGGATTGATCCACTTTTGTATTTCACAAGGAATATGTTGTGATATTGTGAAATATGCCTAATAACTACCTTACTATGAATATGTCATAAAGAATAGAGGATATTTATAATACAGTTTAAAAGGGTAACTCCATGGCTGATTCATATAAATGTATGACAAAACCCACTACAGTATTATAAAGTAATTAGCCTCCAACTAATAAAAATAAATGAAAAAAAAATATAAAAAAAAAAAAAAAAAAAAAAAAAAAGGATAATGTAGATTATTTAAGGAATTAAGAAAATAGTTTTCAAAAATTAAATCCAAAAAAAAAAAAAAAATGCCATAATAATAATATGCTGTGACCATCAATGGAAACGAAACCTCATTCGGGTTATTCACAGTTTGACATGCTTAAAGCTCATTGTTTCCAATGAAGGAAAAATATTTTAGTTAAATGATAAAGAAGGTAATCAGGCTTTTACAGTGAATTTTAAAGTATAACTTTGTTTTCAGTTCAGTTCAGTTCATTCGCTCAGTCGTGTCGGACCCTTTGTGACCCCATGAACTGCAGCACGCCAGGCCTCCCTGTCCATCACCAACTCTCAGAATCCACCCAAACTCATGTCCATCAAGTCGGTGATGCCATCCAACCATCTCATCCTCTGTTGTCCTCTTCTCCTCCTGCCCTCAATCTTTCCCGGCATCAGAGTCTTTTCAAATGAGTCAGCTCTTCGCATCAGGTGGCCAAAGTATTGGAGCAGCATCAGTCCTTCCAATGAACACCCAGGACTGATCTCCTTTAGGATGGACTGGTTGGATCTCCTTGCAGTCCAAGGGACTCTCAAAAGTCTTCTCCAACACCACAGTTCAAAAATATCAATTCTTCAAAGCTCAGTTTTCTTTATAGTCCAACTCACATCCATACATGACCACTGGAAAAACCATAGCCTTGACTAGATGGACCTTTGTTGGCAAAGTAATGTCTCTGCTTTTTAATATGCTGTCTAGGTTGGTCATATCCTTCCAAGGAGTAAGCGTCTTTTAATTTCACTGCTGCAATCACCATCTGCAGTGATTTTGGAGCCAAGAAAAATAAAGTCAGCCACTGTTTCCACTGTTTCCCCATCTATTTGCCATGAAGTGATGGGACTGGATGCCATGATCTTAGTTTTCTTTGTTTAGTTGACTAAATTTTCTAAGTGAACTTCTATGAACTCTTATTTTCCAGTGCTAAGTAGAGGATTAAATGATTCCCACTCTATCAAATACTGTGAATGGGATTAAGGAGAAAAATAGGCTTCTTATCATTTTTTATAACATTTTTTTAAATACCCAAGATTTTAAATATTCAAGATTTTTAAAATATCCCCCATTCCACTATTTATATTGGTTATTTAACAGAGTTTTTTTTTTTTTCTGCCTTCTAATTGGAGAAATCTTCACAGATGAAATTTCCACCTTAAATATTTAAATTATATTGGCTTTTTAAAGATAAATGATTAGATCAACTGGATTAAAGACACTTCATTTCTACAAATGAATATCATTGTGTTTAAGTTAAAGTTCTCCTGTTTCCATAGATTTATGTTATCCTGCTCTCTGAGATATTTTCTCAACCAAACTGTCAACCTTCTGAAGATAAGAATATCCTTCCTAAAGATCACCAATATATTTCTTTTCAGAACTGTTTTAAGGTTATAGAAAAATTAAGCAGGTAATACAATAACTCCATTTTATAACTTCTCCCTGTCAGTTTCCACATCATTAACACTTTTCACTTATTCCAAATAGTGAACCAACTTTGGTACTTTATTATTAACTGAAGTCCATAGTTCACATTAGAGTTCATTCTAGTGCTACAAGTTATTTGGATTCTGGCAAATGTGTAATGTCGTGTATCTACCATTGTAGTGTAATATAGATTAGATCCAGCACTATAAACAGAAAGTAAATGTTCCCTGTTCTTTACCTATTCATCCTTTCTTCCACTCTCCATTTTCTCAAAGAGCCAGCAACCACTGATCATTTTCACATTTGTATTGCTTTGACTTTGTGGATTGACTTTTTTCACTTATTACACAATATTCATTGTAAATTTCTCTGTACTTTTCTGTAGCTTGATAGTTTATTTTTTGGTTGTTACTGAATAATATTCCACTGTATGGATATAACTCTGCTTCCTATTCATTCACCTGTTAAGGGACATGAAGATTGTTTCTAGTTTTGACAATTAAAAGTAAAGTTCTTTTAAACATTCATGAGCAGGTGTTGTGTAAATATAAGTTTTTAACTATTTGGAGAAAATACCCAGAGAAGAGGTTATAGGTCTATAGGGTTACACTATGTTTAACTTTGTAGGAAACTGAAAAATTGTATCATGAATAGGTTGTACCATTTTGTAATACCACTAGCAATGAAGGAGAATTCTGCTTGCTCCACCTCCTCACCTGTATTTGGTATTGTCAGTGTTTTGGGTTTTCACCCTTTGAATAGATTGTAATGGTATCTCATTGTTGTATTAATTTGCAGTTTCCTAATGACATATGGTAAGCATCTTTCCCTATGCTAGTTTGCCAATTGTATATCTATTTTGAGGAGATGTCTGTTCAGATCCTTTGCCTAGTTTTTCATTGTTGTTGTTGCTGTTCAGTCACTAAGTCATGTTCAACTCTGCAACCACGTTGGGTTTCTTTTAGATTGTTGAGTTTGAGTTCTTTGTATATTTTGAATGCAAATATTATAGCATATATGTGTTTTTCTAATATCTTAGTCTGTGGCTTGTCTTTTAATTATCTTAATGGGGACTTTTGTAGAAGTTTGCTTTTTTTCAGTTGTAATAGGTCCAACTTGCCAGTTTTATTTTACATGGATCATGCTTCTGATGTTATATTTAAAAAGTCATCTCTAAACCCAAGGTCAGCAAGTGTATCTCCTATGCTATTTTCTAGAATCTTTGTAGTCACATGTTTTAATTTTTGGACTGTGATAACTTGAGTTAGTTTTTGTGAAAGTTGTTAAGTGTCTATTTTTACTTGCACATGAGTGTACAGTTGTTCCAGAATCATTTGTTGAAAAGACTAACCTTTCTGTTTTCAATTTCTTTGGCTCCTTTGTCAGATCAGTTGCTTTTATTTGTGAGAGTCTATTCAATATTATATCTAGAGGCAGACATCCTGGAATATGAAGTCAAGTAAGCCTTAGAAAGCATCACTATGAACAAAGCTAGTGGAGGTGATGGAATTCCAGTTGAGCTATTTCAAATCCTGAAAGATGATGCAATGGAAGTGCTGCACTCAATATACCAGCAAAATTGGAAAACTCAGCCGTGGCTACAGGACTGAAAAAGGTCAGTTTTCATTCCAATCCCAAAGAAAGGCAATGCCAAAGAACGCTCAAACTACCGCACAATTGCACTCATCTCACAAGCAAGTAAAATAATGCTCAAAATTCTTCAAGCCAGGCTTCAGCAATACGTGATGTGTGAACTTCCAGATTTTCAAGCTGGATTTAGAAAAGGCAGAAGAACCAGAGATCAAATTGCCAACATCTGCTGGATCATCAAAAAAGCAAGAGAGTTCCAGAAAAACATCTATTTCTGCTTTATTGACTATGCCAAAGCCTTTGACTCTGTGGATCATAATAAATTGTGGAAAATTCTGAAAGAGATGGGAATATCAGACAACCTGACCTGACTCTTGAGAAACCTGTATACAGGTCAGGAAGCAACAGTTAGAACTGGACATGGAACAACAGACTGGTTCCAAATAGGAAAAGAAGTACATCAAGACTGTATATTGTCACCCTTCTTATTTAACTTATATGCAGAGTACATCATGAGAAATGCTGGGCTGGAAGAAGCACAAGCTCGAATCAAGATGGCTGGGAGAAATAATAACCTCAGATATGCAGATGACACCACCCTTATGGCAGAAATTGAAGAACTAAAGAGCCTTGATGAAAGTGGAAAAGAAGAGTGAAAAAGGTGGCTTAATGCTCAACATTAAGAAAACTAAGATCATGGCATCTGGTCCCATCACTTCTTGAGAAATAGATGGGGAAACAGTGGAAACAGTGTCAGACTTTATTTTTTGGGGCTCCAAAATCCCTGCAGATGGTGATTTCAGCCATGAATTCAAAAGACACTTACTCCTTGGAAGTAAAGTTATGACCAACCTAGATAGATGTTAAAAAGCAGAGACATTACTTTGCCAACAAAGGTCTGTCTAGTCAAGACTATGGTTTTTCCAGTGGTCATGTATGGATGTGGGAGTTGGACTGTGAAGAAAGCTGAGTGCAGAAGAATTGATGTTTTTGAACTGTGGTGTTGGAGAAGACTCTTGAGAGTCCCTTGGACTGCAAGGAGGTCCATCCAGTCCATCCTAAAGGAGATCAGTTCTGGGTGTTCATTGGAAGGATTGATGTTGAAGCTGAAACTCCAATACTTTGGCCACCTCATGTGAAGAATTGACTCATTGGAAAAGACCCTGATGCTGGGAGGGATTGGGGGCAGGGGGAGAAGGGGACGACAGAGGATGACATGGCTGGATGGCATCACCGACTCGATGGACATGAGTTTGAGTGGACTCCGGGAGTTGGTGATGGACAGGGAGGCCTGGTATGCTACAATTCATGGGGTCGCAAAGAGTCAGACATGACTGAGTGACTGAACTGAACTGATTCAGTATTATGAGTTGCCTAAATTTTGTGCTCTTTATTCTGTTCCATTAATCTATTTTTCTACTCTTTTATCGTTTTGTACTGTATTGATTATCTTCTCTTTATAGAAACTTTTGATGTCAGGAAATGTCATTACTCTGAAATTGTTTTCTTCAGGATTTTTTTGGTTATTATGGGCCTTTAATATTTCCATAGAAACTTTAAAATCAGTTTGTGAATATGCACAAAATAATATGCTGGGTTTTTTTATTATTATTATGCTGAATGTACAGGTTAATTTGGAAAAAACTGGCATTTTGCCCATAGTGAGTCTTCTTATACATGAACATAGTATATGTATTTATTTGGATCATTTACTATTCTTTCCACAGATTTTTGTAGTTTTTCTTGTATAGATTTGTACAATGTTTGTTAGATTTAAACCTAAGTACTTCATTTCTTTGGTGTTACAGTTTTCTATTTGTTGCTTTTGCTCTCTGTTTCTTTTTTATCTTCCCCTGTTCTGCCTTTCTTTGTTTAATTGAGCATTTTATATGAATCCATTTCTTTTCTTTTTGTTCTATCAATTTTATATCTATTTTAAAAATTACTGGCTGCCATAAGAATTGAAATATCTGCTTACAACTAATATAACTCCATTTACATAATACTATAGCACTCACTCTCCCTCCATCCCTTATAATATTAAGAAAGAAAAAGCTACTAAGCAGTGGATTGGAGGACAGATATCAGCAGAGGTATAATAAATCATTTGTGTGTACACTGGGAAGTGCTTTGGTAACCATATACAGCAAACTTCAACTTTCATTTACTGTAAGCAGCAAGGAGAAAACAGATGACACCAACAACACTCTGCATGGAAATTTTCTTGCTTTAATCATCCAGTTAATTAGGTTCATTTTCTATTTTACACTTTACTGCAGATGACTATGTTGTTAAACTTTCTTCAACTAAAATGATGTTTTCCCATTCCTCTAGTTTCTAAAAAAATTTCATCGCTTTCCTTATGGTCCCCACTGGCAGTGTCTGCAAAGTCCATCAGCCTTCCAGTCAAGATACTAACTCTCTCATAAGAGCACTTTCAGCTTCAGCTCATTGTCTGAATTTAAAACTCTCCCCACCTTAGTTACTTGTTGAGGCAAATTTCCACATAGAGATTTTTAGGTCTGTATTAGTCATTTATTATTGAGTAAGATATTATCCTCAAATGTAGTAACTTAAAACAATAAAAATGTATTATTTCACACTTTTTTTTTTTAATCAATCAGGAATTGAGCAATCACCCTCCTAGGTAATTTTAGCTAAGTGTCGCTCAGGAGGTTGTAGTCAATATGTTGATTTAGGCTGGTTATCTGGAAGCTCCACTGGGGCTGGAGAGTCTGATTCCAAATCGGATCATCCATATTGAAGATTTCAGATTCCCACCACATGTACCTACGTAGACTCCTGGAATATCTTCATGTCTTTTTATCTGACTTCTCCCAAATAAAAAGTTTTCCCAAAGGGAGGAAGGGAGGAATCACAATTTCTTTTTGGCTTAGCCTTAGGAGTCACACATCATAATTTTTGCAAAATCATATTAGTTGCCTGTCAGTTGTATTCAAAAGTGGAAGGCAAATTTTTCAGAGTATGAGTAAAAGAAGAAAAGAATCACTGAGGGCCCTTTGTGATCCTAGCTTCTACACTTCTATACTACCTCTTCTTTTCCCCCCAGTTTTTTGACATATAATTGACAAATAAAATTCTAAGATAGTGTGCAATGTGATGACTTGATATACGTAAACATTTTGAAGGCCTTTCCCTTTTGAGTTAACTGCCTCTTGTTCTCAGTCGGTAAAGAATCTGCCTGCAATTCAAGAGACCCAGGTTTGATCCCTGAGTCACCAAGATCCCCTGGAGAAGGAAACGGCAACCCACTCCAGTATTCTTGCCTGGAGAATCCTCTGGACAGAGGAGCCTGGCAGGCCACAGCCCATGGAGCCGCAAGAGTTGGACATGACTTAGCAACAAAACCACCACCACTTCTTGTTCAGTGCTTAGAAACAGTCATTTCATATAATTTGTCAAGCTTTCTATTCATTTACCCTGGGGAAGAAAATCACACAGGATTTATTCCTTCATGAGTAGAAGTGAAACTGTGGTGACATTTATTGATAGAAAGAACAAAGAGATCGGGTTATGGAAAGTAGACATTTTGAAGTCATACTTTTGGAATACTTAGTAGACCTCCATGTGAGCATTTAAATATTTTTTAAAAATTCAAATTGATTGTTCATATAAGATGTTTGAACTAAATATATAAACTTGGGGGACATCAGCATATAAGTGTCTTTTACAGCCATGGGGACAAATGAAATCGCCTAGGGAAATAAGGAAGTCTGAAAATTGAGTTCTAGGGTGTATTCCGAAAGTTAGAACTTAGGAGAAAGTTTCAGAATGGATACTGAAAAGTCATAACTGGTGAGGCAGGAAGAAAAAGAGTAGAAAACTTCATGTGTAGTCTATATAAGTGTGAGAAAGTTTTTTAGAAGGAAGAGTACCTAACTGTGTTAAATACTGACAAGATGAGGTCTGAGAATTGACTATTTGATTTGAGAGGCAGACTCAAAGTCCAAATCCACTATCAGAAACACGTGCTAAAAAAAAAACCAAACAAACAAACAAACAAACAAAAACTTACTGATTGATTCGAATTTGCTGTTAAGTTGCATGGTTTAATAAATAACTTTCTTTTCGCCCTTCTTTATGATTTCTCATTAAGGAATTGTACTTACTGCCACGGTCTTTTAAACACCTTTTGGTTCCAAATGCTAACGTGGGGGGCTCCATCTGCTGTCTCAGCTCTATGATGCTAAAGTGGAACTGGCAGGAGAACTAACAACCAGAGAGGCATATCCTGTATAATGTGTTTTTCTTCGACTCTGGCAAAAATAGAACCTAAACTTTGGCAGGAAATGAAAGAAATTTTGCATTTTGGTTAGTATCTGTGCTTCTTACTTCAAAATATAAAGTGGGACAGCCCCAGGTATAGGTTGGAGACTCAAATAGGCTGCAGCACAGCCAATAGTTTTAATGCTTAAATTGGAAAAAGAAAGAATCTGAGATTACTTTCTCATAATACCGTTAACATTGAGGCAAGAAGTATATACTGATGTAAAAAAACATGTATCTATCAAAATAGTTTTTAAATGTTTAAGCTCATATGAATGAGCAATTTGGGCAAAGGTGAAATAAAATTTAAATGGAGATAAATAGCTTTATATTGCATAATTTAAAATAGATGTTGATTTAAGTGAATTTTTTCAGATAACTACAATACAGGTTTAAGTGCCATTAAAAATAATTTTCAGAAATTCTGGTTTGATGTCATATACCTGGAAGCTGCTGGCACAGTCTTCCAAGTTTTATTAAAACTGCTGCTGCTGCTGTTAAGTCGCTTCAGTCGTTAACAACTCTGTGCGACCCCATAGACGGCAGCCCACCAGGCTCTGCCCTCCCTGGGATTTTCCAGGCAAGAACACTGGAGTGGGTTGCCACTTCCTTCTCCAATGCATGAAAGTGAAAAGTGAAAGTGAAGTTGCTCAGTCGTGTCCGACTCTTTGCGACCCCATGGACTGCAGCCTACCAGGCTCCTCCGTCCATGGAATTTTCCAGGCAAGAGTAATGGAGTGGGGTGCCACTGCCTTCTCTGTTATTAAAACTAATTATTATCAGAAAGGAACAGAACTCAAAACCATACTTCTGACTATGTGGTTAATGTAGTTATGAATCACAACTGATTAAGAAAAATGGAGTCAACCAGAGAAAAATGAACTTAGACTCTGACAAATCATCAGTTATTAGTTTCTTCTTGTGGAACACAAAGTCCTTTGGGGAAAAGTGTACATCTCCTATTCTTTATTTAATTTCCTTTTTTAGCAAAACAGGGAAAAAGTATACATCTCTTGTTTTCTCCATTTCCCCCCCAGAAAGTCAGGGCTTATATCAAGTGGAAAACTAGCTCTCTCTCTATTATACGGTCTTTTACCAAAACCTGAGATCAATGTTAACAACCCTGCTGATGCCTTGACAATTCAGATTCTGATTTAGTGTATCTGGAGTTGGCTTCAGTTCAGTTCAGTCACACAGTCGTGTCTGACTCTTTGTGACCTCATGACTGCAGCATGCCAGGCATCCCTGTTCATCACCAACTCCCGGAGTTGACTCAAACTCATGTCCATTGAGTCGGTGATGCCATCCAACCACCTCATCCTCTGTTATCCCCTTCCCCTCCCACCTTCAATCTTTCCCAGTATCAGGGTCTTTTCAAATGAGTCAGTTCTTCACATCAGGAGGCCAAAGTATTGGTGTTTCACCTTCCAATGAATATTCAGGACTGGTTTCCTTTAGGATGGACTGGTTTGATCTTCTTGCAGTCCAAAGGACTCTCAAGAGTCTTCTCCAACACCACTGTTCAGAAGCATTAATTCTTCGGTGCTCAGCTTTCTTTATAGTTCAACTATTACATCCATACTTGACTACTGGAAAAGCCATAGCTTTGACTAGATGGACTTTGTTGGCAAAGTAATGTCTCTGCTTTTTAATATACTGTCTAGTTTGGTCATAGCTTTTCTTCCAAGGAGTAAGCGTCTTTTAATTTCATGGCTGCAGTCACCATCTGAAGTGATTTTGGAGCCCCCAAAAATAAAATCTCTCACTGTTTCCATTGTGTCCCTATCTATTTGCCATGAAGTGATGGGACAAGATGCCATGATCTTAGTTTTCTGAATGATGAGCTTTAAGCCAGTTTTTCACTCTCTTCTTTCACTTTCATCAAGAGACTCTTTAGTTTTTCTTCATTTTCTGCCATAAGGGTGATGTCATCTGCATATCTGAGGTTATCGATAATTCTCCCAGCAATCTTGATTTCAGCTTGTGCTTCAACCAGCCCAGGATTTTGCATGATGTACTCTGCATGTAAGTAAAATAAGCAGGGTGACAGTATACAGCCTAGATGTACTCCTTTCCTGATTTGGAACCAGTCTGTTTTTCCATGTCTGGTTCTAACTATTGTTTCTTGACCTGCATACACATTTCTCAGGAGGCAGGTAAGGTTGTCTGGTATTCCTATCTCTTGAAGAATTTTCGACAGCTTGTTGTGATCCACACAGTCAGAAGCTTTGGTGTAGTCAATAAAGCAGACGTATACATTTTTGTGGAATTCTCTTGCTTTTCTGATGATCTAACGGATGCTGGCAATTTGATCTCTGGTTCCTCTGCCTTTTCTAAATCCACCTTGAACATCTGGAAGTTCTTGGTTCATGTACTGTTGAATCCTGGCTTGGAGAATTTTGAGCATTATTTGCTAGTGCATGAGATGAGTGCCACTATGCAGTAGTTTGAACATTCTTTGGCATTGCCTTTCTTTGGGATTGGAATGAAAACTGACCTTTTCCGGTCCTGTGGCCACTGCTGAAGTTTCCAAATTTGCTGGCATATTGAGCACTGCGCTTTCGCAGCATCATCTCTTAGGATCACCTCCACTAGCTTTGTTCATAGTGATGCTTCTTAAGGTCCACTTGACTTTTCATTCCAGTATGTCCACCTCTAGGTGCGTGATCACACCATCATGGTTATCTGGGTTATGAAGATCTTTTATGTATAGTTCTTTTGAGTTTTCTTGCCACCTTGTCTTAATATCTTCTACTTCTGTTACATCCATATCATTTCTATCCTTTGTTGAGCCCATCTTTGCATGAAATGTTCTCTTGGTATCTCTAATTTTCTTGAGGAGATCTCTAGTCTTTCCATTCTGTTTTTTCCTCTATTTCTTTTTGTTGACCACTGAGGAAGGCTTTCTTATCTCTCCTTGTTATTCTCTAGAACTGTGCATTCAAATGCATATATCTTTCATTTTCTCCTTGGCTTTTCACTTCTCTTCTTTTCACAGCTATTCGTAAGCCCTCCTCAGACAACCATTTGGCATTTCTTTTTCTTGGGGATGGTCTTGATCCCTGCCTCCTGTACATTTGCACGAACTTCCATCCATGGTCCTTCAGGCAATCTATCTATGAGATCTAATCCTTTGAATCCGTTTGTCACTTCCACTGTATAACTGTAAGGGATTTGATTTAGGTCATACCCAAATGGTCTAGTGGTTTTCCCTACTTTCTTCAATTTAAGTCTGAATTTGGCAATAAGGAGTTGATGATCTGAGCCACAGTCATCTCCCAGTCTTCTTTTTTGCTGACTGTATAGAGTGTCTCCATCTTTGGGTGTTCAGTTCAGTTCAGTTCAGTCTCTCAGTCATGTCTGACTCTTTGCAACCCCATGAACTGCAGCACACAAGGCCTCCCTGTTCATCACCAACTCCCAGAGTCCACCCAAATCCATGTCCATTGTGTCAGTGATGCCATCCAACCATCTTATCCTCTGTCGTCCCCTTCTCCTCCTGCCCTCAATCTTTCCCAGCATCAGGGTCTTTACAAATGAGTCAATTCTTCACATGAGGTGGCCAAAGTATTGGAGTTTCAGCTTCAACATCAGTCCTTCCAATTAACACCCAAGACTGATCTCCTTTCAGATGGACTGGTTGGATCTCCTTGCAATCCAGAGGACTCTCAAGAGTCTTCTCCAACACCACAGGTCAAAAGCATCAATTATTCGAAGCTCAGCTTTCTTTATAGTCCAACTCTCACATCCATACATAGCTACTGGATAAACCATAGCCTTGACTAGATGGACCTTTGTTGGCAAAGTAATGTCCTTGCTTTTTAATGTGCTGTCTAGGTTGGTCATAAATTTCCTTCCAAGGAACAAGTGTCTTTTATTTCATGCCTGCAATCACAGTCTGCAGTGATTTTGGAGCCCAGAAAAATAAAGTCAGCCACTGTTTCCCTATCTATTTGCCATGAAGTGATGGGACCAGATGCCATGATCTTGGGTCTAAAGAATATAATCAGTCTGATTTCGGTATTGACCATCTGGTGATGTCCATTTGTAGAGTCTTCTCTTGTGTTGTTGGAAGAGGGTGTTTGCTATGGCCAGTATGTTCTCTTGGCAATAATCCGTTAGCCTTTGCCCTGTTTTTTTTTGTACACCAAGGCCAAATTTTCCTGTTACTCCAGGCATCTTTTGACTTCCTACTTTTGAATTCCAGTCCCTTATAATGAAAAGGACATCTATTTTGGGTGTTAGTTCTAGAAAGTCTTGTAGGTCTTCATAGAACCATTTAGCTTCAGTTTCTTCAGCATTGGTTGGTGCGTCGACTTGGATTACTGTGATATTGAGTGGTTTGCCTTGGAAACAAACAGAGATCATCCTGTCATTTTTGAGATTGCATACAAGTACTACATTTTGGACTCTTTTCTTGAGTATGATGGCTTACATCTATAGTTCGGAGGGAAAGTATTATTTAAAATTCTTAAAGTATTTATTTATTGTTTATTAAAATTCTTCTATGCCTATCTAGTTTAAAACTTCTGTTCTACATCATTCAAGTGTCAATCTGAAGGGTAGTCAGAAGCGTGGCCCATGCTACCGTTTTTTCGTATTCCAATGGAAACTACAAATTGTCAAACATGTTTGAAAGAAGTGGTGTTACAGCATCATATATTCTGAAAGTTGTGGGTTTGCTGAAGCAGAGAGAAAGACAAGAGTCTAAAGGGAGTTTCAGCTTTTTATATATTCAATCTGTTTAAAATAGGAACAGACATTGAATATTGAACAAAGGACACCATCATTATAGTAGAAGTCTTCCAAGTGGAAATCTTCTGCAAGACAAGAAATAGTCTGAGATTTGTGCATATTGACTGGTTCTTTAGAGAATGTTCTGAGAAGAGGATTAGATCTGCACAGAAGGTCAGTAGACAATAAGAAAAACTATGCATCATCATGTATATTGACTAATACCAGGCAAGAAAAGAACATCCCGTCAACAGTAACAAAACAGGCAGGACAAATAAAGCTTTGCTATGGGTATCAGCATCTAGAAAAATGGGAGGACTACTATCCCTTTGAAAAATAGCTACTTCATGGTCTATAAGAAAATGTCACAAGAATTCTTGACACCCTGAAAGTGTGTAGGAAGACATAGACTGCTACAGCAACATAAGTTATAAAGATAGATTAGGCAACTGCATGAGATGAAAAGGGGTTTAAATAGGATAAATCCTGATTGCAAAGAGAGTAAAGATACAACATAATTGAAATCTACATTTGGAGTTGTAAAAAGAACTTTTAAAGCTTTATAATATCAATAGGATAGGTAATATAAAGCATGAACGTGAAATCCCATCCAATGTCATAGAGGAAAATGATCAGGAAAAGGAATAAATGGGATTAAAGGTAGTGACTATAGAGGAGAGAAAACATACTAACTTTATGTGCTAATTGATGTTCTTAAGGGGCCAAAACAAATGTAACAGCAGCAAACGCCAAGATGTTTCTCATATTTTTAATCACTTTTTAAAATTTTTAAACTTTTGATTTCTTTTCAGTTCATTCCATTTTATGAATTCTGTGATATAGAGGCCACCTTATTTTGCTTTATTCTAGGGATAACTGTAAACCTTTCCAACTTTTTTGTCTAAATCATTCAGTAGTTTCTTTTTCAAGAATATGTATCTAACAATAATTCATCCTTTTATTAGTAAAATTTATTCAGTCATTTAAAAAATTATTCAGTCATATCTCAAGACTGATTCTATAATTTCATATCTTAGATGTTTTGATAGCTATATTTATTCATTCAATTATCTAGAATTTCTTATATTTTGCTTTTGCTGTTCCCATTCTGCCAAAGAAATTTTGACATATATGATCCAGTCTTGACACATCTATCTACAGATTATTAGCTCTTTAAAACCAGGGAATTAATGGGGCTTAGGTATATTTGATTTTCTGTTCTAAAAAGAGCAAGATTATATGTGCACCTATAATAGATGTCCCACTTTAATCTATCCCCTTCTGTGGTGAGTTTGTCTGAAATTCCTTTAAATTATAGGCTTTTCATAGTTCCTTTCCTTAACATAGAGGGTGAATGCACTTATAAATGTCTTTTCCCCCCATAATTTTGTATGCCTGTGATTGTGGTGGAAGGAGACAAATTGGCAAATAATGGAGATTAAATGGAAATCTCCAATGGAGACATCTGTTTTTATTCAAGAAATGTTTGTTCTTTTTTGTGATGAAGGAATTTTTATTTTTTTCTCTGAGTAACTTGATCCATTAAATTTGCTTATCTATTGTTTAAAAATACGCTCACTTTATTCAAATTCTAGTTTTACATTTCAATTCCAGAGCTAATTAACAAAACCATTCCTGATGACTCCTCTTTTCAGTTGTTTAAGACCTAAGTAAAATTATCTAATAGTATCGTGCATACCTAGTCTCAAATATTGTAGAAAATCATCTGATGAAAATAATCTTCTCAGGCTGACAAAATGCTTATATCTTCATTTTTCATTCACTTATATTATACTTACCTTATACTATATGGTTTAAAACTGTATTTAAAATGGATAACCAATAAGGACCTACTGTATACTATGGGGAGCTCTGCTCAATGTTATGTGGCAGCCTGGATGGGAGGGGAGTTTGGGGGAGAATGGATACATGTATGTGTATAGCTGAGTCACTCTCCTACGCACATGAAACTCTCAGAACATTGTTAATGGATTATACTACAATATAAAGTAGAAAGCTTTTGTTTAAAAAAACAAAAAACAAAAAACAGTTGGAATAATCATCATGGTAGTGTCAACCCCTCAGCAGGATTTTATGTGGAAATTTCAAGGTGCTGGTTTTCTAGACCCATTTCTTTCTGTGAATTACTCTTTTTGGAGTCCTCTGTACTCTGTAGGATCAACTTAGGAGTCTGCCTTCTTGTTTGGTCTGGGGTATTGTCATGGGTTATGCTGGTCTGATCAGCATGAATGTTCCAGAAGAGGCACCGCAGGTATGGTGACCTCATAAGAATTTCGTGCTAAAAGAGAAGGTTAAACTCAATGAATTCTTTGATTATACATTCAATTTACACATTTTTGACATGAGCCCTTCTTCCATTTTTAGCCATATTTTCTTTATTTCACTTCAATAAATTATTAATTCAGTTAGCCTGCACTTCAAAAATAAATAAAATAAAATCCTGACTTCACACTTATGTGACACTGAAAGTTACTTAACCCCTCAGTGATAAGTTTTCACATCTGAGAAATAAAGTATCTTTTGTCTTGGCATTTTCCCATAGTTCAAATATGAGCATGCAACATCAAGATAAATTGAGATGAAAATGTGGCATTTTAGAAGGCCCTCTTCATAATGAGAGTTGGACCATAAAGAAGGCTGAGAACTGAAGAATTGATGCTTTTGAATTGTGGTGATGGAGAAGAGTCCCTTGGACAGCAAGGAGATCAAACTAGTTAATTCTAAAGGAAATCAACCCTGAATACTCATTGGAAAGACTATTGCTGAAGCTCTAATACTTTGGCTACCCGATGCAAAAAGCTAACTCATTGAAGAAGACCCTGATGCTGGGAAAGATTGATGGCAAAAGGAGAAAGGGGTAGCAGAGGATGAGATAGCTAGATAACATCACTGACTCCATGGACATGAATTTGAGCAAACTTCAGGAGACAGTGGAGGACAGAGGAGCCTGGCATGCTACAGTCCATGGGGTCACAAAGGGTTGGACATGACTTAGTGACTGAACAACAACAACTTCACAGTGAGCTAGAAATAAAAGGACCACTCTCAATTAAGGCTGAACAAGAATGAAATATTTCCACCTTCCCCAACTTTCAGAGTCACTAGCTAAGTTTGCCAACAAGCTGAGTTAGAGTAGGTGAAGTAAAAAGAAGCATGCAGGGACTCTGTGGCCCTTAAATAGATTTGTATCCAGTAGTGCATAGCTTGGGTAGGCCAGATAAACTCAAAGCAATGGATTTGGTTTGCAGTAGTCAGCAACTGGTGGTGACCCATGCTCGTGAGGGAAGTAAATGTAAATCCTCTGATGCAACCAGAGAAGAGGATGGAATGAACTGAGAGAGTAGTCCTGTCATATATACACCACCATGTGTAAAATAGATAGCTAGTGGAAAGCTGCCGTATAGCACAGGAAATTCAGCTTGGTGCTCTGTGAAGATCTAGAGGGATGGGATGGGTGAGGTGGGAGGGAAGCTTAAAAGGGAGAGGATACACACACACACACACACACACACACACACATAAACACATATATACACACACACACACACACATATATATGTGTATATATATATATATATATACTATAACTGATTCACATTGTTGTATAGCAGATACTAACACAATATTGTGAAGCTATTATCCTCCAATTTTAAAATATGGGAAAAAAATGCTCTGTAGCAGAAAACACATTCATCCTAGATCTCAGGGAATTTCCACCAATAACATTTCATTGGAAAACAACATTACGAGATCTTCTAACACAAAAAAAGAACACAGTTTAAGTGTCCCCAGTAGGTAGTAGGTAAAACGTAGGGCATGATTAAAAATACTGATTGAAACCAAAAGGGGAAAAAAAAAAAAAAAGGATAGAGGGAAAGGAAAGAATGTTGGGGGATAATCTTACATAGGAAAGCTATTTAACTCCAAAATTTCAAGAATGATTACATTTAGTGCAAATGGACTAAATGTTCTGGTTTACTGACAAGCACTTTCCTATTGGGAGCACCACACCAATTATATGCTCCTCCAAGAGAAAAATAAAATACAAAATAATGAGCAAAAGTAATGGAATTAAACAAGGTGTATGATGCAAACTTTATTTCTAAGTACACATGGAACATCTATCAAAACTTGAATATATAAAAGGATAGAGAATAACTGAAACTCACATACCATTCTGGTGATAGTGTCAGTAGATTTTACCACTTTGGAAAATAGATAGGCACTAACTAGTATACTTGAAGTTAGGCATCCCCATTGGCCCAATAATTGCATCCATGAGGGTATACACTAGTAAAACTCATACACATATGCACCTGGAGCCGTACACTAGAATATTCATAGCAGCATTGTAATAGCCAAAAACTTAAAGCAATTCAAATGCTCATCAAGAGTAGAATGGAAAAACAAATTTTGAAATACTCATGTAATAGAATATTAAACAATGAAAATGAAGATACTACAGCATCAGTGTCTATCTTTTACAAATGCAAAGTTGAGTGGGAAAAGCAAAAAGCTAAAAACCTAAAATAGTAGGCTATGATTCTGATTATACAAAGTTTAAAAGCAAGAAAAAGCAGACCAGGAGTCAGAAATGATGGCCCAGGGGTCGAACCTGTTCTAACATCTGTTTGTGTAAATTGTCTTATTGGAACACAGACATGCTCCTTCCTTTACGCATTACCAATGGTTCTTTTTGGCTTCCCTGGTGGCTGAGGCAGTAAAGAATCCACTTGTAATGTGGGAGACCCAGGTTTGATCCCTGGGTTGGGAAGATCTCCTGAAGAAGGGAATGACAATCCACTCCAGTATTCCTGCCTAGGAAACCCCGTGGACAGAGGGACTGGTGGGCTTCAGTGCTTGGGATTGCAAAGAGTCAGACACAACTTAGTAACTAACACTTTGACATTGATGGCTTTTTTTGTTTGTTTTAATCTTCTCAGGGAACTCATAGTAAAGAATCTGTCTGCCAGTGCAGAAGACTTGCAGACTCAGGTTTGATCCCTGGGTCAGTAAGATCCCCTGGTGGAGAGAACAGCAACCTGCTCTAGTATTGTTCCTTGGAAAATCCCATGGACAGAGGAGCCTGGCGAGCTCCAAAGGGTTGCAAAGAGTCAGACATGACTGAGCATGCATACATATGGTTCTTTTTGTGCTATAATCACAGTGTTGAGTAGTTACAACAAAGATTCCTATAGCCTGCAAAGACATATACTTAATATCTGGCATTTACAGAAAATGTTTCTTGATTCCTTTACTAAACTTCAATTTAGTGCTAGACATGTGTTAAGCCCTTAAGGAAAAAAACAAACAAACAATTGAAGAACATGAAAATAAGTAAGTTTAATTTTTTTCTTCTAAGTTTGGCAGAAAGAGATTATGGTCACAAAAATAACATTCAAGGGGTCTCTGCAACCCTGCCAATGTTTTATCTTTTACCTCTGTTAACTGATTATTTCAGGTACATTCCCTTTACAAATGTTTATTAAGTTGTGTGTATGCAGCAAATCTGGAAAACACAGAGTGGCCACAGAACTGGAAAAGGTCAATTTCATTCTAATCCCAAAGAAAGGCAATGCCAAAGAATGCTCAAACTACCACACAATTGCACTCATCTCACATGCTAGTAAAGTAATGCTCAAAATTCTCCAAGCCAGGCTTCAACAATACATGAACTGTGGAATTCCAGATCTTCAAGCTGGTTTTAGAAAAGGCAGAGGAACCAGAGATCAAATTGCCAACATTCGTTGGATCATCAAAAAAGCAAGAGAGTTCCAGAAAAACATCTATTTCTGCTTTATTGACTATGCCAAAGCCTTTGACTCTGTGGATCACAGTAAACTGTGGAGAATTCTTAAAGAGATAGGAATACCAGACCACCTGACCTGCCTCTTGAGAAACCTGTATGCAGGTCAGGAAGCAACAGTTAGAACTGGACATGGAACAACAGACTGGTTCCAAATAGGAAAAAGAGTACATCAAGGCTGTATATTGTCACCCTGCTTATTTAACTTATATGCAGAGTACATCATGAGAAATGCTGGACTGGAAGAAGCACAAGCTCGAATCAAGATTGCTGGGAGAAATATCAATAACCTCAGATATGCAGATGACAACACTCTTACGGCAGAAAGCGAAGAACTAAAGAGCCTTTTGATGAAAGTGAAAGAGGAGAATGAAAAAGTTGGCTTAAAGCTCAACATTCAGAAAACTAAGAGCACGACATCTGATTCCATGACTTCACGGAAAATAGATGGGAAACAGTGGAAATAGTGACAGACCTAATTTTGGGGTCTCCAAAATCACTGCAGATGGTGATTTCAGCCATGAAATTAAAAGATACTTACTCCTTGGAAGGAAAGTTATGACCAAACTAGACAGCATATTGAAAATCAGAGACATTACTTTGTCAACAAAGGTCCATCTAGTCAAGGCTATGGTTTTTCCAGTAGTCATGTATGGATGTGAGAGTTGAACTATAAAGAAAGCTGAGCTTTGAAGAATTGATGCTTTTGACCTGTGGTGTTGGAGAAGACTCTTGAGAGTCCCTTGGACTGCAAGGAGATCCAACCAGTCCATCCTGAAGGAGATTAGTCCTGGGTGTTAATTGGAAGGACTGATGCTGAAGCTGAAACTCCAGTAATTTGGCCACCTGATGCAAAGAACTGACTCATTGGAAAAGAGTCTGATGCTGGGAAAGATTGGAGGTGGGAGAAGGGGATGACAGAGGATGAGATGGTTGGATGGCATCACTGACTCAGTGGACATGAGTTTGAATAGACTCTGGGAGTTGGCAATGGACAGGGAGGCCTGGCGTGCTGCAGTCCACGGAGCTGCAGAGAGTCATACACAACTGAGTGACTGAACTGAACTGATGCATTATGCCTATTTTAGGATAGTTATACTTTTTAAATTAGTTTTTTTTGGAAAATAGTTTACAATTACAACATTGTAAAATAGCTTTACAATGTTGTGTTAATTTCTGCCATACAGAAAAGTGAACCAGCCATACACACACACACACACACACACACACACACACACACACACACACACGGGATTCCCAGGTGACTCAATGGTAAAGATTTTGCTGTCAATGCAGGAGTCATAGGAGACTTGACTTCAATTCCTGGATTGGAAAGATCCCCTGGTGGTAGAATGGCAACCCACTTCAGTATTCTTGCCTGGAAAATCCCATGGACAAAGAAGCCTGGTGGACTACAGTCCACGGGGTCTCAAAGAGTCTGACAAGACTTAGGTACCGAGCACGTGCACACACACACACACATATCCCCTTTCATTGAATTTCCTCCCATTTAGGTCACAACAGAGCATTAAATAGAGTTCCCTGGGATATACAGTAGATTCTATATATGTTGATCCCACATTTTCACAATATTTTACAATTAAATATCTTTAATATGGCTTAAAGGAAAATAGAAACAAATCAAAAACAAAGAAATAAACCAACAGTGTGGTAGGACTTTTCATAAACATATAACCCTGAATTTCATTTGTTCATTTTACTGATTTCACCATTCAAATTCTGCAGCTTCCCCAATGGGCAGAAAAGATATAACTTGCAGTTAAAAAGTGCCTTTAACTTCTCACCAAATAGAGCAGATATCTAACAGATCTTCAGATCGATTGCAATCTATTATAGATCTTTATGTTAAATCCCTTGAAATCAGAACTCATCTTCTGTTCATTTTCTTCTCTTGTGCTCTGCCTAGAAAATACAAATAACTATAAATAAAATTTTTGTTGAATTTATTGTTGGACATTGGTCGCTTATTTCTAGTCCAAACAGCTAGGATTCTAAATGCAGATCAAACATAATCTCAAATCCTCTACATGTTCTTTTTTCTTCTTGCAAAACAGTGATAAATAAATTTAAGTAAAATTTTAACTCTACTTATTAATAAACATTGTAACACAGCCTATTAGAACAGTACATAAGGGGACCAAGTTTTAAAACTATTTCCAGAAATGTGAACTTTCCCATTTTATACACATTTGTAATTGAGCCACTAGCGTAACATTAGGTAGACATGCTGGGTTGACATAAAGCCTGTTCCAAGTTTGGAGTCAATTGAAGTTCTGAAGTTTTGTGGGAATGTAACGTGCTGGTTTGGGGCTCCAAAACTTACATTTCTCCAGATGGAGTGTTGTTAATATTCTGGATTTGTGGCATTGCAGTATTTTGAAACAAATAAAATGAAGCAGTAAAAAGTAAGTTTGTTTGCCATATGGCTGTTTATTTCTGTGTGTAGAGCTTAACTGTGAAATAGATGGCTCTTCAATATGGGACAGCCATGTAGTCATACCGGCGCACCTGTTTTTAGCACAAAGAATCCTTCTTTTAAAGATGACATTAAATTCACAGTATCATGATCTGAAGAATTTTTCTCATCATTTATGAGATGGTCGTGAGCAGTCTAGCTTATAAGACTTGGAAAATGAGATGATATAGTTGCAGCTCATACCCTTTAAAATATATGTATTATTTAAATATAAAAAAAGACCGTTTTAGGTAAAAGACTATGACAAATAGGAAATGTGACTGTTAATACTCTGAGGGAGGCTTGTGTTCCAGTTCTACCTGTGACAGAGATTTTGAAAGTAGCCTTGAGCGGGAAATGACATTTCTCTACCACATCTATTCTACTTTTATAATTGGGATTTAAATAATAGAATCACGGAGTCATAGATTTCTTAAAATTTGATCTAGGTTTGCTCCAGCAAAGATACAATGAAGATTCTGAAAGAGGCAACAAATTCTTTGTTTCTTCAAAAGAAATAGGTTCTGTTTCTAAACAGCATAGTGCTGCTTCCAGGGTCAGGGGGTCAATCTGTTCTCAGGAGAGTCAGAGAAAGCCTGACCCCTTACATACCTACAGAGGGTTTTAAATGCTGCTTTCTGGCTATAATAAGAGGCAAAGATACTGTGTTGGGATAAACACTCTCTTTTTACTCTTAAGTCCAAAACTCTTCTCAGACACAGCTGTTTAGATTTAATGATGACTTTCAGTATTTTGCTTGAACCATCCATGAGGCCTTTCATAGAAGCAGCAGGCTTCATTACATCAATCTCAAAATCCTTTTACAAAATTTCAATTTCAGTATCTTTACACTCTGATGGCTTTCCTGGTGGCTCAGACAGCAAAGAATCTGCCTGTTGCAGGAGACCTGGGCTTGATCCCTGGGTTGGGAAGACTCTCCAGAGAAGGGAATGGCAACCCACTCCAGTATTCTTCCTAGGAGAATTCCATGGACAGGGGAGGCTGGTGGGCTACAGTCTAAGTTCAGTTCAGTTTGGTTGCTCAGTCGTGTCCGACTCTTTGTGACCCCAAGAACCGCAGCACGCCAGGCCTCCCTGTCCATCACCAACTCCTGGAGTCCACCCAAACCCTTGTCCACTGTGTCGGTGATGCCATCCAACCATCTCATCCTCTGTCATCCCCTTCTCCTCCTGCCCTCAATCTTTTCCAGCAACAGGGTCTTTTCCAATGAGTCAGCTCTCCACATCAGATGGCCAAAGTATTGGAATTTCAGCTTCAACATCAGTCCTTCCAATGAACACCCAGGACTGATCTCCTTTAGGATGGACTTGTTGGATCTCCTTGCAGTCCAAGGGACTCTAAACAGTGTTTTCCAACACAATTCAAAAGCATCAATTTTTCTGCACTCAGCTTTCTCACATATGTAGTGCAACTCTCACATCCATACATGACTATTGGAAAAACTATGGGGCTGCAAAGACTCAGACATGACTGAGTGGCTAACACATATACTCTGATAGTACAAAACAACCCATCAGCAAGGTTTAATAACTTCTGAATATTATAAAACCTTGAGGCATTCACATATTTGCTGAATCTATAAAGTTAAACACCGGATCTTCCTAAGCCAGGGATCAAATCCACATCTCCTGCGGCTCCTGCATCAGCAGGCGGATTCTTTACCACTGAGTCTCCTGGGAAGCCCATGGAAGGTAACTACTCCTCTCATTATAGGAACTGAGTCTCCATTACAGTCACAGAACTTTGGGTTGTCCAGAACTGTGAGGAATCTGAGGTTTATTCTGTTCAACAGATTAACCTGCCACAGTCTTATGGATAATGGCACAAAACAAGAGTCTCCTGGGTCAGAAACAAAAGATTTTATTACCCATGCCCAGCAGATAGAGGGCTTTCCTGTGGTTCAGTTGGTGGAGAATCCACCAGCAATGCAGGAGACTGCCTGCAGCTCAGGAGAGCCGGGTTCGATTCCTGTGTCTGGAAGATCCCCTGGAAAAGAAAATGGCAACTGACTCCAGTATTCCTGACTGAGAAATCCCAGGGACAGAGGAGCCTGGTGGGCTACAGTCTATGGGATTGCAAGATTCAGACATTACTTAGTGACTAAACCACCACAGCTGATAGAGAGCTTCATTTTTGTGTTGGTTCCCCTATGCCTGCAATTCCCACAGAGTCATGTGGTATGATGACACAAGGAAATGCTGGGTCCTCAATGAATTTGCCTCTCAGCTAAAGAATACCAGGCTTAAGAAACTCCAGTCTTCTACAATGAGTTGCAAAAAAATCTGCAGAACTTTGGCCAAGGACAAGGCATTATTTTATTATTCTGATCTGAAAACAAATCTGTTCTCTCTCTCAGAAGGAAGCGCTATCTCTGTCTTCCACAGTTGCTTGTTATGTAAATAGCCTTATAAAGATAGTCAAAAGAAAATCTGTTTATAACTCAGCTCAAAAGAACTGCCAAAAATGATGGGGATTCCCTGGTGGTCCAGTTGTTAAAATTGCATGTTTTCAATGCCAAGGGCCCTGATTAGGGCCTGGGTTCAATCTCTGGTCTTGGAAACTAAGAGACTATAAGTGGTGCATCATGGCCTCCTCAAAAGGAAAAACAAACAAAAATAAACATGGGGAATTGTCTTTCACACGTGTATGAATTGATTTAAGCCTGGAAAATGAGTGACAGGTAATTACCTCTAATTGAAATGACCCAAGTCAGGTTTCTGTTCAGTTTAGTCGCTCAGCCGTGTCCAACTCTTTGCGACCCCATGAATCGCAACACCCCAGGCCTCCCTGTCCATCACAAACTCCCAAGAATTTACTCAAACTCATGTCCATTGAGTCGGTGATGCCATCCAGCCATCTCATCCTCTGTCATCCCCTTCTCCTCCTGCCCTCAATCTCTCCCAGCATCAGGGTCTTTTCCAATGAGTCAGCTCTTCGCATCAGGTGGCTAAAGTATTGGAGTTTCAGCTTCAGCATCAGTCCTTCCAATGAACACCCAGGACTAATCTCCTTCAGGATGGACTGGTTGGATCTCCTTGCAGTCCAGGGGACTCTCAAGAGTCTTCTCCAACACCACAGTTCAAAAGCATCAATTTTTCAGCGCTCAGCTTTCTTCACAGTCCAACTCTCACATCCATACATTACCACTGGAAAAACCATAGCCTTGACCAGACGGACCTTTGTTGGCAAAGTAATGTCTCTGCTTTTTAATATGCTATCTAGGTTGGTCATAACTTTCCTTCCAAGAAGTTAGTGTCTTCTAATTTCATGGCTGCAGTCACCATCTGCAGTGGTTTTGAAACCCCAAAAAATAAAGTCTGACACTGTTTCCACTGGGTCAGATTCTGAAGATTCTGAAGATTCCACTGTTTCCCATCTATTTCCCATGAGGTGATGGGACCAGATGCTGTGATCTTAGTTTTCTGAATGTTGAGCTTTAAGCCAACTTTTTCACTCTCTTTTTTTCACTTTTATCAAGAGGCTCTTTAGCTCTTCTTCACTTTCTGCCATAAGGGTGGTGTCATCTGCATATCTGAGGTTATTGATATTTCTCCCGGCAATCTTAATTCCAGCTTGTGCTTCTTCCAGCCCAGCGTTTCTCATGATGTACTCTGCATATAAGTTAAATAAGAAGGGTGACAATATACAGCCTTGACGTACTCCTTTTCCTATTTGGAACCAGTCTGTTGTTCCATGTCCAGTTCTAATGGTTGCTTCATGACCTGCATATAGGTTTCTCAAGAGGCAGGTCATGTGGTCTGGTAGTCCCATCTCCTTCAGAATTTTCCACAGTTTATTGTGATCCACACAGTCGAAGGCTTTGGCATAGTCAATAAAGCAGAAATAGATATTTTTCTGGAACTCTCTTGCTTTTTCAATGATCCAGTGGATATTGGCAATTTGATCTCTGGTTCCTCTGCCTTTTCTAAAACCAGCTTGAACCTCTGGAAGTTCACAGTTCATGTACTGTTGAAACCTGGCTTGGAGAGTTTTGAGCATTACTTTACTAGCATGTGAGATGAGTGCAATTGTGTGGTAGTTTGAGCATTCTTTGGCATTGCCTTTCTTAGGGATTGGAATGAAAATGGACCTTTTCCAGTTCTCTGGCCACTGCTGAGTTTTCCAAATTTGCTGGCATATTGAGTGCAGCACTTTCACAGCATCATCTTTTAGGATTTGAAATAGCTCAACTGGAATTCCATCACCTCCACTAGCTTTGTTCATCGTGATGTTTTCTAAGGCCCACTTGACTTCACCTTCCAGGATGTCTGGCTCTAGGTGAGTGATCACACCATTGTGATTATCTGGGTCTTGAAGTTCTTTTTGGTACAGTTCTTCTGTGTATTCTTGCCAGCTCTTCTTAATATCTTCTGGTTCTGTTAGGTCCATACCACTTCTGTCCTTTATTGAGCCCAATTTTGCATGAAATGTTCCCTTGGTATCTCTAATTTTCTTGAAGAGATCTCTAGTCATTCCCATTATGTTGTTTTTCTCTCTTTCTTTGCATTGATAGCTGAGGAAGGCTTTCTTATCTCTCCTGGCTATTCTTTGGAACTCTGCATTTCTGTTAACCAGGCTTAAATATCTCCCCTCCCCACAAAATAGGCTAAGTAATAATTTTGTAAGCTGCTGGTTCTTCCAAATTAATGTGTTTCTCAATGCATTTGTGAGGGAGAGTCCTCTGGGTCCTTTATTTGGCCCAGAGTCAGCAGGAATTTCCTGTGGGAAAAGATGAGAAGGTAAACTATGAACATCCACATAGCATTCTTATCTTCTAAATCTTTTGATTTCTTTCCCCTCATAAAGTCCAAAAAGTTCTGGCATTTTGACCTAATTGAGTATAGGCTACCATTGAACTCAAAATTTTATTCAAACTGTTGGCGCCACTTTTCACAACTTTGTTGAGCTTATGAAATGCAAAATCTCTAGTAAGTACATTCTCATGGATGTATTCAGCCTGGGGCTGCTTGAATCAGCCTTTAGAATCCACTTCTGTACATCCTTCTTATTTTCCTGTTGATAAATATTAGCAAGATTTTGCAATTATTTTGACATTGAAGCCATCCTAATAACATCTCCCCAAACACAGTGTAATCTCACTCTCAGGATCAAAGTTGTATGATTTGTGGAGGAAAATGATTCAGGCCAACTAAGATGCTTAATATATAAAGTTCAAGTTGTGCTCTCAGGGTATATTAGCCAATATCAGGTTGTAAAATCAAATCTAGAGGACAGAGAAAAGTGGAACACATATATATAGTCCTAACATTTATTCAAAGGAAGCCAAGCACACATGTGCACGCACGCGCACACACACACACACATAGGGCAGTAGTAGGAAACTAAAAAATAGAGGAGGAAGTCAGACACAGCATTTTAGGATCCCAAGAAGTCAAGGGTTTCCTGTAATCAACACTGCTAGAATGATTGCTTTCTTGTTCTGCTTTAAAGTTGTCTTGTTGTTGATGAAATGAATTCACAGTATAGGTTGCTTCCAGAGTAAGCTAAGTGCAGATGTTTGTTGTAGAGAGAATTTCTTCATCCAGGAGGCAGAATAGCAGTAATAATCTATTTCAATTTTTCTTTCATTCATCTATGGCACCACAGTCATTGTGCTACAGTGAAAATATAAATATAGTTACTATTTCCAAAAAATGTATTGTTGATTCACCTTAGGTAACTGGGTTAGTTTTAACCATAAAACTAACCATAACCATTGTCTCTTACAGCCATAAGTGAAAATTAAAAACGCACAGTCACGTCTGACTGTTTGTGACCCCATTGACTATACAGTCTGTGGAATTCTCCAGGCAGCCTTTCCCTTCTCCACGGGATCTTCCCAACCCAGGGATCGAACCCAGGTCTCCTCCATTACAGGCAGATTCTTTACCAGCTGAGCCACCAGGAAAGCCCAAGAATACTGGAGTGGGTTGCCTATCCCTTTTCCAGTGGCTCTTCCCCACCCAGGAATCAAACTGGGGTCTCCTACTTGGCAGGTGGATTCTTTACCAATTGAGCTACCAGGGAAGCCCTAGACTCTTAACTTAATCTTTGTAGTTTAGTTAATGAATTTGTATACACTGTGGAAATCAAATGGCTGATCATTATCATCCAGATTCACATTCATTAAATACAGGAGAGTGTTTACATTTCTCCCAATGGTATTCATCATCAGGCGTATTTGCCAACCTTAATTTGTCTCTTTTTTATTTTCTTTTTTCTGGATCATCTAAGTATTCTTCTTGTCTTACTTGGGTTTCAGAATTTAAAATTAAGGTAGGGAAAACTTGGTTATATATTATTTGACAATGACAATCAAAATTTCTAAATACAGAACACTGGTTGACAGCCTACATAAAAACTTAAGTAACATTTCTGAATTTCTACTGAAAATAACATTGAAAATGCATTCTTGCAAGAAGCCTTAAAGTACAAATCTGTAGGATTTCTCAGAAGTAACAGGTTAGTTAGAGAGTTAGTACTCCCTCGTGGAATCATAACATTTTAGCATGTTAAAGATAAAACACATTCAATGATCACCGGAGAGAATGCAATTACAAAAGCAAGTTCATTTGTACTCCCTTCCTATTCTCTGGCTTTGCTGGAAAACTGGATTAAACATCTGTGTATGTAGTACAATTGGAAGGATATGGGGAAATTATACTTCTAGGTTAAATGATTTTGGCTCCAACTAGCTAGTCAGGAGCAACATGGATGCAGAATTTAAAGTACTGAATTCTTCTGTTGCGCTTTTATTGGATCATCTGAATAAAATCTGAAATGCCAGCTCTGTCAGCATAATCCAACATAACATACACCTAATCCAAAAGATATTATTTTTCTCTATGTTTTCTTACTGTTTACCAAACCAGAATTTTGTTGCTATGTCAATATTTTCTGGTTGAGACATTTACATAGGCTGACCTAATTACATAGCTATGTTAAAGCTTTCTATTAATTAGATCATCAAATCTCTATCGATCTTAACTCACATGTGACCTAAAAAAGCCATGTGCAGAAGCAAAGGCATAAAACTGGCATTTTGGTAAATTATTCTGTGCTGTCTTTTCACTTGTGATTATGTTAAGAAAAGAAATTAAAATACATCTCAACTACCTGTAACAAAGTCACAGAGACTCTGTCTGAAATATGTACTGATATTGGCTCCAGAAAAATGTAAAGATCAAAACCTGAATTTGGATCACTGAGCCAGAAACAGCTGACCTATGCAGCCTGTAGCTATGTTTAGGTGACAGATGCAAAATATTTTAGTAGTGAAAAAACTGTGGAGGCAGAGATGTGGAGGAGTTGGAATGAAGAGCTTGAGTAGTAAGATGTCCAAAGTATTGAAGATTGTTTCTAGCTCCACTTTCACGGAAAATAGAAACATTTGCTTTGTTAAAATAGCCAAAGCAGTTTGGAAGAGTTTTATTTGTACTATGTGAATTTAAGCTAGAAAAATAATTTTGAATGAGAACTCAAACTTGTAGAGTCACAAATATAACCTCGGTAAATCTAAGAAGCTATACCTTGAGAAATTCAAAAAGAAATATTTCATCATATTTTATCAAATAGGAAATTAGAAGTTCTTCAGTAGCTTATGCAAATCCCATGATTTAATTAATAATACTTATTATTTGAAATATGTTTACTTAATAAATACCATGTGAGGAGTAGAACTGCTAATTCAAAAATAATGATATAATATTCTTTAAAGAAAAATTTCACTGGAAGTGCATTCTTCAGGTAATGCAGGTAACTGCTTTGAATTTTAGAGTTATTTGGGAATTTTAGAGTTATTATACATTTGCTATATATGAATATGAGAGAAAAAGCTTTCAAATGTAGTGAAGCTGAGAAAATAAATAAAATCAAGAAGTAGCAATTAAAGACTTGATCATTCCATCTCAGATTTCAGAAGATACTATAAATTGATCCAAAGATAATAATACTCCAAATACACAAGCATATTTTTTCACAGCTTCACAATGTTGGACTAAGACAACAACTAAGACATTCATAAATGTTATATTAAGAAGCTTTTACTTTGCAATGCAAACCATGGCTATAACCCAAAGAAAGAATATACAATACTTGTCTAGTGGATATTCAGTCACTTTCATTCCCTTTGATGCTCTTTCTTCACTTTCTGGGAAGGAGCAGAGGGAGTTCAAGTTTGTGGCCTCCTCCCATGTTGTCCTTCCTCCCACTGTCACTGCAAATGCGCTGAATCCTCAACTGCTCACTAGCACACACAGATGGTCCACTGACTTTCATCACTAGCTTTTCTTCTTTATGAAAGTTCCTATCAGAGAGCTGTGTGCCTTATTATACAGTCCTTCCAGCTCCACTCACCATGGTCTGGTGTCAAATAAAGAATTGCAGAAAATTTCACAAAAGTTTTCTTCATCTGTGAGATCTTCAAATGAGTTCTTTTCTCTTTATAGTGTTGAGAAGCAGCTGCACCGAATGAGTCTCAATGGGCTTGCAAGAATTGGTAGATCAGAACATTTCCTATGGCCTTGATAACCTCTTTAGCTATTTCATTCTACCAGCAGAACTAGCATGGAGTTGAGTCAGCATCTACATGATCTGGTACTAAATATTTGTCATTGGATGAGACATCCCAGGAATTATGAGGAAAGAATAACTCTTATAAATTGCATTTATTGTGTTTTTATTTTTATAATGCATATTAATTTTCTTCTTAAAAATCTTAAAGTTAAAAATTCAGAATATCACTACTTTATACTAACTTTTTTTGACCTCATAAATGTCAGCCATTAAAAAAAGCAAATTAATGAAACAATAAAACAAGAAGTGTGTCAACAATAATGCATAGATGCAAATAATCAGAAGAGGCCACAGAACCAGTTTTCTTAGTCTAAAAAAGACTGACTAGTAATATAGAAGAGAGTTATTAAAGCTTCCTAGAAAATATTTACCATTAGAGATAAAAAGGAAAATATAAGACTTCACTTTTATACTAAAAGAATGAAATTTGAAAGATTGATTGAATAACCAAAAGAAGTACAGGTCTAGTCCAAGATTTCTCTCAACAATTACAGTGATTTTCCTTCTATATTCTTTGTAACTTAGAAAAATATTCATAGTTATGATATAAATTTGTTAATTTAACATTCTACAAATAATTATTAAGTAAATTCTATGGCCTAGGTACTCTTCTCTGCAAAAAATGACCATAACAATCAGAAAAACCCTTATACTTAAGATCATGAAATTTAGAGGAGATTGAAATAAATAAATAAACAAAAATATCATATAAGCATATAAAAATATCATATAACCATGACAAAAACAATAGTGTAAGTAGTGATAAGGGTTGCTGATTAACACTCCTTTCTGACGGATGATAACTGAATAAGGGCTTACATTAGATAAAGTACATTTTGACCAAGATTGATAATTTTGGAGTTAGTAAGAAGTAAAGTCTAAAAAAAAAAAAAAAGATGTGGAATCTAAAAACAAACAAAAAGAAATACAAATGAGCTTATTTACAAAAGAGAAATAGAGTCGCAGATACAGAAAGCAAACTTATGGCTACCAGGGGGTAAGGGGGGAGGGATAAATTGGGAGATTGGGACAGACATATACACACCACTATATATAAAATAGATAACCAACAAGGACCTATTGTATAGCCCTTGGAAGCCTACTCAATACTCTGTAATGGTCTACATGGGAAAATAATCTAAAAAAGAGTGGATACACATATATGTATAACTGATTCACTCTATTGTACAGCAGAAACAACCACAGCACTGTGAATCTGTACTCCAATAAAAAGTTAAACAAATAAATATTTTTTTATTTTAAAATAAATATTTTTTGTGTAATTGAATGAAAATGGCAAAACATGAAAAGGATCATTTTAAAGTACACAGTTTAGTGGCATTTAGTACATGCACAATGCTATAAAACCATATCCTCTTTCCAATCCCAAGACACTTCCATGACTCTAAAAGAAAACCCACTAAGCAAGAACTCCTAATTCTCACTCTGCTCATTTCAGACTCTGGCAACCATTAATCTGCATTCTCTCTCCATAGATTTGCCAATCCATATCTCATATGGATATTTTATATAAAGAGAATGATATAATAAGTGACCTTCTGTGTTTGGCTATTTTCATTCAACATAATGATTTCAAAGTTCATCATTATTTTCACATGTATCAGTGTTTCATTCATTTTAATGGCTGAATAATATTTCATTTTATGGATATACCATTTGTGTTTACCAGATTATCTAGGTAGACATCTGATAGACATCTGAACTTTTTTTGTCTTGTAGTTATTGTGTATAGTCCTGCTATGAAAATCCATGTGCATAAATGTATTTGTGTACATCTCCTCCTCTTCCTTCTTCTCCTCCTTGTTACCATATAGCCTTCAATCATATGGAAAGAAGCTCTTTCTCATACATAGTAAAATTAAACTACAGTGAGGGATAACATTTGCAATTCTCAGATTGGCAAAGGGTCAATTTTTGAAAACACATTGCCTTGATATAATATGGGAGAATTTAACATGGAAAGTAGAAATACATAATTATATAATTTTATGAAGAACAATTATATAATCTTTTGGCAGAAAGTGAAGAAGAACTAAAGAGCCACTTGATGAAAGTGAAAGAGGAGAGTGAAAAAGTTGCCTTAAAACTAAACATTCAGAAAACTAAGATCATGGCATCTGGTCCCATCAGTTCAGTTCAGTTCAGTCACTCAGTCATGTCTGACTCTTTGTGACCCCATGAACCGCAGCATGCCAGGCCTCCCTGTCCATCACAAACTCCCAAGAATTTACTCAAACTCATGTCCATCGAGTCAGTGATGCCATCCAGCCATCTCATCCTCTGTCATCACCTTCTCCTCCTGCCCTCAATCTTTCCCAGCATCAGCGTCTTTTCCAATGAATCAGCTCTTCGCATCAGGTGGCCAAAAGTATTGGAATTTCAGCTTCAACATCAGTCCTTCTAATGAACATCCGGGACTGACTTCCCCTAGGATAGACTGGTTGGATCTCCTTGCAGTCCAAGGGACTCTCAAGAGTCTTCTCCAACACCACAGTTCAAAAGCATCAATTCTTCGGTGCTCGTCTTTTGATTTCATGTCTGCAATCGCCATCTGCAGCAATTTTGGAGCCCAGAAAAATAAAGTCAGCCACCATTTCCACTGTTTCCCCATCTATTTACCATGAAGTGATGGGACTGGAGCCCATTATACAGAGTGAAGTAAGCCAGAAAGATAAAGACCATTACAGTATACTAATACATATATATGGAATTTAGAAAGATGGTAACGATAACCCTATATGCAAAACAGAAAAAGAGACTCAGATGTATAGAACAGACTTGTGGACTCTGGGAGAAGGTGAGGGTGGGATGTTTCAAGAGAACAGCATTGAAACATGAATGTTGAGCTTTAAGCCAACTTTTCACTCTCCTCTTTCACTTTCATCAAGAGGCTCTTTAGTTTTTCTTCACTTTCTGCCATAAGGGTGGTGTCATCTGCATATCTGAGGTTATTGATATTTCTGGTCCCATCACTTCAAGGTAAATAGATGGGAAAACAATGAAAACAGTGAGAAACTTCATATTTTTGGGCTCCAAAACCATTGCAGATGGTGACTGCAGCCATGAAATTAAAAGGTGCCTGCTCCTTGGAAGAAAAGCTATGACTAACCTAGGCTGCATGTTAAAAAGCAGAGACATCACGTTGCCGACAAGTCTATCTAGTCAAAGCTATAGTTTTTCCAATGGCATGTATGGATGTGAGAGTTGAATATAAATAAAGCTAAGCACCAGCTTTTGAACTGTGATGTTGGAGAAGACTTGAGAGTCCCTTAGACTGCAAACACATCAAATCAGTCAATCCTCAAGGAAATCGGTCCTGAATATTCATTTGAAGGACTGATGCTGAAGCTGAAACTCCAATACTCTGGCCGCGTGATATGAAGAGCTAACTCATTGGAAAAGGCCCTGATTCTGGGAAAGACTGAAGACAGAAGGAAAAGGGGATGACAGAGGGTGAGATGGTTGGATGGCATCACTGACTCGATGGACATGAATTTGAGCAAGCTCCAGGAGTTGGCAATAGATAAGGACGCCTAGTGTACTGCAGTCCATGGAGTTGCAAAGAGGTAGACATGGCTGAGCAACTGAACTGAACTGAAATGGAGAACAATTGCAGTATTTACCAAATCTACATGTGATTTTTTGCTGTGACCCAAGTTCCATGTCTAGAATTCTATTCCAAAGATACATGAGCAAATATTTGGGAAAATTTCTGTACATGAATATTGACAACTGAAGATATTATAATATTTAATTCTCCAGGCAAGAATACTGGAGTGGGTTGCCAGTCCCTTCTTCAGGGGATCTTCCTGACCTAGGAATCGAACCCGGGTCTCCCTCATTGCAGGCAGATACTTTACGGTCTGAGGGACCAGAGAAGCTCATGTGGTATTTATAAGAAAATAAAAGCAAAAGTAAATGGAAAAAATTCAAATATTCATTTACAGGAGACTTGCTAATAAATAATACATAAGCACAATGACATAAAAGGAAGCTATAAGAAATAATAAAGAATATTTCTGTTTCCCTTGTGGCTCAGCTGGTAAATAATCTGCCTGCAAGTGGGAGAACTCGTTTCTATACCTGGGTTGGGAAGATCCCCTGGAGAAGGGAATGGCTACCCACTCCGGTATTCTGACTTGGGGAATTCCTTGGACTGTATAGTCCATGGGGTCACAAAGAATCAGACACAACTGAATGACTTTCACTTTCACTTTTTAGGCAATATTAAGTGAGAAGTAAGCAAGCTGGAGGAAAAGTCCCTATAGTGATGTATATGTGTAATATAAGAACATGGAGAAATACAAGTATGTTTATGTTTGGGTACTCTAAGAAGATAGATGGATAAATTTAAAAAGGAATGAAAAAGATGTGAGAGAAAGGGAGCAAAGTGGAGAGGAAGGGGAAAATGTTTTGTTTTGCTTGCTTCCCTGGTGGCTTAGTTGTAAAGAATTCATCTGCCAATGAGGGAGATGTGGGTTCAATCCCTGGGTGGGGAAGATCCCTGGAGAAGGAAATGGAACTCCACGATCTAGGCTTCTTTATTTATTCCTAATATTCTATTTTTGACTTTGCTATTATGGAGATGTTAAGATGCTTGTAAAATAAACCTAAATTTAGGGAAGCCCTAAAATCTAAGGTAACATAAATCAAACAAAACTGCCATGTATCTAATTGGCTTATCACATGAAAAAGAGTTATTTCAAGTGACTGTGAACTAACTAATTGATCATTTATATCTTATAAGATATACCTTAGAACAAATAAAACTACCAAAATATTTAAACTGTTTTTAATATGTATATTATTAGTAATGACATCATGATATGCATATATACCCAAACACACATATATGAAAGCAATTAATTATGTTAATGCAATTAAGAACCAATAACTCTAGAATAAGGGAAAGGAGTTTAAAACACATAATCCAAGTGATTCTATTAAAAAGTTTTTAGTCTTTTTTATATTTGAATTGGAAATGCCAGTTTTTATAAATTCAGGATTATAGTCTCATCAAAAATCTTACATAGTTTCTACATAGATTCTGAAAACATTAGAAACACTTAAAAATACCATGGTAATAAACTGAGCTCAACTACACAAATTGTGGTCTCTAAATGTCATTTTCTCTAAATGTTATTTCTTACTATAAAGAACCAAGAATTCCTGGAAAAATAGTTGACTCCTTATCTGGTGGGGGACAAATATAAAATGAGTCTCAATAGCTTGTTATAGTGACAAATAGTAAGTTTCTAAGATTATTTGTAATGTGGCAAATATAATCAAAGTCGACCTGGTGAGCTTATCATGAGACAAAGTTGGATAAGTTAATCATGAGTAAGAATAACTGAAATGAGTTCACACACAGAAGGTATGTTAAAACTTCATCTATTTATAATGGCACTTAAATAGGAAAATTCTTATTGGTCAGCCTTAAATAACATTATGGAAAAGATACTGAACATAAGAGCACACACATACAGTAAGCAAATACGTATGTATCTGAAGGGAGAAATAGACAATAATACAGTAATAGTATGTGACTTCAATCCCCTTCTTTCAATAAAGGATAGATCATCCAGACATAAAGTCAAGAAGGAAACATTGGACTTGAACTATTCTTTACACCAAATAGACCTAATAGGCACACATGGAGCATTCCATCTAACAGCAGCAGAATATACATTCTTCTCAGGTGAACAGAAAACATTCCCACAGATAGATCATGTGTTAGGTCACAAGTCTTTGAAAACTTCAGAAGATTGAAATCATATCAAGTATCTCTTTTGACCACAATGGTATGAAATTAGAAACCAACAATGGGAGGAAAACTGAAATGTTCACAAATATGTGGGAATTATGTGATACACTGTTGAACAACCAAGAGTCAAAGAATAAATCAAAAGTGAAATAAAAAATATCTTGAAATAAATGAAAATAGGAACACAGCATGCCAAAATTTATATGATGCAGTGAAAGCAGTTTGAAGAGGGAATTTTATAGTGATAAATGACTACATTAAGAAACAAGAAAGATCTCAAATAAACAACCTACCTTTATACCTCAAGGAAATAGGTAGAAAAATGAAGCTCAGATTTACCGGGAGGATGAAAATAACAAATATACATTTTATAATTTTCTTATTGAACTCTATTTCAAAGGAAACAAATAGTGGATAACAGACAATTTCTCTCTATAAAGACACTCTAGCTAATATATGCAGAGTAAATGAATATTTTAGTATTGCCATTTTGTAATCATTAAAGACATAATCGGTCCACAGAATGATTATCAATAGTTGCTCACATTCCCAAAGAAAAACTATACATTTGAATCCTAATACAGAAACACTCTTTAAATATTCTTGTAAAAAACTGAACCCGAAACTGGTAAAACCTATAGTTCTAACCAAAAGACAGCAAATACAAACAGAAGGATAAATTAAATGACACCATAGGAATACCACCAACATGGAGGCTAGTAGGAAGTACTATAGGACTAAGAGCCTGTTTTATCCAACTGATAAATTGTAAGATAAAAAAGAAGGAGAATGCATAGTTTAAAATGTAATTAAGAGAAATATCAACCAAGTACAATGTGTGGACAGCATTTTGTTTCTAATTATGGTAACTACTACTACTGCATACTTTCTCAGTCACGTCCAATTCTTGCGATACCATGGACTGGACCCTGCCAGGGTCCTCAGTCCATGGAATTTTCCAGGTAAGAATGTTGGAGCAAGTTACTATTTCCTCCTTCAGGGGCTTTTCTGGACTCAGGGATTGAACCAGCATCTCCTGCTTCTCCTGCATTGGCAGGCGGATTTTTTTTTACCACTGTAGCATCTCTTATTTAAACAAAATATGCCTGAAAAAGATTTCAAAAGCAAATTCATGGTCTTTAGACAATTATATAATTCACATTGTTTGTGTCATTTTTCACTTAAAATACATGCAAAAAATATTTATGCTATATATATTCCACTCTTTTTAAAATGTTTTTCCTTTTTTTAAGTGGTTAATCATACTCCATTATTATAGGTGTATGAGACAGTACTGAACTAATATATATCTTTGGACATTTTAGTTAATTCTACCTAAACAATAATTCAAATTTCAGTATAACATTAGGAACAGTTTTTACGTACATACTTGATCATTTGTCTAATATCTTCGGATCTTGTTGTTGTTTAGTCACTAAGTCATGTCTGACTCTTTCAAGACCCCAGGTACTGTAGCCTGCTAGGCTCCTCTGTATATGAGATTTTCCAGGCAAGGGTGGGTTGCCATTTCTTTCTCCAGGGGATCATCCTGACCTAGGGATCGAACCAGCTTCTCTTGTATTGGCAGGCATGTTCTTTACCACTGAACCACCAGGGAAGCTCTAATATCTTGATAAATTAGTTAAATAAGGATTTAACAAATCAACAATCTGCTTATGCTTAATGCTTTTAATAAATATTGGCAAAATGCCTTCCAGAAAGATCTTATAGTTTTTTTTTACTCTCACTGGTATTCAGTTTAACTAAGAATTTCAACATCTTAATGAATATTATATTTTGTAATTAAAAAATATTAGTGCCAAATTCTAGTCTGTATTAATTTTATCAAATCACTTGTGAAGTGGAACATTTATTTATTGGTTATTCATATTTTTTGTACAATGACCTAAGATGAATTTGTTTTGATTCTCTTGTTTTTAATTCTATTTTTGAAATAGTTCTTTATCATGGGTGATAACTCTTTCTCAGGTGTGGCAGGTTTTCTCATGTTTGTGCTAATTTTCTTCTACCTGGAATAAAATTGTGTGTGTGTGAGTGACATCCTATGGTTATATTTTTCTGAACTGATCCTCTTATTGCATTTAAAAGAAGTCCATTTAAGGTTTTGATTAAATTCACCTAAGTTATAGATCAATTGAAAGACTACAGGTTTACAATATCTGTTGTCTTAAACGACATAGCAATGCACTTAATTTTTTGTATTTTGTTCATATTATTATTAAGCATTATAATGCTTCAATTACATTTTATAATTAGGTATATTTTGCATGTTACAAAACTATATAATTTTGCTTTATTTTCAGCATCCATCTGCCATGTTACCATCAATAGAATAGTAGATTACTTTCTCAGAATTTTAAGAAAAGATACTGTTTAAAGCAAATATTTTGTATAATATTTTCAAAACTTTCTTTCAAAAGATGTTAGAATGCTTACCTTTGAACTCATGTGTTAAGCTTCCCCCATTTATTCTTCTCTAAGTTTTTCTTCATTTATATGATCTCTACTTCTGTCTTATCTTGTACTTTTCAACATAATATACTACATCTATATCCCTATCAGATTTCCTAGAAGCTTCTTATTCTTTCTTGTCACAGATTTCTTTCATTGGCTTGTGCTCCACTTCTGCTCCCCTCAGAGATTTTTTATTATCTAAGTCATGAAAATATTTATACCATGCAATGAAAATGCTTATTGTGAATCAATTATAGTGCTTTGATGAATGCCAACTTGAACACTAAAACACACCAAATAACTGTAACACTGCTACTGTCAACTGAATGAAATGTATTATCTCTGTCTTAGGGAAAAAATGAAGCGGTTTTAAATGCACAGCTGGAAACCCAGATTTTATTTTTTTCTGAACATCAGATATCAGAAGAGATACCTGATCATTGAGACAATATTGATATTATAACCAGTTCTCATAGTCACTGATATGGGTGGCATTCCTCATTATTCAAAAATAATCTGAATCACAAAAAGTGCTAATAATTATAAGATTTTACCTAGCACTTCAAAAATCTTTGACTTCTGAGTTCAAAGAAAACACTTATCTTTGCCAATATTCAATGTAATGCTCACTTTCAGGATTTTCCCCATAAAGATAACAGTTTCAGTTAAGTTGTTTATTGTATAAAACTATTAATGCACTAATTAGGATGTGTTAGCCTCTGAAAAAGTTAAGAGTTCAATGATATCTACACCTTGTGCCTAAAATGTATGACACAAAGTGAGAATAAAGATACAATATATTAAATCTATATAAGAAATGGTGAAATGTCAAAAATATAAACACAATATAAATATTTTTATGGGAAGTATTTATAAGCATAGACATATGTAACTAAAGTGTTCTAGAACCCCAATTTCAAGGTGTGTGTGTGTGGTGTGTGGCTTCTCCCATACCAAAAAGCAATTCTCTAACACCACCTGGACATCCTACAATTCAACTTAGTTCTGTCACTGTATACTTGGAGATATCGTCAAATCCCCAAGTTAAAGGGCTCAGCGCTACAAGACTGTGTCCTCCCCCACTTCAGAAACCAGTCACAACTCTAGGTTGTCACTTGGGCCTCTGATCAACAGATGTAGATTGGAGGTTCCAATGGCTCTTTACTTGGGATTAATTAATTTGCCAGAATGACTCACAGAGTTCAGAGGAACATTTTATTGGGTTGGTCAAAAAGTTCATTTGGGTTTTTTCATAAAGTGTTATAGGAAAATTCGAACAAACTTTTTGTCCAACCCTATACTTACTAGGTTGCCTGTTTATCAGGAAAGAATATAATTCTGGAACAGCCAGATGGAAGAAATGTTTAGGGAAAAGTTTGAGGGAAGGGCTAGGGGTTTCCATGCTCTCTGAGTTCAACATTCTCATCTCCAAATCTCTACACATTCATCTACCTAGAAGATGTCTGAACCCTATCCTTTTTCTTTCAATGGTGGCTTCATTGCATAGGCATGATTAACTAAATTATTGACCTTTGGGGATTGAACTCAGTCTCCATCCCTTCTCCCCTCCCCATAATTGGCGAGGGCGGAGGGAGTAAGGTGGGGAGGACAGAAAGTTTCAACCATCTAATCAAGCATATGTTTGGGACTTCCCAGGTCACACTCATGGTAAAGAACCCATCTGCCAGTGCAGGAGAAATAAGAAACATGGGTTCAATCCTAGGGTCAGGAATATCCCCTAGAGGAGGGCATGACAACTCACTCCAGTGTTCTTGCTTGGAGAATCCCATGGACAAAAGAGTGTGCTGGGCTACAGTCCATGGGGTCCCAAAAGAGTTGGACACAACTTAATGACTAAGCAAAAACAACAGGAACTCAACGCCAGAAAGAAGGTTGAAGACCAAATATATGTTGCTTATTATAAATCACAATAAAATATTTCATAATATTTATACACATAATATATTTGGGTAGAAATACTAAACAAACTCTCTGATCAATTAAGAAGAGAGCCTGGAGGTTGAATTATTCACCAGTGGTTAATGATTTAATTAATCATGCCTATAGAATGAAGACTCAATAAAAATTCCCAAAGTATGGGGTTTTGAGAGCTTCCAGTTGGTAAACTTGTGGAGATTCTGGGAGGTTGCATGCCTAGGGAGGGCATGGCAGCTTTGCAGCCCTTCTCCCATGTCTTGTCCTATGCATCTCTTCCATCTGGCTATTACTAAAATGAATACTTGCAAAATAAACTGGTAACCTCATAAGTGAACTACTTACAACCAGCTTACGATGCAGAAGCAAGAAGGTCACTCTGATCTTCCCCCCTTCACCTTTTTCCCTGGACGAAGCCATAACATTTTATGTGACACCTAGGCTCCTCTGCTGGGAAGAGGAGCACTTCTTATCACCAGAGATGGGAAATTTGGGAGCAAGAAATATTACAATATTGCTTCTGTTTTATGTTTTGGTTTTGGGCACACATTGGCATGTGGGGATCTTAGCTCCCCGACCAGGGATTGAACCCATACCAACTGCATTAGAAGCATGGTGTCTAAACCACCAGACCACAAGGGGAGGCCCTGTACATGCTTATTTTTAAGATAATTTTTACAGTGTAAAGGAGAATTGCACTCCTAAATTTTAGTGACCAAATAATCAGTAACCCTGATATTCAAAAATATATTGGCAAATTAATGTGGGTTTGATATGTAGGTACCACATAATTCTGAATTCATGCAGTGTTGAAATTAAGAAAGTTTGGAAAAACATGCCAGCTATCATATTAAGAATCTGTTCCTTTAGGCTATATATCACAATTAAGAGATAGTAAGAAATGTTATAGAAGACACTCCTGGGGTTATAGCTTACTTATTTTCAAATTTCACTGATTAATTTCTTGGAGACCTCCAATAACATTTAACTGTTAGGCCTAATCAGTTCCATTGCTCTTTAGGATGAATTTAGAAATCCTTGATGTACAGGTGTTATATACTCTTATCAAAACAATTTGAAATACATCCTTCAAATGGGCATGGGTAACAGCACAAATTGTCTCAATCAAGTGGAAACAAACCAAAATATTTTATATGTCCCATAAAAGACCTTTGCTATATGATCATTTACTGTCTTCTTTGCATTATCTTAAATCATATACATATTATAATCCAGTTTTCTCCTCTCAACTACTTTAAATTATTTCTGGATTACTTATAACAGGCAATATAATACAATATAGATGCTATATAAAGAGTTTCCAGCCTTTAGCAAATTCATGTGTTATTTATGGAACTTTCTGGAATTTAATTTTATTTTGAATTTTCAACTTGAGGTTGGTTGAATACACTGATAAAGAACCTATGGATACAAAGGACCAACTGTATTTTATACTGTTCAGCATGTCTTCTTTCTTGATACCTTCTTTTTTCTTCATTAGAGTTTTATAACTTTCTTTTAGATTTCCAGTATGATATTAGGATATGTTCTTTTCACTCACATTTAATTATGGTTCTCTTTAAGTTCTTTTGTCACACACTTCATCCAAAATCAACATTACAAGTACTTTAAAATGCATGTACTTAGTCTTGAAATTTAATACTGGGAAGGACAATACTGAGAAGGACAACTATGTCATCACAAGATAAGCTCTTTTTATGGTCAACATATACTAGACTATATTGATCTTAGCCATTGGGGTATAGCAATTTTTGTATTAAGCCCCTTTTTTATATCAAAGACTATGGAGTCATATAAAAGGAAGAAAATCACCAACAGATTAAATTAACAGAATGATAATGCAAGTTAACTTGCTAAACTTCAATTTTAGTGTCTTGGACTGGGAATTAAAATTTCTACCTACCTTAGGTTGTTAAGAAGATCAAATGAGACCTTCACTAAGAACAAAAAAAAGCACTTTGTAAATTATACAGAAAAGGTTGTTTCACTATTGTAAGCAATTGGATCTTTAGGTTCATAATATTCTGAATATCAATCAAAAGAATGTTATGTTGCAACTTCATAAGAAATAAAAATTCAAGGGTAACATTTTATTGAATTCCATCTACTTTATCAAGCAAATTAAATTAATTATACCTAAATTTCAAAAAGGCCACATATTTTGTTTTCAGTGTATTTTTCTATTTAGTAAACAAAATAGTTACTTTCTCTATTGTTGTTGCTGCTCATTCGCTAAGCCAAGTCCAACTCTTTGTGATTCCATGAACTACAGCATGCCAGGCTTTTCTGTCCTCTGTCTCCCAGAGTTTGCTGAAACTCATGTCTATTGAGACAATGATGCTATGCAACCATCTCATCCTCTGTCACTGTCTTCACTCCTTCCCTCAATCTTTCCCAGCATCAGGGTCTTCTATTTTCTGTCCATGAATTTTATGTCGTTTCGGCCTTTTTCACTTCTTCTTCTTTGTTTTCTGCTTCTATGGTGTTATCTGCAGAACTGAAAGGATTTTGAACACCAACTTTCACATTGCTTAACAGGAGTTGAGAGCTTTCCATTTATTCCCCCATGATTCACCTCCCCAGAGGTAAAAATATTGAAAGGCATTAAACAAATTAAAGGCAAGTGGTCTAAGAATCACTGCTGTTTTTACCTTGGGGAAAGACTTTACCTACAATGTTATTAACAGCCATATTATATTTAGTTGAAAAACAACAGGGAGGGAAAAAGAGACAAAAAGCAAAATGGTGAAAGTAATGTTTTTACAATCCCCACTACAGGAAACGTTCAGGGATATTTCAGCAAACTCAGAGAAAATGTCTCTTGATCTGATCTCCCCATGGATTCTGGAAACCAATATGGACAATGTTTAGTACCAGTATGAAACATGAAACTGTCTAGGCTGGTTAATAAGAGAGGATCATTTTGATCACTCAAGCATTGGATAATGAGTTTTTGGTCATGTTCATGAAATCCTTCATACTCTAATCATAGAAGATACCCCCTATATTTTCTACTAAGTGGATTATAGTTCTGTTATATATGTAATTCTATTATACATACATACACACACATATATGTTTGAGAATCTAGGGTAGGTTAAAGAAAGGAATGACTGATTTGGTTTACATTTTGAACGAATGTTTGCTCATGTGACAAAATAATATTATTGTTTGTTTTCTTTCATTCATTTATTGTTGCCGTTCAGTCACTAAGTTATGTCCACCTCTTTGAAACTGCAGTACACCAGGCTTCCCTGTCCTTCACTGTCCCCAGAGTTTCATTCATTATCAAAATGTTTACTGCCAATCTATATTATATTCTTTTAAGTAAACAATGAACAAATGAGGACAAGAGACAAAAGGGTCTGCTCCTACACTGTTTGCATTCTATGTGGGAGATAAACAATAAAGAAATAAAATATATTGCATGTTAAGTTTGCTTGTATGGGCTTGAAATCTCAAAATTTTTTCTCTCCAAAGTGTGTTTCATTGTTTTAATATATATAAATATAAATAAATATATATATAAATATATTTGATATATAAATATATTTGATATATTTTTATAAATAAAATAAATTTATATACATCTAAACTTAAAAACATCTGAATGGACAAAATAATGTCTCTTCTTTTCATTTTTAATTCATTTTTAATTTCAGTTTTTTATGGTTGATCCTTTGACATCCATTAATACTTCAAATAGTACATGATCTTATTTTCTATTTTTGAAGCTACAAATAAGCATCTGTTCCATTTCTTTTCTCTACTGCTTGTATTTTTTGATGTCATTTCTGTACTTTTTATTTCTGAGTTGCGGTCTATTTAATTTACTCATTCTTCTATTTCAGTTCAGGGGCTTCCCTATTGGCTAAGGGGTAAAGAATCTGCCTGTAATGCAGGAGACCTGGGTTAGATCCCTGGGTAGAGAAGATTCCCTGGAGAAGTAAATGACAACCCACTTCAGTATCTTTGCCTGGGAAATCCCATGGACAGAGGAACCTAGTAGCTATAATCCATAGGGTCACAAAAGGCATGACTCAAGGACCAAAACTACAGCCACTATATTCCAGTTCACTAATTCCTTCCTTGGTTATGTAAGTTCATTTGTTTAATTGCACTTCAATTTATATTAATATTAAAAAATTTTAAATAACCTTGTTTTTGATATTTTTTATTTTCATAGTTTTAACTATTCTTTTCCTCTCTTTATCAATTTCATAGTATCTTGTCTTTTACTTATAGTTTGTGTATGTATTTAAATAGTTTGCTTGCATTAATCTTAGTAAAATATTTTAAAAATCATATTTATATTATAACAGGATCAACTTGTGGTTTTAATCATTTTCTATTCTGTGTGTTGTCAAAAATCTTTAATCATAGTGACATATATATTCCTTTTTTATGTTAATTTTTGGCATGAGTATTCCCAGGATATACTGATAATGAAGATTCCAAACTATCTTGAGTAGCAGGACATTGGTTAAGCTGCTCAGGAAAAATCATCTTCTTTTCTTACCCAGAATTCAAGCTTTGTATTTCTCTTAAATATCTACCTGAGTTATCAGTACATTTTTTCAAAAATGGCATATAACTTTGAAGGCATTATATTTATACAGCAGTATTCATTCTAAGTTTCTGCCTCTCCTGGGCCCAAGCATTTATCTTCTGTCCCTGGATGGTAATAAAATCCAACTGCCTAGGTTGCCAAGATCAAAACTTCTTATCCCCACCCAGGAAGCTCCAGCATCTATCTCCTGGTGATTTTATTGTTGGTTTCTTTTTCATTGTGAACATGTGTACTTTATTTATGTTTTTTACTTTCTCTATTTTTTCCTCATTCTTCAAATACACAAATTAAAAACCTTATTTCCTTTAACACTCCCATCATCGGCTATATGTAGTCTACTTTATTTGTATATCTGCATGCTGGTTGGCTTATTTATTTATTATTTAGCAAACAGACATCTGTGAGTGTACTATCCAGGATATGTACATATCCAGGATATGTGCAGATCTCCTGAAACATGTGTGATAAAGCTTCTATGGGATACATACCTAGGCGAGAGATTACTGGGTTGAGGGGTATGTGAATATTCAATTATATGTAATGCCAAGCCATTTTCAAAAATGTAACTACTATATGAAATTATATATGTATCACATTATTTTTTACCATTGGTATTATCAGAATTTAAAGTTTTTGCCAATTGAAATACAGACAAAATGATATATCATTGTTATCTTCATTTGCATTTTCCTGATGTGATTCCCAGGTGGCTCAGTGGTAAAGAATTCAGCTGCCAATGAAAGAGGCACAGGAGATGTGGGTTTGATCCCTGGCTTGGGAAGATTCCCTAGAGGAGAAAATGGCAATCCACTCCAGTGTTCTTGCCTGAAAAATCCCATGGACAGAGGAGCCTGGGGGTGGGGCTATATTACATGGGGTCTCAAAGAGTTGGACACAACTTTAGTGACTGAGCATGCACTCAGGATCACAAAAAAATCTGAGCATGTTGTATACATGTAATGTCATGTATATATATATGTGTATATATACATATATATATATATATACATATATATATATGTTTGTGTATATTATATACACAGTTATGTATATACCATATACATAAATATTCAATCCCATGTCTTCCTGTTTCCATTAAAGTATTTCAATCATTGTCTTCTATTCATTCTTCCATTTGTATTTTCCCTTACCTTAATGATTTATAGGTATTTCTTATAAAGTATTGACATTGAGTCTTTGAAAGTTTTGTGTATCACAAATATCTTCTCATGGTCCAAAATTTGACTTTTCACTTACCTTAAGCTGTCTTGTGATGTACTAAAATAAAGATTTTTACCTTTAATAGTTAAATTTGCCAAGCTTTTATATGGAATAAAGCCTCTGAAGTGTTTGAAACTAGCATGCTGCTGATGAAATACTTTGAAAAGATGAGTTATCAGACTACTTCCTAAAAGTTTTTCATAATTTCCTTCATAGCCTGTGGGGAAAAACATGCACAATAGCAATACTCTTTTAATTCCACTGTTACAGCAGTTTATTTTTTGCTCCAAAGTGAGTTAATGATGAGGCATTTGCCTGTGTGGGCTTGACAGAACAATCTGTCTCCGTGGGAAGCTTCCTCAGGAATTCCATAAAGTGCGAACCCCTGAAGATGCCACCTTTTATGCAAACCCTATAGTTAGCCTAAATATCAGGCTTTGAGTCCTGGATCAATTCCAATTTGGATAATACACAATGTTTACTAAAATTCCTTCTGCAGTTTGAATGCAATACAGAATATTTCTTATTTCTCTTCACAAAGCCTCCTTCAAATGTAACCACACGTCTATTAAATCATACCTTAATCTCTAGGGTAGATGCTTTCAGAGTGGCATTTTATTTTTCATGACATAACAACAATATAAAAGTTTGTTGCATCAGACATAAACGTGTAGTCTGAACACATTCTTACATCATTTAAACTATATCAATTTGCCATCACAAAATGTTCAGATCTTACAGATATGATAACAGTTGTTGAAAAAATAAGGTTATATGCTGGGAAAAGCTTCACTGTCAAAGGATCATGTCTGGATCAGCACAATTTGCATACTGTATAAACTGAGTCTTAAGTTCAGATTCATGTAGATCTCTAGAGATTTGAATATCCTAGGACACAACATACAGAATATGCAGATACTAGTTTCTAAACTGGTAACCTGCGTCTTAATAGATTATCTAGTGAGCTGACAATTACTTTTAGAATGCATAAACAGTTACTACTTACAGTACAATCCCATTATGATTATGAAACAAAAATCAAAACTATGGTTTGAAAAATGTTGTGGGAGGCTAATTAATAATTGAATGAGATTGACTGCATGACCAATTCTACAGAGAACACAGAAAAAGATCATTGTGGGAGTCAAAAAGTGGACATAACAAGAAGAATATTTTATGCATTCATTTGTACTTTCATGCACTCATACTTTTATGCATTCATACTTTCTATGGATTTCCTGGTGGCTTAGCAATAAAGTATCTGTCTGCAATGTAGAAGACACCGGAGATGTGGGTTTGATCCCTGGAGGAAGGTATGGCAACCCACCCCAATATTCTTGCCTGGAGAATCCCATAGAAAAAGAAGACTGGTGGGCTATAGTCCATAGGGTGGCAAAGAGTTGGACACAACTGAAGCAACTGAGGATGCATGTACACAGGTTTTCTATATTTTGAATTTGTCAATACTTTTTAACTTGATATTGTATTATATTCCTTTAATGAGTTTTCCCTAGTAGCTCAGTAGGTAGAGAATCCACTTGCAATGCAGGAGACCCCAGTTTGATTCCTGAGTTGGGAAGATCCCCTGGAGAAGGGAACAGCTATGCACTCCAGTATTCTGGCCTGGAGAATTCCATGGAAAGAGGAGTCTGGCAGGCTACAGTCCACGGGGTCACAAAGAGTTGGACACAACTGAGCGACTTTTACTTTCTTTCACTTTCAATGAGTTTTCACCAAATTCATCAGGTGGCTTCACTTATTACTTTGTTCACTTTCTTGCTTAGACACACAAAGGAAATTTTCCTTAGCTGTTATCTATTTTAGAAATCAGCCCATTAGGAAAATAAGAACTTCAGAAATAAATGAGACAAAGTTGATGAATTAGAGAATCTTATACAACTGGGTAGTGCTCAAAATGATCTTTTGAGTTAAAAAAAAATAGTACTAGATTATAAGATGACTTTTACTTTGGTCTATCTAGGGCAAAATTTAAACAGTATGAAATATCTTGCTTACTTCCCTGGAACTATGGAAAGTTTAAATAAAACACAGAGAAATAATTTTTTAATCTGGTGCCCCTATATTTCCTCCCCCCACCAAACTGGTTACCAATCTTATTTCTGATGAACATATCAAAGTGATTGTTGCATGCCCCATCTTTTCAGAAGCATATGTTAAACAGGGCAGACAAAGATAAACTTTAAAAGCATTCACTTGTCCTAACAGCCCATCTGTTTCCTACTCCCCGCAGAGCACATCTCTTTTCCGGGGTCCCTTTCAGGTGTTCTCTTACCTTATGTAACACTCTCTTTATTGTAAGTTCATGCTGTGACCCTGTCAGAACTGCTACAGCAGGGGTGACCTCAGTAATGACCATCCACAGCCTGCCAAGCTTACTTGGTCAGTGTTAGCTGATTAAACTTTTAACAACATCCCCTGTGCGATAAAGGGCAAAATGACAACTTTGCCCATCGTCAAGGTGTCTGTATAATAAACTAATTAGTAAACCACACAGTCTGTGGAGCTTTTAATGAGTGCTATCGGCTGGCCTCTGTAATAAAAACCCAGTCTGCCCCCTTTTGGGATTCAATTAAGGCACAGACTGTCATATGCTTGGTCTAGCTGATCAATGAATCCATTCCGACCTTTGTCGGAGCTGTTTGCAAGGTCAGTGGCAGTAGTGAAGAGAGCCAGCTTGGTGAAGGAGATATACCCAACAGCAGCCGACAGGCTCCAAGTCCAGTTGTTAATATCCTTGTGGTCATTTGACATCAGCAGAAGTTTCTCTCATTCAAAGGTTAGCTAAAAGAGAAGACAGCAATGAAAAAATATATAGTGGTATTTTTTTCACAGAAAGGTCCCTCTGTTATTAAAAAATGATCATTAGTCTGTTAACATCTACCTTTACCTTGCGGTATCTTCTTTTTCTTTACCCAATGGGATATACTATCCAACTTTTGCTCTTCCAAATATACCTATTGATTTAATTCTTTTCCAGATGTGAAAACAAATGTAACCTTTATGAGATGTAATCCTGCATTTTATGATTCAAAATTTGAGGTTTTATAAAAGAAATTCAAGTTAAAAAGATGAGGGATTTATTAAAGTTTCTTGATATCAGAAAAATGATTTTTTTAATAATTAAATTATAAAAATTAGTGTTTATTTTCAGGTATTACAAGATTCTTCAATTCATCTCAAACATAGCTTTTTTTCTGAGTAAAAGGAGAATTCTCACATTTATTTGTCAGAAAATAATTATTCAAAAAATGAAAAAATTTAATTTTTAATATTTAAATAATATTTTCTATTATTTGTCTACTTTGATAGTAATGTTAAAAGGAAACAGTTCAGTTCAGTCATTCAGTCATATCTGACTTTTTGTGACCCCGTGGACTGCAGCACACCAGGCTTCCTCGTCCATCATCAACTCCTGGAGCTTGCTCAAACTCAACAAAGTATTGGTAAATAATGTAGCCTGGCATTTCTAGACTTAATATTTTTGGTTTTCAGATAATCAAGTGGACCCGTAAGAATTAGCAATCTATCATTATATTAAAAACTAAGATTTAAAGGCTTCGTTGATAAGCTGTGAGATGGAAAACCAGATGAGCTATGAGCATAGCTGACCATTCAGCAACCACAACTGAAAGTAATAATAACACTTTGTGTGTGCAATATTTAGAGGCCCAAAGAGGCCCTTAAATAAGGTAAAATATGAATTATGTTATTTGAGATTATTTGAGATTTTGGAGATATATATATATATTTTTTCAAATAATCAGGGTTTTACAGTTTATTACTTTCCACAAAAAGAAAATTTATGTTCAAATTAGGTTGAAACTATATTCAATTTGAAAAAAAATAAATTCAACATTTTTTATAAATGTATATTCACAAAAATCAAGTGCAATTAAAATGGAACAATCTGTACCTTTTATTAGCATTGATACAATCTTTAAGTGTCAAAAAATGAATGTGCCATGAGATCCAAAAATTCTAACTCTTACAGTTTATTCTTAGGAAATAATTACACAGCTATTCCATATGCAATCACTAAAATATATTATTTTAATAGGAAATAATTGTATAAAAATTAAGTACCCTACTATATAGGTGACTATATATAAAATGTAATATGTCCACTTAGCAAAATAACATACAGCCCTTAGAAATGATGATGAAAGCCTATCTTTATAGACATAAAACAGGGTTCATAATGTCAGTGCAAAAATTCAGTGGAAACACAATAACTCAGTTTTTATAATATTTATTATATGATATATACTTATATAAGGGCTTCCCTGGTGGCTCAGTGGTAAAGAATCTCCTAGTGGTTTGATCCCTGGGTCAGGAAGATCCCCTGGAGAAGGGAATGGCAGCCCACTCCAGTATTCTTGTCTCCAGAATCCCACAGACAAAGGAACCTGGTGGGCTACAGTCCATGGGGTCACAAAGAGTCGAACATGACTTAATGACTAAATAACATCAGAAAATACATATATATGTATATGTTTATATATGTATTTTCTGATATATATATGACTATATATGCCAATACACATGAATAGGTGTGTATACACACAAATATCGTCCTTGAAAGAAAAGATATGACCAACCTACACAGCATATTAAAAAGCAGAGATATTTACCAACAAAGGCCCATCTAGACAAAACCATGGTTTTTCCAGTAGTCATGTATGGATGTGAGAGTTGGACTATAAAGAAACCTGAGCACTGAAGAACTGATGCTCTTGAACTGTGGTGTTGGAGAAGAGTCTTGAGAGCTTATTGGACTGCAAGAAGATTCAACCAGTCCATCCTAAAGGAAATCAGCCCTAATACCCATTGGAAGGACTGATACTGAAGCTGAAACTCCAATACTTTGGCCACCTGATGTGAAGAACTGACTCATTGGAAAAGACCCTGATGCTGGGTAAGATTGAAGGCAGGAGGAGAAGGGGATGACAGAGGATGAGACAGTTGGATGGCATCACTAACTAGATAGACAAGAGTTTGAGTAAGCTCCAGGAGTTGGTGATGGACAGGGAAGCCAGGTGTGCTACAGACCATGTGGTCGCAAAGAGTTAGACATGACTGAGTGACTGAACTGAACACATAAATATGCACAGGTGTGTGTGTGTGTGTATCTATATATACATATATACACATAGGCATTAATATGTATAAATGTATATATAGTCTATTTTTCTGGGTACTATCAGTTTTTATATGTTCAATATTTTCTGTTTTTTTTCCTAATGCTGTCTACATATTGTTTTGATCAAGAGACAAAAAAGATATTTCATACTTGAAACTACTCAATATAATATAAAACTCAGAAGATGTGTAATTAAAAATCTGTGATGTACTTTCAGAAGTTTGTAAATTATATTTCAAACATATTTTCTATCTAATTTTCCTTCACAATTTTATTTGGTAACATTTTCACATGAAATGTATCTAGAAATCATGTATATTTAAACCCAAAATTTAGCATGAGAGTCAATATATACTTAGATCAAATATTTCCTGTATTATAGACTTAAATAAATTACTCAAGTAATCAAAGAAGAGTAACGTTCATAACTGAAACTTCACAGAAAACTGCCCTTGTTCCATTTGATCTATTTGGATGTTAGAGCCAGAGAAGAAATCTTGTTTCACTGAGGTAATGAAAGTGCATTTAGAATCCAGAGTGAAAGAAACATGTGGGTTTATGAGATTTAGGGTTTAGGGATGATTATGAGGGAAGGAAGTATGATTGAGATAATCGTGATTTTTTAAGTCTATATTTCCAATCGCTCTTTAATTAGGACCAAGCATCTCTTTACACACATCCTTCACTCCCCATTGCACTGACATATACATCTGCACAAACATACACATAGATGCAGAGTGAGCATTAACCAGTCAGATTTATGGTGTGTGCATGTGTGTGTGTGTGTACTCACAGGCATGCTAACTCTGACCATGGGTATAAGTCTAAAAGAAGCATATTATTTAAAATCTCCTCAGAGCTCAAATTCAAAAAATGTCATCAAAGACATAAAAGGGTATGTCCTGTAAACTCTGGTGACTGATTATTATTATTTTTTTATAATTCCCTGTTTTATTTTCTCCATGTTAATATCTTGAAGATGGTATAATATATTTTGCAATTTCTTTAAGATCAAGGTAGTAATTTAGCTTATTCAAAGATACTGAGTTTTTAGAGAATGATACTGTACATCTGGTTTGACCAATCCACTCATGTAACAAAAGTACATTGTATCCTTATCAAAATTTCCTTGTAAATATTTACCTTAAGAACAGTAAATGTTCAGTTTAGGTCAAGATATTTGATACCAAAGGATTGGAGAAGGCGAGGGTAGGTGAAGCCATGAGGGAAAAATACTTCCCATGCTGCCCAGGCTAAATTTACCACATAACTTGGCATCAACTCATGAGTTCCTAGTCTATTTCTAGGTCCCTAAATTCCTAACTTAATTTGGCCAGTCTTGCAGAATTATGTCTTTGAAATCTATGACCTTAAATCAAGGTTAAATTTTAACATAAAGAAAACTCAATTTTAAAAATTAATACAGGGTTGTTAATCTGTATACCATTCAAATAAACAATAAGACCATTTTATAAAGAAGTAAAACATTTTACAAATAAGTATAACATGCAAAGTAATATATCTCTACTAGTAGCAGAGGAAAAATTAAATAATATAAAATATGCAACTACAACCAAGAAAAGCAGAAAATTAAATGGGAAAAGAGGACTGAAGAACATACACAGTGAATAGAAACATTCCGAAGGGATGTTGTATGTCCAGATATGTCAATAACTATTATTGTGAGTGGTCTAAATACACCAATGAAAAGAAAGGTATTGTTAGATAGATCAGACATATGGAAATCAGTAAGAATACAGATGTCCAAGGCAGCTCTATCAATCTAATTAATATTTATACAATACTGCATTTAACAACTGCAGAACACATAATCTTCTCAAGATAACATGGAATATTAATCAAGATAGATCTCATTTGGGGACATAAAATACACTTCACAAATTAAAAAATACATATACAAAAATACGTTATTGAACCACAATGGAAATAACTACAAATCAATTAGATGAAAAAAGACACTGTAATCCCTGAATACTTGTAAATTAGCAATATACTTCTAAAATAGTTCATGAGGTAAAGAAGAAGTATCAAGAGAAATTTTTAAAAATCATCAAACTAATTTAGAAATGAAAAGACTATTTACCAAAATATTTTTGATAAAGAGAAAGTTGCTTAAAGCAGTTCTTATTGGAAATCTATATCATTAAATTACATAATAAAAAAGCAGGAAAAGTCTAAAACTAAACTTCTGGGAAAGATAAGCAGTTATTTAGCAAGGTTAGTATATAATGTAGAGCAATATATTAAAGTCACTTGCTTTCATATATGCATCAACAAGTAATTGGATCTGAAATTAAAAAAAAGGCACTATTTACAATAGTTTCTCCTCTGGCCCTATAAAAAATTTATTGGATATAAATAACCAAGGATGAATAGGAATTAAATGTCAAAAGTAAAGAACAATGAGGAAAGAAATTTGAGAAGATCTAAATAAATGAAGAGACATTCCATTATTGGTAGTATCAATATTATTAAGATGTCAATTCCTCCCAACTTTATTTATTAATTTAAGGAAACCCCAATCAAAAGCCTACTAACTTTTTTTTTTGTGGTTTTAAAATACTGATTTTAAATTTTATGTGGAAAGGTAAAGAATCTGGAGTAGCCATCACAGTATTGAAGATGAAGAATCAATTGGAGGGCTCCAGTTACGAGTTTTCAAGATTTAGTATAAAGCTATGGTAAATAAGAGATCATGTATGGGCAAAAGAATAAAGATGTAAATCAATGGAATAGAATAGAGAGCCTAGATGAATGAAGACAAATATAAGTAACTTTTATTTTTAAATAAAATTGCTAACACAATTTGGTGAAAAAAATCTAGTCTTTTCAAAAATGGTGCTGGAACAGTTGGGTATGAACATATAGCAACAACAGCATCAAAATAACTATGAACCTAGGCATAGACCTCATACTTTTACAAAGTTAATACAAAATATATCATAGACAGAAATGTAAAATGCAAAATTATAAAACTTCTAGAAGAAGACATAGGAGAATATTTAGGTAACTTTGGGTTAGATATTGAGTTTTTGATACAATACCAAAAGTGCTGTTCATGAATTTTTTAAAAAATAGATAAGTTAGGTTTTAAAATTATAAATTTATCTTCTGTGAAGGACATTGTTAAAAGGATGAAAAGACAAGTCAGAGATTGAGAGGAAATCTTTTTTAATACCTGTATGCTAACAAACTGGAATACAAATGTATTATACAAAGAAGGGTCAAATTTCAACAACAAGTAGACAAACAACTCAATTTTAAAAATCAGCAAGAAATCTGAACAGACACCTCACCAAACAAGATATACACACAACAAATAAGTATGTGACAAGATGCACAACATACTTTAATGTTAATTAAAACAAAATGAGATATTCCAACATATCAGAGTGGCTAAAATCCAAAATACTGACAAAACCAAATGCTGGTGTGACGTAGAGCAATAGGCACTTTCATTTCTGGTGGAAATTTCATTGCTGGTGGGAATGAAAAGTTGTATATCCATTTTAGAAGACAGCTTGGCAGTTTCTTATAATACTAAATCAAGTTTTTTCATATGATCCAGTACTAGTGTTCTGTGGTACTTAACTATTTGAGTTGAAAACCAGAACATGAATATTTACAGCACCTTTCTTCATAATGGCCCCAAACTAGAAGCAATCAAAATATTTTTTAATAAGTAAATTGATAAATAGGTTAATGGATAAACTCTGGTACATCCATACAATAACACACAATTTAATGATAAAAATAAATGGATTTTCAAGCTAAGCCAAAACATGAATAAAATGTTGACAGAGGTAAACAGGTAAGCAGTTGCCAGGAATATGGGGGAGAAGAAAGGGTTGTTTAGCTAAGGCAGGGGAAATTTTTAGGGTGGCAAAACTACTCTGTACATAACTATAGTGAAATAGATAAAACACTAGTTAAACCCCAGGAAATTTATAGCATAGTCACCCTTAATGCATGCAAATTTAAAAAATTATTTAGGAGGCCAGGGATGCCAGGGTGGATTGCAGGTTGTTTGATAAAATATTTAACAAACATGTGAAATAACCTCCCTGTAAGAGCTGGGAGCAAAGGGAGCTAAGCTAAGTAACTGGAAATGAGTCGAGTCTGTAAGACCAAAGGCAAAAGGAACTGGACATTGTACTTTAGTTGATAAAGTTGCTACCCATGAGGATATAAGCTGACAATTCTGGAACCACTGTACATGTACATTGGAACTAATAATTATATTAATGCTGGTGGCTCAAGGAGCCCAGTTTCTCACTGCTGTAGTTGCAAGCTACAGACATGCAAGGGGAAAAGGCTAGAATGATCCAAGTGGACTAGAATTACAGACATCAGTATGGATCTATATTTATTTTAATATTTATAAGTTGATACATAGAGAAATATATATATATATATATAGCTACATGTACAAACCCAAGTTAGCATATTAGCATATATTGATGGCATTGTTCTGAGGTTTAGAAGGCATAGTAGTCATTACACCTTAGTAGCAATGAGCACGGAGAAGGCAATGGCACCCACTCCAGTGCTCTTGCCTGGAGAATCCCATGGATGGAGGGGCCTGGTGGGCTGCAGTCCATGGGGTCGCTAAGAGTCAGACACGACTGAGTGACTTCACTTTCACTTTTCACTTTCATGCACTGGAGAAGGAAGTGGCAACCCACTCCAGTGTTCTTGCCTGGAGAATCCCAGGGACGGGGGAGCCTGGTGGGCTGCCGTCTATGGGGTCGCACAGAGTCGGACACGACTGAAGCGACTTAGCAGCAGCAGCAAAGAGCAAACCCAGTGCCCAGATCTTGGCTTCCGATACTGTTCTCCAGTGAGAGTAATAAGAACTCCTTAGGAAAATAGTTGATTCTAGGATTGAAAGTGAGAGTACACAAAGTAAATCTAGAGCATTTTATATGATAGAAAATAAAGAAGTGCTAACAACAACAACAACAAATATATATATATAACAATACAAAAAATAATAGGAGTATGTCAAAGGGACACTCCTCTGGATAGCTTCTGATAGCCAAAGATGGAACTGTGCATGCATGCTCAGTCACTCAGTTGTGTTCAACTCTTTGTAATCCTTTGGACTATAGTCGATCAGGCTCCTCTGTTCTGGGATTCTACAGGCAAGAATAATGGAATGGGTTGTCATTTCCTCCTCCAGGGGATGTCACAAACCCAGGGATCAAACCTGCATCTCCTGTGTCTCTTGCATTAGCAGGCTCATACTTTACCACTGAGACACCAGTGAAGCCCAGAGATGGAACTATATGAGCAATAAAATAAAACAGTGCTGAATTATAAACCCAAATATAAAGGAAATATCTGAGCCCACACTATTGGAAATGAGTGAATGAATAAGGAAATGGAGGCTAAAAGACAAATACCCAACTGAAAAAATTCCAAGTAATTTATGGAGATACTTCACCCTTAAAGTGTGCATAAGTCCCTAAATTTCTTAAGTGGAATACACACTATGACTTCCTTTCTAAGAACACAGTATGGGAAAGTAGGGAGAGTGTAATATTACAGCAGAAAAAAATGGCAAACACGAGCTTAGCAAGGTGATTAAGTTTAGCATCAACAATGGTGAAGCGTGTTGATATTACGTCTCATTGATGTGTTATGACGGGATGAGAATTACATACTTCTGAGATCTTTCTCTCCAAATCCTTTAACTCCAGTCTGGTCATGAGAAAAATAACAACATTTCCAATTGAGGGACATTTTGCAGTTTACCTTACCAATCATTCTCACAAGTATTCAGGTGATTTAAGTCTGAGAACTGTCACACCATGAGATGCTGAAGGAGAAGAAACAGCTAAATGCAATGTAGATGATATTCTGGAGTAGAAAAAGGAAATTAAGTAAAAACTTAAGATATCATAATAAATCACGGACTCGTTAATTGTTGTTCAGTCGCTATGTCGTGCCCGACTCTTTGTGACCCCATGGACTGCAGCGTGCCCATTGAGGCGGTGATGCTAGGGCTTTCCTGGTAGCTCAGATGGTAAAGAATCCACCTGAAATGCAGGAGATCTGGGTTCAATCCCCAGATAGGGAAGATCCCCTGGGCTACCCACTCTTATTATTCTTGCCTGGAGAATGCCATGGACAGAGGAGCCTTGGGGGCTACAGTCCATGGGGTCACAAAGAGTCGGACACAACTGACTGATTAACACATGCATATACATAGACTTTAACAGTAATAATATCAATGTTAATTCATTGATTATAAAACATATTTCATACTAATGGATTAATAAAGTGTCCATCCAATGGGTTAGCACTAGATAAGTTCTTGGCACATAGTTTCTTCATAATAATTGCTGGCCACTATCCATCACGCTGAACTGTTTTTTTAAGTATTAATGTGAATATTCAATTTGACTGTCTCAAAGTACATTGGTTGCATGAATCTGTGCTTATATATCACATTATATATCAGTTAATAAAATATTTTGCTTAATGGTGAAGAAAAGGTGTCAGTAAGAGAGAAACTAGTTATGGGATATATGGTAAATGTCTACTATATTTTCATGGCTTTTCTGTAAATTTTAAAGTATTTTAAATTTAAAGTTTATTTTAAATAAAAGATGAAAATCCCGTTGTAACTAGAAAGTTAGGAAGTGAAGTCAGAAGGTTAGAAAGGGGCCATATCAAAGAATGCCTTGAAGACTGTAGTTTAATAAAGATTTTGTATACTCTGTTGCGGGGCGGGGGGAGGGGAGGGAGGAGGTGCTTCCCAGGTTGTTCTAGTGGTAAAGAACCCACCTGCCAATACAGGACATGTAAGAGACATGGGTTTGATCCCTGGGTTGGGAAGATCCCCTAGAGGAGGGCATGGCAACCCACTCCAGTATTCTTACCTGGAGAATCCCATGGATAGAGGAGCCTGGCTACAGTCCATAGGGTCACAAAGAGTCACGCACAACTGAAGCGACTGTGCTCACATGCATGCATACTCTATCAGAAGTACTGATGTTGTAATAATTTGATTTCTAACTTAAAAAGAGAACTCTGACATCTATGTGGCATAGATTATCAGATAAAGAGTCACAGAGGGTGCTAGCAATTTGAAGTCTATGGTCTAGGAGAGAGATACTGATGGTTTAGACAATTTGGATGGCATCACCGACACAGTGGACATGGGTTTGGGGGGATTCCAGGAGTTGGTGATGGACAGGGAGGCCTGGCGTGCTGTGCGGTTCATGCGGTCGCAAAGCATCGGACGTGACTGAGTGACTGAACTGAGACAATTTGAGCTGATGAAGATGAAGGCAAATCAAACACGGGTTGTGAAAGATAGGGTTCATGGATCAGGCCAAGGGTTTCTGTTCTCAGCAGCTTGGTGAGTAGTGGTGGCATTTTCTGCTATGTGAGCATTGAATAATACTGTGTGAGCTCAGATTTTCCAGTGAAATATCATAACCATCCTGTTACTGTCATGATACTCTTTTTTAAATACAGAGGAAATGTGGCATAAGGAAGGAAGGAGGGAGGGAGGGAGGGATGGAGGGAGGGAAGGAAGGAAGGAAAATCTTTGCAACCCCACAGACTGTAGCCCACCAGGCTTCTCCATCCATGGAATTTTCTAGGCAAGAGTACTGGAGTGGGTTGCCATTTCCTTCACCAGGGGAATCTTCCTGACCCAGGGATCAAACCCGGGTCTCCCGCACTATAGGCAGATGCTTTAACCTCTGAGCCACCTGGGAGGGAGATAATGAAAATTGCCAAATAAATATCATATGATCTCTCACATGTGGAACCTAAAACAAAACAAAACAAAAAACAAAAGAAAAGCAGATACAGAGAATAAACAGGAGGTTGCCAAAAGAGAGGGTGGTGGTGGGTGGACAAAATAGGTGTAGAGGATTAAGAGGTACAAACCTCTAGTTATATAGTAAATAAGTCACGGGGTTGTAATATACAGCATAAGAACCATGATCAATAATATTATCATGACTTTGTATGGAGACAGATGGTTACTGGACTTGTGATCATTTCATAATGTATATAGATGCCAAATTATTGTATGTCAACTGTATTCCAATAAAAAAATAAAGGAAAACTGCCCAAATGTACAAACCTAACATCACCAAGATATCTCATATGAGTTCAAAGTGTGTGATCTTTGCATATTTCATATTGTTTCTGAGCAATATACTCTCTACCACAGAGGGAGTCAATTTTTCTATTCATAAATTTCAAGGTAAAGTAGCTGTGTCTAATGACCACAGAGCTTTTCAGAAGTAGATACAAAAGCATTCTGAATGAGAATAAATATAATATTAATATGATTTCAAAATCTATTCTTGCCTTCATTTTCCTTAAGAACTGAAAGGCAAATGGTCTTAACCTTACTTTCAGTAAAGTGAAAGTGAAAAGTCACTCCGTTGTGTCCGACTTTTTGCGACCTCATGGACTGTAGCCCACCAGGCTCCTCCATCCACGAAATTTTCTAGGCAGGAGTACTAGAGAGGGTTGCCATTTCCTTCTCCTTTTACTTTCAGTAAAAGGGAGGAGGAAATATCTCACCATCTGGTAACAGAATAAATATAGGACTTGGTTCACAGTCCAGGGTCACATTATGACTTTTGTGGGCTCAAAGCACTAACTCTGTAGGTCCTTTGTTCTACTAAACAGAAAATTCAAAAATATTTTGCAACAGAACTGATAGAATAACATATTAATATTATATTATGAAGTTTTCTTTGACCCACTATGCTTACAATGCCTAATAGATAAGCTGATCCTGTTTATATCTGTATGGAGAGAGAACAAATAATACCCTAAACCGCTGGTTCCAGAATTTTAAAAATAAGGCTAAATTTCAACTCATGAGGATAGTATGTAAAAAATAGTAGCTAATTACAGATTACATAAGCATGTAATTTTTGCTAATGTATTTTCTAATGAAGAATTTTTAAAAAATTCTTTTGGATCCTGGGAATAGCATCCAGTTTACAATAATTTTTTTCTTCCTTTAGATGATTTTATGTCCTTTATATTCATTCTGATATTTTGATTCTACTCAATGTAGTATCATTGTAATGCTATTCTTCTCTTTAGTTTTCATACAATTTAAAATAATTGGATTTGTAAAAATTATTTTTGTGTGTGTGCATTTTTTCTTTCTTGCCCAGCTTTTATGTCACAGCTTTTTCAATTTTTATCTTATAGAGTGTATCTAGGACACATTTCCTGCTCTTTTTAAGCTTGTCATAAGCTAAAATAAGTTTAAATATCTCAAGCATTTGGTCTTTGCCCTAAATATGCTAACACAAGAAAAATATTCTTTATTAATAATTCTACCTTTCTAAGCAAGTCATCACATAGGAAGGGCAGTACATTAATTAATTAATACTTGCACCAGGAGGAAAATTAAACAGTTGAAATAATAAATGTGGACGTGTCTTTGAATATTTGAATTGCATTTTATTATTTAAGTTACTAGCAAATTTTAATGACCTGTAGTTTGGGGCAAGATATTACTTAGAAGTATTTTATTCAGTAAAGCAGAGAATTATGGATGGCTAAGAGTTTGTATCTTTCCTCCTTTAAATATATTTTAACCTTTTAGGGTGTGAATAATTCTAAGATGGTTAGTTGCTACATTTTAAAAAGTAGAATTAATATGTGGCATTAATACAATAGGGGCTTCCCAGGTGGCACTAAAGGTAAAGAACCCACCTGCCAATACAGAGGACATAAGAGACTCGGGTTCGATCCCTGGGTTGGGAAGATCCCCTGGAGGAGGGCATGGCAACCGACTCCAGTATTCTTGCCTGGAGAAACCCATGGACAGAGGAGCCTGGTAGGCTATGCTCCATAGAGTCTCAAAGAGTCAGACACAACTGAAGTGACTTAGCATGCACTCACATACATAGAATAGCATGTTATGGTTATATGTTGTTACTCATAAATATTTTGAGGATCTACTCAAGCATTTTGTTTTGTTTTATCCAACTTGAAGTATCAGTTCTCAGACACTTAAAATTTTTGAAGTATTACAATATTGCTGTTAATAGCATTAGACAAGTTGAGACAGGATAGTTTGTGGTGGAAAATGTTGTATTTAGTTATGTGTACATTTTGCATTTGGTTCTTATAAAAATTGAAAAATGGAACTAAGTTAAAGGGAAATAAGTAAGATGTGTTGCTATAAATCTGTTGACACATAATCCTAATTAAAAAATATATATTGTTTGCAAATAGGAATTCATCCAACTATCTGGATAGGGTTCAGAAAAATCCTGTCTTTACAAGAGATAGGATAAATTTTATCACAGTTTCCAATAACAACAATGCCCCTAGTAATGTAGACTGTGAATCACAATAAAAAAGAAGTATCAGCTTGGTGTTCCATGATGACATAGATGAGTGGGATTGGGGGGGTTGGGAGGGAGATCCAAGAGGGAGGGCATATATGCTTCCCAGAAAGCTCGGAGGGTAAAGAATCCACCTGCAGTGCAGAAGACATGGGCTCAATCCCTGGGTCAGGAAGACTCCCTGGGGAAGGGGAGATCCCCTGGACAAGGTAGGGACCTTCTCTAGTATTCTTGCCTGGAAAATTCCATGGACAGAGAAGCCTCATGGGCTATAATCTATGGGGTTGCAGAGCTGGACATGACTGAGCGACTGACATTTCACTTATCATATTAAATCTATCTATCAAAAGTGACCTAATTGGTTGGAGAAAAAATAGAAAACTTCACTAAATGATACAGAAAGGACAAAAGTGAGCATGGCAACGATATATATCTGAAAGATATAAATTTCTCTTTCCATTGTCCCCTAAATCCACTCTAATCTGGTTATTGTTTCTCGTTCTCCACTTGATTATAACCGCTTGCATCAAAGTCAACAATTCTTCTATGTTGACAAATCTAAAGGTAAATTCTCACTACATTTTTTATTTTGACCTCCAAATTACATTTGAAATCATGGATGAGATCTCCATTCCCTGCTCTGGCACTGGATCTCTTAAATGGAGTTCCCCCAGAGACTTTCCTTAGTTACTTCTCTTCTCTTCCAAATTGCTTTGTTCAGTTTGATGCTTTTAAATGCAATCATATCAAGCTAAGGTTTTTCCAGTAGTCATACACAGATGTGAGAGTTGGACCATAAAGAGGGCTGAGAGCCAAAGAACTGATGCTTTCAAACTAGTGTGTTGGAGAAAATTCGTGAGAGTCCTTTGGACTGCAAGCAGATCAAACCAGTCAACCCTAAAGGAAATCAATCCTGAATATTCATTGAAAGGACATGCTGAAGTTGAAGCTCCAATACTTTAGCCATTTGATACAAACAGCCAATCACTGGAAAAGACCCTTGATGCCAGGAAAGATTGAGGGCAGGAGGAGAAGGGGAGTGACAGAGGATGAGATGATTGGATGGAATCATCAACTCAATGGACATGCATTTGAGCAAACTCCAGGAGATAAGTGAATGATAGCGAAGCCTGGAGTGCTGCAGTCCATGGGGTCACAAAGAGTCAAACTCAACCAAGCATCTGAACAACAGTAACAGCAATATGATCCAGCCTGGCTTTCTCTCTTGAACCAAAGACCCCTGTATCTACTTGGATACTTGTGATTTCCACTAGAATATCACATATAGTTCCCAGTCATACAATGCTGAAAATCATTCTTTTGATCTCTTCAAACTTTGTCTGCCTGTAGTATACCTTGACTCAATGCATTAGACTATATCCAGAACCTGACTCCCCAATCACAACTTTTGCCACGGTCCAAGCCATTATCATTTCTACCTAATATTATTTTTTAGTGGATGGATTGTATTTATTTATGATGTGTATTTATTTATTTATTTATTTATTCAGCCATGCCGAGCAGTATGTGGGCCCTTAGTTCCCCATCAGGGAACAAATTCAAGTCCCCTGAACTGGAAGCACAGAGTCGTAATCACTGGGCCACCAGGGAAGATTCTCCCCAATGTTATTGTAATAGTTTCTATATGGTTTCCCTCTTTTCATCCTTGCCTCTTCTACAATCTGTTCTCCATAGAGCAGAGAGAGGAATTCTTTCAAACTTGGCCAGACCAGGTCATTAGTTTGCTAAAATTTCTCTAGGGATTCTCATCTCACCCAAGGCTTACCCAGTCTGGACTCTCTCTCTGTTTCTAATGGCCTCTCTTATTTCTCTCTTTCTCACTTCCGTTAAGTCTCAGTTCCTTTTTTTTTTTTTTTTTTTTTTTGAGTGTATCAGTGGTACTTCTAACCAAGAGTGATTGTAATTGCTCCTTTCTGTCTTGTGGGTGCACTTTTTCAGACATCTGCTTGATTTACCGCTTTACCTCATCTTGTTAGGGGCTTTCCTGATGGCCCAGTGGTAAAGAATCTGCCTGAAATGCTGGAGACATGAGTTTGATCCCTGAGTTGGGAAGATCTCCTCAAGCAGGAAATGGCAACCCACTTCAGTATTCTTGCCTGGGAAATCCCATGGACAGAGGAGCTAGGCGGCCTACAGTCCATACGGTCACAAAGAGTTGGACCAGACTTAGCATGCCCAAACTCATCTTGTTTAAATTTTTCCTAGTAAATCTGACTGCCCTATTCAAAACCACAGCCACCTTCTGGCATTCCTGCTCTCCTTAACACATTATTTCTTTTTCAATATATTTGGGTTAATTGTAATTTTTTATTTCCTGCACTCTTCTTCTAGAAAATAGAAAGTAACTTCCAATTCCATTAAATGGATTATTGTTTTTTTTTCTATTAGTTTTATTGCTGTTACCCTAAAGTATAGAGCAGTAGAAAAAGTGCTCAGTAGATATAACCTGAATTTGTTGAAAAACATAAATCACTAGGATGAATGACTATTCTGAATTGTGACAAAAATTGAAGTCTATGCTGATATCATAATAGTATGATAAGTTGTTTATGGAGATGAGCAATCTGAAAAGAATTTAAAGTATAATTATGGTTATGATAATAAAAAGGTTAGGTTAAAGGGCTCTTGACATTAGTAACTATTAGATCATCAACTATTTGTTAAAAAATGAAATTAAATTACAAAGGTAGATTTTCTGGCATCATGTTCAATATATGAGGTGATTCTAATATAAACTATCCAAAAACCATGCTTTGAATAAGTTCATTAGAGGAAGAGAATCAGAAAGAAAACTTCTAGAGTTTGAGAGGAGGAAGCTCACATTTTCACTAATATTCAGCATAAAAGTATATGATTAAATAACTAAATTAAAAATTAGATTTAGAACTAGGCAGTCTTTCTCTTCATGGTCAAGACTGATAAACTGAGGAAGATAAACTACTTTTTTTTTTCTGGAAGCATTTAAAAATAGATTCTCATCTTTCTGGAGTGATTTTAATGATGGTCTATTTTAAGATATCAGATTAGCCAAAAATGAGCTTGCATTGTTCTTTTCAAGTGCTGTGATCATGACTTAATCTTTTTAATAGCTATGAAGGGGGAGAGTATGTGTTCTGAAGAAAGTAGTAAGTTGAAATCATTGATAATTGGGTCAACGAGTATCAAGGGAATCAAATACAACTGTACTTTCAAGTTACCTTTCTGGCTACATTCTTAATGATTCTAATTCTTATTCTGTTTCTTTCTTTCTCTCATTATTTAGTATTAAGGTATAGATCTCTAGGCCTAACAAATATAATTTAGACATAGACCTTAGCATTTTTCCACATGTGTTTGATGCAGGGTTTGGTCAACAGAATGGCATTCAAGAAGAGCACAGTATTTGCATTTCAATTTAATAGTGGGCTTCCCAAATTGCTCAGTGGGTAAAGAATCTGTGTACTATACAGGAGATCCAGGAGCCTCAGGTTCAGTCCCTAGGATGCAAGATACCCTGGAGAAGGAAATGGCAACCCACGCCAATATTCTTGCCTGGAGAATTCCATTGACAGAGGAGCCTGGATGGCTATAGTCCAATGGGTCGCAAAAAGTCACACACAACTAACCACGTAGCACACAATTTAATATTATGACATTTTACATTTCTCAGTAAATGATTAAATAAGACATAAATGCCTAGCACAGTGTAACAGAGGGGAAAAAAGAAATAAAGGAAGGATTGAGAAAAATAGTAATTTTTTTGGTTACCTTTTCTTGACATTTTCAAATATCTCTGCAATCTGGTATTGGATACCCAAATGTTAGCTTACTTCAAAATATCAGTGAGCTGTGTTTCCTTAATTTTAATATGTAAATGGAGAATTAAGCTGCAAAATGACCATTTTCCTATTAAAGATTCCTATGAAGGGTGTGTGTACAGTTCTATTTGACATTACCAATCCCATATAAATACAAGTATGTACAATTTCTATCTCCAGTTATATTCTGAGCTATTTCAGAGACCAGGAACGATAAATCTGTTCTTATGTAATAGGGACAGGGTTTGCCTGCATGACACTAAACACTGTAAGAAAACAAACAGCTGTAGAATTTTAAGTGATGAAAACACTTTAATTTTAAACATCCAACCCTATCTTAAGACTTCAGTTTAAAAAATTAGGATCCAAAAGAAACATAGGCAGTATTATAATGCAATGGCTCTTTCTTTTTAAACCTCCAGGGACATCACGAGACTACTCAACCTTCTTTACAAGGGAATTTGGAGCAAGTTTCAGACTTTTTTTGTTCAAACTTGGGACCTATTTATTTCATTGTGTGTGTGTGTGTGTGTGTGTGCTCAGTTGCTCATGTCCCATGCTTTGCAACCCCGTGGATTATAGCCCACCAGGCTCCTCTGTCCATGGAATTTCTCAGGAAAGAATACTGTAGTGGGTTTCCATATTCTACTCCAGGGGATCTTCCCAGCCGTGGGACTGAACCTACATCTCTTGCATCTCTTGCACTGGCAGGTAAATTCTTTACCGCTATCTCCAAATGAACTGAAGACTTACTTCTATGTAGTTGAGATAGAGCCCTAACTAAGTTTGGACTCTGTTTTATCTTTGGTGGCCTAGGTGAGGATTCACATTATGTTGATATTTTTATTTGTAATTTGAGGATAAGAAATTCAAAGTCTTGGAGAATGTTAGATATGCATAGATTGATGGGCATGAAAGTTTAAGTATGTTTAAAAGTTTGCTCTTGAAAAGAAAGTTACTAACCGAAGGGTGAAAATATAATATAATATAACAGACTGAATCAACTCTAATCTTAAAGCTTTATTCCACTGCAAAAGAACAGAGTTTTGAGAACCCTAAGCACAAGGTCAGTAGGTTTATACTTTGAAGCTCTAGAAGGTAAATAGCATTTATATAAAGGCTTTGTTCTTCAACAGTTATTTCAGACTTTTATTCATCACAATAAATATTTGTTTGTACTGTTACCATATGAATAAAAAAATAAAATAAACCTAAAATAAAAAAAAAAAACCTAGCCCTCAAAAAGGCTGAGCTTTCCATAGTTATTAATACTAAGTCATGGATCTAATAAATGATGACGTTGAAGTCTGAATGCCACTTCTTTAACAATAAATTTTATGCTTTTTCTGGTTACCTATTAATATGAGGGCTTCTAAGTCCTTTATTTCAGACTTATTCATTTTTAATTTACTGGAAAACATCAAATATTCTAAATTGTATTCAAAGGTCTATAACAAATATCAAGATTTTGAGTAGTTGCTTCACTTTGGTAAATGGAGAAGTGAAGCTGCCCAGGTTACCCTTCAGAGAAGGGTTTGCCCCTACCTCTGAAGGCCACCCCTGTGGCTCAGTGGGAAAGAATTCACTTGCCAATGCGGAAAAAGCGGGTTTGATCCATGGGTCAGGAAGACCCCTGGAGAAGAAAATGGCAACTCAATTCTATATTCTTGCCTGGAGAATCCCATGGACAGAGAAACCAGGTGGGCTACAGTTTCATAGAGTCACAGAAGATCAGACATGACTTAGTGACTAAACAACTGAAGAGTATATAGCATTCTTTCTTTGAAAAAGCACAAAAGGAAATAAAATCATGGCCATTTGACTCCACTCAGGGGATATTAAATTTTGCTGGGCTTCAGTGACAGTCCAGTCTCTCCTTCTGCCCCATCTTGCTTTCCTTCTTCCCTTCACAGCTGTTAATCCCTAATAAACATCTTTGTATCTGCTTCTGGAAAGCAAGGACCAGCTACATAATCTGTGGAGCCAAGGCAAGATGGAATCTTGGAGACCTGTTTTTAATAAAGAATCTGAAAAAGCTCTCACACTCTCTCTGGGTACCAGATGGGGAAGTTCAAGCCAGGCAAACCTATCTCCCCTGTAAGAGGCTCTTCTCTCAGCCTGTCTCTTAACCACTTTCAAAACTAAGGTCATTTATTTGCCACCCAACCCCCCACACCCAATTCATTCAATCAAGCCACTTGGGATCTGCTTGGGAACCCACTCTGTGAAAACACTTCTCCTGAGTGCAAAAGCAGAAGGACACAGCAGAGGATGAGATGGTTAGATAGCATCAGTGACTCCATGCACATGAATCTGAGCAAGCTTCAGGAGATAGCGGAGGACAGAGGAGCCTGGTGTGCTACAGTCCACGGAGTCACAAAGAGCTGGACAAGAATGAACAACAATACAAACTCTTACTGAAACTATGTGAGTCCTTTGAACCTGAGCATAGTTCACTGTCTCAGTTTAAATTCATAATTATCCATTTCAAGTAACTATTATTTTTCCCTCTCTACTCATTCTGATGAGCACCTTTTTTTTCTTTTCTCTTCAAAAGAAAACCTCTTAAACCTCTGTTTCTAACTGCCTCCCTTTCCTTCTCACTTTGGACAGCAAAACTCTTAGAATGAGTTTTTTGTATCTTCTATCTTCAATTTCCATTTTCTACTGCCCCTTTAATTCATTTCATTTAGGCATTTGACTCACAGTATTCTGGAAATGCTTTTATTGAGGTTACAAATGAAAGCTGTGTCACTAACGGCCAAAATTCTCGTGTCATTATTGACTGTTTTCTTTCTTTCACAGGCTACATCTCATTTGTTACCAAGTTGTTTTGCTCTAATTTCAAAGTATATAGAATTTGACTTCCGGTATTCAGAATGGTGGGCTTCCAGATGGTGCTAGTGGTAAAGAACCAGTCTACCAATGCTGGAGAGATGTAAATTGTCCAGGTTCAATTCTTGGGTCAGTAAGATCCTCTGGAGCAGGGCATGGCAACTTACACCAGTATTCTTGCCTGGAGAATCCCATGGACAGAGGAGCCTGGTGGGCTACAGACCATGGGGTTGTAAAGAGTAGGACACAACTAAACCCCTTAGCACGCACACATTCAGAATGATCCTCTGATCCAAACAACTATCATCTTTTGAGTGAATGATTTCTAAAGCTTCTTAACTAGTCTTCCTGCTTTACCCCTATATTTTTATGAGGACCAGAAGGCGGATTTGTCATTTTTAAATCCAAACTGACTTATAACATTTCTTATTTAAATACTCAGATGGCTTCCATCCCATGAAAAAAAAGTCAAAGTTTCTACAAGAGTCTAAAGACCCTTCATGACCTGAACTCTAATACCTTTGAAAAGGAAATCTCCTGTTACTCTTACTTTTACTCGCTTCTTGTCAATCAAACTCATTTCCATGCTGTTCTCAAATAAGCCAGATATGCTCCTGCCTCAGAGCAAACAACCTTATACCTGCTGTTTGCTCTTCCTTAATACCTGCTATTAAGGTATTTACACATTAAGGAGGGCACGCTGAGTCATCTGCCCCAGTCATTGGTCAAATGTCATTTTCTCAATGAGTTCTTCTAAGATTGTTCAAAATTAAAATAGCAACCTTCTTCCTAATCATCAGTCCTTATCTTCTGCTTAGTACTTTGAACTGTTGACATACTACTGAATACCATATATATATTCATTTTCTTTATTGTACATCTCATGTCAGTAGAATGAAAGTTTCATGATAATAAGCATCTTTATGAGTCAGGAACAAAGCAAATGCAATAGGCAAGTATGAATTAATTGAAGTATATCTACTGAAAAAGTTCTAATGAAATAGTCTTACGGTTCTAACAACCTAAGACATGTTCAATATTCTGTTAGAAGTTTGTCTAAATATTTCCTGCAAGGACAAAAGTACATACATGCTAAGTCTCTTCAGTTGTGTCCAACTCTTTGAGATACTATGGACTGTAGCCTGCCAGGGTCCTCTGTCCATGAGATTCTCCAGGCAAGAATACTGGAGGGGGTAGCCATTGCCTTCTCCAGAGGATCTTCCTGACCAGGGATTGAACCCGGGTCTCTTATGCCTCCTACAATGGCAGATGGGTTCTTTACCACTAGCGCCACCTGAATAACACTGAATGGGCAAAATATGCAAATTATTTTCAAAATGAGGGAAAATACATGCTAGCCAAATAATTCGAAGTGTGGACATTATATAAGTAGAATATGTGATAATTCCAAAACAAAGGTACATATATATGGAAAATGTCAAGACAATTTGACTTGTTTGTAAAATGCAATGACCAAAAATTTGAGGCACTTTAATCAGTCCATTATAGTTACAGCTTATCATGATCCAGAATATTCATCAAGAAGGCAGCTAGTGATTTTTTTTGGTAGTTACTCTAACTTGTAGGGTACATGTGTGTGCACATGTGTGTGTGTGTGTGTGTGTGTGTGTGTGTGTGTGTGTTTAAACAAGGAGTGGACGATTTACTGTCCCATGAATTAGATAACTCTGCTTTTATTATTCACTTATAGGATAGACAAAGTCTAGTTCACTTTTTAAAAACATCATCATGATTCAGGTTGTTCAAGCTCTCTTCTTAATGTTTTGGCAGGTGCACCAATAGGCTGTTATCAAATTTGTCATAGTTTGATATTAAAATATGGGTGCATTAATCTTACAGTGACCTTTTCCCTGAACCCAGTGCTAGAAAAGGGATGCTGCATCTTTTGTAGGTAACTTCAAGGCAAGATATCATACAGCATTCAAATATAAGCTTTTATCCAGTTAATCATCAAGCATTACCTACTTTCATCAATGTTCAGGAGCTTAATTCCAGGATTACTCATCCTCCAAAAAGCTAAATATGAAAATCAGAATAGACCCAAACAATAGAACTCTTATACCGTGATAATTAGAAAAGGAACCTATTACCCAGGATTATAATTAGTGACTAACATATTAAATGACCTTTAACATTTACCTTAAGCCCTAGATTTCTGGAAAACCAGCAAGGTTGTGAATGCCATATTAGTAATCTTTAATCTTTATTACTGCTGTGGACAGAATTTTAATGATTTTTAAATAGGCAGTGGTCACTAACATATCCCTATTAAAATAAAAAAAATCTCATAAAAAATTAAATGGATTAAGACTTCAAATGTACCATCATCAAAAGTATTATCTAATTATGGAGTTCAGTGAGCAGGCCAAGTGAAATGGTTGGTAATATTAGTTACTTGCCACATGGGAATGCCCAGGATTTATGCACAAATAGATTCTGCTTCTGTTGCAACATAGTAATTAAGAATTTGTCAGGGAAATTTGACCCTCTAGGGTAGAAATTACTTTGTAAAATAAGAATGGCAGAGCACTAGTCTCCTTGCTGCACATAATTTAACTTGATTATTTATACATCAAAGAGAGTCTGCAGTGACTGCAGTATAATATTTAAGAAGAGGGATATTAAAGAAAGAAGCATATAGTGAAATCTTTTTGCCAAATCTCCGTGAGAAAATAGAAGAAATTTTCATAAAGCATTTCATTTTGCATATAAATTGGGGCCTAGATTGTGCCTGTGAATTTACTGCTGTCAAATTTAATTTTTCTTTAATTCTTCAGGCCCAGATGTGAAAGGCTCTGTGTGCAGGCTGCAATTTTCAATGCTTACAGGTAGCACCCAGATCGATAATGTGTCTTTATGAGAAATTACCGTTAATGTTATTGAGTATGCATTTTGCTTTATAGGATAATAAGGTAATATGAAATGCCAATTCATTCATTAGAAGAAAGCTAAGTGCTTAAATGAAATGGGTGACAGGTCTGAAAAAAGATGTATTTATGGGCAGGAAGGCAGGAATGGATTTTTAATGACCTAATACTTAAGGGTTTAACCATGTTTCTGCATTTTCTTTTTATAAACAATTTAATTTATAAAATAAAGGAGTTTATTTAAATTGGAGGATGTATTTTGGCTGAAAATTCTCTGCAAAAAAGAAGGAATAGCAACTCGGTTTCAGAACATTTTTCTAATGAGTTACTTTTACTGGAATCACAGTACCAAATTCAACTTAAAGCAGACATTTCAGTGTGAAATAAATGCTATAAAAATAACCAGGACATAATAAAATGCCACAAACAAGACCAAACTTAACCTTGTAAAGAAAAGAAAATGTATTTACTATTCTTATTTTTAAAGTATGCTGCTACAGAAGCTAACTCTGAAATTAACTCAATTATGTAAATACAAGAACACTGACATATTTGGAAGGCTGTGTTCCAACTAATTGAAGATCAGGAGAAATAAATGACTTCAAAAAAAATTCAGTTTAACAGAATGAGAGTTTTAACATTGATCTTAAGAACTTTCTATGGTGATATTAAGGAAAACTAGTTTCCACAACTTCATGGATAAAATATTTTGATCCATCCTTTCATTATTAAGCTGAAGGGCATTCTAATTATCTAGAAATTTGGATGGACTCATTAGAGGATGTCTGTGATTTTACAGAGTATGTATGTATTCTACAAGAAAGGTATTTGGGTAGCTCAATTAAACAATATTTTTGGCAAAATATAAATAATATATCTATACTATCATATAATTTGAAATAAAATGACTTACTTTTAACATCTTACTCTCTTATCTAATCATATGTAATTCTGAAGCTAATAGGAACTCCTTTGATGTGTTTAACACAGTGTCAAGAACAAAATGTTTTTGGACTTAATATCTCCAGAATTTAAATGACTCTAACATCTCTGAAGATGTTGCCAAAGCACAGACTCAGACAAAATGGACCCAAGTGTGAACATCAACATTTATAAACAAAATAAAATAAAGCTATTAAGACAGTTGATTATCAGAATTACACCGACCCCTTTTCAGATTAAAACAGTACAAACATGCAAGTAAAGGTCTATACCTTTATTTCAGTATTTGAAAAGTCAAATTGCAGAGAACAATATGGTAATAGTACAGAAAATCTGGAGAAAAGAATAAATAGCTAGGGATCAAATTATAATTCTAATGCCTACTAGTTGTTGCACCTTAGACAAATCATCCAACCTCTTCAAATCAGTTTCTGTGTCATAAATTGGGCACAAAATTTCTAACTCATCACAGTCAATGATGTACATTAAAGTTAAATTCAAAATTGTCCACGTCTGAACCTTAAGCCTCACTGGTGGCTCAGCGGTAAGAACTCACATGCAAACACAGGAGATGCAGGAGACTCAGGTTCAACTCCTGGGTTCAGAAGATCACCTGGAGGAGGGCATGGCAGCCCACTTCAGGAGTCTTTGCCTGGAAAGTTCTGTGGACAGAGGAGCCTGGCAGGCTACCGTCCTTGAGGGAGCAAGAGTTGAACACGACTTAAGAGACTAAACAACAGCAACTACAAGAACCTTAGGCACTGGTATCTCATACTTTAACTCAACTATCCTTCTAGCTCTCACTTTCATTTCTACTACATCTGCTAAGGGCTTCCCTGGCGGCTCAGATGGTAAGGCGGCTCAGACGGTAAAGCGTCTGCCCGCAATGCAGGAGACTGGGGTTCAATCCCCAGGTCGGGAAGATCCCCTGGAGAAGGAAATGGCAACCCACTCCAGTACTCTTGCCTAGAAAATTCCATGGATGGAGGAACCTGGTGGGCTACAGTCCATGGGGTCTCAAAGAACTGGACATGACTGAGTGACTTTTCACTCACTCACTCACATCTGCTAAATAGCTCGATGGAAAAAATTAGTTTGTTGATCCTATTTCACTTCCTTCAACTGAGCAACTGAGCTAGATTTTCCAAGGTTTGCCATCTTCTGTCTTTAGCTTGAACCCTGTTACTGATCACTTCAGCTGTTATTTCACCAATATCCTCTATGTCTTGCACTCTTATCTTTACAGACACCTATCTGATAAAATTTCAATTCTGAATGAATTTTGCTGTCTACCTTCTTTACTATGTTAGTGCTCAAAATAATTAGAGAAGTATTAAACATTCGTGTAGCCACAAAACACTGCTATATTTAAAATGGATGACCAACAAGGACCTTACTGCATAGCACAGGCAACTCTGGTCAGTGTTACGTGGCAGCTTGGGTGGGAGGGGAGTTTGCAGGAGAATGAATACAAGTATGACTGAGTCCCTCTGCTGTCCACCTGAAACTATCACAATATCATGAATTGGGTATACTCTGATATAAAATAAAAAGTTAAGAAAACAAGCAAAAAGAAACACTCCAGTAGCCACAAATTTATATTCCTAGACCTTTTGACCTCTTCTGCAACCTGCTTCATCAATTCCCTTTTCCACTTCTTTCAACAAATATTCCATTTTTATCTTCAAGCCTCCCCTGACCCCAACCCTTATTCTTTACAGGTAAATACCTATATTATAAGGAATTTTAATCCATAAAACATGGATTATATGCTATTTTGCCCCCCTCACCCTCAAAATTTTAATAGACACCCTACCTTCCTAGAGGATTTCATGAGTCTCCTCTTTGTGGCCAATCATGACCCAGATCTCCGTCCTTTATTTTCCAAACATCTTCCAAGATTTTAGTCCAGCAGTTTCATCCTTTCCTTTTCCTTTTTTTCTTGGCTTTATCCTTAGCTTTCAAACATATATAATGTGTCTAAGTACCAACCCCTGCAACCAGGAAAAAAAATGACTAGAAAGACTTATTTGAAACTTAACTCCCTTGTTGTCATCTAATTCCTTTTTTTTCTTTTATCAGCATGTTTCTTGAAATAATATCTTATTTTCCTCATTTCTGATCTACTTTTTGATATCATATAATTACACTGTCTCTGTCATTTCATTGAAACTGTTTTGTCAGAGTAACCAACGATCACCTATAATTATAAATCCAGTGAGTTTTTCATCTTTCTTAACCTACTAGAAGAGTAGGAACACTCTTTTATTTGTAATTAGGGATCTATTTTCATTGTCTTTCTCAATCCACTATGGTTTTCCTCTTTTCCTGCTGATTTCTTAAATGTCTCTCAACGTTGACCTATGGTCATTCTCACTCTGCATACATTCCCTGAAGACTTTTTTCCACTCTCTTAGTTTTAATTACCAGCCAATGTTTATGAGTCCCATTTGTATATTTCTAATGCTAATGTCTACACTGAAATTCTGATTTATATATCCAACCTCCTTCTGGAGATGTTTTCAAAACTATCTCAAACTTGGCATGAACTTGTCTTTCTCTGTTACATTGGTCCTGGTCTTGTATAACCTATTTCTGATAAAACAATTATCCAAATGCAATTTTTTAAATACAATATTTGAGATACAATGTCAAATTCTTTCTTTTCCTTACTCCAACTTCCAGGAAGTCCCCTACTAAATATATCTACTAAGTTGTTTATATATCTATAATCTTTCCTCCAACCAGCTCATTGTTCCTTTCTTTTAGACCTTCCTTGGGTGTAGCCCTTATAATGAGTGCCTAGGGCTTCCCCGGTGGCCCTTGGGATAAAGAACTCGCCTGCCAATGCAGAAGACATAAAAAACACAGGTTTGATTCCTGGACTGGGAAGATTCCCTGGAAAAGGGCATGGCAGCCCATCCCAGTACTCCTGCCTGGCTAATCCCTTGGGTCCAAAGGGTTGCAAAGAATCGGACATGACTGAAACGACTTTAGCATGCATGTAATGAGTGCCTAACTGCTCTCTGCAGGTAGCAGCTCTTTCTCCAATCCATCCTCCATGGAATTAGCATAACCATTAATATTCCACCTGAAATGAGATCTGATCTTGCCATGTGGCTGCTTTAGAACCTTTCATTGGAAACCTGTTCCCCATAAAATCTTCACACTAGAAAATTTACTATTTTATACTGCATAAAATAGTATAAAACACTCTTTACTATTATATACCATATAGCCCTTCATGACCTAACTCTTACCTTCTCCCCTGCCTTGTCCCACCTCTTATTTTATGCACTTGGAATCAAATGACTTGCTGTGTTTCCCACACACCATGCCGTTTCACAGCTCTGTGCTTTAACTCCTGCTGCTTAACTGCCCTGAATGTACTTCCCCATATTCTCTGCCTGGATAACTCTTATTCATCCTTAAAACTTTAGCTCTCACCATGCTATCTTCTCAGGAAATCTTCCTGTATCTCCCTTGTCTAAGTGGAAATACTCTGAGCATCCCTGTAGCTAAGTGTATCCCCACAGCCCTACTTTCATACCCCGTTGAAATTTTTGTCTTTTTCACCCTATTTGTTGTAAGCATCTCATCAGCACGGACTATCTTTTTCTCTGAAATGGATTCATTTAGGGTTCTCAGCTTACTGGAGTGAGACATAAAACTAGTTTATTTTTCTAATAACTGACACCTACTAAGTTGACACCTCCCACTTTCTCACTTGCCTCCTCTAATGACAACTCTGTTCACTTCTGCATGTGGTCAGTAATTTTAACTGTGAGAAGAGGAACTTCTAGTTCCTAAGATGCAGATATATCTGTTTTAAATAGTTAATTTATGATCTTTTAAAACAAAGCCTCCTCTTCTCTCCCTACCAAGTCATTGCTCCTCTTTGTGGTATTGACTGATTACAGCAGCCTTCTGTGGGGGAGTACCACATGGGGCACATTTGATGGTACTTAAGAGATCTTAAGTGAGATGAGATGCCTCTATCTCATTCCTTGTCCAGAGACACCATATGGGTTTTAACCTCCACCCCTAGTTGCATGCACATATATACAGATACATACACTTACACACAAATACAAACATGCACTGCTATTGATATTAGTCTTTCCAAATTTAGTAAATGATGTTTTGGGGATGGTTAGCATGCAGAAGACAACCACATTTTGAGGTATTTTCTTGCCATAGTAGCTCCAAAGGTGGGCTGCAGCACTGGAACACTCTCAAAATCTACCCCTTCACTCTTTGTCTTTCTATATCCCTAGAAGTATTAAGCAATCATTTATTCAGCATTTCAGAAACTTTCAGAGGTAATATGGTGAATATTCTTGCAAGCGTGTGTGCTAAGTCATTTCAGTCATGTCCGACTCTTTGAGACCCCATGGACTGTAGGTCACCAGGCTCCTCTGTCCATGGAATTTTCCAGGCAAGAATACTGGAATGGGTTGCCATTTCTTCCTTCAGGGGATCTTCCTGAACTAGGGATCAAACCCACATCTCTTATGTCTCCTGCATTGGCAGATGGATTCTTTACCACTAGTGCCACCTAGGAAGCCTAATATTCTTAACTTAATAGAACAGTGTTCCCAGTTTGCAGAGTGACTTTCATAGGGCTTCTCTCACTCTCTCTAATGGAGATGTATTAAAGAAATTGCCTTTATTAACAGTGCTCAACTCCAAAATTTGACTACATGTTCTCATCTCCCATCCAGCTGCTGGCTATAATAGATATTAGGCTGAAATGGTCCTCTCAGCCCCCGTAGCTCACAATTGCCTGAACTTAAGTTGTTAAAAGTCTTATTTATTAATGCACTCATCAAGTCCTACTATATGCTGGCTGAAAGTGAAAGTGTTAGTCGTTCAGTCATGTCTGACTCTTTGCAATCCCATGGACTATAGCCCACCAGGTTCCCTTGTCCGAGGAATTTTCCAGGCAAGAATACTGGACTGGGGTGCTGTTCCTTTCTCCGGGGGATCTTCTCAACCCAGGAACTGAACCTGGGTCTCCAGGATTGCAGGTGGAATCTTTATTGTCTGAGCCACCGAGGAAGCCATGACAGCTGATGTAGTCGATGCTGAATGGACCCCAGTGAAGACAGCAGATCACATCTCCCATTTAGTGAAGCTTAAAGTTTTGAGCCTTAGCAGGCAAAGCTGAGAAAATCTTTGGTACCTAAGAGCATTCTATTGTGTCACCTTTCAATTGCCAATATCTAACATTTAGTAGGTGGTATAGTTGATGATCAATAACTATTTATGAAATGAAAACAAGCAAATTACATTATATACAGTGGGGGTTAAACAGTTATATTTTCCCCTATTTCTGTTGATGGCATTTTTAAGGTTTTAATTGTTAACTTCCCAACTTTATACTTGAAGAGTTCCATTTTAACTCAAAATGACCCATTTAAAACTTTTATTAACTCTATTTGTCAAAATAAATTTAGATTAGGTTGAAATAACATACAACCCAAAGTCTCAATGCCTTGAAATAATGAAGTTATCTATTGCTCAAGTTGAATCAACTGTGTTGATAGAATCTGCTACTTGGAGTGCTGCTCATCAGGGAGCCAGAGTAAAAAGAGCTGGGAAGTCACCAACCAGAAGTTAAATGCTCCACTCTGTTTGCCCACAGTCAGCTGAGTAGAACTAGCAGCATGGTTCATCAATTTTCAAGGAGAGTAAAGAAGGTAATATTCCCATTCACCAGAAAACACTAAGAACAAATGCGTTGTTAAAAACTGAATTAAATTTCCAAGAGGCAAAACACCATCCCCAAACCCATATCATTGACTTCAGTCTCTCTGTGATCTCTCCTTCAGGCTTCTGACAGTTTTATGATCTACTCTATGATGCAATAAAATCAAACATTAAAAGATCAGGCATTTTCCTGCAAAATAACAAAAAATTCCTTTGTGCAAGCCAACCTCTCTGTCTGAAGCAATCATTTTTTGGGTGACATAGAAGAACTCTATGAAAATGAGAGGATTCTGAAATTCCTGTGAACAGCAGATAATCCAAAACAAACAGGGTCTCTCAATCTGAGAATTATTAACATTTTTTTTACTTTGTAATTTGCTGCACAGGGCAGTTCTGTGCACTGGAGAGTGATTGACAGTCACCCTGTTTCATACTCACTAGATGGCAATGATGCTGAAGAACTGATGCTTCTGAACTGTGGTGTTGGAGAAGACTCTTAAGAGTCCCTTTGGACTGCAAGGAGATCTAACCAGTCAATCCTAAAGGAAATCAGTCCTGAATATTCATTGGAAGGACTAATGCTGAAGCTAAAACTCCAATATTTTGGCCACATGATGCAAAGAGCTGACTCATTGGAAAAGACCCTGGTGCTGGAAAAGATAGAAGGCAAGAGGAGAAGGGGACAACAGAGGATGAGATGGTTGGATGGCATCACCGACTGGATGGACATGAGTTTGAGCAAGCTGCAGTAGTTGGTGATGGACAGGGAAGCCTGGCATGCTTGCAGTCCATGGGGTCACAGAGTTGGACATGACTGAGCAACTGAACTGAACTGAGACGTCAATAGCCCCTCCCTCAAATTGTGCCAACTAAAAATGAGTTCAAATATTGATAGGTGTCCCCTGGTAGGACAAATTCCCAGAGGATAAAACCCACCTCTGGTTTGGAACCACTGGTGTAGAAGAATTTAATAAAAACCTAGTGACACTCACATGATTTTTGGTTGCAAGCAAATAAGCTATTGAATAAATCCCTCAACCTTTCCACCTCTGAAGAACCTTATTCCTGAAAAATTTCTTGTGCATTTCATATAGATGAGAAATCCTGTCCATTCTAGCAAGAGATATTAGTTGACCAACTAGTCAAATTAGTTGACTAGTTACTTACAACTAGTTTGAATTTCTTGAATAAGGATAGCCAATATCTTTTCTGTTCCTCAAGTTAAATATTCTCCATTCCTCCAAGGAGACTAGATAGCTTTCCCACTGGAGAAAAAAAGAAAGAATAAGATTGAGAAGAATAATTTTTTTAGTGACTGTTTAAGCTGGGGCTTCCCTGGTGGCTCAGCTGGTAAAGAATCTGCCTGCAAGGCAGGAGACCTGGGTTCGATCCCTGGGTTGGGAAGGTTTCTGGAGAAGGAAATGACAATTCAACTTCAGTATTCTTACCTGGAAAATTCCATGGACAGAAGAGCCTGATGAGCTACAGTCCATGGGGTCACAAAGAGGCAGACACGACTGAGTAACTAACATACACACAAGCTGAAATAAGAAAAAAAAAATCTTGACTTAAACTGCCTTAAACGTATAGAAATTTGTGATCTCATAAAGAAGAAATTCTAGAGGTATGGCAAGTTTAAGAATTGGTTTAGCAAGGTCAAAAGCTCTGGGTTCTTTTCCCTTTTCCACTTGACATTAATGACGTTGGCTACATCTTCACACTGGGAATAAGCCGCTGCATTAGTTTTAGGTGCTGTGATACAACATAACAAGAATAGAATCTGTCTCTCTGTGGCTCTGTTAGAAGTTAGAAAACCTTGCCAAGAATAGAGCCTGCTGGACTAGGGATTGGAAAACCAAGGTTACTCCAGTTACCCCAAGCCTTGAAGGAAGTGCATTACTAACTCTGAGCTTCTGTTTTCACATGTTTTGTAAAAGAATTAGATTGTATGATCTTAACTACTCTACTCACTTTGCAACTTTATAAACCTATGTGAAATATTTATCTTCTTTAGCGCAGATATGTAATCGGAATCTGAAAACTAAATAAGCATCCAGGTGAGTTCATTTTCCTGCTGGAGAGTGAAATTCACTTCTCTTCAGATGACTTCATTGTTAAGTTTTGTTTCACTCTCTTCTGGGAAGTGAATGACTATAAGAGCCTGAAGGTGTTGCTAGGTGGAGGGAGGGAATTTCTTCTTAGTCTTTCTAAGGTCCCAGAGGCACTACCCATCTTCAACTCATCCAATCAATAGTCAGTTAGAGCTGAGGAGAAACAGTGAGTAAAAATTACCGAATCGATCTGTCCTGCCCCACTTGGGCCATCATTCACTCTCTGCACTTCCGAGGTTGTGAAGGGACCACTCAGGTTAATGGAAACATAGTGGCAGACCTGATCCTGTGTTTTCTCATTTCTTCTCTCTTGCCCTGGAGTGAATGCAAAGGTTTAAGAGAGTCAGAGAGGCCAAGAGCTTCTTGATGGAAATTCCCATCTAGACACCTTTCAAAATTCACCAACACTAACAATGGCATCTATTCACTATACTAGGGGAAAAGAAGTGAAATATGGGGAAGTGAGAAGGAATTTTATCCTGCCAAGACAATAATGTCATATCTATCCAAAAATATGAAGGACATTCAGGAGAGGAAATCCATTCCATAAAGCATTTTTAAATTGAGATTGCAGTTGTTTTCCAGTAAGTATAATTATTGATATTTCTGATGCTCTTGAATACTATTTACTTTTAAAAGAGCCTCTTAAGAAATCTTCCTTTAAATTAAAACATTCAACACTTTTTAATGATTACCAGGATCACTTGTTCTTCCATTAAATTAAAACATTCAACACTTTTTAATGATTACCAGGATCACTTGTTGTTTTTTACAAATACTGAACACCATAGTACAATGGAGGAAGTTTTGTTAATAAACTTAGATTTAATATTTATCAGCTTTATAGTGTCAAACAAGTAATTTAAAGATTGAAGTTCTTTCCCTTCAAATCAAAGATAAAGTGCAGTGGTTAGTGTAGACTTTCTCCAAAGTGATCCTTTCTGGCTATAAAATTCTTAATCTATGATTATTTGATTTGCATTTAAAAGAAGAGCTGATTATGCCATTTATCTGTAAGATTAGACATGAAAAAGAAACCTAGTAAATTCCAAATTGTTTCAAGGCCTGCAAGTCCAAAGAATGAAGTGCAGCTTAAAATTTTTAATTTATCTTATTGCAAAGCACCAATCAATTTTTTTAAAATTATTAATAATTTTTAAAATGCAAAGTTCATGAAACATTTTAGGTTTTCAAAGAGAATCCAATCAAAGCAGTCAGTTGTGTTCAGCTGAACAACAACAAAAAAAGAATTAAAATAATGAAAAGTAGTGAAATATGTGTTACCTTTTGTTAAATTTAGTTTAGCCTGGATTTCAGCTGGGGACACAAAGCCAGCGTTGTCAACATTCCAGAGAGAAGTCGCACAGAAGGAGATGTAGCTCATTCACAGTGAGGGGTTTGCATTGGCCACATTTTGATTAGGTAGAGATTTCTTTCTAAGATATTCTGTCTTCAAGAAGGAAGGTGCTGAGTCTCATTTTAGTGGAATTGAAATTTTCAAGGTGACTTAACCTGAAATCGTTTATGTAATTTTCTTTGTAGGATAACTCTTCTAGTTGTTTTCTAAATATTGGAACCCCAAAGCTTTGTCTGAATCGGACCTCTTTCTCTTCTCTCTCTGTGCATTCTCCCAAAGAACTGCATCAAGTCCCATGACTTTGATGACATCCTCACACCAGTGACTCCTAAATCTGTACCTTTGGACCCGATTGCCCCTTACACCGGAGAAGGCAATGGCAACCCACTCCAATACTCTTGCCTGGAGAATCCCATGGACGGAGGAGCCTGGCGGGCTACAGTCCATGGGATCGCAAAGAGTCGTAAGTTACTGAGCGACTGAGCTGACAGTGCACTCATATCTGAATCACTTTGGTGTACAGGAGGAAATAGCATTTTCAAGTGGCTCTAGGTGGCGCTAGTGGTAAAGAATCCGCCTGCCAACGCTGCAGACGCTGGAGACAGGTGTTTGATCCCGCGGGTCTGGAAGATCCCCTGGAGAAGGAAATGGCTATTCACTTCAGTATTCTTGCCTTAAATCCCATAGACAGAGGAATCTGGCAGGCTGCAGTCCATGGGCTCGCAAAGAGTTAGATACAAATAAGTGCGCGCGTGCACACACATAGACACACCCCAATAAAATTTTTTAAAAATAGAAAACATTATTTTTGATTCTTTTTCCTTCACCTATTCTTCCCAAATCTCTAACTCATCTTCAACTTTGTTCACTGTAATCTCCAAAATATATTTTGCATCCAGCCATAATTTTTCCTTCCCCAAACTACTACATTTATCCAAGATAACATAGTAATCTCATCCACTATCTCTGATTCTCCTTGTTACCCTAACATCCAATTAATCACCATAGAAGGCAAAATGACCTTAAACAAAGTAGATCTCATCTCATGTCATTGTCTTTCTAATGCCATTCAATGACTACCTTCGCTTGTAGAATAAAATGCAAACAATTTCCTTGCCTTACAAAGCCCTATCCAACCTGACCTTTCTTACATCATCTTATCTAGAGTTTCTTCTAAAACTTCACTTCTCCCACAGTTGCCTTCTTTTTCTTCCTTGAGTAAATCAGGCATGTTTGGACCTCAGGTCCTTTATACTACTGCTTCCTTTGAATCTTAGATTAAATTCCTCTTCCTCAAAATTCTTTGACCACCTAATCTAAAGTAGCTGTCACATCACTGTACCTTAATTCTTTGCGTGTGTGTGTGTGTGTGTGTGTGTGTGTGTGAGTCTGTCAGTCCTGTCTGACTCTTTAAGATCCCAAGGACTATAGTCTGTCAGGCTCCTCTGTCCATGGAATTCTCCAGGCAAGAATACTGGAGTGGGTAGCCATTCCCTTCTCAAGGGGATCTTCCTGATCCAGGGATTGAACCAGGTCTCCTGCATTGCAGGCAGATTTTTTTTTTTTTTTTTTACCATCTGAGCCAATAATATATAATTTACTTGATATGGGCTTTCCAGGTCCAGTAGTGGTAAAGACTCCACCTGTCAATGCAGGAGACACAAGAGACTCAAGAGACATGGGTTCAATCCCAGGGTTGGGAAGATTCCCTGGAGTGAGAAATGGTACTCCACTCTAGTATTCTTACCTGGAAAATTCCATAGACAGAGGAGCCTTCCATGGGACCAGAGAGTTGGACATGACTGATCATACTAGCACTATACTTGATGTATTTTTATTATTCCTCTGAATTATTTGCTTATTTTCTGCCTACTCTCCTTTATATGTACTTCAAGAGTAGAGACGCTGCTCTTTTCAATTCCTAGAATCTAAAATGGTGTCCATTCCTTAGTAAATATTTAATAAATACTAGCTGAATAATGGACCTGGCAGTGTATCTTTGGAATATGTCATATTTCTCTTTAAGTAAAGATTGCCTTTTTAAAAAATTTACTATGGTGATGCACAAGTCTAGGAATATGCTAAAAACCCTTGAGTTGTACCATTTATTTTATTTATTTATTTCTAGCCATGCAACATGATGGATCTTTGTTCCAAGACTAGGGATCAAACCATGCCCCCTGCAGGGGATATACAAGGTCTTTCTTAACCACTGGACCACCACGGAAGTCTCAAGACTGCTTTTTTAAATGAGGAGCTTGAGGTATATGATTTATACATTATTTCTATTTTTCAAATTTCAACTTTTCTATTTCAACTTTCTTCTGAAAGTTAAAATAAAATTATTTTTCCCAAAGAACTTGAAATGTACTGTCTTGATATTAATAGCATAGGCAATGATTATAACAACTTATGAAACTGATTTGCAACAATGCCCTATATGTACATTTGTGAGTATACACTTTTAATTTTCATAATTTCTGCTTATCTCAAAGTTGTGCGTGGGTTCCAAGTTGCTTCAATTATTTCTGACTCTTTGTGACCCCATGGATTGTAGCCCAACAGGCTCTTTTGTCCATGGAATTCTCCAGACAAGAATACTGAAGTGGCGTCTTCCAGAAGATCTTCCCCACCCAGGGATGGATCCAGTGTCTCCTGCAGCTTCCATAATGCAGTTGGATTCCTAACGCTGAGCCACCAGGAAAGCCCCCGTCTCAAAGATACTTGCTAAAATCTCCAACTTCCTGAACAGATATTCCTATCTAATGATTGGTATGGAGGTTTTTAGGAGTCAATTTCTCCTATCTTTAACCTTTTTTCTTGACTCTTAATGGACTGAATTTGAAGTTTCCAAATTTTTCCTAATCATAGATAAACCCAGTTGAGATATGCTCAATTCATTTTTTTTAAAAAAAATAACAAGTACATAAACACTTTTTTAGTCTGCTTTTGCTTTTAAAATAATTTTTATTAAGTACCTGAGAGGTACACTGTGGAGGAGGCAAAGGTAAACTTTTTAAAAATAGTCTTGACATTTAAAATTTTTCAGTTAAATACATTATGGTACTGCATTACATGCATTAGTTAAATACATTAGGTATGAAAAAAAGTCACTAGTTACTCATTCTATTTTCCCATCTCTAATAATAGAAATGTCTGTGTTTAGTTGGACACCTAGACCATTTTCCCCACATTGCTTTAATGGAAATGATGTGTGTAATTTTCAGGTTTTGTCCCATAAGAGATCCACATGTAACTTTCTGGCTCATTCCTCTTTCTTCTCCTTTGACTAATAAAGGAAAAAGCTGGATCTTTGTCCTTGAACTCGGAGATAAAAACCATGTTTCAAGGTTGGCAGAACTCCCCTAGCAGCTTGGATGTCTTACCTGCTACATCAGAGAGAAATACAAACTTCTATTCTTAATTAAGATATTTTACATTGGAATGTTTTATTACCACTGCTTAGATGATTCTTTAAATAATGTAGTTCCTCCAAATATATGGGTATTTTCAAGTTTCAAACATGAATATAAGTTGAATTTTAGAAAAAAGCTTGTAGGTCAGAAATCACCATACATATAGTAAAAAGTAATGTCAAGTAGGAACAGGATGTGGCTGAAAATGGATATGAGCGATCTTTTGGGGGGGTGATGGAAATGGTCTTAAAATTGGATTATGGTATAAATTGCACAAATTTATTATGTTTATTAAAATCATTAAATTAAATTAAATGAATTTTTGCTGTGTAAAGTATATCCCAAAAAAGATGTTTAAAAAAGTAATGCTCTACTTATAAACTAAGAAGCAAATTAAAGAATTTTTATGGTTTATTTTGCTTTGTTTAGACTTATTGACGATATTCACAATATTTTTTCTGCAGTTAATAAATTTAAAAATTAGGAAATAGCTGTAAAATGAAAAGTGAGAATACTATCTCCTCAAATGATAAAACATATTTATCATCTCTATTTGGATGATTTTTCCTCTGTGAAAAGACACCATTCCTATCTGAATACAACTCTTTCATGCGTCTCATGTATCTTACTCAAAGATTATCTGCACTGATTTGAATAAACCAAGTTGCATTCATTTCTGTACAAAACTGTTAGACTGGACATGTTTGGGTAAAAAATAATAGTTGGGTATCCTGGTAAAATTGATTTGTAAGACTGATAGAAACAACAGAACAGGGTGGGAAGAATAAATGCTTAAAGATACAGGTAAGTCTACCTTCCAACAATGTAGGTTTATATGGATTTCCAGAGAATTATGAGCCAGTAGGCAATTTTATAATCAGGTAGGTATAGGTGACTTTCTTGAAGTTCAACCTTGAGGCAGGCTATAAAGCAAAGAAACAGTTTCAAACACACACTCTGTTTGGTTTCATCTGTATATACACAAGTAATGTCACCACTGATGCCAGTATCTTCTGTCAAAAAGAACTCAGTCATATCCAACCAGGAACTTCCTGTAACTCTCCACCTCATCCATGTGCTTCCACTGAAACATGCGATCTTATGATTATTTTACTTTTCACATTGAATGAAGTGAGTGAAAGTCTCCCAGTCATGTCCAACTCTTTATAACGCCATAGACTATAGAGTCCACTGAATTCTCCAGGCCAGAATACTGGAGTGGGTAGCCTTTCCTTTCTCCAGGGGATCTTCCCAACCCAAGGATGGAACCCAGGTCCCCCACATTGCAGGCAGATTCTTTACCAGCTGAGCCACAAGGGAAGCCCCCACTTTTTTGATAACAATTTGATTTTCATTCATTTTCATAATTTTATTATGAGCTCCTAAAATAAAAGAAATAAAGTATGTTTTAAGTTCAAACCTCAGAGCCTAACACAGTGCATGACAAATAATATGTACTTGGCAAATTCTTAGCAAAGTTGCATGAGTTTTCAAGAACTTTAAGTAGAAATTAGCACCTCACAAAGTAGACAGCCCGACTGAAACTAATCTCAGTTTGTCCTATCTGAATGCACATACACACAAAAGCCCCAAATGAAATATTGTTTAAAATTACAAAGAAAATTTTAACACCTTTCAATATTACATATGCGGAGTTCCCTACATCTTAAAGGCACAAATTAAACAATCAAGCTTATCCCTTATGAGACATTAAGCATGTAAATTTGCTCTTGAAGAATTAAGAAGACAGAGAAAGGACAGGCTTTGGCTTGTCACGTATCATTTAATAGCAATTCTAATATTTCTGGGGGAAAAAAATGGTAATGCTAAGTCGTGTCCGATTCTTGAGACCCCATGGACAGTAGCTGCCAGGCTCCTCTAGCCAGAGGATTCTCCAGGCAAGAATACTGGAGTGGGTTGCCATTTCCTTCTCCAGGGGATCTTCCCAACCCACAAATCAAACTGAGGTCTCCCCTATTGCAGGCAGATTCTTTACTGACTGAGTTACACAGGAATGGCTCTAAATAAGCTTCTGAACTGAGATCAGCTACCAACATGAGACTTTCTCTCTACTGGAATAATTTACATTTCTGTTCTCATTTCATTGATCAACAATATATTTTCTGGCTTTTCTTGATTTTGAAAACTTGAACTGTATTAATTGAACAAGATATTTGAAGGGTGCACACACGTCTATATTTGTGTGTGTGTGTGTGCGCATACTTGTGATGCTACTTTCTATATTTGCAAAAGCAAGTGCTTTGGTTATAAAGGAAAGCTACAGAAAGAGTGTGGACAATTCAGTGAATAAGATGACAGAAAGCACTTATCAGTGATGGCCAGTAGCATCATCCATTGCAATGAAGATTAGAATTTTTATCAATGTTCCTTGTCGCAGCGTGGCATTTTAAGAGTAAATCATATCACTGATTATAGTCTATAAAAAGATTTTAAAGTGTTCTAATGGAAGTAATTATTTTTTCCCCTGGTTCTTCTGTGTAACAGAATTCAGACATACTGATTTTCAGTCATATTAGCTTAGAAATAATATATGTTCAGTTAAGTTATAGCTCTTGATCATGTCACTTGAAGTATACACCATAAATTCCAGAATATTGGAAAGATTTGCCTGCTGCTGTAAAATTCAATACCAAATTACAGGAAAAATAAATTTTGTTTTTTTTAATTGAAAATGTTATAATATTTAAGACAAATAATATTTTAATTTCCACATAATATGATCTGGAATTAAAGAACATTAGAAATGTCTTATGACCTTGGATTATTCAGAGCAGGTAACTGAATACAAAGTCTTTAACTCACTGTGATACTTTTTAGTTTGGGTCTTAGCAAAGTCTAAAATTCACTTAATAAGCAGTCTTCCAACTATCTTTAATAGACACCAAACTACTCAGATCCTGGAGATATTTTTATACAAAGGAGGTTAATTCCAGTTCCTAAGAAGCGTATGACATGCCAAGAAATAAAATTTTATCAAGCAAGAATTATATATGATAAAACCAAAGAAAATATATTTTAAAATTAGTATCAACCAGTTGAAAGAATCTTTCTCCTCCCTGTCAGCATCTGTGGCATTATAACTATGCCTATAACTGTGCTGTGAAGGTAACCTTGAGATGATGAGAATCCTTAAAATCATTTTTTGAACATCAGATACCATTGAAAAGCTTAGGGCGCCAAGTCATAAGAGTTGATATTTAGTATTATGAAATATCCCTGGAGAAGGAAATGGCAACCTGCTCCAGTACTCTTGCCTGGAAAATTCCATGGACTGAGGAGCCTGGTAGGCTACAGTCCATGGAGTCACAAAGAGTCGGACACGACTGAGCGACTTCACTTTCACTTTCATTATGAAATATGGAATAGTTAATTATGATCAAATTAAGTTGTGCCCAGTTGCTGCTCACTCAACAATAAATGGAAGATTAGAAAATTAAAATACATGTAGTTCTAAATTTCTATTTTTCAGAGGCCATTTGTATGAAACCCCTAGAGTAGAGGCCATTTGTTTGAAAGCCCTAGAATACTGGAGGGGGTTGCCATTTCCTGCTGCAGGGGATCATCCGGATCCAGAGATCTAACCCGTGTCTCCTGAACTGGCAGGCGAGTTCTTTACAACTGAGACACCAGGGAAGTCCATGGCTTTCTTACATTTCCTCAAGTTTTGGCTTAGTAGGCACTAAGACATTGCAACTGAAAATACCAGGACAAACCGTGCATGTGTCTGTGTTAGCCACCAGTCATGTCTGACTCTTTGTAACCCTGTGGACTGTAGCCGGCCAGACCCCTCAGTCCATAGGATTTTCCAGGCAAGAATATTGGAGTGGGCTGGGTAGCTCTTCCTTTCTCCAGGGGGAACTTCCCCACCCAGGGATCGCCTGCACTGCAGGCAGATTTTTTTCCATCTGAGTCACCAAAGAAGCCCAGGACAAACCTGGTGAAAAATATATAAAAATTCTGTTTAACAGTAATCTGCTTCCTTCCAAAAAGAGACAATTTCCAACCCAGTTTCGTAACCAATGTGCCAGATACACAATGGGAAAAGGGCGCTAAGGGCCCAGGGAAACGTATATTTGTTTGTTTCTGAAGAGTTGAATTGCACTAACTAGCTAGCTACTTGTGAACGATTAATTAAGTAGGGGAAAGGAACATAGAAAGAAAAAAGGAAGAAAAGGGAAAATGATTTTTATTTCTCAGATAACAAGAGAGAAAAGGCAGTACCCATTACCCAGAACAGTGTTCCTTAAAAAGTCTCTCGACCTTCAGAAGTTAAACTCAAGAGGCCAATTCTTATTTATTTATAATATCTCAGTGTTTATTTAAGTCACTATTTATTCCTTTTTGCATTTGAGAGGAATTGCTTTCAGACTAAGAAAAAATATTTTCTCAGACTTGCTAAAATACTAAACTACTCTCGACATTGTTTTCTCCTACAGAAATTAAAGGGAATTTACCAAGTTTTGTTGCAACACCGAAAATTTAGATTTGAAAATTCAACACCACAGATGTAATCACAGCCAGACGCTAATTAAGCATCGGGCCAAATTTGGTCCTAAATACGTGTATGCATAATTTTTGACTTGAGCAGGAGTTGTCTGAGTGTTTTCAAGGGCAGACATTGGCCAAGCATTTATTGAAAAATCCAGGGAGAAAATGTTTCTAAAGAAATATGGCACCTTATTGAATAATATTTACTTATGTTTAAGCCTTTGTTTTGCACTATATAATGTAGTTTATCATAATTTAATCATTACTAATAATAGACTGTGATTTTAGAGCACATGGAAATTTTGCAAATCGAGTATTTTTAAATGCACTAATAGGAAAGTTTTCTACAGGAATTCTATAGTGCATCCTTACATAAATGGAGATTAAATCTCTTAGAAAATCAATCCTGAATCCCAAGTTTATGGTTTTTTAATTAATTTTTATTGGAGTATAGTTGCTTTACAATCTTGTGTTAGTTTCTGCAAAACAGTAGAGAACAGCTATATGAGTATCAAGGGGGGAAAGAGGGAGGTAGGAGGAATTGAGAGATTTGGATAAGCCTTTTCTTTTTGATATATGTATGTTAAAACTCTAGCTATTTTCTGATATTTTCCATATTCATTGAAAGACAAATATTCTTTATCACTTTCAAGCTTTTGTTAGTATACTAAAGAGGGGAGACACAGAAAGGATAAACAACTTTCTCCATGAGAGGTTTCACTTTTAAAATTTTTAGTATTTCTAAGATTGTCTCAATTCAGGCTTTGGGTGATGGAAAAATACTGTATGAGAGGGAGGTAAGGAGGGCATTGAGATTCAGCATAGATTCCCTGGAAACCACCTCTTAGCGAAGTTGCTGCCGATACTTATGGAATGTTCTTTTCTTTTGTTCCCTATGGATTTTAATTTACTTTAGTATTTGATGTCACGAAAGTGGGGAAAGAAAGACTTTAAACTGTGTCTATATATGATTTGAAGTGTCTATGTTCAAATCTTATTTCATTTTTCAGAGAAATTCTTTAGCTCCTTGTAGGATTCTTGTGTCTGAACTAGACTCAACTGCTGCTCTCTACAAGAGTGGGATTGACACATAAGCACTATTGATACTATACATAAAATCAATAACTGATGAGAACATACTATAGAGCACAGGGAAATTTACTTAATGCTCTGTGGTTACCTGAACGGAAGGAAGGCCAAAAGGGAGAACTGTATATGAAAATGTATATGTATGGCTAGAGAACTTTGTTGTACAGCAGAAATTAGCACATTATAAAGCAACTATACTCCAAAAAAATTAATTTAAAAGCAGAGTTGCCTTATAAACTGGGAAGAATGTGAACATTTGGACCAATCTTGAAAGCCAAATACAGATTATTATAAATGGATTTGAACAGGTTTCCTTACTTCTTTAAATATCTCTGTCCTCATCTATAAAACAGAGATAACAACACTTATTCTTAGAATTGCTGTATTAACTGAAACAAAAACAAGGGGAAAGGGGCCTACACTAACATTGAGCGTGTGATAGGCTTTCAATTATTTTCATTCTTCTTGTTTCTTCTTGTTTTCTTTCCCCTCCTCCTCTTTCTCCTTCCTCTTCTTTCTCTATTATTGATGATTATGTTCTTGGAGCTGTAGATTATAAAACATATAATTGTCTACAAGTTTCGGAGTAGATATCACATACACCAAGCCATGTTCACTGTGTAGAGTTTGGAGCATAACATAATAATAAATTTCAACATGTTTTTTGAAATTATAATTAACAACATGTAAAAAGTTGGTTCTTTCCGCTTTCACTTTACATGCCACCATTTTTAAAACTCATGGTCAGTAAATCCACAACTCATAGTTTCCTACATATTTTTTTTTTTAATTTTTCTTTTTCTTTTTTTCCATTTATTTTTATTAGTTGGAGGCTAATTACTTTACATCATTACAGTAGTTTTTGTCATATACTGAAATGAATTAGCCATGGATTTACATGTATTCCCCATCCCGGTCCCCCCTCCCACCTCCCTCTCCACCCGATCCCTCTGGGTCTTCCCAGTGCACCAGGCCGGAGCACTTGTCTCATGCACCCACCCTGGGCTGGTGATCTGTTTCACCCTAGATAATATACATGTTTCAATGCTGTTCTCTTGAAACATCCCACCCTCGCCTTCTCCCAGAGTCCACAAGTCTGTTCTATACATCTGAGTCTCTTTTTCTGTTTTGCATATAGGGTTATCGTTACCATCTTTCTAAAGTCCATATACATGTGTTAGTATACTGTAATGGTCTTTATCTTTCAGGCTTACTTCGCTCTGTATAATGGGCTCCAGTTAAACACTCTTCGACATAAATCACAGCAGGATCCTCTATGACCCACATCCCAGAATTTTAGAAATAAAAGCAAAAATACATATTTTATTTTATTTCTTATTGAGAGATTATGGTCATGTGGGATTCCTTGAATCTCATACAGTTAGGCGACCTGCTTTCTATAGATTTGCTATGAAAAGACAACTCTTCTTATGGAAACTTAGAAGGTGCCTTAGGAAAAGAAAGAGGGTAAGACAGCAAGTCATGTTCAAAGGAAAGGACTTTGCCCATCATATTTGGAGTTGTGATTAGCTGGTGCTTTCAGCCTGTGATGGTCTTCTCTTTTACAGAACACAATTCTGACTAGTTGACTTTAGTGTTCATTCAGCATGGCTTTTTTCTGACATCCTTCAGTACCCACGCTGTCTCAACCATCATCATGCCTAGAGTTGTCTGGCTAGAGAAGAAATCATAGTTTTTCCTTCCCTCTCTAATTTAGCACTCTCACTACAAGGTGATCATCAGACACTGAAAGGCAACAACCATTGTATTCCTGGCTATAATCCTCTATTTTCACCACCTACTAAAAAACAGCTGGCTTTAATATATACTGTAACAATTTAATAAGGTAAAATTTATCCTTCTCCAGGATCAGTGAAATAACTTTCCAAAGGATGTGTTTCAAATTCATATTTTCAAAGGACAGAGTATCAGAGAAACAGAGAAAAGCAAATTTGATAAATTAGATACTCTGCATTCTAAGTCAGTCATGCTCATTACAACTAATAAGTCCAGTTCAAAATTAATTTTGATCATGGTCCATGTGGCCATGGCTATGAGCTATTTTGCTTTAAAATGGTTCTTTCTTACTGAAAAAGAAAAAAAAAAAAAGAGAGAGAGAGATAAGGCAGCTATGATGTGCAAAGGAAAAAATAGTTCTCTTTTGCCAACAGGAAATTTAAAAATACGTTAATCACCAGTAGGTATTAATTAAATTATTGTTCATTGGACCTGAACACTCACTTTTCCACCAAGTTCACAATATCACTTATTTTCTGTTAATGTTATAACACTGGTGATTCAGAAGGATGAAAGCGAGTGTCTGGCTCCATCCCTAAATGTCAACCGTTTAAGTGGTTTGACTTTTATTTTCTATTTACTTTGGTCAGTGTAAATTTCTATGGGTTTTGCTGGTTGGGGGAAAGGGGATTTGAGGATCTGTAGTTCTTGGTTATTAATATTTGACTTTGTTAGTGCTAGCTATTTACTATATGACTTGTGGAAAAAAAAGAAGAAGAAATCAGATATTCGTTCACAGCTCTTAAAATGCCCGGGGAGTGTGATCACACATCGGGCCTGCAATCTCTATACACTGGTATTCTCTTCAGTCTCATGTTTAAGTAACAATGGCCTTTGATCTTTAATATATTTTACTTTTCTTGTCACTCTACATTCTTGTAGAATCAGGAATTGATAGCTTTTCCTTAATATAATCCAGAATATTTCACGTTTTGCTTAAGAAAAGTCACAGTGGGTCAAAAGCATGGCCAGTCATTCCAGCTATACATTTGCATTTCCCAGGTGGTAAAGAATCCTCCTGCCAAAGCAGGAGATGCAGGAGACGCAGGTTTGATCCCTAAATTGGGAAGATGCCCTGAAGAAGGAAATGGCAACCCACTCCAATAATTTTGCCTGGGAAATTCCATGAACAGAGGAACCTGGTGGGCTACAGTCCATGGGTTGAAAAGAGTCAGACATGACTGAACAATGAACACACACACACACCTATACATCTATTGTAAGGTTGTGAGCATGAACTCCTATGCCATCATCCTCTGAACTAATGGCATAGTTTAAATATCCCTAGTACTAAACCCGATTCTATCAAGGAGAACTGCAGAAAGCAGCTCCAAGCAAGTAAAAAAGATGCTCTACAAGATACTACTCGTTAACAGTTGAAAAGCTCTCCTACCAAAGGGTCTAATTTAGCTGTCTGGAATTGGTCATGGAAGGTGGTCTCAATAACACAGGTAAATGGAGCCAGAGAGATACATTGGCAGCTCTTTTGCCATTTAGTAGTTCGTTTTTACGTGATTACCCCAAATTGCCCTGTTCTTGCTTGGTGATAGGGCTAATTCATGGACTACAGTGGATTAAAAGTAGTTAGTATTTCCTCCTGCTCTGAACGGTATGTATTATTTTTTGGTATCTCCCTGTACACAAAGAATCTATTTTCTGTGTCAGTGAAAATACCATTTATAAACATATTCAAATAATTAGTTTTAATTTTCTAAGTACAATCCAGAACTTCTAAGAGCTTCAAGCCTTATAGTCAATAGAATTTTGGAGTATTCCTAGTTGGGTAATATGATTTCTACAAATGTTTCTTCCTGGATTTATTCTTTAGTCAGAGAGTAAAACATAATCATTTATTTCTCAAAGTTTGAGAGATGTCTCTGGTTGCTCATCCTGTAACATTTGCTGAAATTTCACAGAAAGGACCATGTCTTTCAGTTTATATGGGATTATCAGTTAGTCTACATCTATCATACTGAACAATGGTCTTTAACTCCTCTTGTACCACTTCTTCCGAGGGGCAGTTTTTATGACCTGATGAATGTATTGTAGTAAATTATTCTTAATGGTCATCAAGTTCAAAGCTTGTCACATTAAATTATGATAGTATCCACATGGAAAAATTTGTGCATGTATATTGACTGTCATTCTTTAAAATTCAGATTGCTTCAGGCTGGACTCAAAAATGAATATAGAAAGGAAGCCTTCAGACACATCCATCATTGTGTTCCAGTCACCTATAGCCTGTTGGAGTCCTGGTACTTTTCATATAGTCTTTCCCATATTGATCATGACTAAAGAAATGAATTGGAAACATCTAATTTAATCTCTGGTAACACACTGTTGATCTCTGTGAACAGTCTGCTTTATGTGCTAATCAGACAGGGCTATTTGAAGTAGGAGTTAAGAATATTCACTCTACTCCATCTAATACCATTTCCTTTATCAGAGAGGTGATTTCTTTTTATAACATTCCAGAATTATATACTAACATATAATTTCAAAGGAAAAAAAGGAAAAACTTGTGCAATTCCAAAGGTGCCATTTTATCATATCCAATTAGTATTTGAGAAAGAAGGTGATTCAGTCAATAGCACATGTGAGTGTAATAAAACTAGAATTCCAACGATAACCCTATATGCAAAACAGAAAAAGAGACTCAGATGTATAGAACAGACTTGTGGACTCTGGGAGAAGGCGAGGGTGGGATGTTTCAAGAGAACAGCATTGAAACATGTATATTATCTAGGGTGAAACAGATCACGAGCCCAGGTTGGATACATGAGACAAGTGCTCGGGCCTGGTGCACTGGGAAGACCCAGAGGGATCGGGTGGAGAGGGAGGTGGGAGGGGGGACTGGGATGGGGAATACATGTAAATCCATGGCTAATTCATTTCAATGTATGACAAAAACTACTGTAATGATGTAAAGTAATTAGCCTCCAACTAATAAAAATAAATGGAAAAAAAAAAAAAAACTAGAATTCATCATTCACACATATTATCCATTCCAACTTTGAATTCTGATAATAGTGATATCAGTTCAGTTCAGCCACTGAGTCATGTCTGATTCTTCCTGACCCCATGGACCACAGCTCTCCAGGCCTCCCTATCTCTCCATCACCAACTCCTGGAATCTAACCAAACTCATCTCCATTGAGTTGGTAATGCCATCCAACCATCTCATACTCTGTCGTCCCCTTCTCCTCCTGTCTTCAATCAGCATCAGGGTCTTTTCAAATGAGTCAGTTCTTTGTATCAGGTGGCCAAAGTACTGGAGTTTCAGCTTCAACATCGGTCCTTCCAATGAACACTCAGGACTGATCTCCTTTAGGATGGACTGGCTGGATCTCCTTGCAGTCCAAGGGACTCTCAAGAGTCATCTCCAACACCACAGTTCAAAAGCATCAATTCTTCAGAGTTCAGCTTTCTTTATAGTCCAACTCTTACATCCATACATGACAACTGGGAAAACAATAGCCTTGACTAGACTGACCTTTGGTGGCAAAGTAATGTCTCTTCTTTTTAATATGCTGTCTAGGCGGATCATAATTTCCTTACAAAGAGTAAGCATCTTTTAATTTCATGGCTGCAGTCATCATCTGCAGTGATTCTGGAGCCCACAAAAATAAAGTCTGACACTGTTTCCACTGTTTCTCCATCTATTTGCCATGAAGTGTGGGACCGGATGCCATGATCTTCATTTTCTGAATGTTGAGCTTTAAGCCAACTTTTTCACTCTTCTCTTTCACTTTCATCAAGAGGCTTGTTAGTTCTTCGCTTTCTGCCATAAAGGTGGTGTTATCTGCATATCTGAGGTTATTGATATTTCTCTTGGCAATCATGTTTCTAGCTTGTGCTTATTCCATCCCAGCATTTACTCTGCATATAAGTTAAATAAGCAGGGTGACAATATACAGCCTTGACATATGCCTGTTCCTGTTTGTAACCAGTCTGCTGTTCCATGTCCAATCCTAACTGTTGCTTCCTGACCTGCATACAGGTTTCTCAAGAGGCAGGTCAGGTGGTCTGGTGTCCCTAACTGTCTCAGAATTCTCCAGTTTATTGTGATACACATAGCCAAAGGCTTTGGCATAGTCAATAAAGCAGAAATAGATGTTTTTCTGGAACTCTCTTGCTTTTTTGATGATCCAGCAGATGTTGGCAATTTGATCTCTGGTTCCTCTGCCTTTTCTAAATCCAGCTTGAACATCTGGAAGCTCATGGTTTACGTATTGCTGAAGCCTGGCTTGGAGAATTTTGAGCATTACTTTACTAGCATGTGAGATGAATGCAACTGTGTGGTAGTTTGAGCATTCTTTGGCATTGCCTTTCTTTGGGATTGGAATGAAAACTGACCTTTTCCAGTCTTGTGGCCACTGCTGAGTTATCCAAATTTGCTGGCATACTGAGTGTAGCAGTTTCACAGCATCATCTTATAGGATTTGAAATATTTCAACTGGAATTCCATCTCCTCCACTAGCTTTGTTCATAGTGATGCTTCCTAAGGCCCACTTGACTCCAGGATGTCTGGCTCTAGGTGAGTGATCACACCATCATGGTTATCTGGGTCATGAAGATCTTTTTTGTACAGTTCTTCTGAAAATTCTTGCCACCTCTTCTTAATGTCTTCTGCTAGAAAAATTCAAATCCAAGCATGAGTATCATGATTTAGAATGGAAAATTCTGAAACAAAGGGCTGAATTTATCCCATCAGTTAAAGCCAGAGATTTGAAAAATATTGATAGATGAGATCTGTTCATCCCATCCCAGGTGGAAGATCAAAGGCATTTTGCTTTGAAATGGTCTGGGAATAGTATGCAAAACTTTTTGAATTAATGAATACACTGCTTCATTGTACAGAGATTCCCATGGAGGATAGAGAGAAAACATCTAAAAGATCAAAGGTAAATAAAACTGGTGGTAGAGAGATGCGTGGTGGTAGGTAATGACCAGGGGAATTATGCTGCAAATTAGAAAGTGGGGTAATAGAAAGTTTTAAATATTCTGTGACTATATCGGCAGCTGGGTGGTGCTGGAGCGCCAAGCAGCTAAGAGCAGATACACTATGTCCAAGGTCAGTAGCGGCGGCCATGAGGAGATACCCCACGTTCAAGGTAAGGAGCAGCAGCTGTGCTTTGCTGGAGCAGCTGTGAAGAGATACCCCACGTCCAAGGTAAGAGAAGCCCCAGTAAGACAGGAGGCACTGAAAGAGGCACTCAGAGAGCAGACAGACTGAAACCACAATCACAGAAAACTATCCAGTCTTATCACATGGACCACAGTCTAGTTTAACTATATGAAACTAAGCTATGCTGTGTAGGGTCACCCAAGACAGACGGGTCTTGGTGGAGAGTTCTGACAAAATGTGGTCACTAGAGAAGGGAATGGCAAACCACTTCAGTATCCTTGCCTTGAGAGCCCCATGAACAGTATGAAAATGCAAAAAGATAGGACACTGAAAGATGAACTCCCCAGGTCAGTATGTGCCCAATATGCTACTGGAGATAAATGGACAAATAATTCCAGAAAGAACGAAGAGATGGAGCCACAGCAAAAACAACACCCAGTTGTGGATGTGACTGGTGATAGAAGCAAGGTCCAATGCTGTAAAGAGAAATATTGCACAGGAACCTAGAATGTTAGATCCATGCTGCTTCTGCTGCTAAGTCACTTCAGTTGTGTCTGACTCTGTGTGACCCCATAGACAGCAGCCCATAAGGCTCCTCTGTCCCGGGAATTCTCCAGGCAAGAATACTGGAGTGGGTTGCCATTTCCTTCTCCAATTGTTAGGTCCATGAATCAAGGCAAATTAGAAGTGGTAAAACAGGAGATGGCAAGAGTGAACATTGACATTTTAGCAATCAGCAAACAAAAATGGACTGGAATGGGTAAATTTAACTCAGATGACCATTATATCCACTACTGCGGGCAAGAATCCCTTACAAGAAATGGAGTAGCCATCATAGTCAACAAAAGAGTACAAAATGCAGTACTTGGATGCAATCTCAAAAATGACAGAATGATCTCCGTTTGTTTCCAAGGCAAACGATTCAATATCACAGTAATCCGAGCCTATGCCCCAACCAGTAACACTGAAGAAGCTGAAGGTGAATGGTTCTATGAAGACCTACAAGACCTTCTAGAACTAAGACCCCAAAAAGATGTCCTTTTCATTTAGGGGACTGGAATGCAAAAGTAGGAAGTCAAGAAACACCTAGAGTAACAGGCAAATTTGGCCTTGGACTACAGAATGAAACAGGGTAAAGGCTAATACAATTTTGCCAAGAGAACACACTGGTCATAGCAAACACCCTCTTCCAACAACACAAGAGAAGACTCTACACATAGACATCACCAAATGGCCAACTCTGAAATCAGATTGATTATATTTTTTGCAGCCAAAGATGGAGAAGCTCTATACAGTCAGCAAAAACAAGAGCAGGAGCTGACTGTGTCTCAGATCATGAACTCCTTATTGCCAAATTCAGACGTAAATTGAAGAAACTAGGGAAAGCCACTAGACCATTCAATTGTGACCTAAATCCAATCTTTTATGATTATATAGTGGAAATGAGAAATAGATTTAAGGGACTAGATCTGATAGAGTGCCTGATGAACTATGGATGGAGGTTCATGACATTGTACAGGAGACAGGATCAAGACCATCCCCCCAAAAAAAAATAATTGCAAAAAAGCAAAATGGTTGTCTGAGGAGGCCTTGCAAATAACTGTGAAAAGAAGAGAAGTGAAAAGCAAAGAGGAAAAGGAAAGATATACCCATTTGAATGCAGAGTTCCAAAGAATAGCAAGGAGAGATAAGAAAGCCTTCTTAGTGATCAATGCAAAGAAACAGAGGAAAACAACAGAATGGGAAAGACTAGAAATCTCACAAGAAAATTAGAGCTACAAAGGAAAAATTTCATACAAAGATGGGCTCAATAAAGGACAGGAATTGTATGGACCTAACAGAAGCAGAATATACTAAGAAGAGGTGGCAAGAATACACAGAACTGTACAAAAAAGATCTTCATGACTCAGATAACCATGATGGTGTGATCACTCACCTAGAGCCAGACATCCTGGAGTCAAGAGGGCCTTAGGAAACATCGCTACGAAAAAAGTTAGTGGAGGAGATGGAATTCCAGTTGAGATATTTCAAATCCTATAAGATGATGCTGTGAAAGTGCTACACTCAGTATGCCAGCAAATTTGGATAACTCAGCAGTGGCCACAAGACTGGAAAAGGTCAGTTTTCATTCCAATACCAAAGAAAGGCAATGCCAAAGAACACTCAAACTACCACACAGTTGCACTCATGTCACATGCTAGTAAGGTAATGCTCAAAATTCTCCAAGCCAGGCTTCAGCAATACGTAAGCCATGAGCTTCCAGATGTTCAAGCTGGATTTAGAAAAGGCAGAGGAACCAGAGATCAAATTGCCAACATCTGCTGTATCATCAAAAAAGCAAGAGAGTTCCAGAAAAACATCTATTTGCTTTGTTGACTATGCCAAAGCCTTTGACTATGTGGATCACAATAAACTGGAGAATTCTGAGACAGTTAGGGACACCAGACCACCTGACCTGCCTCTTGAGAAACCTGTATGCAGGTCAGGAAGCAGCAGTTAGGACTGGACATGGAACAACAGACTGGTTACAAACAGGAACAGGCATATGTCAAGGCTGTAATTGTCACCCTGCTTATTTAACTTATATACAGAGTACATCATGAGAAATGCTGGGATGGAATAAGCACAAGCTGGAGCCACGATTGCTGGGAGAAATATCAATAACCTCAGCTATGCAGAGAACACCACCCTTATGGCAGAAAGTGAAGAAGAACTAAAGAGCCTCTTGATGAAAATGAAAGAGGAGAGTGAAAAAGTTGGCTTAAAGCTCAACATTCAGAAAACGAATATCATGGCACCCGCTCCCATCACTACATGGCAAATAGGTGGGGAAACAGCAGAAACAGTGGCTGACTATTTTAGTGGGCTCCAAAATCACTGCAGATGGTGATTGCAGCCATGAAATTGAAAGATGCTTACTCCTTGGAAGGAAAGTTATGACTAACCCAGACAGCATATTGAAAAGCAGAGACATTACTTTGTCAACAAAGGTCAGTCTAGTCAAGGCTATGGTATTTCCAGTAGTCATGTATGGATGTGAGAGTTGGACTATAAAGAAATCTGAGCTCTGAAGAATTGATGCTTTTGAACTGTGGTGTTGGAGAAGACTCTTGAGAGTCCCTTGGACTGCAAGGAGATCCAACCAGTCCATCCTAAAGGAGATCAGTCCTGGTTGTTCATTAGAAGGACTGATGTTGAAGCTGAAACTCCAATAATTTGGCCACCTGATACGAAGAGCTGACTTATTTGAAAAGATCCTCATGCTGAGAAAGATTGAAGACAGGAGGAGAAGGGGACGACAGAGAATGAGATGGTTGGGTGGACATCACCACCTTAATGGACATAGGTTTGATTGACCTTATGGAATTGGTGATGGACAGGGAGGCCTGGCATACTGCGGTTCATGGGGTCAAAAATAGTCGAACATGACTGAGTGACTGAACTGAACTGAGGCTGGGATAATCACTGTGGATGGTAACTGCAGTTATGAAATTAAAAGATGCTTGTTCCTTGAAAGAAAAGCTATGACCACCCTAGACAGTGTATTAAAAAGCAAAGACATCACCTTTGTCAACAAAGGTCCATATAGTCAAAGCTACAGTTTTTCCATTAGTCATGTATGGATGTAAGAATTGGACCATAAAGAAAGCTGAATGCAGAAGAATTGATGCTTTCACACTGTCGTGTTGGAGAAGACTCTTGACAGTCTATGGACACCAAGGACATAAAACCATCAGTGCTAAATGAAATCAACCCTGAATATTCATTGGAAGGACTGATGCTGAAGCTGAAGCTCCAATACTTTGGCCACCTGATGTGAAGAACTGACTCACTAGAAAAGACTCTGATGCTGGGAAAGATTGAAGGCAGGAGGAGAAGGGGAAGACAGAGGATGAGATGGTTGGATGGCATCACTGACTTGATGGACATGAGTCTGAGCAAACTCCAGGAGATAGTTAGGACAGGGAAGCCTAGCATGCTGCAGTCCATGGGGTCGCAAAGAGTCAAATATGACTCAGTGACTGAACAAGCCTGGATATATTTGACATATTGGAGGAACCTTATACAGAGATACAGGAGGATGCAAAGCTGCTTTCTTATCCCACTAGAATCTGTAATGTTTTATGAACTCAATGATGCCAACCACATTAGCATTCTCTTTTTCATCCTAGCTTTCAATAGCCATCTTGACAAAGTTAGCCAGGTAAACCAGATCCCAGTTCATCTCCTTGCTTTTCTTTCTTTCTTTTTTCCTTTTTCCCTCCAGAGTGCCATTTTCTTTCTGGATAGCATGAATCTTCCCCCATCATTTATCCCCATGGATGGTTGCCAAGTAAGCAAATCTGTTGTCTTTTGAATGTATTATTTCTCTCCTATCTCTTTCCCCCATTCTAAGAGCACAGTTTTATATATATAGTTTGTATGTATCATGTTCCATGTAAGTGGCACCAAGTTATTTGTATCTTATTATCCTACCATCAGTCTTAGATTGCTAGCCCCTACTTACTGTTCTCAAAGTATTATTCCATCTGTTGGTCAAAGAGATTGTAGGGAAATTACTTCTCTGATGTTAACTTCTTCTTTGCTGGATTTCCTATTTCCTTTCCTAGTTTATCCTTCCTGTTACTGGATTCCAGGAGAAAATGGGGTTTGTTTCACTTGTTTTAAAAATTTTTATTAAGAACCAGTTTTGACCTTCTAAACAGATGTCCCATCCCCATCTCAACAGCAGTTTCTGAATTAGATAATAATTTCATCTAGAATAATCTTAAACATTTTTACAATTACTTTAGTGACTAAACCTCCTGACCTAATAAAAGATCTAGTCAAGATCTAGTCAAAATGCCATTTATTCCTTGGTGAATAAATGAAACTGTAATGATTAGCTTTCTTTTTTCAGATCAAATCTGTTCTATTAAAATCCATTAAAAATCTGATTATTTTAAACAAACACTTTTTCAATGAAGAGCATAATTCCGAATAATAGATCATGGACTCTGAATTAGTTGAGATCTGAATAAATTGTAGCTTATTATAATAATAATTTCACTTACTTCAATTTTGGGGATTTTTTTGCTCTATGAACACCTCATTCAGGGTGCTACTAAGTAGAAGAATCTCCAATTTCTTGAATGTTTTTCTAGAATATCTTTTGCCGAAATACTGGGCCTAAACAAACAAGTAAACAAAAGAAGTAAATTGGCACTAAATAAATTTGTAAACTTGACTTATGATATATACGTCATGAATTCAAAGGACACATGCTTGCATGCTTAATTGCTTCAGTCGTGTCTGACTCTGAGACCCTATGGACTGTAGTCCACCAGTCTCCTCTGTCTATAGGGTTCTCCAGGCAAGACTACTGGAGAGGATGCCATCCCCTTCTCCAGGGAATCTTCCCTGGAAAATTAACAATTCTTAATTTCTTAATTAAGATTTTAAAAAATCTCGATATCTTGGTTAAGCAAATCTTGATTTTCTCAAACTCTTTCGAAGATGACACCCTTTTCAGAAGAAAATCTTTTGGCATCTTCCAGAATTAGAATCCTATATAACAGCTTTTGGGAAGTGTGGGTTTTTAAGATTGATTTAAAGCTCTCTCTTTTGAGCACTCAAGGCTTCCTAACATGCCCAAGTTGTCTAGATGATCAGTGCTTTGGAAAAAAAAAAAAAAACTATTATTTCTAATTGGAAGACAATTTATTTACAATATTGTGTTTCTGCCAAACATCAACATAAATCAGCTGTAGGTATACATATGTTCCCCCCTCCCCCCCCGAACCATCCTCCAGCCTATCCCATCCTACCCCTCTAGGTTGTCACAGAGCGGTAGGTGGAGCTACCTGCGTCATACAGTGCTGCAGTCAATTCCCATTGGCTATCTGTTTTAAACATGGTACTGTTTATTTTTCAATGCTACTCGCTCAATTTAACCCATCCTCTCCTTCCCACACTGTGTCCACAAGTCTGTTTTTCATGTCTCTGCCTTACAGCTGTTTAGTTTTCCACTCCTTGCTTCCTGATTGTACCCTTTGCAGAGTTTCCTCTCCATCTAGCCTTGAACTGTTGTCCTTTCTTTTTTCTCTTCACTTTCTAGTCTTCCTTTATGGCTCAGGTCATGTTCCACTCTCGGGTCTCTTAAGTTGACTGCTTCTTCTTGTCCTTACTTCTGCCAGTCCTTGACTTAGTCTTTATTATTATCATCATCATTGTTTTATTTTCAAATAAAAAAAGATAAAACTTGATATAGTTCCAGATTTTTTTCCTCTGATTCTGTTGGGATATGGCTGCTTCTTTACACAGGGCAAAGAACTGCATTCACATAGGCTTATTTGAGGACCCAGTGCAGAGTTCAAGCAGCAAAACCCTAACTTAGCAGATCTGATTTCAAACTTGACACTCATTTCTAAAACTACCCTGTAAAAAGGAACAATGATCCACTGCAAGTGAATGAATGATGTTCGCTCCAAAATGTCTCCATTTTGCAACTGTAATCACATGGATGTCTGTTTTAGGCCATTTTAGTTGTGTGTGGGTATGTAATATATAGATGGTGATGACGGTGGTTCAGTCACTAAATTATGTCTGACTCTTTGTGACCATGTGGACTGTAGCCCACCAGGCTCCTCTGATCATGGGATTTCCCAGGCAAGGATACTGGAGTGGGTTGCCATTTCCTTCTCCATATAATATATACGGGTGCGTGTATTACTGAATTCATTTCTCTCTCTCTCTCTCTCTCTCTTTTTTTTTTTTTTTTTACTTTCTATCTTAAAAGATGATCAAGTGTGCAGGTTGCATTTCCAGGTTCCCATATGACCTGGCTTCAGACTTTTTTCAACCAATTAAAGGTCCTGTTGTAAGACTGGAGAGTAAGAAGAGAAGGGAAGCCTCTTCCATGTGTTGGCTTCTTTTAGTTGGCTTTAATCTCTTCTTTTGAGTAACATTGACTCCTTCGCCTGATGAAATCTAGGATTGGTAAGAGCTTTTGACAACTGCTCATTTTATTTTATTTTTCCATTTATTTTTATTAGTTGGAGGCTAATTACTTCACAATATTTCAGTGGGTTTTGTCATGCATTGACATGAATCAGCCATGGATTTACATGTATTCCCCATCCCAATCCCCCCTCCCACCTCCCTCTCCACCCGATTCCTCTGGGTCTTCCCAGTGCACCAGGTCCGAGCACTTGTCTCATGCATCCCACCTGGGCTGGTGATCTGTTTCACTATAGATAATATACATGCTGTTCTTTCGAAACATCCCACCCTCGCCTTCTCCCACAGAGTCCAAAAGTCTGTTCTGTACATCGGCGTCTCTTTTTCTGTTTTGCATATAGGGTTATCATTACCATCTTTCTAAATTCCATATATATGTGTTAGTATGCTGTAATGTTCTTTATCTTTCTGGCTTTCTTTACTCTGTATAATGGGCTCCAGTTTCATCCATCTCATTAGAACTGATTCAAATGAATTCTTTTTAATGGCTGAGTAACATTCCATGGTGTATATGTACCACAGCTTCCTTATCCATTCATCTACTGATGGGCATCTAGGTTGCTTCCATGTCCTGGCTATGATAAACAGTGCTGCGATGAACATTGGGGTGCACGTGTCTCTTTCAGATCTGGTTTCCTCAGTGTGTATGCCCAGAAGTGGGATTGCTGGGTCATATGGTAGTTCTATTTCCAGTTTTTTAAGAAACCTCCACAATGTTTTCCATAGTGGCTGTACTAATTTGCATTCCCACCAACAGTGTAAGAGGGTTCCCTTTTCTCCACACCCTCTCCAGCATTAATTGTTTGTAGACTTTTTGATAGCAGCCATCCTGACTGGCGTGTAATGGTACCTCATTGTGGTTTTGATTTGCATTTCTCTGATAATGAGTGACATTGAGCATCTTTTCATGTGTTTGTTAGCCATCTGTATGTCTTCTTTGGAGAAATGTCTTTAGTTCTTTGGCCCATTTTTTGATTGGGTCATTTATTTTTCTGGAGTTGAGCTTCAGGAGTTGCTTGTATATTTTTTAGATTAATCCTTTGTCTGTTTCTTCATTTGCTATTATTTTTCTCCCAATCTGAGGGCTGTCTTTTCACCTTGCTTATAGTTTCCTTTGTTGTGCAAAAGCTTTTAAGTTTCGTTAGGTCCCATTTGTTTATTTTTGCTTTTATTTCCAATATTCTGGGAGGTGGGTCATAGAGGATCCTGCTGTGATTTATGTCGGAGAGTGTTTTGCCTATGTTCTCCTCTAGAAGTTTTATAGTTTCTGTTCTTAAATTTAGATCTTTAATCCATTTTGAGTTTATTTTTGTGTATGGTGTTAGAAAGTGTTCTAGTTTCATTCTTTTACAAGTGGTTGACCAGTTTTCCCAGCACCACTTGTTAAAAAGGTTGTCTTTTTTCCATTGTATATCCTTGCCTCCTTTGTTGAAGATAAGGTGTCCATAGGTTCGTGGATTTATCTCTGGGCTTTCTATTCTGTTTCATTGATCTATATTTCTGTCTTTGTGCCAGTACCATACTGTCTTGATGACTGTGGCTTTGTAGTATAGTCTGAAGTCAGGCAGGTTGATTCCTCCAGTTCCATTCTTCTTTCTCAAGATTACTTTAGCTATTCGAGGTTTTTTGTATTTCCATACAAATTGTGAAATTATTTGTTCTAGTTCTGTGAAAAATACCGTTGGTAGCTTGATAGGGATTGCATTGAATCTATAGATTGCTTTGGGTAGTATAGCCATTTTGACAATATTGATTCTTCCAATCCATGAACACGGTATATTTCTCCATCTGTTTGTGTCCTCTTTGATTTCTTTCATCAGTGTTTTATAGTTTTCTATGTATAGGTCTTTTGTTTCTTTAGGTAGATATACTCCTAAGTATTTTATTCTTTTTGTTGCAATGGTATCGTTTCCTTAATTTCTCTTTCTGTTTTTTCATTGTTAGTGTATAGGAATGCAAGGGATTTCTGTGTGTTAATTTTATATCCTGCCACTTTACTATATTCATTGATTAGCTCTAGTAATTTTCTGGTAGAGTCTTTAGGGTTTTCTATGTAGAGGATCATGTCATCTGCAAACAGTGAGAGTTTCACTTCTTCTTTTCCTATCTGGATTCCTTTTACTTCTTTTTCTGCTCTGATTGCTGTGGCCAAAACTTCCAAAACTATGTTGAATGGTAGTGGTGAGAGTGGGCACCCTTGTCTTGTTCCTGATTTCAGGGGAAATGCTTTCAATTTTTCACCATTGAGGGTGATGCTTGCTGTGGGTTTTTTCATATATAGCTTTTATTATGTTGAGGTATGTTCCTTTTATTCCTGCTTTCTGGAGAGTTTTAATCATAAATGAGTGTTGAATTTTGTCAAAGGCTTTTTCTGCATCTATTGAGATAATCATATGGTTTTTATCTTTCAATTTGTTAATGTGGTGTATTACATTGATTGATTTGTGGATATTAAAGAATCCTTGCATTCCTTGGATAAAGCCCACTTGGTCATGGTGTATGATTTTTTTAACATGTTGTCAGATTCTGTTTGCTAGAATTTCGTTAAGGACTTTTGCATCTATGTTCATCAGTGATATTGGCCTGTAGTTTTCTTTTTTTGTGGCATCTTTGTCTTGTTTTGGAATTAGCGTGATAGTGGCCTCATAGAATGAGTTTGGAAGTTTACCTTCTTCTGCAATTTTCTGGAAGAGTTTGAGTAAGATAGGTGTTAGCTCTTCTCTAAATTTTTGGTAGAATTCAGCTGTGAAGCCATCTGGTCCTGGGCTTTTGTTTGCTGGAAGATTTCTGATTACAGTTTTGATTTCCTTGCTTGTGATAGGTCTGTTAAGATCTTCTATTTCTTTCTGGTTCAGTTTAGGAAAGTTATACTTTTGTGAGAATTTGTCCATTTCATCCAAGTTGTCCATTTTATTGTCATAGAGCTGCTGGTAGTAGTCTCTTATGATCCTTTGTATTTCAGTGGACAACTGCTCATTTTAAGGTTGACGTTTCTCATGTATTCCATTACTTGTATCACAATCCCCTGCATGAAATTCTCTCTTTAATAGACTTGGAGTTATTTCTATTTTCACTACTGCACACTAATTGATATATCATCAAATAGTGACTGAATTACATCCAATTATTATTATGTTTTACTTTTCCACTATTTAAAACAGTATATGTCATCTGTTTCTCCCTATCACAGGCTTTCGACACCATATTGCCCATGACAAAGCAATACAAATTCAGAGTGTAGAGTGAGGTTTTAGGATATTTGCAACTTGAATAGCTGACAGTTATAATGAATGCAATGTAAAACTGAACGTGGTCAAAATACTTTTAGCAATTTTGATAAATTTTTCAGACATTTTACCTTATTATATAACCATGCATTTTTTTTCCTGTGTTTTTACATTGCCTAAAATTATGCACGTCTAATCTTCCCTTCCGTGCCCAAACACTTATCCTACTTCAAGCAAGTGGTCACTTATTCCTTTAGAAAATTAATTAATAAATTAATTCTTACATCAAATTACCTAGAAGACCATGAGGAATGGTCTCCTTTTTGTGTAATCATTTCTAAGGATGTTGGCTCATTTGCTCAACTTGATGAACAACTGGCATTAATCTCTAGAAAATTAATTATTTCCTGTACAATTCAGAGGGTATGAACAGAAGAGTGGAGGGAAAGCCCGCAGCAAAAGCAATAATCATAAGCATCACTTTCTAGGACCTAGTAAGCAACTAATTACAAGACAAAACGCTGCTTATTTCAGGCTTCTCATCTCTCTTTTAACTCATTTCTTCCCCTTGCTCTTCCTTTACTCTGTGGAGATCCGTGCATCTACTATCTGGAATGGCAATCTTAAATCACACCAAAAAAAAGGAAGCTTTTGTAGATTTGTACATGAAATTTAAGTAAGTTATATTTCTCTGATTCAGTCATTGAAATTTATCAGCTTCTCTGTTCTTTGTTAATGAAGGACTTGGAATTCTTTTTCATGGGAAGTAGTTTCTTCTGTTTGCTAGGGCATGTTTCTCGTAAAATGAGGACTAACACAGAAGAAAATCACCTGGACCACGCAGGGTTTTGAGAAGTCTGTTTATTCCCTAAAACCAGCTAATAGAGTTCCACCGTGTCGCCACTAGGTGGCAGCAGCAATGTAAAAGCCCGGCTACGCGAAACTGACACGTTACAAAGTTGTAGGTTTCTTTGTTTTTGTTCGGTTTTGTTTTACTGCTTTAGAAAACAGTACAAAGATGAAAATATGAATTACTTCTAAAAGTAGCAATTAAAATAAACTTTTGGTGATGATGTTCTGTCTTTGCCAACAAGGAAGCTAGTGAGAAGGGCTTGAATTGAATCTCGCTGATGGTACTAGTGGCCTAGACACTGAAGACGCTAGAAAAGAGCAAATATCATCTTAGGATTCCTCATTCAGACCATCTTTGGCTTAGGATTTAACACACGGACTCTCATATATAAAGAAATTGAAAAGTGAATCCCCCTACTTTTTTTTTTTTTTTACTGTAGAGAAAGTTCTGCCTTGTAAGAGCGGATACGTAGATTGTATCACCGTACAGAAGGCTCAAAATAGCCCTAAAGTGTTTAGGAACTAATTAAAAAGATAGATGGCATACTAATACTAAAGAAATTTTTTTAATGCAATAGGATATAAGGAAAATATATGCAAAATAGAATTTGAAAAGACAAAAGATTTTCTCACATACAGTAAATTTTCTTTTTTTACTATGTGATTGCATATGCTTTCTAAATAGAGACCTGGGTTTGATCCCTGGGTTGGGATGATCCCTTGGAAGAGGGTTAATGCTCCATGTTCTTATTTTTAATGAGATCTCCTTGGGGGTCTGGGCTAGGCCAGGTTTGAGCCTCACAGTTGAGGTACCTCTCAACACAGAAATCTGATGCATGTCTCCTGAATCTATGTAAAGTCAGATTAAGCTATATCTCTTCATTCTCTAGGAAAGTAAAGATAAAATACTGAGTCCTGGCCCATTGTCCACACAAGTGGACATTGGATTGTGGTCTTAGTGGACCCCAAGGTATTCTACAGCCTTGTAAATAATCCTTGTCTCTCCCTTGCCCACCTCCATTGTTTTCTTTTCCTAAAAAGTATAGTTATAATAATGTGGAATATAAAGAACAATAGACAAATATTTTTAAGAGATGGATATATAGTAATACATCAACCTTTCATTTCATTTAGGTTTATGTTATATCAATTTAATTGCAAACATGGCCAAAATTATCATTTTGGTAAATTTATTTTACTTATTTTGGTAAATTTAAAATCTCATTTTGGCAAATGTAAACATATTTTTGCTACATAAGAGCAGTTGAAATAAGGGCCTTTCTGCATACTTGCAGGGACCCATCTATGGAACAAAACTGCTTAGATTAGGAAAGTGGTAGTTGCTTTAATTCTGTAGTTTTCTTTAATAAATAGGCTACAAATTGAGTAACAAATATATATCCAAACTAAATTTATTACAATTATATACAGTTAATATGAAATTCCTCTTTGAGGTGTCTAATACTTAAATACACCATCATCACCTTAAGAGTGAAAATTTTATTAAAAACTTGAGGCAGGGAGAAAGAGAGAGAGGCAAGAGACACAGTGCAGAGGCTTTGAAACTGGCGTACAAGGAACAGCCATGGAAAAACAAGACATTTTCATTTCATGATAGGTGTGAAACCCACATGGGTGCTCATTACCTTTGCACACATATCCCTCAGTCCTTAATGAAGAGTGCAATATACCTAAGCAGCAGGAGATACTTTTGATATCTATGCTACTTAAGGCAAAGTTGAATTAGCATAGGTGGGCCGACCTATAGTGATGGAAACATAACCCAAATTAGCTGAGACTCTTTGAAGATATGTGGAAATGAAAATGTTCAACCATTGTGAGAAAGGTGAATTTTATTTCCTTGCTTCATTCCTATCTACCTGGTCTGCACAGATTTTTAAAAAGTAACAAAAGTTAATACATGAAAGCATCTTAAAACATTGCAGTGTATGGTTTGCAGTAATGGACATAGAAACACCTACTATAATATATATATATATATATATATATATATATATATACACACATATATATATATATACACATATACCCAGTTTATGGGCTTCCCTGGTGGTTCAGACAGTAAAAAATCAGCAGGCAATGTGGAGACCTGGATTCGATCCCTGGGACGGGAAGATCCCCTGGAGAAGGAAATGACAACCACTCCAGTATTCTTGCCTGGAAAATCCCATGGACAGAGGAGCTTGGTGGGCTACAGCCCATGAGGTCACAACAAGTTGGATATGACTGAGTGACTCTCTCTCTCTCTCTCACACACACACACACACACACACACACACACACACACACACACACACGGTTTACAGCCTGGAATGGAAGAGAGATATAGGAACACACATTAAATGTATGTGTGCCCACGTGTGTGTGTGTGTGTGTGTGTGTGTGTGTGTGTGTGTGTGTGTGGTGTTAATTGCTCCATGGTTTTAATTGTTACCATTTCCTACACTGTTACATGCAGAAATTTTTATAAAGGTTGCCTTTGAAGGCACTGATGTGAGCTTTAAAAATATTTGGGAGAATTTAATAGCATAAATCACTACATTGAGAGAAATTCACACATTCTAAAACTTGTAAAACTCTAGAAATAGTCTTCAGTTGATTTTCAGGATTTTTAGTTTAAAAAAAAAAATGTGTATTAACGAACCAAGGACCAAAGGGCATAAGAGATTACTTCAGGGACCAGAGTTCCATTCATTTATGCTTAGTGATACTGATCCTCTCACATATAGGTGTAGGGGAAGGGTAGATATAAGATGACTGAAGTAACTAAAGTTTTAGGCTAAATAACTGTAATAAACATTGCTATAATGGGGCAAAAAATGCAAAGCATACGTGAAGATTATAAATAAAAATCTATGATGTACCAATACATTTGATATAAATAAGAAAAAACCTAATACCTGCTCATGTATAGCCTTATTTAATTAAGAAATAGTGGGAGGGGCTTCCCTGGTGGCTCAGCAGTAAAAAACAATCTGCCTGCTAATGCAGACGACACAGGTTCAGGCTCTGATCTGGAAAGATCCCACATGCACAGAGCAACTAAGTCCGTGTCCCACAGCTATTGCGTCTGTGCGCCAGAACCCAGGCGCCGCCATTGCTGAGCCCACGTGTCAGTGCTGCTGAAGCCCACGTGCCCCAGGGCCTGTGCTCTGCAACAGGAGAAGCCACTGCAATGAGAAGCCCATGCGCCACGGGGAGTGGCCCCCCGCTCATCACAACTAGAGAAAAGTCCATGCAGCAACAGAGACCCAGCAATGAAGCCCCAGCCAAAAATAAGTAAATATTTAAAAAAATACTAAAGAATGGATGCCTTTACAAAATAGGGGGGAAATACTTTATTTGATTTATAAACAGTGATGCTTATTTTTGGTATCACCATCTTGATGCTATATCTTCCCTCTACTGGTCTTTCTGGACTTCTTGAACTTGCAACTTTATGAAGATAACAAGATAGTAATTTGTTGAGAGAGATGAAATCCACCCTGAGTGACAAGAATTTTATGCATTTTTTTCACATGTATTTATTAGACATGTACACTTGGCTGTTTTTAAAGTGGATAACCAAAAGGGTCCTACTGCATAGCACAGGGAATTCTGCTTAATGTTAAGTGGCAGCTTGGATGGAAGGGGAGTTTGAGGGAGAATGGATACATTTATATGTGTGGCTGAACCCCTCTGGTGTCCACCTTAAACTATCACAACATTGTTAATTGGTTAGAGCCTAATGCAAAATTAAAAGACACTTGCTCCTTGGAAGAAGAGCTATGACAAACCTAGACAGCCTATTAAAAAGCAGAGACATCACTTTGCTGACAAACGTCCATATAGTCAAAGCTATGGTTTTTCCAGTGTCTTGTACGAATGTGAGAGTTGGACTATAAAGAAGGCTGAGTGCCAAAGAACTGATGCTTTCAAACTGCAGTGCTGGAGAAAACTCTTGAGAGTCCCTTGGACAGCAAGGAGATCAAATCAGTCAATGCTGAAGGAAAACATCCTGAATATTCATTGGAAGGACTGAAGCTGAAGCTAAAGCTCCAATCCTTTGGCCATGTGATGCAAAGAGCCAACTCACTGGAAGAGACACTAATGCTTTTTGAGGGCAGGAGGAGAAAGGAATGACAGAGGATGTGATGGTTGGATGGCATCATCTACTCAAACTCATGAGTTTGGGCAAACTCTGGCAGATAGTGAAGGACAGGAAGTCTGGCTTGCTGTAGTTCATTGGGTTTCAAAGAATTGGACAGGACTGAATGACTAAACAACAATAACATACTCCAATATAAAATGAAATGTTAAAAAAAAGTAATATATTGAGAAAAGAAAGATGTAATATGGGAAATTTTTTAAATGGTCCCACCTATAGGTCCAGTAAATTAGAATCTTCAGAGTAGGCATATGGAAAACTACATATTGAGCAATGTTCAAAAAGTTTGAAAAATACGAGCTAAGGAAACAGTTCATAAGGAGCCTGAGGCTTTTTACTTTGTGCAATTTTGTTTTTATCTTGTCTGATAACTAAATGCCCCATCTAATTCTTCTTTTTAATTTGGGAATATATAAATTGGGGGTAAAATTAGTGAAATGTTATGCACTGTTTCTATTTTGGAGGAATGCAAGACATGAGTTTGAGCAAGCTCCGGGAGTTGGTGATGGACAGGGAAGCCTGGCAGTCCATGGGGTTGCAAAGAGTCAGACATGACTGAATGACTGAACTGAACTGAGCTAACAGTTCAAATATCTCCTTCACTGAACAGAAAAATGGAAAAATTTTATAGTTATGGATGACATGTTGCACTTGATGACAAGTATCCTTGTGCTAAATACATTTCTGTTAAATCCACTTGACCCATTCTCTTCCTTCTGTCATTAACGAAACAAAACAAAACCCAAAATAAAACAACTCTATTCATTCTTACTGTGACAAATGTCTCTATTAAAGCTCTCATATAAGCTAGCACCTTTCTTTGGATCATTGAACACAACCACAGTTTTATATGGTGCACATGTTTGTTTAACTATTGTCTATCTCAGTCACAAGCTTTTAATTTATATGATGGTAGAACTGTGTCTTTACTACATACTTTATAGCTTCAGTGTGTTACAGGTTCTGACACATGACAATATAATTTTTAAAATGTTAATAAGAACTATTAAATGTTTTCCAAGTGTTAGGAGCCCTGTTAAGTGCTTTACATTCATTAGCTCATTTATACTAAAAAAAAAAAATCCTGTAAAATCATTACTATTGCTATGCCCCATTGTTTATTTACTGATAAGAAAATAGAGGATCTTATATATAAAATGTCTTGTTCAAAGTGATATAATTGCCACAGGAGTCAAGTTAGTTTTGAAATCTGGGCTGACAGTAAAAATATTTACTGAAAAGCTGAATGAATGAATGAATGGATGAATGAATGAGTGGAATTTCTTCCCACTGCTGAAGGTTAAGTTGGTCTACATCTAAGAATTTGATATGATCCTGTCTTCAGTTGCAGTGAATGCTATTAAATTCAATGCTTTCCCTACCCATTTAATGAGGCTTTGCAGGTAGCTCAGTGGTAAAGAATCCTCCTGCCAATGCAGGAGATGTAAGAGACGTGAGTTCAATCCCTGGGTCAAGAAGATCCCCTCAGTGAGGAAATGGCAACCCATTTCAGTATTCTTGCCTAGAAAATCTCATGGGCCCAGGAGACTGGCGGGCTACAGTCCATAGGGTCACAAAGAGTAGGACATGGCTTAGTGACCAAACAATGACAACAGAATTAACATCTGATATTTGGACATACATACTAATCTGTCTTATAAAGAGAAGTGGTTAAAAAAAAAAAAAAGTTTTTAATACTGGAATGCCAATTCTATATTACCTCTGAGATTTATGAATTATCTATTGCTGATTGCATAGTTAGTTAATCTCTCAATAATCTCACTGATTCCCATAAAGTTAGATTAGGAGAGGAAACATTGAGGGTACATTTTTAAATATCTTAAGCTCAATTGACCACACTGTATTTATTCAAGCAGTTTTAAGAAATATCTGTGTTATTATATTAAGATTATTTTCATTCTCCCAAAGAGTGGTTATAAACAATCAAAATTGAAGTAATAGATGGTTTCTAATTGGTAATTTTTGATTAAATGAACAACAAATATTTTATATTTTCAGTTTTTTAAAATAATTTTTGCAATAAGAATGTTCCAGATTAATTTATCTCTTTATTAGAAAATAGAACCAATTTGGATTATTTAATCTCATTAGATAATGTAATTTTCTTCTCAAAATTCCCTGAAAGTATCAAAATTTTCAATTTTTAATTGGTATAACCTTAAATCTTGAAAACATGGCCACAGCTCAATGCATTTTAATCTAAAAATCACTTTAATGTTTCATTTAGTGTATATATATATATATATATATATATATATATATATATTTTAGTCCAGTTTTCAGAAAACTGGAACCAAATTATTTAAATAATTGTGGAATAAAACTTTAATTATGAGTCTTTCATAACTAAGTATATCAAATACAAAGTGAGATGGTTAACCAAATCATTTTCTTATGTGCCTACAATAGTGAAACTCATCAGATAATTCCCTCATCAAATAATTTCCAAGTCTTTGTTTGATTTTGTTAGAATACTTTTCACCAATTTTTAACATTGATAACTGGTTCCTACTTCTCTTGGTTTAGCTTAGAACATTGCACACAGCTCCAGGAAACAAGATAGATTGAGATATACATGTGCATGCTAAGTCCCTGCAGTCATGTCTGATTCTTTGGACCCTATGGACTGTAGCCTGCCAGGTTCCTCTGTCCATGGGACTCTCTAGGCAAGAATACTGGAGTGAGTTACCTTGTTCTCCTCCAGGGCATCTTCTCAACCCAGGAATCAAACCTTCATCTCTTATGTGTCCTGCATTGGCAGATGGGCTCTTTATCAATAGTGCTACCTGGGAAGCCCCAAGATGTACAAAAGTGCCTATATTGTAGAACCTTTGTCTTCAAAGGGTACCGTTCTCAAATTTGAGTATTTCCAGATCAGAGGCCCACAGCCTAAAATAAATAGTGATTTTGCCAAGGCAGGTGAATCGTGAACTTTCAGGCTGATATTCAGAGGTAAGTGTAAGCAAACAATATAGCATCTTTAGCCAATGGCAGTTTGTTTCTCAACTCTTCTTAGACTGCATGGAATGGACTTTCTTAAAGGTGTCTTGATAACAAGTGTCTAATGGCTTCCACTAAATGGAGTTTAGTTGTGATGATGATCATTTTTAAGTAACAAAAGAAAAAAAAATGGTGATTTCTGAGTTTTTCTTAGGATTCAAGTAGAATATTTATGTCAAAACACTGAGCAGACCTAATAGAATATGTTTTACAAACAGCCCACAAACAACTGCCTGGATCTATCATTTCAGGTGCACTCTGGCAATGGTTGTGCACTTAAGCCTTGCTGACTTGCCATGAAAAATAATATAAGCAGCTGGATCAGTGAAAATCTTGCACTGATGAGCTCTCTAGGACTTTTCCTATGACCAAGTACTTTATCAACAGAACACTCTGAAAGGGAATAGATGGCCTGACTTGCAAACTTGTCAGAACAAACAGAATGAAGAGGGACAGCCTGGTTTAGTTACAAGGAGAAAGCTTGACAACAGGAGGAACACGGTGTGCTTTATTTATTTTTCAGCCTTATAAGGCATAGCTGTAGGCCATCTTTCCATGACACATCAACTTCTGACACCAGGGAAATAATACATATGAGTTTAAAGAGATGTCATGATTTGACTTCCAGAGTTGAAAAGCTATCATTGTTAAGAATCAGGGGGAAGAAGAGGAGCCAGTCATCTAACATTGCTGGTAACCTTACATTCACTTGTTTCAGGAAGGATATCTTGGTGAAGCAGGCAGCACAGGAGAAAATCACTTTAAGGAACCAATCTTAACTAGCATCATACAGTCCAGGCTGGCTATTGATTGTGTTTTGCCCATTGATACAAATAACCTCAGATATGCAGATGACACCACTCTTATGGCAGAAAGTGAAGGACTAAAGAGCCTCTTGATGAAAGTGAAAGAGGAGAGTGAAAAAGTAGGCTTAAAGCTCAACATTCAGAAAACTATGATCATGGCATCTGGTCCCACACTTCATGGCAAACAGATGGGGAAATAATGGAAAGAGTGACTGACTTTATTTTTCTGGGCTCCAAAATCACTGCAGATGGTGATTGTACCATGAAATTAAAAGATGCTTACTCCTTGGAAGGAAATTTATGACCAACCTAGACAGCATATTAAAAGGCAGAGACATTACTTTGTCAACAAAGGTCTGTCTAGTCAAGACTATAGTTTTTCCAGTGGTCATGTATGGATGTGAGAGTTGGACTGTAAAGAAAGCTGAGTGCTGAAGATTTGATGATTTTGAACTGTGGTGTTGGAGAAGACTCTTGAGAGTCCCTAGGACTGCAAGGAGATCCAACCATTCCATCCTAAAGGAGATCAGTCCTGGGTCTTCTTTGGAAGGACTGATGTTGAAGCTGAAACTCCAATACTTCGGCTACCTAATGTGAAGAGCTGACTCATTGGAAAAGACCCTGATGCTGGGAGGGATTGGGGGCAGGAGGAGAAGGGGACGACAGAGGATGAGATGGTTGGATGGCGTCACCGACTCAATGGACATGGGTCTGGGTGGACTCCGGGAGTTGGTGATGGACAAGGAGGCCTGGCGTGCTGCGGTTCATGGGATCACAAAGAGTCGGACATGACTGAGTGACTGAACTGAACAGAACAAACTAATATCCACTCTGTTAAGTAAATACAAGGCTTCCCAGGTTGTGCAGTGGTAAAGAATCCATCTGCCAATGAAAGAGATGCAAGACACTTGGTTTTGATCCCTGGGTCAGGAAGATCTCCTGGTTGAAGAAATGACAATGCACTCTAGTATTCTTGCCTGGAAAATTCCATGGACAGAGGCACCTGGTGGGACATGACTGAGCATGAACACATGTCAGTTCAGTTCACTTCAGTTGCTCAGTTGCACACCAGGCCTCCTTGTCCATCACCAACTCCCGGAGTCCACCCAGACCCATGTCCATTGAGTCGGTGACGCCATCCAACCATCTCATCCTCTGTCGTCCCCTTCTCCTCCTGCCCCCAATCCCTCCCAGCATCAGGGTCTTTTCCAATGAGTCAGCTCTTCACATTAGGTAGCCGAAGTATTGGAGTTTCAGCTTCAACATCAGTCCTTCCAAAGAAGACCCAGGACTGATATCCTTTAGGATGGACTGGTTGGATCTCCTTGCAGTGCAAGGGACTCTCAAGAGTCTTCTCCAACACCCTAGTACAAAAACATCAATTCTTTGGCACTCAGCTTTCTTTATAGTCCAACTCTCACATCCATACATGACCACTGGAAAAACCATAGCCTTGACTAGATGGACCTTTGTTGGCAAAGTAATGTCTCTGCTTTTTATTTTTTTTTTCCATTTATTTTTATTAGTTGGAGGCTAATTACTTTACAATCTTGTAGTGGTTTTTGCCATACATTGACATGAATCAGCCATGGATTTACATGTGTTCCCCATCCCAATCCCCCCTCCCACTTCCCTCTCCATCCCAACCCTCTGGGTCTTCCCAGTGCACCAGCCCTGAACACCCGTCTCATGCATCCAACCTGGGCTGGTGATCTGTTTCACCCTTGATAGTACACTTGTTTCAGTCAAGATCCTCTATGACCCACCTCCCAGAATATTGGAAATAAAAACAAAAATAAACAAATGGGACCTAATGAAACTTAAAAGCTTTTGCACAACAAAGGAAACTATAAGCAAGGTGAAAAGACAGCCTTCAGAATTGGAAAAAATAATAGTAAATGAAGAAACAGAGAAAGGATTAATCTCAGAAATATACAAGCAACTCCTGCAGCTCAATTCCAGAAAAATAATTGACCCAATCAAAAAATGGGCCAAAGATCTAAACAGGCATTTCTCCAAAGAAGACATACAGCTGGCTAACAAACACATGAAAAGATGCTCAACATCACTCATTATCAGAGAAATGTCTCTGCTTTTTAATATCTATCTAGGTGGTCATAACTTTCACATGTATATGTAAGTAAATAAAACCACTTTCTTCACAAATTTCTCTTGTTTTACTCATAGAATACTATACAGTCTGTGGAATCCTCCAGGTCAGAATATTGGAGTGGGTAGCTGTTCCCTGGGGATTTTCCCAACCCGGGTATCAAATTCAGGTCTACCACATTGCAGGCAGATTCTTTACCAGCTGAGCTACCAGGGAAGCTCACAATACTTATACAATACTTCTTTTCTTCAGTTACTCCAATGATCCACTTTATTTTCATTTGCTTTCTTTGCATGTTTTCCTTGAAATTCTCTTCTCTTACACATTTACATCTCTTCATTTTATCATTACCTGTTATATTGCTTTTTCCTCCCAATTAAACTGCCACTTATCTAATTAAACATCTAGCAAATTAGGAGCACCTGTATGTATGTGCATGCATTCAGATTGAACTGTTTCACAAGCAATGTATTTATTCTTTCAACATATTTTACATAAATATAAACAAATGTAATAGCCACTACTTCATCCAGTACTTACAGAATACACACTGTGTGAAAGTTATTATTTTTAGTATGTAGGGATATTACAGTGAACTGAATTTCCATGCTCAATAATATTGTATTATGGTGAGGAGTTCAGACAAAGAACAAATCAATATAAAATATAATGTCAGTAGTAATCATGGAACCACTGTGAGAGGTTCCTTCTTTACACAGGGGTAATCATGGAAAAATTTGAGGAGGTGACATGTTGAAGAAAATCAAATATGCAGCCTTTTGAATATCTATGACAAGAATATTAAAAGTGAGCTTTCTAGGTGGTTTTGCAGAATAGTTGAAAGAGCAACAGTTCTGGGTCCAAGAAAGAGAAGAAACTGGGATAAGAAATAAAGTTGAAAATGTAACCAGGCATCAGATCATGCAAGGTCTTGAAAAATATAGTTTTGGATTTTATTACAAATGATATGAGATATGAAAGGATAATGTCTCTTTTACTATAAAATGATAATTCTGGGAACTTTCCTGGTGGCCCAGTGTTTAAGAGTCCAAACTTCCATTGCAGGCGGCATGGGTTTGATCCCTGGTGGGGGACCTAAGATCTCACATGTTGCATGATGAGGTCAAAAACAAAAAATAAAATGATTATTCTGGATGCTAAAATGAGACATAGGAGAAGTGGGAAGACAGGGAGACCAGTTAGGAGTTTATGTAGTGGTTCAGGTGACAGATGATCGGGGTTGTTCTAGGCCGACGGTTTTTCCAAACACAGACTAACTTTGATTAGATTCTGGACTGATTTTGAAAATGAAACTGTAAGGATTTGCAAATGGATATCTTGTAGAGTGTGAGAGAATGAGAAAATGAAGGCTAATCCTAGTTTTAAAGTCTGAGCAAATGAAAATATGGAATTTCTATTTAATAAAATCATGAGAATTGGGTAAAAGAGGTGTGGGATGAAATGTTAGGAGTTTGGGTCATATTTAGTTCAGTTCAGTTCTTGCTCAGTTGTGTCTGACTCTTTGCGACCCCGTGGACTGCAACATGCCAGGCTTCTGTGTCCATCACCAACACACGGAGCTTACTCAAACTCATGCCCATCAGGTCGGTGATACCATCCAACCGTCTCATCCTCTGTCATCCCCTTCTTATCCTGCCTTCACTCTTTACCAGCATCAGGATCCTTTCCAATGAGTCAGTTCTTCATATCAGGTGACCAATGTATTGGAACTTCAGCTTTCAGGACTGATTTCCTTTAGGATGGACTGGTTTGATCTTGCAGTCTGAGGGACTCTCAAGAGTATTCTCCAACACCACAGTTCAAAAGCATCATTTCTTCAGTGCTCAGTTTTCTTTATAATCCAACTCTCACATCCAATGACTCCTGGGAAAACCATAGCTTTGACTAGATGGACCTTTGTTGGCAAAGCAATGTCTCTGTTTTTTAATATGCTGTCTAGGTGGTCATAATTTTTCTTCTAAGGAGCAAGTGCCTTTTAATTTTAGGTTTGAAATATCAATAAATTGTTCTAGGTGAAGTATTATGTGAGTGGTAGGGTATTTAAGTTTGCTTTTCAGAGAGTGGTTACAGAATCACTGCTGTTAACCACCTTACTTCTCTTCTAGAGCATTAAAAACATAAGCTTCTATTGTCTGTAGAGAAAAGTGTAAGTTTTTCTCAAAAATCTCACAGATTCTTACTATTTATTTGTATGTATACATATGCAAGAGCTTCCCAGGTGGTGTTAGTGGTAAAGAACCACCTGGCAATACAAGAAAAGTGAGTTCGATCCCTGGATAGGGAAGATCCCCCGGAGGAGAGAAGGGCAACCCACTCCAGTATTCTTGCTTGGAGAATCCCATGACCGAGGAGTCTGGTGGGTTTCAGCCCAGGGGGTCGCAAAGGGTGGGATACGACTGAAGCAATAGAGCAGTACACATTTACACACTACCCATTTGCACACTTCCATACAAATGCAAGGATAGAACTTTTAAACTGCTTCATTAAAGCATTTTCTCATCCTACTTTATACAATTAAATCATTTTTAATGTTACACAACAAGGCCATTTTTATTCATCATATTGATGCCTTCTCACAGCTTTCTCTGCAAAAACTGTGTCTAAAGGCTCAAGTAAAGTTTGTACTTGTAAAATAGCAAACCCACTACTGAAAATTTAACCAAAAATAGTAATGATTTGCCCTGGGACTCCATGTATTTAGCATAGTGAAATACTTTAGTTCTGGGGATTAAATAATTGCTGAGGTACAGACTTTTATACAGAAAGATCGTGGGTTAAAAATTAATAGGTTTGAGTTCCTGGGTTCTTGATTTTACCTGCACCAATTAGATAGAAGGACTGACCACCTTCCTAGTGTTCAGTTTTCCTTTCTGTAAATTGGGTATAATACTATAATATCAGGTCAATATCTCAGAAAAGAATAATGAAGAAATAAATCAATGAAAAATTAAAGCTGAATATCTTATTTATCATGTTACTTAGTAGTAATATATATGGAGGACATATTCTCTTCTTCCAAATAACATTTCAGGATAATGTTAAAATATTTTTAATCTTTTCAGTACATTGCTCTTTCTCTAAGAAAGAAAAACACGCAGCATATACTTAACTCCTTATCATATGTTATTTGTTTTATTAGCTATTTGGAAAACATCTGTTGAATAAATGTTGTTCTTCCCACTGAGGAATTAGCTTAAAGATTTAATGACTAGATTTGTGCACAAATAACTGCAATACAGCAGTATGAGATAAATGTCCCAAAGTGGGACAAACAGGAAATACAAAAGAATAAAAAGAAAGTTCATATCCTCCCTATATCAGCCTATAATTCAGGAGAAACCAAATAAAAACATTATCCAAAACAATGTCTAATAGGCAATCACTTTCCTTCCAGAAGCATGAGATTTGATTATCATCTTTTTAACTTATATGAAGACAAATGTGGTCTACGGTCATAAAATTGCCTGAATGTTTAAGGAATCCATCCCCATTATTCAATGAGATTACATTCTGTACTAGTATATCCCATAGGTTGATTGCACACTTTGTTATACCATTTTAGTTTATTTGCTCCATATTTACTACCCTTCAGCTTTGAATATCCTTTTCCTCTTATTACTGTAACATGGTAATAGGCAGAATTGATTCATCGGCTATCATCATTCATTTTTAAATGCTGGTCTTTTTGGCTGTATTGACTTATGTTTTCTCCTTTGTTATAAAAATGAGCCACCGTTATACCCTTGGTTAAATTCATGATCTGGCTAGAGTCCTCTGAATGGAAGTCTCATATCTAGGGCAGTATAAGTGAAATAAAAATACATCTTTCCCACACAACCCAGTGCAACAATTCCACTTGCCTTTGACTTTTCTGAACTTGTGAAAAACATCTAGAAAATTATCCTGTTATTTTCTCATGTTTTTTCCTTGATAAACAGTAATTAGTCCTCATAAATCTTCAAGGTACTGTAATGAGGTTAAAAGGTATAACAGATTTATTAAGTTTAGTCTGAGAATGGTACTGAAAAAAGTTAAGAAGTATTTATAAAATTCTTTTTTATTCTATATTAATTTATTCTCCTTATAAAATTACATTGAACACTCAGAGATAGCAAAACTCAGAGTTTAAAATCCAAGAGTTTAGAGTTACTTACCACTGTTGGAAACCTGGGCAAACTATTTAACCTGTGACTCAAATTCTCTATTTTAAAATGAAGACAATAATAACATCTATTTATTGGAGATGTGGCATTTTATGAATCATTACAGGTAATTAGAAGAGGGCCTCAATATAGGTGGACTTACATTAAAATTTGATATTGCTATAGAAAAGACTCTTTTCTGGGCATTGTGAGAATGAATGTGATGTAGGGTTAGAGATTTATTAATCTACTTAATTTCTACTTAGCTTCCCTGATGACTCAGTAGGAAAGAATCTGCCTACCAATGCAGGAGACTCAGGTTCGACCCCTGGGTCAGAAAAATCACCTGGAGAAGGAAATGGCAACCCACTCCAGTATTCTTGCCTAGGAAATCCCCGTGGACAGAGAAAACTTGCAGGTTACAGTCCATGGGCAAAGAGTGGGACATGACTAAAGAGCTAACAACAGCGATTGTTATTCTAGGTGGTGCTTGTGATCACAAAGGGACGGTCTGCTGTACAGTTCTTCCCAGGGTGCACAGAGTGTTGCTGTCATTGCCTTATGTCACCTAGAGTCTTATCTTGGTGCTGAAGCTTTTCAATGCGCTAGGAAAAACAGCCTGAATATTAAAACTTTCTCTATTTAACCTGTAGTGATTACTGCATTCCTTATGGAACATGTTGATTATAGCATTTACATTATTCTGACTAGGCTGCATAGTGATAAATTTCTCATGAATTGGAGGAAGCTGGGGCTCCTGGATGTTCTTATGTAGAACAAAAAGGTGGAGAGAGGCATTAAATTTTGAAAGATTCTTAGCAGCACACCTTCTTGCTTCTTATTTTAAAAATTCAACTATTGGTGAAGAATATCCAATAGATTTTTTTTTTTTTTTTGCCTATTAATGATATTCCTAGTATAGTGTAAACACGCATAATACTTAAGAAACATCTGTTGAAGGACAAAGAATGAGTAATAATAAATTCTGAGAAATTTGTGTGAATCCCTTAGAGATAATTGCATACCTAGAAAATGTACTGGTTTACATAATGAAAAGTCATATTGCTGTCGTTTAGTTGGTAAGTCATGTCCGACTCTTTGTGACCCCATGGACTGTAGCCCGCCAGCCTCCTCTGTCCATGGGATTTCCCAGGCAAGAATGCTAGAGTGGGTTGCCATTGCTTCCTCCAGGAGATCTTCGTGACCCAGGGATGGAACTTGCATCTCCTGCATTGGCAGTCTGATTCTTTACCATTGAGCCACCAGGGAAGCCCAATGAATGGCAATAATTGGGCTTAAAAATAACATTTTAGAGACACTTAGGCACATGGTATGTAGACCAATATGTTGGAGAACAGACGCTCTAGTAGTTAATATATGAGATGCTCTAGTAATTGATGTATGATTTTTTTGTCATATAGAACTCTCAGTTTCAGATTTTAAGCATTTAAAACTAAGATTTCTTCAAATAAAAAGCTATATTAATAATGAATATTTTATTTGTTTAAAGAATCTGGGATCTTATTATTACTGCTTTTGTTTATTAAAATGTATGTATGGGGGAGGGGGACAAAATTTTTTTAATATTTGCTGTAGGCAATGACTTAAATCTATTAAATCCAAAAGATCAAGTTGAATGAAATATGAAGGAAAAATATATGTATGCAATAAAGATGGGGCCAATATAATTTTCCAATAAAATAAAGGCATTTTTCAGCATGTTTCTAAAAATCTTTAATGGCCAAGAATGTCTGTCTAACCAAATGCAGTGAGAAGGAAAGCAAATGCTGATTTTATACTCACATTCTTTTCATATGTTCCATAAAATTTTATCTGTATTTTTTAAATTGGCTTTTAAGATTTTATTTTCTTGCTGCCATATCTCTGCATTTAAACTTCTCTTTGTTTGCTACTGAGTGTTTAGCATTTTCTCTGTAAGAATCTAACTGTAGAATCACTCAGCCGTTAGTCATGAGTTATTGTACTTATAATTACCTATGGCATCTCAGGAGGCACTAGTGGTAAAGTATCTGTCTGCCAATGCAGAAGACACAAGAGACACAGGTCCCATCCCGGGTTGGAAGGATCCCTTGGAGAAGGAAATGGCAACCCACTCCAGTATTCTTGCCTGGGAAAGCCCATGGACAGAGGAACCTGGAGGGCTACAGTCCCTGGGGTCACAAAGAGTCAGACACGACTCAGCAACCAAACAACAATGACATCTATCTATATCTATCTACTTATGTATCTCCGAATATTTTATATCTCTTGAACTGCAAGGAGATCCAACCAGTCCATCCTAAAGGAGATCAGTCCTGGGTGTTCATTGGAAGGACTGATGCTGAAGCTGAAACTCCAGTACTTTGGCCACCTGATGTGATGAGTTGACTCATTGGAAAAGACCCTGATGGTGGTAGGGATTGGGGGCAGGAGGAGAAGGAGACGACAGAGGATGAGATGGCTGGATGGCGTCACCAACTCGATGGACATGGTTTTGAGTAAACTCCGGGAGTTGGTGATGGACAGGGAGGCCTGGAGTGCTGCGATTCATGGGGTCTCAAAGATTCAGACACGACTGAGCGACTGAACTGAACTGAATATAATTTTCTATATTGCTCCTAAATAGAAAAAATGTCACTAAGCCAAATTCCACGAGGAAGATATTGCCTGCTTACTTTTTCTTCCTTTTAATGTTTCTGTTTTGTATACCGTGGACACCAGTGTTTTGGTTGTTTGAACTAATGCTGACTGGAGTATCAAATACCTCACAAAAATAAATAGGTGGATTAGATGAAAGACTATATAAGGAAGAGTTAAACCTTCATGTCCCCAAGTTCACATTCAGTTTCAGGTGACTTCTACTAATATTGATGCAAAGCAGGACCATTGTCCCTCTGGACTTTGGGGACAATGGTCACTTCAGCAGATGGATGAGAAATATCTCTACAAATAAAGATAGGGGAACTCTGGGGTAAAAAGGTGGGAAAATCAGTGAAAGTAAGGCTCTTGATGCTCTTGCTTATCTTGGATTCTAGAAGGATTCTTCTCTCCTGAAGATTACTAAAGTAAAAAAAAAAAAAAAAATACAGGTGCCAAAATTTTGGAATCTTCCAACAATATATAACAACATAATAAACTCATTACATCACCCTCTAATGATGCTTCATGCTCTCCCTTAAATATGAATAGGTACCTAGGATGATTCACAGACAAATAAGTAAAACACAGAAACCTAAGGGAAATAAATATTTCATGAGCAAAATAAAAATTCCAAAATATATTAATTTATTAAGTATTATAAAATGTAATTTAAAGAGAAAAAATGAGAAAGAAGAGCCTATTATATTAAACGTGTCAAAATAATCAATGAAATAAAGAATTTTTATTTCAAAGTTAAGAAAATTCTCACAAAGAAAGATGAAAATAAAGTTGAAAATAGGATAAAACAAAGTACAAAACAAGAATACTGGAGTGGTGTTGAAAGTATACCAACATTCAATTAACACAATTTCCTGAAGAAGTGACTAGAGAAAATGAGTAGGCAAAAATAATCCGATATATTAAAATGTTTGTAGAATTAATTATCATAAGTTTCTAGATTAAAAGGTCCCCATTGAAGGCTTGGGGCAATAAATGAAATTTAAAATCTTTAATAAAATTTTTAAAATGCATTATCTTTATAATTCAGGACACCAAGAATAGACTAAAACCTTACATAGAGAAAAACAAAAGGAATAAACTGGAAAAAGAGAAAAAAAATTGATATTAGATTTTTTAACAGCAACATTGCAACTCAAAAATAAAAATGTAATACCTTAAAATTTCTGAAGGAAAATAATTTCAAGCATAGAATTATCTATCCAGTTAAATATCAATCACAAGTATACCAAAGATATAAATGTTCTAAAGAAATGTAATTTTTTTTTTTTTTTTTTTTTTTTAGGAATTGGATGGGGAGGGAGGTGGGAGAGGAGTTCAGGATGGGGAACACATGTACGCCCATGGTGAATTAGTGTCAATGTATGGCAAAACCAATACAATATTGTAAAGTTAAAAAAAAAACCGTAATTTTTATGTGACTGTTTTGGGGAAGCCATCAGAAAAGGGAATCCATCTAAATAAGGAAGAAAACTATGAAAGAGAAAGACATGGGAACAAAGAAAACAGATAAAGGATGCTGAGTAAGAGGGTACTGAACATAATCTCTAAAATGAATTTTCTGATGGGCGTTGGCATGACTCATAAAAATTCATTCTCTTCTATTCTCCTTCCATAGGTCTATGTCTCTTTTCTAGAAAACCTCATCCTTATTTGACAATCTTTCCTGCCCAGCAGCCAAACTTTAGACACTGTCCAAAAGTCTGTGCACATTCTTCCCTTAGGTTATTGTCCCTCCATTCAAACTTGATAGTCAAGTATACTGTTTGAAATGCTCCCTAAAGGGTTGATTTGAGCACATCACTGTAATGGACATCTAATTTCAGCTTGTGTCTCTATATCAAGCTCACCCATGTTCTGACAGGACAACATATTCCCCCCCTCCTCAGTTCTCACCAAGAAGCAACAGCTACAACTGAGGGGCACTGTTCTCCACTCTGGACCTGATTAGGGCTGATCTAAAACATTCCATTTCCATCTACAGAGGGATTGCTGCTGTCCCTCCACCAACTTGGTAAATATAAAAATACAGTTGATGAAGAGCAACTATGATTTCAGCAGTGGGCTATGTCTTGGGTGTTCAATCTCTCCAAGGACCCAAGAATATATCAGGAGATGCTTTTCAGGTAGTGATGAATTCATAACTACAGAAGGAAGGCCAAGTGTTTCGGTGACTTCTTCCTCAAATGGATCTGTCCTCCTGTTCAGTCATAGGAGATCTGAATTTGAGAATTACTTTAGATCTGGAAACTGAAGAAAGTATCACAATTTTACATTGTGGCAACTGACATCGACCTTCATTTTACAGCTCTTGATCTTGGTTACATAAGGAAAGCAGTACCACATATGGCTGCCCAGGTTTCTTGACCCTATAGATACCTTGATTGTTAGCACCATCACCATAGATGTCTGCAGAACAATGTTCTCTGGTTATCATTTAAACTTGGAAGTTAATGCAGTAATTATCTCCCCCTTCTTAATTGCCACCATGTGTGCATGGCATGCTAAGTCACTTCAGTCATGTCCAACTCTTTGTGACCTCATGGACTGTACCCCACCATGCTCCTCTGTCCATGGAATTCTCCAGACAAGAATACTGGAGTGGATTGCCATTTCCTTCTCCAGGGGATCTTCCCAATCTAGGGATCGAACACGAATTTCTTACATCTCCTGCATTGGCAGACAGGTTCTTTACCACTAGTGCCACCTGGAAAACCTCTAATTGCCACCATCTGACCTCTGTTACCTTAGGATCCTATGATCTGCCTTGACACTAGACAGCCGAAATGCAAGGCAATCAGCTACGATGATCACTTGCTTGCAAAAGATAGACACCACTGAGGCTTTTTAATTAATTAATTAATTTTTCATTAGCTTATTTACTGATGCTGCTGCTCATCTCACAAGACAGTTATTTTACTCGCATAAGCAGAAGGCTTTGTAAGCCCTCTTGGGAATAGAGTCAGACAGAGTCATATTCTGTTTTGCATGCCCAGTTGTAATGCCCTAGCGACCTTTTCCTCAATACTTCATCAAGGGAATATGACATCCCCACTTCATTGTCATGCTTATGTTTCAATTAGCTAGCTTATTAGGACTCACTCTAGGTGCTCTTGCCAGATATTAGATCCTGAGTGCCCCTATTTCAATGAACTATTTCTCCCCTAACCTTAAATTCTGCCCTTCTTCTAACACTTTTAAGGCCCATCCCCATTTTGCAACCAATATTTATTGAATCATTTTTCTGTCTGTGTGATGAATAAACATTGTTTTCTATAGCTGGTTCCATAATTTTATATTGGTGTTATGATAAGACCCGATCCTAGTTATTTGTCTAGAGCAGTGTTTCTCAAACTTTAGCATGAACCAAAACCTCCTGGGGAACTTGATAAATGGGTTGGTAGGCCTCTTACAGAGTGTCTGATTCAGTAGCTGTGATGCTGCTAAGTCACTTCAGTCGTGTCCAACTCTGTGCGACCCCATATATGGCAGCCCACCAGGCTCCTGGGATTCTCCAGGTAAGAACACTGGAGTGGGTTGCCATTTCCTTCGCCAGTGCATGAAAGTGAAAAGTGAAAGTGAAGTCTCTCAGTCGTGTCTGACTCTTAGCGACCCCATGGACCGCAGCCTACCAGGCTCCTCTGTCCATGGGATTTTCCAGGCAAGAGTACTGGAGTGGGGTGCCATTGCCTTATCCGCTGATTCAGTAGGCCAAGGTCTTATTTCTAACATGTTTCCAGATAATGATTCTGCTGCTGATCAAGGTCTACATTCCTAAGACCCATTTGTCTACAGTCAATAAGAATAGATGGGATAGATCGTGAGGAGGAAAATCAACATTTCTTTGATGCATCCAGCCCAAGTGAGTGGTCTCCACGTGAGAGAAGGAAATTATCCTCCAAAAAGTGGTTGAGGGCCACTTATACCTGACTGGAAGGTTAAATTTCAAGGTTCTTTCACACATTCACCAAAAGGATTTCCAGGGAAGTACATCAAGAGGATTAAAATACCTTAGTTAATTGCTGATTTTTAGTTTATATTAAAAAATGATAAAGAAGCTTCTAGGTAAAGACGAAAAATTGAAAATAGGCATCGAAAAAATACACATATATTTTTCTTTCTACCAAAAGTCCATTAAATGACAGTAAAGGAAATTTTCAAAGACATTAACTAATAAGCACAATGTGAGGAATGTGAGAAAAATAAAATTTTGGTTGTGAAAAGCAAGTGTTGGATGGTAATAACTTTGAGAGACCCATGAGAGCTAAATGATAAGCTGGTAGAGCAGAAAACTGACCACTGACCTGATAAACCACAGAATGCACAGATGCTTAAATCCTGGTAGCAGCAGAAAGCACTTCAAAGAGGTGGAAACGAAGCTGAAGGAAGAGGGTTTCTTGAAATCTGTTTAAGAAGTTAGATTTTCTAGTCACTTCCGTCTCTTAGAACATTAGAGTCTCAATTAATTAGCAGGGAGAAACAGAAGGATCATCAGTGGAGCCGTGGAGCATGGAGCCACAAAGGCCAGAGTCCCAAAGAGAAATCAAATGATTAATATTTACATCCTAAGTTTGGAAACCTTATTCTCACCCATTTGGTTCCTTCAGTGCTGGCCACCATATTTTTATCCTCCAGGCAGGACATTTGAAGGTTTCACCCTGTAGAATACATCCAGCTACAAGGAAAAGGCTAAAGGTATTAATACTGAGCAGTGGCCACAGGACTGGAAAAAGTCAGTTTTCATTCCAATCCCAAAGAAAGGCAATGCCAAAGAATGCTCAAACTACCACACAATTGCACTCATCTCACACACTAGTAAAGTAATGCTCAAAATTCTCCAAGCCAGGCTTCAACAGTACATGAACTGTGAACTTCCAGATTTTCAAGATGGTTTTAGAAAAGGCAGAGGAACCAGAGATCAAATTGCCAACATCCACTGGATCATCGAAAAAGCAAGAGTTTCAGAAAAACATCTATTTTTGCTTCATTGACTATGCCAAAGCCTTTGACTGTGTGGATCACCACCAATTGTGGAAAATTCTCAAAGAGGTGAGAATACCAGACCAGCTGACCTGAAGGTCAGGAAGCAACAGTTAGAACTGGACATGGAACAACAGACTGGTTCCAAACAGGAAAAGGAGTATGTCAAGGCTTTATATTGTCACCCTGCTCATTTAACTTATATGCAGAGTACATCATGAGGAAAGCTGAACTGGATGAAGCACAAGCTGGAATAAAGATTGCAGGGAGAAATATTAATAATCTCACATATGAAGATGACACCACCCTTATGGCAGAAAGTGAAGAAGAACTCAAGAGCCTCTTGATGAAAGTGAAAGAGGAGAGTGAAAAAGTTGCTTTAAACTCAACATTCAGGAACTAAGATCTTGACATCTGGTCCCATCACTTCGTGGCAAATAGATGGGGAAACAGTGGAAACAGTGGCTGACTTTATTTTGGGGGGTGCTCCAAAATCACTACAGATGGTGACTGCAGCCATGAAATTAAAAGATGCTTACTCCTTGGAAGAAAAGTCATGAGCAACCTAGACAGCATATTAAAAAGCAGAGACATTACTTTGCCGACAAACGTCCACCTTATCAAGGCTGTGGTTTTTCCAGTGGTCATGTATGGATGTGAGAGTTGGACTATAAAGAAAGCTGAGCACAGAAGAATTGATGCTTTTGAACTGTGGTGTTGGAGAAGACTCTTGAGAGTCCCTTGGACTTCAAGGAGATCCAACCAGATCATCCTAAAGAAAATCAGTCCTGGGTGTTCATTGGAAGGACTGATGCTGAAGCTGAACTTCAATATTTTGGCCACCTCATGTGAAGAGTTGACTCATTGGAAAAGACCCTGATGCTGGGAGGGATTGGGGGCAGAAGGAGAAGGGGATGACAGAGGATGAGATGGCTGGATTGTATCACCGTCTCGATGGGCATGAGTTTGAGTAAACTCCAGGAGTTGGTGATGGACAGGGAGGCCTGGTGTGCTGTGTTTCACGGGGTCACAAAGAGTTGGACATGACTGAGTGGCTGAAATGAACTGAGAGGAGAAATTAGAGTACTATTAAAAGCATCCAATATTTCATAATTGCAGTTCTGGAGAAGAAAGTAAAATACTGGAGGGGAAGAAAAGAATGAAACTAAAAAATTTCAGTAGAATCAAAAACTCAAGTTTCTAAATTAGAGGGCCTACTAGAGGCACAGAGCAATTGTCGAAAATTGGACAACTCCAAGGAAAATACTGCAGAATTTCAAAAGAGTGGGAGAAAAGAAAGATGCTCTGAACACACAGAAAACTCTTGTCAAAACATAAACCCACTCACTTGTAAGCAATTAATCTTTGATAAAGAAGTCAGGAATATACAATGGAGAAAAGACAGTCTCTTCAGCAGCTGGTGCTGAAAAAGTTGGACTGCTGCACGTAAATCAAAGAACTTAGACACACCCCCACACCATACACAAAAATAAAGTAAAAATGGCTTAAAGACTTAAATATAAGGCATGACACCATAAAACTCCTAGAAGAGAACATAGGCAAAGCATTCTCTGACAAAAATTGTACCAGTATTTCCTTAGTCAGTCTCCCAATGCAATAGAAATAAAAGCAATAAACAAATGAGACTTAATCAAACTTAAAAACCTTTGCACAGCAAAGGAAACCATAAACAAAACAAAAAACAGCCTACCAACCTAAGTAAGATAATATAATCAAAGAATAAAAAACATAGGGTACCGAAAACAAAGACATAACTCAAGAGAAAATTAAAATAATGGTGTGAAGAATGAAGGTTTTCCTGGTGATTCAGATGGTAAAGAATCTGCCTGCAATGTGGGAGACCTAGGTTCAGTCCCTGGGTCAGGAAAATCCCGTGGAGGAGGGCATGGCAACCTGCTCCAGTATTTTTGCCTGGAAAATTCCGTGGACAGAGGAGCCTGGGGAGCTGCAGTCTGTGGGATCACAAAGAGTCAGACACAACTGACCGACTAACAAACACACACTCACACGGAAGATGAAGTAGGGAGATTCCATAATATGGAATTGTGCAATAGTTGTAAAGCAAGATCAGTACATATAAGAGAAGTTTAGACACATCTGAGAGAGATTTCACAAATGGGATTATGTTTTAAGAATGGCTGCTGAGTATTAATGTATTGAGATTTAGACGAATAAAAGGTGTGAAGCACTGAATTAATAAAAATACCTAGGAAAATAAGGGGGTAGAGACCATTTTCAATTCTGAAGTGGGGAAGAAAACTTCAAGAAAGAAAATGTTTTATAGATAGTATTTTTCTTTGGTTAAGAATAGTGTTCATAGAGTTCAAATAATATGAACGCTGAATATTGCCTAACTAGTAGGAAGCTTCCATTACTCAGCTTTCTCTGCAGTCAAGGAGAATTACATTTTCCTAGCTCCTTGAAGTTAGGTAAAGCCTTATCATAAGTTCTAGCTAGGAGGCTATGGAAGCAGGTTACCTATGTCCCTTCTCGTTTGAAGACTTTAATTGCCTGTGTGGGTCCCTTTAGCACTCTGTTTCCTGGCTGAATTAGCTGAAGAAGACACACTTTCCAAAGGAATCAACCATTAAATTATGGAGCCTACTTCAGTCTTAATTGTTGAGTTATCACCTTCATGACAATTGTCTTGGAGAGTGTCCTGAATCAGCACTGGGTTTTGCTAGAACAACAACATAAAAATGAAACCTTTTATTTTAAGCCATGGAGATACTGGGATTGTTTATTATTACAGCATAATCTAGTCTAATTTAACTGGAAAACTCCAAATTATGATATAAATATGTGTATATATGGGGACAGAAAGTGTGTTTGTGTATATGTGCACACATGCTTGCATGGGCATGCGTGGGGGAGCAATAATGAAATGGTGGTAATAGAACATTGTATATCCTCTTCTGTAGTGGAAAGTTAAAAGAAAATGGTTAAAAATTAAACAAAAAAGCACAAATATAACCTGCTATTTAGATATATGGAAGTAAGCTCCAAAAGATCTAGTCAAAATATTAATATGTGTCCTCATTTTGCAGTTTTCTAACACACAAATTTCAGTAAGCACAGTTTAATGACACCAGTTCCCTAAGGCCGGGTTCAAAGTTGTTATCATATATACTATAAATAATTGTGAGTAATAGCATAATATAGAAACTCCACTGCTTGCTCTTTAGTATGCAAACAATAAAGTAAATATTAGCTGTCCATCATGGTCTGTGACTGGTTGTATCACAACTTTCAAACTCTGTTGGTGATTGGTTACTGTAGACCTGTTAAACACACAGAAAAGTGGAGATGCTTGACCTCCTTGTCTTCCAATGACAAACCCATGTGACATTTTACACGAATGAATAATCAAACAGGTAAATGGTGCACAGATGAACATGCACAAGTAAACAGAGTTATAAGGCTGGAGGTGAACGTTGAATCAGCGTAAATGGATTATAGAAAAAATAGCAGTCAATGTTTTAATACTGCTGTTGTTTAAGAGGCTCAAGATATGCATTCATTGGAATTTAGCTGAAGATAATTTCTTGACATAAATAGGAATGTGGTTGTGACAAAATGGATCACTCAGAGGAAGTGATGCTGGTAAAAGAAGGACAACTCAGAAAAGTATTGAAAAGACGCTTGCTGTATGTTGTATGTTTTACAAGGAGGTAAACAGCACTGTTCAAAATACTGTTGGTGAGGGACTTTGGCTGGTGGTCCTGTGGTTAAGGCAACATGGGTTCAAACCCTGATAGAGAACTAAAATCTCACATACTGCAGGACAACTAAGCATGTGTGCTGTAACTACTGAGTCCACATGCTCTAGATTCTGTGCTCCACACCTAGAGAAAGCCTGTATACCACAAGGAGAACCCACATGTTGCAAGGACGATCCAGCACAGCCAAAATAAAAAACAAATCAGCAAAATTTATTTAAACAAAATTCTGGTTTCAATGTTTCTACTGTTTTAAACTGCAATGTTGTAATTAAATATTACTTTTGCTTTTTTTTCATTTTCCTATATAGTTATAAATGACACTAAGTTTTCCATGTTTTGACAGTTTTAAAGACCACAGAAGAATTATAATCTTCCCATTGTTTATGAAGATGATTTTGAATAATGCCACCTTGCACAGTGCTGTTTATTGCCCAGTAGTGTCATGCTATATGTGGACAGCCTGTAGTTGAAAATTATTCTGTCTAGAAATGGTGATATTAGCCAGCAAAAGGGGGATAGGACTGCTATTGTTTGTTACAAGTGATTCTTTTATTAGTATGAATACTTTTGATAAAAAAGTCTAAATGAGAAAAAAAATACAAAACTATTGTAAACAATTATAATGAAATGCTAATGTAATATATTCTTGGGACAACAGAGAAGATTGACTCTTCTGTAAACAATGCTTTTTCAGTGAAAGAATGTATGTATTAGTTATTCAGCAGTGTCACAGAATGTACTTCAGTTTTGTTTTGAGGTTTCTTTTAATGTGACTCATTTCATAAATATGATAATAATAATCAGAGAGATAATATATATTAAAATTTCTCATGCCAAGCAATAAAATATGAACTTCACGTGTATTATTCCAGGTGATCTTTGCCAGGACTCTATGAGGTAGGTAATGATTTTATACCGATATTTTCAAACTAGAAATCATGATTCAACTTACCCAAAGTCACAGAGCAATTTTGCAGTAGAGCCAAGATTTGAAACTAAGAAGTCTATCTTCAGGGCATTTGCCATTAATCTTTTGAATTATGATCTTTTGCAATTGCTGCTGAGCATGGTAATAATGGCTATTATGAAGTGCTAATCCATATTACAGCAACAACAACAACAAAGGAATGAAAAGAATATATATTAATGGTTAAATCTCTCAATATACTTAAAATATTCATTCCAGAGCTCATCCATCTCAACTCATTTAGGAAACCCAAGAGTTCTGAGGGATCTTTCAACTCCATCTACCTAATAATGTTATTTCAATTTATGCTAAAAATTCTTTGGAGGAAGACTTAATCTGATTTGCCATTATTTTTATTTTATTTTCCAGTCTAATCAACAGTAAGTAAAGCAGGAAGGTTGAAAGATAGGTTATTCTCAATGAAAACAAATTCTCTAATGTTTGTCATTTGAAAGTAATTTATAATATAGACATAATAGTAATATTTTAGAAGAAAAAGTTTTGAGACTTATGTTTCATAAATCTAGCAACACATTCAAATTGTAAGATGATTGGCTCTGCAGAGTTTTTGATTATACCCAAGAACTGTGGTTTTGGAGAAGACTCTTGAGAGTCCCTTGGACAGCAAGGAGATCCAACCTGTCCATCCTAGAGGAAATCAGTCATGAATATTCATTAGAAGGGCTGATGCTGAAGCTGAAACTCCAATACTTTGGCCACCTGTTGCAAAGAACTGACTCATTGGAAAAGACCCTGACACTGGGAAAGATTGAAGGCAGGAGGAGAAGGGGATGACAGAAGATGAGATGGTTGGATGGCATCACCAACTCAATGAGCATGAGTTTGGATAGGCTCCAGGAGTTGGTGATGGACAAGGAGACCTGGCATGTTGCAGTCCATGGGGTCGCCTAGAGTCAGACATGACTGAACAACTGAACTGAAGACTGAAAAAGTCAGAAACTACAGGGTTGGATCAGGGAGTTTTTATTATTATCAAGCTTTATGGGTCATACCTGATCATGTTAAAAACTTGGTAAGAAGATTACCATTTTGAAAATCTGGGAATCATGTTAACACCTGTGACTACTTGTTTCATAAATTTTAAAAGCATTTTCTAAACCATAATTTTAGGAAGCCTCATCTTACCTACATAAAAATTGAGATCCTGTGAAAGTCACACTCAGACTTCCCAGCTCATTCTGAAAAGATTCAGTCTGGCACATAGAGTACAATTAATCCATAATTACTTAGACTTTTCTTATTATGTGGTTTTAAAAACAATTAAATATGGGAGAAGAAAATTTGCATATAGGAAGAAACATAGTCATCAATTAAATAGTTCACCAAGTCTGTCAGGAAAAGAAATATTCTAGAGTAAAAAATGCTTAGTATAAGAACAACTTTGCATATCAATACCTATGTTAATATTTTATCTATATCTATTTTATATGTGCAACATATACTAGGTTATATAATTAGTTTTTCAATTAAAGCAAAGTATGAAACCCTTCAGTGATAGGAAAATGGTAAAAACATGATGAAGATGTCACATTTTCTAATTAAATAAAATATTTTTAAACTTCATAAACTTTTCAACCTCTATCAGAACTGACTATCCTATAAAATAAGTGATTTTATGTTGTGTAAAAATGACAAGATCCTAGGAAGAAATTTTGATTGAGTACTGACTGTTTAAAGTGTTTTGTGTCTGGAATTCAGATAATGGAATAATGTGTAAAGAACTGCCACTGTCAGCACATATAATTGCTATGAGTTAATGGTAAATGAAGAAATTAATGTATTAGTATTAGTCTTCTAAGACTTCAAATAAACTGAAATAACCTTTTTATAAAGAGAAACATACTGATTTTAGTTAATTTTTAAAAATATTGCCCTAGGAGTTATTTTGATATATTCACCCACATGAACTTCTTACAGCTTTCTTTCCTCTGTTTTCCAAACTTGTACCTCCTTCCACCTCTGCTTTAACACATTTTTATGCAAATCTCATGATTTGGGAAGAAAAAAATGTGATTGTTTTTGTGTAAATAGTCTGTATATTTCTAAAGTAGACTCTTGAATAAACACCCACACACATTTTAGTTATATTGCAAAATAAAATCCTAATCAAGGGTCTTCTTGAGATGTTGCATACCCATCACCCATCCTAGAATTGACCCAATTATTGCTTGCTGGTTATTCTTTGCATCTGCATTTAGTAAAATAAAATTTAGTTAGAAAAAAAGTCCTAATAATAATTAAACTTGTATAATTGCCCTTGGGTTGACTAAGCTTTCTGTCTTAGTTACTTAGTTTACCAGTAGTAACAACTATAATGATAATAATGGATTAAAAATAGCATAGTTATAATCAGTCAGTGTTTCCCAGATTTAGAAAAATGAGATGTATGACAGTCATATTATTTACGGCTATATTTAAAGTTTTGGTATCTATGGTTACTAGAACAAATAAAGACATGGTACCTTTAATAACAATAGCAGCTAGCTTTCATTGGCACTATTTTTGTTTTCTCATTTATTTTCACAACTTCTCTGTGAATTTGCTGTACTATCACCATTTTGCAATTGAATAAAGAGAGACACAGAGAGCTTAAATAACTTGCCCAAAGTTGCATAGTTTAGAAATATCTGAGTCAGGACCCAGTGTCTAAGCAGTCTGGTGTCCAAGACCCTTGCTAATTCAATATGGTGCATAGGTGTATATATATACTCTTATATATATAAGCACCTATACCTATAGTGATATACTCTTATATATATATATGTATAAATAACAATATATTTATGTATATATGTTTGTAAATATTTGTGCTCAAACTAATTTTTTTCTTTTATTATAACAAAGTGTTCATATTTCAAATAGGTAGAACATAGAAAACACTGAACCACAAATTAGTTATAAAAGAAACTGTGGAGGGAGTGAAACAATCTACTGCCAGAAGGGATTTCACAAGGGTCTCTGCTTATTAGAGTAACCATCATTATTTTTAACTCACTCTTATGTAGTCACAGTATAGTGAATGTTAGCTATGCAAAGAAAACACCATTTCATGACAGAAAATAAATACATGTTTTTGGATTTCAATGCACAGGGAAAAAAAAAAAAGGTACTCTTTATTCAATTAATAAACCATAGCAACCCAGAGGTTTCTTATATTTTAGTCCAAGTTTTTTTCATCCTTCAGGAATGGCCACAAAAATAGTATAAATTACTTTGGTATTGGAACACAACAACATGTCATGCTCTAATGAAAACTTGTTTTTAGATTCATAGTAATCATAGAGATAATTAAAAGGTATTTATATAAAGGATTCAGGTAGCTATTTCCAGACTGCATTTCAATCATTTTCAACAACTGCATTAAGTATTATTGTTGATTAATGAGAATGTTTGGAAAGAGTTTTCACTTAAGACTTGGGATATACTCTTAATCTCCCAAATCTTTAAAACTATGCTAAAAATGTTTAATATCTCCTTATTTAAGAAAGCAATTTGCTGATACCAAAATGGTATTAATAGTCATTGTTATAATAAATGATCTAAATAATTTACTCAAAAGATGTCTTTGTTATGAATTCATTCCTGATATTCATTTGCCATAGGGATTCCTCAGTGGCTCAAAGAATCTGCCTGTAATGCAGGAGATGCAGGAGGCAAGAGTCTGATCCCTGGGTTGGGAAGATCCCCTGGAAGAGGTCATGGCAACCCACTCCAGTATTCTTGCTGGGAAAATGCCATGGGAGGAGCCTGGTGGGCTTCCGTTCATGGGGTTGCAAAGAGTTGCGCGTGATTGAAGTGACTGAGTACACACCACCCATTTGCCATACAATTAAAAAATCATGAACTTTGAAATCAGAATGATTGGATGTAAATTTTTGATTTCACTACTTTTTAGCCTTGTGATCATGTTTTAGCTACTTACTCTCTATGAGTCTCAAGGTCATCCATAAACTAGGGATAATCATACCTATCTCTAGGTTATAAAGAAGGTTAATAGGAAAACATCTGTAAAGTACATTGGAACATACTGTGTCAGTCACATATTAGGTGCTTAATAAATATTCTTGCTTTTTCCTTTTGCAAATTTAACACTGATTAAATTTCCATCTGATATGATTATCTGTTGATTATCTTAGCCACCAGACCAAATGTATTGATAAACTGTTATTTTTAATACATCAAATTTAAAGTCATCTGTTGCTTTGCTTTACTTTCTGTTTTGCTTTCTGCATTCCATTACCATAATGGATTTGGTACAAAGGGAGTGTACACTGGTGGAAAGGAGGACTTCATGAAAGATCAGACATGATGGAAGCATCTTCATCCTCAAAGGATGTCGAATAAGACAGAAAATACATGTAGAGCTGTTTTCCTTGCAACTTTACCTTTTCATTCTGTTGACATTGAGTTAAATTGCCCCAAAGTTTAAGGCACAATCTTACCTCACCATACTCATCAAAGATCTGAATTTGGTTTTAAAACTAATGGTGGGTTTGGAATTTAATCCAGTTCTCAGCCAAGCAGTAGAGTGTGGCCATGCCACAGTAATGACCAAATCCCTTTTCAAGTAAAGGTAAGCAACACGTCTTCCCTTCAGTAGATTAGCTTCAGAAATCACCTTGTTACCAAATCAGGACAGACCTATAAATTGAAGATGAGGTGTTGGAGCAAGGAATAATGACTTTGTTAGAAAAGCCTGCAGACTGAAAAGATGGGGGACTAACGTCCCTAAGCACTATTTTACCAGAGTTTGAATTCAGGCTACTTTTACACTAAAAGGGGAGGAGTGTAGCTAGTTGTGGCAAATTTCTTGGTGTCATAATCCTTCATTGCTGCAGCTTCCCAGGTGGTTCTGGTCAAGATATTCCTATGAGGCTTCAACAAGACAAAAGTTATTCTCTTTCTGTAAATTTTTCACTACATGAATGGAAAAGTATTATACCTTTAAAGGTCAGTGCCTTGAGAATGGGGTATCCTATATGTTTCAAACTAGAGGAACATTTTTAACTTGTAGTAAAAGCAATGGAATACAAAAGTTAGAGTGAAAAGAAAATCCAATATGGAGTCAGATTTGCTCTTCCCTTTTACAGCCTCTCTCTGGTCACTGGAAAGTTTTGAAACATCATGCTACATTCTTCCAACTTCCCTGGGCCAGAGAGAATTCTGATGTCTACTTTCTCGTCTTCACTGGCTGGTTGGATGTTTCTCACAATGTCATTGAGCAATGAATTAACTTTTTTTTGAAAGAAATCCAACTACTGCCACCCAAAGGTGACTGTGTTATCTTTAAGACAGCTTTAATTCCCTCATGCAGAGGAAATAGAATGGGATGGAGCCAGGGAAACACTTAAAACCTCATTACCACAGAGCCCCTCTTCAGAGAGCCCCCTAGACTGCCTATTATTGTCCCGCCTGTACTTTCTGTGGGACTTTGAAAAGAAAAGGTTCAAAGAGCAAGACTTTCAAGCTCCCCTTTCCATGTCAAACACTTTCAACTCCTGATTTCAAAGTGCCACTCTGTGGCTGTTCAAAGGCCTGTGGACTCGTAGGGGGTGAGATTGGAGTTAAAGGTTGAACTACAAAGCTCCTTGCAATTCACAGTAATATCCAGCTTGGAGATACAAATGGTAATACAAACTCAAGCACCTATCAATAAAACTGCCAATATATGAAAGGAGGAACAGAAACATTCTAAATGGCCTTTTTTTTTCTTTTTTTTAATTTTTTTCTCCAACTAGGATCGTGCTGTCATCAGTTCGGATGAAAGTCTAATTGATATTTTGAAGTATGACTTTTCTCTCTGTTCATATTACAAGTAGGGGGACTACAGAAGCAGTGGAGAGAGGGGAAAAAAATAGGAAAGAAAAAAACACCCACAAACCCCAAAGAAGTTAGATAAGAATAGCTAAAGAAGTCCCTTCCAACATCTGAAAAAAGAAATCCTGCCCTACTCTAGTTGAGTATTCATCCTCTTTCCCTTCACTCTCTCTATCCTTTTTATCTGCCTGCCCATAAGACTTGGAGCATCCTTAATTGGTCCTCGGGGAGGCTAACAGGCCTCTGCTTTTATGACTCAGTTCTTTGTATTGTACACATGTGGGCATCTCTCAGGAGATAAACAAAAGAAAAATGTGTGGAAAGGGGGCCAGAAATCGCACAGGTCTAAACATGGAACAGGCCATTGTCTTGATTTACTTTTAATGCTTTAAATTATGGGAATAATTCTGGTGCCCCTACCCTCCGCCTCCCTCCCCAGTCTACTTAAGCTAATGTGCTTTTTCTTATTGCTACAGGGCCATCATCTGAGGAATTCCATTTCCTATTTGAAATCAAACATTCTAACTCCTTCTTGGCCCCCTCCCCGTAGCCCTCCCATCCTCTGCAGCAAACGAGAGAGGTGGTCTTAGGGAAAGATAAAAAGAATAGTTGATCATAAGAACTAACCTGGAGCCAACACATCGGCCTTTCGTCCCTTCAGCACTTTCTAAACCCTAAGCACCAGCAACTAATTCTCCTGACTTTCAGCCCTGGTCTTGGATATGCTGAGGTATAGACTCTGGAGTGGCACTTTTTCTGCCTCATAAAATGTTTACATTTATGGAAGAAAATGACCTCTCTCACGCAATATCACATTCCCTTTAATATAAGTCGTGAGAGCTCATTATAGTGCTGACAGTCATTTTCAGATGAGAACTTACTTTATTTTTTTTATTAATTTTTATTAGAGTCTAGTTGATCTACAATGTTGTGTTTGTTCCTGTTGTATAGCAAAGTGAATCAGTTATATTAACACATACATGTAGGTCCTCTCTTTTCTAGATGGCTTTAATACTACTCATATTTAAATTTGAATTCATCCTAAATATAAAAGCAGGGTTGAAACTGAGCATACTTACAACAAAAAGCATTTTGCCTCTTGTATCTCAAACCAAACCCAGAATGGACTGCAATTTTATTCACGTGGCAGAATAGGGACCTAGTGGCTCCTAAAAAACCAAGCTAAAACATTTAAGCTTAGAAAATGTTAGACTTCCAAAATATTTTGGGAAATGTAAAACTTTCAAAGTAAAATTTTAAACTCACCAAAGTCTGAGATTTCAGTCTTTTGTACTCTAATCTATCCTTACACAGGTCAGTTTAAGTATTTTATAATGTCCCTCTTTTGGCGATACCTAGGTTCTCTAGAAAATGGAGGCTGTGGCCAAAGCTTGGCCTATTTTTTTTCTTTTTAATATATTTTGTTTGAATGCTCAGTCATGTCTGACTCTTTGCAACCCCATGGACTATAGCCCGTTAGGTTCCTCTGTTCATGGGATTTCCCAGGCAAGAATACTAGAATGAGTTGCCGTTTCTTCCTCCAGGGAAGCTTCCCAACCCAGGGACTGGATCAGTGTCTCTAACCTCTCCTGCTTTGCAGGTGGATTCTTTGCCTCTTGAGCCTTTGGGGAAGCTCACAAAGCTTTCCTATTAGCGTTTTATTGGAAGGGACAATCAGAGAGATAACAGTGAGTGAAAAAGAGAAGTGAGAAAATAGGAGTAGGCAAGAGGACTGACAGAAAGTTTATTACTGAGTGAGCCATCCATTCTCCATAACCACAGCTAATTTCTGAGTTTCTTGGGATATATCCCTGGAGATCATGTGAAACTGGAGAACCTTGGAATATCCCATCAAGGGGAAAGAAGAGCAAGGAGTTTATCACTTGTTCTTACTGTTTCCTGTCTCTCATTCGTCAACATAAGGGTCATGAGAAAGTAACTTTACTGCCCATGAGAAATGGATGTCAGAACCTTCTAGCAATTGCTGGGAAAGCCAGAATTTTCATAAACCGATCCAGTCACATAGCAGGTATGAAAATCTCTCCTTGACAATCAGTGCCACATCTGGGGTATCTTTATTTGTCACAAGGTAGTTGGGTCCCTTACATAGTTGTCCAGCCACTCAAAGAACAAGGTTTTCTTGAGACCCTGGAGGAAACTGTGAGGCTTTTTAAATGACGTAGTCTTGGAAGTCTCATGGAGTCACTTCATTGGACTCTATTATTCAAAATGAGTCATAGGGCAAAGCCATAAACAAAAAGATGGGAATTACATTGGATGTGAACACCAAGAGGCATACTGTTTTGAGAGACTCAACTCAGATAGTCCTCAATTACAGAGTCCGTACTTCAAGTATATTCAGGAACTTTAACAATTCTCTAACAGATACACAGAAGATTGCCTAGACTGAACAGATTCTAAAGGATATCATTATTTTTCTAAAGACGGAGGAACAAAATATCTTTGAGTAATCTTTTATGTTTGTTATATAGAATCAAATACGTATGTGTCTGTGTATGTGTTAGAATGTACATATATTTTATGTGTAATATGCATTCAGTCACTCTCAGGAAATACTTTTGTTTTCTTCATGAATTCCTGAATGAAAGGCACCTCTAGGTATTGCATATAAATAGAGAATATTAATCCTATGATTATTATTATAATAAAAGATTCTAGTGCTTAAAAGACACAAAACACTATCCACAGTGGCTCTTATGGGATTTTGCCATTGTAACAGCCTATTATTCCTGGATGTGCTATAAGTTGGGCTTTCATGTACAGTGTCTGAATTGATCTTTCTAATAATTAAGAGATAGATAATTATCTTTTTAAATTAGGAGACGTCTGAGAAAGTGTAAATAATTTGCTTCAAATAAGTAGTTTGTCTAATCATGAAGTGTCAGTGTTAGATGTGAGTTTCATTCTGATTAACTCCAAACTTCATATATTTTCATGGGATTACATGGTCTTTGGAACTCCAACAACATAAGTATACATAGCAGTGAGCTAGCATTACATTAGTCTCTTAGGCAAGTTTATTTGAAGACATTTTAAACTTTTACCTTTTTATGAAAGAATGGGTCTTGTACATAGGAAAATAAGAACATTCTATATTTTGTACTTCTTCAATGTTATCTATTACAACTATTTTCACACTGTTTTTATATATGGTTATTTTTTGATCCTCTGGCAAGATTTAAAATTTTTTCTCTGATAGAGACTTATCATTTCCAAATGTCTTGCATCTTAACTTGCATCACCTTGGCCAGTTTTCTACACATAGTATGTGTTCATCAAACTTTTTCTGTCAAATCAAATTTTTTTCCATCTGATTATAGGGAAGAAAGTGTCTCACTAATCGTTTAATACCATTGCATCTAGTTATAGAAAAATTATTATTCCGATTAACCATTTAGAAAGAAGCAATTCTCGGGTGATTATAAGTAAAGAAAGGTCCTGGGGAAAACTACAATTATAAGCAGCTGCAGCATGAATTATATGTAATTATAGTTGATTCCTGTAAATAATTCTTTCTGTAAATTTCCATTCAAAAAGGACTTATTGCTTGGAAACAAAGGACATTTTGAATTAAAAATATATTTTCCTAAATTTATATAAATAAAATTATATCCATCAAAAAGGAGATAGTGAAAGGAACAAGGGATCAACGAGGGGAATGTTTCTATTTCTAGTTATATATCTAAGAAGTCACAGAATGTGATTTCTTAGTTCAATTTTAGTATGATTCATATTTTTTTTTTCTTTAGACTGTCTGTAGACTAAATGGAAATGAAATACAGCCTACCCTCCCCAAACAAAAAGAGAAGAATGTGACATAGTATGTTCTGTAGCAATTGTCAGCAAAACCTTATAATTCTACTTCAACAACATAATAAGCATGTAATGACAGATGGCATCTGATATGTCACCAAGGCTTTGTTGAATACATTAATGGGACTCAATTTGTTGTTGTTGTTATTTAGAGGGAATGACTGTTGGGCATTGAGCATTTTCTGTTCTATTAATAATATTGCTATTATCTTTGCATTATGGTATATATCTTTTCCTATCAAACATGTTCTGATATGTTTATTATTTATTTATTATATATATTCTTACAAAAAAGACAAGAGAAGAGCTGATATATTATTTAAGTCAACCTAATATATTCATATGGGTTTTCTGATTTTAAAATGGCAAAATAAACTGCAAAAAATAGGAGATGCTGAATGGCTGCTTAAAAATGGAAAAAATGTCAGCATTTCTGAATTATAACACAAAATTAGGATAGTTTATGATGTTCAACTCTTTTCTTGCAAGGAGAGTTCATCTTCTTCTGAATTATAGCTTTGTTTTTCTATGCAGCTTCTACTCCCTATGCTTTTGCATGACTATCACATTAATCTAATGTGAAATAGTTCATATTATTTAGGAGAAAAGCTGATATGCATATCTTTGTTTCACATTAAACATTTCTAAATCCCACAACTCTCCAGTGTAAGACAAAATTCATATTTTTTCTTCAAAAAATTGAGTTAAATAATATAGGCCATTTGGATGGCTAAATATTCTTTTTTTCTTTTTACCAAAACCCACACCTCTTAAGACTCTTTGAGCCCATGAAGGCTATTTTATTGTTTATAATCAACATTAATCTGCTTGTATATTTGAGAGTATATCGAGCACATAGTTCCCAAATAATATCTTTTTTGTTTTATGCATAAAATCTTGGAAATAAACCAGGCATGTGTAAAATAAAGGGATAAATATACTGAAACATACAAAGGCTCATATTCACCTCTACCTAGGGTCCTTTATTTGCATTATATATCAAGCAAAAATAATCCACCTCTCAGAATATTAAGCAAAAACAATATGGCTCTGATGTACTCCTGCACAATATTGTCTAATTTCCATAAAATGTCTGCAGGGTTTTGCACATCAAGATATCTCTTATGAAAAATGTTTATGGAAATAGGTCATTATGTGTATTTCTAATAGAGAGCAATTTGTTATGTTTAAAAACAGCTTTTGTATTAATAGTTGTGAATAAACACTAAATTATCAAGCATTTAAAATATAAGCAATAAGGATGTTTATACTATATCAGCGACACACTTCTCACACAAATGCAGTGTTTACACAACCTAATTAGAACAGATATGTAAGGAAAAAAAAGTGAAACATCTAACTTCAATTTCCAGTAGCAATAAAAGGTGATACAGTCTATATCAGAACCTGTAAAATACCATATTGAATATTTGGCTAAAATATGTAAACAAAATTCTTAAAACAATATCTGCTAAATATAATATCCAACAATATCCTTTGTTCTTATGTAACATAGAAAACTATAGTTTTTTTCTTTTTGAAACATATGACTCTAGCTAGTCTGCCTTTGATGTCAGTGAAAGTGAAAGAAATGTAAAACATCTATTCAATTATTTCAGTTAATATACAAGCATTAGGCATTCAAATTCCTAATTAAGAGACAACATGCCCTGTCAGGCATCTGCATGGGCTATTGAACATTGCCTAGATTGTTCCATAATTATCCCGGCTTAATAGTTCTGAAAACGAAAGCAATGTGTATCCATTGAAGGAAAGTATAGCTTATCACACAAGAAGGTGCAGCACACAGAACATGCTCTGGTTCCGTGTATTCATGCTGGAGGTTTTTATTGGAACATGTTTTAATTAATCCTTGAACAGAGAGCAACAGCACGCTACCAGTGAAAGTTGTTCAAACATTCTTTATTGAAAAAGAATCACAGCCTGTAGGCAGAAATAGATGTACTTTCGTTGTAAGACTTGCATTTTGACATACCTTTCTCATTCCAACTCTTATATATCCTAAAATAGCAGTTAGCTATATTGCACATAAACTTTGGCAAAGGATAAATCGTTATCAAGCAAATGATGTCATTCATTTTTAAAATTTAATCTGACATAGGGCATTTTATGCCTCATTTGAAAAATAATCAATTTGAGCATCATGTTACAAAAACAATGTTTTTAACCATTAGTTGTTAGTTCAAGTTTTTGAGTATTTGGAACATAATTGATTCCTTTTCAGGTCAAAGATAGTCGGGTTAAATAGATGGGGTGACATGAAGGCATTATTTATGGTTTATTATCTAGTTTAACTATCTGGCACTATAGAGTACAGGAAAATTGTAGCTAATGAGTAGATTTATAAATTTAGAAATGTCTCTCCTTCAGAGGTAAAAGAGTTTGATAAAATAAAGAGACAAATGCATCACATGTTTAAATAAAGAAAAATAAACTCAATTAAAATTCTTTATGATAGCAAAGAGCAACTTTCTAGCAGGAGATCAAAATGATTCTGTGGGTTGGTGTCACATGGGTCATTGACAATAGTATACATTCTGCAAAATATAACACAATCAGATCATTTTTTTTCCATTTATTTTTATTAGTTGGAGGCTAATTACTTTACATCATTGCAGTGGTTTTTGTCATACATTGAAATGAATTAGCCATGGATTTATATGTATTTCCCATCCCGGTCCCCCCTCCCACCTCCCTCTCCACCCAATCCCTCTGGGTCTTCCCAGTGCACCAGGCCCGAGCACTTGTCTCATGCACCCAACCTGGGCTGGTGATCTGATTCACTATAGATAATATACATGTTTCAATGCTGTTCTCTTGAAACATCCCACCCTCGCCTTCTCCCAGAGTCCACAAGTCTGTTCTATACATCTGAGTCTCTTTTTCTGTTTTGCATATAGGGTTATCATTAGCATCTTTCTAAATTCCATATATATGTGTTAGTATACTCTAATGGTCTTTATCTTTCTGGCTTACTTTACTCTGTATAATGGGCTCCAGTTTCATCCATCTCATTAGAACTGATTCAAATGAATTCTTTTTAATGGCTGAGTAATATCCCATGGTGTATATGTACCACAGCTTCCTCATCCATTCGTCTGCTGATGGGCATCTAGGTTGCTTCCATGTCCTGGCTATGATAAACAGTGCTGCGATGAACATTGGGGTGCACGTGTCTCTTTCAGATCTGGTTTCCTCAGTGTGTATGCCCAGCAGTGGGATTGCTGGGTCATATGGCAGTTCTATTTCCAGCTTTTTAAGAAATCTCCACACTGTTCTCCATAGCGGCTGTACTAATTTGCATTCCCAACAGTGTAAGAGGGTTCCCTTTTCTCCACACCCTCTCCAGCATTTATTGCTTGTAGACTTTTGGATAGCAGCCATCCTGATTGGCGTATAATGGTACCTCATTGTGGTTTTGATTTGCATTTCTCTGATAATGAGTGATGTTGAGCATCTTTTCATGTGTTTTTTTTCCATCTGTATGTCTTCCTTGGAGAAATGTCTGTTTAGTTCTTTGGCCCATTTTTTGATTGGGTCATTTATTTTTCTGGAGTTGAGCTGGAGGAGTTGCTTGTATATTTTTGAGATTAATCCTTTGTCTGTTGCTTCGTTTGCTATTATTTTCTCCCAATCTGAGGGCTGTCTTTTCACCTTACTTCTAGTTTCCTTTGTTGTGCAAAAGCTTTTAAGTTTCATTAGGTCCCATTTGTTTATTTTTGCTTTTGTTTCTAAAATTCTGGGAGGTGGGTCATAGAGGATCCTGCTGTGATTTATGAGGGAGAGTGTTTTGCCTATGTTCTCCTCTAGGAGTTTTATAGTTTCTGGTCTTACATTTAGATCTTTAATCCATTTTGAGTTTATTTTTGTGTATGGTGTTAGAAAGTGGTCTAGTTTCATTCTTTTACAAGTGGTTGACCAGTTTTCCCAGCACCACTTGTTAAAGAGGTTGTCTTTCTTCCATTGTATATTCTTGCCTCCTTTGTCGAAGATAAGGTGTCCATAGGTTCGTGGATTTATCTCTGGGCTTTCTATTCTGTTCCATTGATCTATATTTCTGTCTTTGTGCCAGTACCATACTGTCTTGATGACTGTGGCTTTGTAGTATAGACTGAAGTCAGGCAGGTTGATTCCTCCAGTTCCATTCTTCTTTCTCAAGGTTATTTTGGCTATTTGAGGTTTTTTGTATTTCCATACAAATTGTGAAATTATTTGTTCTAGTTCTGTGAAAAATACCATTGGTAGTTTGATAGGGATTGCATTGAATCTATAGATTGCTTTGGGTAGTATAGCCATTTTGACAATATTGATTCTTCCAATCCATGACACGGTATATTTCTCCATCTGTTTGTGTCCTCTTTGATTTCTTTCATCAGTGTTTTATAGTTTTCTATGTATAGGTCTTTTGTTTCTTTAGGTAGATATACTCCTAAGTATTTTATTCTTTTTGTTGCAATGGTGAATGGTATTGTTTCCTTAATTTCTCTTTCTTTTTTATCTTTGTTAGTGTATAGGAATGCAAGAGATTTCTGTGTGTTAATTTTATATCCTGTAACTTTGCTGTATTCGTTGATTCGCTCTAGTAATTTTCTGGCAGAGTCTTTAGGGTTTTCTATGTAGAGGATCATGTCATCTGCAAACAGAGAGAGTTCCACTTCTTTTCCTATCTGGATTCCTTTTCTTTTTCTGCTCTGATTGCTGTGGCCAACACTTCCAAAACTATGTTGAATGGTAGTGGTGAGAGTGGGCACCCTTGTCTTGTTCCTGATTTCAGGGGAAATGCTTTCAATTTTTCACCATTGAGGGTGATGTTTGCTGTGGGTTTGTCATATATAGCTTTTATTATGTTGAGGTATGTTCCTTCTATTCCTGCTTTCTGGAGAGTTTTAATTATAAATGGATGCTGAATTTTGTCAAAGGCTTTTTCTGCATCTATTGAGATAATCATACAGTTTTTATCTTTCAATTTGTTAATGTGGTGTATTACATTGATTGATTTGCAGATATTAAAGAATCCTTGCATTCCTGGGATAAAGCTCACTTGGTCATGGTGTATGATTTTTTTAACATGTTGTCAGATTCTGTTTGCTAGAATTTTGTTAAGGACTTTTGCATCTATATTCATCAGTGATATTGGCCTGTAGTTTTCTTTTTTTGTGGCATCTTTGTCTGGTTTTGGAATTAGGGTGATGGTGGCCTCATAGAATGAGTTTGGAAGTTTACCTTCTGCAATTTTCTGGAAGAGTTTGAGTAAGATAGGTGTTAGCTCTTCTCTAAATTTTTGGTAGAATTCAGCTGTGAAGCCATCTGGTCTTGGGCTTTTGTTTGCTGGAAGATTTCTGATTACAGTTTCGATTTCCTTGCTTGTGATGGGTTTGTTAAGATCTTCTATTTCTTCCTGATTCAGTTTTGGAAAGTTATACTTCTCTAAGAACTTGTCCATTTCTTCCAAGTTGTCCATTTTATTGGCATAGAGCTGCTGGTAGTAGTCTCTTATGATCCTTTGTATTTCAGTGTTGTCTGTTGTGATCTCTCCATTTTCACTTCTAATTTTGTTAATTTGGTTCTTCTCCCTTTGTTTCCTAATGAGTCTTGCTAATGGTTTGTCAATTTTGTTTATTTTTTCAAAATACCAGCTTTTAGCTTTGTTGATTTTTGCTATGGTCTCTTTAGTTTCTTTTGCATTTATTTCTGCCCTAATTTTTAAGATTTCTTTCCTTCTACTAACCCTGGGGTTCTTCATTTCTTCCTTCTCTAGTTGCTTTAGGTGTAGAGTTAGGTTATTTATTTGACTTTTTTCTTGTTTCTTGAGGTAGGCCTGTAATGCTATGAATCTTCCCCTTAGCACTGCTTTTACAGAGTCCCATAGGTTTTGGGTTGTTGTGTTTTCATTTTCATTCATTTCTATGCATATTTTGATTTCTTTTTTGATTTCTTCTATGATTTGTTGGTTATTCAGAAGCGTGTTGTTTAGCCTCCATATGTTTGAATTTTTAATAATTTTTTTCCTGTAATTGAGATCTAATCTTACTGCACTGTGGTCAGAAAAGATGACTGGAATGATTTCAATCTTTTTGAATTTACCAAGACTAGATTTATGGCCCAGGATGTGATCTATTCTGGAGAAGGTTCCGTGTGTACTTGAGAAAAAGGTGAAGTTGATTGTTTTGGGGTGAAACGTCCTATAGATGTCAATTAGGTCTAGCTGGTCCATTGTGTCCTTTAAAGTTTGTGTTTCCTTGTTCATTTTCTGTTTAGTGGATGTATCCATAGTTGTGAGTGGGGTATTAAAGTCTCCTACTATTATTGTGTTACTATTAATTTCCTCTTTCATACTCGTTAGCGTTTGCCTTACATATTGCAATGCTTCTATGTTGGGTGCATATATAATTGTTATATCTTCTTCTTGGTTTGATCCTTTGATCATTATGTAGTGTCCATCTTTGTCTCTTTTCACAGCCTTTATTTGAAAGTCTATTTTATCTGATATGAGTATTGCGACTCCTCCTTTCTTTTAGTCTCCGTTTGCGTGGAATATTTTTTTCCAGCCCTTCACTTTTAGTCTGTATGTGTCCCTTGTTTTGAGGTGGGTCTCTTGTAGACAGCATATATAGGGGTCTTGCTTTTGTATCCATTCAGCCAGCCTTTGTCTTTTGGCTGGGGCATTCAACCCATTTACATTTAAGGTAATTATTGATAGGTATGGTCCCGTTGCCATTTATTTTGTTGTTTGGGGTTCATGTTTATACCACCTTTCTGTGTTTCCTGTCTAGAGAAGATCCTTTAGTATTTGTTGAAGAGCTGGTTTGGTGGTGCTGAATTCTCTCAGCTTTTGCTTGTCTGTAAAGCTTTTGAGTTCTCCTTCATATCTGAATGAGATCCTTGCTGGGTAGAGTAATCTAGGTTGTAGGTTATTCTCTTTCATTACTTTAAGTATGTCCTGCCATTCCCTTCTGGCCTGAAGGGTTTCTATTGATAGATCAGCTGTTATCCTTATGGGAATCCCTTTGTGTGTTATTTGTTGTTTCTCCCTTGCTGCTTTTAATATTTGTTCTTTGTGTTTGACCTTTGTTAATTTGATTAATATGTGTCTTGGGGTGTTTCACCTTGGGTTTATCCTGTTTGGGACTCTCTGGGTTTCTTGGACTTGGGTGGCTATTTCCTTCCCCATTTTAGGGAAGTTTTCAGCTATTATCTCCTCGAGTAACTTCTCATGGCCTTTCTTTTTGTCTTCTTCTTCTGGGACCTCTATGATTCGAATGTTGGGGTGTTTCACATTGTCCCAGAGGTCCCTGAGGTTGTCCTCATTTCTTTCGATTCTTTTTTCTTTTTTCCTCTCTGCTTCATTTATTTCCACCATTTTATCTTCTAACTCACTTATCCTATCTTCTGTCTCTGTTATTCTACTCATGGTTCCCTCCAGAGTGTTTTTGATATCATTTATTTCATTATTAATTTTTAATTGACTTTTTAAAATTTCTTCTAGGTCCTTGTTAAACATTTCTTGCATCTTCTCAATCTTTGTCTCCAGGCTATTTATTTGTAACCCCATTTTATTTTCAAGATTTTGGATCATTTTTATTATCATTATTCTAAATTTTTTTTCAGGTAGATTCCCTATTTCCTCCTCTTTTGTTTGACTTGGTGGGCTTTTTTCATGTTCCTTTAGCTGTTGGGTATTTCTCTGCCTTTTCATCTTGTTTAGACTGCTGTGTCTGGAGTGGGCTTTCTGTATTCTTGTGGTCTGTGGTTCCTTTTTATTGTAGAGGTTTCACCCAGTGGGTGGGGTTGGACGATTGGTTTGTCAAGGTTTCCTGGTTAGGGAAGCTTGTGTCAGTGTTCTGGTGCGTGGAATTGGATTTCTTCTCTCTGGAGTGCAATGGAGTGTCCAATAATGAGTTTTGCGATGGGTCTATGTGTTAGGTGTGACTTTGGACAGCCTGTATGTTGACACTCAGGTCTATGTTCCTGCGTTGCTAAAGAATTTGCATGGTATGTTTTGTACTGGAGCTTATTGGCTCTTGGGTGGTGGTTGGTTTTGGTGTAGGTATGGAGGCTTTTGGATGGTCTCTTATTCCTTAATGTTCCGTGTAGTTAGGAGTTTTCTGGTTTTCTCAGGTTTTGGGCTTAAGTCTCCTGCCTCTGGATTTCAGTTTTATTCTTCCAATAGTCTCAAGACTTCTCCAACTATACAGCACTGATAATAAAACTTCTAGGTTAATGGTGAAAAGATTCTCCACCGTGAGAGACAACCAGAGAGGTTCACAGAGTTACATGAAGAATAGGAGAGGGAGGAAGGAGATAGAGGTGAGCAGGAGGAGAAAAAGGGGACTCAAGAGGAGAGAGACAGATCTACGCAGTTATCTGTTTCCAAAGTGTTCTCCATAGCCCGACACCCACAAAGATTCACAGAGTTGGATTCGGAAGAGAAGGGGAAAGGAGGAAATAGAGGTGTTCTGAGGTAGAAAACAGAGAGTCAAAAGTGGGAGTGTAATCACCACACTCCTGAATAGAACTGGGAACTGAATATTGGATTCTTAAATGTCCAAAATCTATATCACATACTGAAAAACAAAGATTAAAAATCTAGTGTAGAGGTTAGACTCTTTGAAATACAATATTTAAAAACAAAAACAAAAACACACACACAAAAATTTAGAAATGTATATGAAGTTCAGTTTAAAAATAGGGTTTCTCTCTCTCTCTCTTTTTTTTTTTTGGCAAGGTTATAGTGAAATGAAAATGAAAATTAAAGAATAATAGAGGAGTATTAGAGGACTTTAAAAGGAAATAAGAGAGAAAAACAAGAAAAAGAAAAAAAAAGAAAAAAAATTTTTTTCCCTAATTAAAAAAATCATAAAAATATATGAAGATGAAAGTTGAGGAGTAATGGGGGAGTAATAGGGAATTTTAAAAGAAAATAAAAGAGAAAAAATAAAAAATTTTAAAAAAAAGGAAAGAAAAAAAAATTTTTTTTTAATTAAAAAAATATATATATACATATATATCTAGGAATTTCTCTGGAGTTGTTGCAGTCAGTGTAGGTTCAGTTCAATTTCAGATAGCTCCTCTTTCCAGCTTACACTTCTCTATATCTATAGGCCCCTTACGGTGTAGTTGGTGTTACCTTCAGGGATTTTAATCTGTTGCACCGGTCCTTTCTGAAGCGGTTCCCTTTGTTTATTTGGCTTCTATTTGCTGTCTCTTCGGTGTCTAATTTCCACCCTGACACAGGCGGGTGGAAGTGATCTCTTATTTAGGTTCGCTAGTTCAGTTCAGTCCTGCTACGGGGAGGGCGGGGCGCTGCAGACAGACACCGCTCTGTGTGGATAGCACTCACCGTGTTCTGGCCACACTGGGTTTGCCCCGCTCACGGGTGTCAGTGCTTTCCCCATCTACACTGCTCAGGCTCCCGGCTGCTCCATATGGAGCGGGCCCTGCGTTGAGTGCGGTTCCAGTTTTCGGGTACTCCGTAAAAGCGTGGATTCGGTTGCGCCTGCGTTTTGTGCCTTCCCCGGCCTGAGCGGCTCAGGCAGCCAGAGGCTTGGGTGCAAACTCCCCGGTTAGGCGTGCTTTTTCCCTCCGCGGCCCCAGCGCGCGCTGCCAGTTGGGTCTCAGTAAGTCTTTAGATAGGAACGGGGGCCTGTTTGCAGTGTGGGAGGGGGTGGCTTCTCAGGGGCTGAGTTTGCCCCTTTTCCCCTCCCCCCTGCCTCCTACCTCCAGCGGGGATGGGCCGGCTCTTCTCTGGAGTTTCTCAGTCCCTTTGTTTTGCGAACTGCCGGCAGTGTGTTCGGGCCAGTTAATTTTGACCCTTGCTATCCCACAGTTTAAAAAAGCTCCCTCCGATTGCTCTCAGGGTCTTCGGGCCAGTCCTTACCCTAAGCAATGCCGCCCGCTCCTCTCCGTTCCGCCCCCACTTGTTGCTGGTGGGTACCGGCGTCTGGGGTACTTTTCTGCTGGGAGTTGCTTTTAGGCACGTAATCTGTGGGCCTTGCTTAATTTTTCCTCCCAGTTAGATTGCCAAAAACTTCCCCCAGTCCCGCCAGTGCGAGGGTTTCCTGGTGATTGGAAACTTCCTCTATTAAGATTCCCTTCCCGGGACAGGTCTCCGTCCGTAGCTCTTTTGACTCCCTTTTTATCTTTTATATTTTGTCCTACCTCCCTTCGAAGACAATGGGCTGCTTTTCTGGGCGCCTGATGTCCTCTGCTAGCGATCAGAAGTTGTTTTGTGAAATTTGCTCAGCATTCAAATGTTCTTTTGATTTACTTGTAGGGGAGAAAGTGGTCTCCCCGTCCTATTCCTCCGCCATCTTGGCTCCTCCCCCACAATCAGATCATTTAAAATTGCATAGTTTGGAACAGTACAAAGTTGGGTTATAGCTTACATAATTTGAATTTAGCATAAAGAGGGCATCATATATTTTTTTTACTATAAAATGTTAAAGTTTATCCAAGAATACTTACTGATGTAACATATTTATTTTCACTTTCATTTCTAAATTCCATTTCCATGTTTTTCCTTGTCTAGTCCAAGGTGGTCTCTGAAATAAATTTAATTTCTTTTCACATCATTACTGCAATTATTCAAAATCACAAATAAAAACAGGCACGATTTGAATAGCCTCAACCTATGTAGACACATTTAGAATGATAGATATGATGTTTTCTCAATGTTGGTTTCTTTTCTAATGGTCCTTCACTCTGAAATAAATCTTCTATGATTGAAAATCTGGAACCTTAGTTTTGGTAGCAATTTTGCAAGTAGAAGAAGCCATTTCAAGTTTTTTCCCAAACTTGCCCAAATCCATGTTAAAAATGTATAAGGAGCTGCATGAACTTGCTACCCAGAAAACTGCTATAGCTCTTAAAAATTATTTTTTATTTTCCCTTAAGTATTTTTTAATTGGTCTATAACTGCTTTACAATGTTGTCTTGGTTTCTGCCATACAACACAAATCAGCCATAATTATGTGTATATACACTTATGTGTATATATAGTCCCTCTTGAGCCTCCCTCCTACCCTACCCCCATCCCAGCCCTCTAAGTCAACACAGAGCAGTGGGCTAAGCTCCCTATGTTACATAGAAGCTTCCCACTGTCTGTTTCACACATATATTAGTGTGTGTGTGTGTGTGTGTGTGTGTGTGTGTGTGTGTATTTTTTTTTTTTTAAGATGGTACTTATGAACCTATTAGCAGGGCAACAATAGAGGCACAGATGTAGAGAATGGACTTGTAGACAGAGAGAGGAAGGGAGAGAGTTGGATGAATACAGAGAAAATTATTTTTTAAAAATCTTAGCCATTTAGGTCCAAGGTGATCAAGAGGAACAAACTTCCAGATACAAAATAAGTAAGATACGGGAATATGATGCAGAGTTATTATGCTATAGTAACTATCAATAGCCCCATGAGCTCATAGTCATGGGATATGTTTCTTATTAAGAGGAGTAAGCCAGAAGCATTTCTCTGTTGCTACCAACTCCAAGTTCCAAAGAATAAATTCCTGCAAGTACAGCCTAGAAGCCAGTATTGATTTCCTACTCTTAAACTCTGCTCAGAGATGAGATGCCCAGCTCTAGGCATGGCAGATGAAGATACTGGGGCCTGTGTGGTCCCTGCATCAGTTCACTCATGACCACAGGTTTCACTCTGGCAGAAGTAAATTTACAAAAGCAGAGGTTGCTGTGTTCACTGAACATTTTTCTCATTATCAGAAGTATTAATCCAATGGAAGCAGGTCATTGACATGCTCATGATTCTGCAGCAATGGCTCAGAGATTTTTCCCAGAAGAAAAAGTCATCCAAATGAACAGAGACTTTCAAAGATATCCCCAAAGGAACTTGTTTTGCTTGAAACATAGCATGGGAAAGATCATCCCAGTGGGTGCTTCAAGGATACAGTACAGCATGATTAACTATAGTCACCATGCTGTATATTAGAACCCCAGAACTTATTCCTCTTATAACTGAAGGCTTCTACTCATTCCTGATAACCTGCCTCATTCCTGATAACCACCATTCTACTCATTGTTTCTATGAATGTGATTTCTTTTGCAGATTTCACATATAAGTGAGATCATACTGTATTTCTCTGTCAGGCTTATTCTGCTTATAATGATATCTTCTGGGTTCATCCATGCTGTTCAAAATGATCAGATTTTCTTCTTTCTCAAGGCTACACACACACACACACACACACACACACACGTGTGTGTGTGTGTGTGTGTGTGTGCTGAATGCTAAGTTGTTTCAGTCGTGTCTGACTCCTTGTGACCCCATGGACTGTAGCCCTCCAGGCTCCTCTGTCTATGGCATTTTTCAGGCAAGAATACTGGAGTGGGTTGTGACGCTCTCCTCCAGGGGGTCTTCTTGACCCAGGGATGCAACCTGCATCTCTTATGTCTCCCGCATGGGCAGATGGGTTCTTTACAACCAGCACCACCTGGGAAGTCTGTAGATAAACAGAGCTATGGCTACCCAGGTAGAGATTCACAAGTCCTGCTGCAGAAACCAGTGCTGGGGCAGGACGATCTGAACTCTAATTGACAAGTCTTTGTAAGTTCAATGTGGATAACTCTGAGTTAAAAAAAAAAAGAAAGAAAATCAAAGAACCCAATATTAATTGGGCTTCCACAATATTGTGAGTTTTACTTTCAGAAGCTTGACCAGATTCTTACAGTAAATATTGGAGAAAATTCCCTTGGATTCTAACAGCAGATGAAGAGAAAGGATCACTTTAAAATGCACCAGAGCACTCTATACCTCCTAACAATACCTCATCTAAGGGAAAACTAGCTAACCAGATCCTAATCTGCTTAGGCATTATCAGAACTTAACAGATTCTGAGAATTGGGAAATACCCAGCTACTGCCCATTTTGGCTAACTTATAACACCTAAGGAGGAAGGAAGAAAGCAGAAACACTTGTGAAGTTCAAAATTCAGAGATTTTCTCATTAACAGACTAAGACCTAATCATTGTATATATGATTACGTATACATCCCACCACCACAAATTGACACGTCTAATTCAGCAGTTCCTTTTACCTATTACATCTTGTTCATCTATCAATAATGGTATAAAAGCAAAAATTCTCATAATTTTAAGAGTTAGAGCCAACATCAGAACTGGATGTGATAGTGAGGTTGGAATTGTCAGAACAGGAATTTAAAAAACAACTATGGTAAATATGCTAAGGGTTCTATGGATAAGTTAAACAGCATGCAAGAACAGATGAGTAATGTAAGCTTAAAAATGGAAATCATAAGAATCAAAAAGAAAGGCTACATGTAAAAAAAAAGAACTGTAACAGAATTGAAGAAATCCTTTGATAGACTTATTATCAGACTGGACACAATTTAGGAAAGAATCTATGAGTTCGAAGATATATCAACAGAAGCCTCAAAAAATTAAAAAAAGAAAGATAAGTATAGAACTGATAGATAAGTGTAGAACAGAATATCCAAGCAATGTATGAAAATTACAAAATATGTAACATACTCATGATGGCATTACCAAAAGGAGGGGAAAAAAAGACAAAAGAACAGAAGAAAATTTTGAAACAGAAATGACTGAGAATTTTAGCAAATTAACATCAGGCACCAAATCACAGATCCAAAGGCTCAAAGATCAACTAACAGAAAAAAAAAGCCTGCCTTCTCTCCACCTCTCCAAAATAATTTTTAAACTACAGAAAATCACAGATGAATTAAAAATCCTGAAAGAACTCAGAGGATAAAAACACCTAACGTATTAAGGAGCAAAGATTAAAATTATATCTGACAAACCCTCTGAAACAATGCAAGCAATAAGTGAGTGGGGTGAACTATTTAAAGTGCTGACCAAAAATGTCATCAGCTTGGTCTATAAAAGTCATTCTTCACTTCTGTTACAGTGCTTTTTTTTCTTTCATCAAACATAAAAATTGTTATTTTAATTGCAATATTCAGTAAGAAAATCCTAGAGACAAAGAAAGATTTCCTTGGTTAAAAATGTTTTGCACTATTTTCACCTTTTATTTCCAATTAAAAAATATTATTAAGGTTATTATTTCTAAATGAAGGAAGAAGTTGTTTAGTCTGTTAACATTTATTGCTTGAGCCAGCCAGTAAAATTCTAAAGACGTCTTTTATGCGTCTTTACAGTGCTTTTTATATCTAGCCTTTCGTTTTGGTTCTTTCTTATGACTTCTATCTGTGATATTATTCATTAAAAGTGTATGACTGAGTCCTTTTGCTGTCCCCTTGAAACTACAACAATACTGTTAAACAGATATACTCCAATACAAAATAAAAAGTTAAAAAAAAGAGAATGAGGGATTAAATTTAAAAAAAATTAAAACTAAAGTAAGGTAAAATTAAAACTTTAAAAAAGATAAAATTAAAACTTAAAAAAATTCTTTAACAAATATTTCATTTATAATAACAACAATGCTTTCAATTATGTATGCTTATCTATCTATCATATGCATACACATATATGCTTATGCATGAGTGAAAGAAATGAAACTATTGATACAAAGGAAGCAGGGAAAGAATTAGGGTTATTTTGTTATTATAAGATACTCATACTACCTGTGAAGTGATATGGTGGTTTAGTTGCTAAGTCAAGTCTGGCTCTTTGCAACCACATGGTCTATAGGCCACCAGACTCCTCTGTCCATGGGATACTTCAGGCAAGAATACTGGAACTGGGTGCCATTTCCGTCTCCAGGGGAACTTCCTGATCCAGGAATCAAACCCAGGTCTCCTGCATTGCAGGCAGAGTTTTTGCTGACTGAGCTACAAGGGAAGGCTGAGTGATGTGTTATGTAAAAGTGGACCTGGGTTAGTTGTAAATGTATATTGCAACTCCAGGGCAACCACTAAATAAATAAATAAATAAATAAATATATATATATATATATATATATATATATATAGGCTTCCCAGGTGGCACGCTAGTGACATGCTACTGGTAAACTAGCTGGCCAGTGCAGGAGATATAAAAGAAGCAGCTTTGATCCCTGGGTCAGGATGGTTCCCTAGAGGAGGACATGGCAACCCACTTCAGTATTCTTGCCTGGAGAATCCTATGGACAGAGGAGCCTGGTGGCCTATAGTCCATAGGGTCACAAAGTATGGGAAACAACTGAAGCAACTTAGCACACACGTGTGTGTGTGTATATACACACACACACACATATATATATAAAACTTTAAGCTAAGGAAAAAATAGAATCGTAGTAAATAGTCAGTAAAAACCACAAAGGGAGAGTGATTGAGCAAGATGGTAGAGGAGGAGGATATGGAACTCACCTACCCACATGAACACATCAAGCATACATTTATTAATATAAGTGGAATAGTTCTCACTGAAACTAACTGGAAACTGGCAGAGAGACTCTAGTACAACCAGGGCTGTAAGAAATATCCACACAGAACTGGGCAGGAAGGGAAGAGAAGTGATTAGGTTGGGACCTGTGACCCTGTGAGGGGTATCAGAGGGAAAGATTCAATACATGAGCAGAGATTCGCCCTGAGTGAGAGGTGTGAGCCACACCCTGGGGCCTAAGCCCTGAGGTCCAGTGCGGGAAGACCAGCTCCCTTGGCTGGTTGGTGGGCCACTGGGACTAACAGGAAGGCTGTGGGAAGCCTGGACTCCAACTGTGAGGAGCAGGCAAGTGTTGGCTCACTTACATGGCAGTGTGGAGAGGGCAGATTGAGGAGCCTTCCAGGGGCTGCCCAGTTTTCTGCGGCTGCCACGACTCGCATCCCAGCCTCAGCTAAGAGAACATAAACACAGATCTAAAGAAAGTCGTCAAACGACGAGGAAAGAAATTTTTAAAAAAGAAGAAATAAATGAACAGAGAAGAATTACAAAAACAACTGGAAAACAAGTAATAAAATGACAATTAGTACATAGGACTTGCAATTTTCCCCCTCGTGATAAATCGTTGTTTAGTTGCTAAGTCCTGTCTGACTCTTTGCAACCCCATGGACAGTAGCCCACCAGGTTCCTCTGTTTACGGAATTTCCAAGGCGAGAATACTAGAGTGGGTTGCCATTTCCTTCTTCAGGGGAATCTTCTCAATCAAGGGATCAAACCCCTGTCTCCTGCATTGACAGACGGATTCTTTACGACTGAGTCACCAGGAAAGCCCCCAATAGACAGTGAATATGTACAGTCACTAAGAGCTAGAATTTCAACATATAAAGCACCTCAGAGCTAGTTTTACTCCAATTGCATCAAAGACAGGCAAAAATTCCAAATCACATCTGGAATTCTTGCCTGTATTTAAATATACTTATTCTGATATTAACTATTCAAATGCCAGTCTTGTTTGTATTACTGACACCATTACACTGAATTAGCATGAGATTACAAGGTCAGTGATGAAACCTAGCCCCTAGAGGTTAGAACTGACCTTAAGTAGACCTTCTGTAATTTGGTCTTCTAAAACCTGGACCTGATGCCAAAGTCAAAAGCAAAGGGTAGATCCGAGCTGAACACCAAAACCAAACTTCATTTCAAAGCACCATTACCATTTCCTCACCTTCCTGTCTTAATCTAGTAATTAGGGGCCATTCTCTACCATGAAAGGGGACAAAGTAACTGTTTCCTAAGGCTTTTGATGGCACCCTTTGTAAGTAAGGAGGAGGCGGCACACGGAACCAGGGATCTGTTAGGTAATGGGTAGCCAGATACCATGGGAAAAGGCAGCCACTGATAATAAATGAGCAGGTCTGCAGTGCCTGAGAGTGTTGCGTGGGGGAAGCCAATATGAAGTAGTAGACCCTCTGATGGCCCCTTTCTCTGCATTTTTAGGAGAAGGAGGAGGACAAGAAGAGACAAACATAGTGAGCACCTAACCTATGGCAATCACTGGGCCAGATGATTCATTCATTCGCAGGATGAACTATATAATTAGTGGGACCCAGCACAAAAGGAAAATAAAGGAGACCCCTATTTAAAAATCATTAAGAATTTCAATAGAGCAACAGCAGAGCCTTAAACCAACTGTGGGCATTTCTGAGCACAGGGCCCTGGTAACTGCCCATATGTCTGCAAATCTGGCTTTGATAACTTGACATTGGAGGTCTCAAGAATGTTACATACAATTATCCCTATTCCACAACTAGAAAACTCAGGCTTCAAAAGTTTAGCTGGTTTGCCCAAGTGTACATACTTTGTAAAGAACAAAGATGGATATATACATATGTATGTATGACTAAATGCCTGACTGTTTGTGACTTGTTTACAGTCTTACAGAGCAAAAGTAGCAATATTATACACACCATTTACAAAATTATATTTAAATGTCTATGTGCCCTTTATTTTTCACTGTCTCACAAAATGTCTCCTTGCTGTTACTATATAGTACACTTCTCTCTGCAACTACCCTGCTAATAGGTTTCCAAATTAGAGTGAGATTACACATCCAATGGGAGAAGTCTACAATACAGCCACAATAACCACAGAAATCTCAGAACTTTCAGCATCGGTATAGAGTCAAGCCTCCATTCCTCAATGGCTCACCAGGTAAAGAATCTGCCTGTAATGTAGGAGATACAGGAGATGCAGTTTCGATTCCTGGGTCAGGAAGATCTCCTGGAGGAGGAAATGGCAACCCACTCCAGTATTCTTGCCTGGAGAATCCCATGAACTGAGGAGCCTGGTGGGCTGCAGTCCATGGGGTTGCAAAGAGTTGGCCATGACTAAGTACATGGCACAGTGTTCACTGGCAAACCACAAGACTAGACCTGTTGAAGCTGCAGGTTCGATGGACTGCTTCTTGGATGCTCCACTAACTGCCCATTGATACTGAAGGCCTGGGTAATTACTCTTGCAAAATCTCCTGGTACTTGCAAATTATACATTTTGCTAATTTTTCTTTTCCAGTTTGTAATAGACAGGTGGCCTTTCACCCACAGGAGTGTACTCCATTGAATCACTAGAGCATGTCCATTTCTCTGGAAGGGTGGTGAGGGTGGGTGCAGTCCATATATACATATTTTTTTTTTTTTTGAAGGAGGTAGGTGAGAAGAGGGCATACCATAAATGGCATGTAACTTCCCTCTGAACAAATTAGTCCTTCTGAATTGTATAAGTGAGCAAATCTAATTTTAGTGAACAAAAGAGACTGGGAGATGCTGAGTGTAATTTTTATGTAAAAATAGGAAGTCTCTAAAGACATCTTTCTTTAAACAGATGAATGCAAATTATCAAAGTCATCCGAATAGGGAAGGTTGATTTATGCAGTTTCCATTGTACCCTCCAACAAAAAAAAAGCTATTTTTTTGTTTTGTTTCCAAATAGTATGCATTTGGGGTAAAGTTTCACTTCATGCACCAAGAAGGGCTGAGAGAACAGAGATCCAAAGCAGTCATGTAAGGAAATTGTTTCTCTCTTTTTTTCTCAAACATAGCTTCTCTGCCAAATAAGCTGTCCAACTGTCTACTGTATCCAATTTTAGCTACTTGAATTTTAATTAAAAAAATAAAGGTTTCAATGTTATGTATCAGAACATATGATTAATTCTCCATTGGCACTCTATGTCTTCAGCAGAGTGCAGATAGTAAGGAAAAAACTCAAATCCTACTTGAATACAGCAGCTCAATTCACAAATCAGCACCAGCCATTCTAGACGAAGGGTTACTGAATGGCTCCCTCAGCATTGTCAGTACTTTTGGTTCCCTTACAGCTTTCTGTATGCCTTAAAATCAATAGTGGCTTCCCTGCTGGCTCAGACAGTAAAGAATCTGTTCGCAGGGCGGGAGACCCAGGTTCGATCCCTGGGTCAGGAAGATCCCCTGGAGGAGGAAATGGCAAGCCACTCCAGTATTCTTGCCTGGAGAATCCCATGGGCAGAGGAGCCTGGTGGGCTGCAGTCCATGGGATTTCAGAGTGACTAACACACTCCCAGAACAATATATTTAAACATTTTCCCTAGTAAATACAATACACTGCTTATATAGTTTTCACATACACTCACTAATAAGATTTGTCTTTTACCCTGCTCTCTTTCAAACATGGATCCTTCTTATACTCTAAGAGTTTTTAAAGTAATCTACAGAAAGAGTGATGGAGTTTCATTTCTATCTCTCTTTACATATACGTGTGTGTGTGTATGTGCCCACTAATCCATGCATTCAGATATGAACTTACTGAATAATCATTACCTACAGGTCTGTATTCTAAGCACTGAGAATCTTTCAAACAAAATCCCCCTCCAATAACTTAAAGCCCAGAAAGTTACATTTGATGATAGTGAAAAAAATATTTAACTGCTTCTCTGGCAACTTTTGTTATCTTTCTTTGCCGCTCTGGTGTTGTACTTGCACCTTACAACCCAGGCTTTCCCCATAAGCAACTATTCCTGGAGTCCTTCACATGTCACATGTTTTCACTTATGCCTTTCTATGCCTCTCCCTCCTATCTATGTTGCCTTTCATCCCTTTTTTTATTAATTTATTTTTAAATTTTATCAAGGTAAGAACACATAACATGAGGTCTACCCTTTTAAAAAATTGTAAGTGCCTTCCTGTATAGTCTTATAAGCTATAGGTACAGTGATGAACACCAGAGGTCTAGTACTCATTCATCTTGCATAACTGAAACCAGATATCCTTTGAACAGCAACTCCCCATGTCCCTCTCCCCCCAGCCCCTGATGATCAACATTGTCTGTTTCATGAGTCTGACTACACTAGATACCTCTTATGGCTGGACTTAGGCAGCATCAGTCCTTCTGTTAGCTGACGTTTCTTTCAGCATAATGTCTTCCAGGTTTATCCATGTTGTCACATATGGCATGATTTTCCTTTTTGTTGTTGCTCAACTATGCTGAGTCATGTCTGACTCTTTGCAACTCATGGATTGTAGCCCACCAGGATCCTCTGTCCATGGAACTTTCCAGGCAAGAATACTGAAGTGGCTTGCCATTTCCTACTCCAAAGGATCTTCCTGACCCTAGGATTGAACCTGCATCTCCTGCATTGGCAGGCGATTCTTGACTGCTGAGCCACCAGGGAAGTCCAGATACTATAAACAGTATTTTCTTTATCAGTTCATCTATCAATATACAGTTAAGGTTTTTTCCATACCTTGTCTACTGTGAATAGTGCTGCAATGAATATGGCAATTCATGTATCTCTTTGAGATCCTGATTTCAATTCTTTTAAATATAGAGCTGGAAGCAAGATGGGCAGATCATATGAGAATCTTTATTTTAAATATTTTGACAAACTGGAACATTGTTTCCCATACTGTCTACAACATTGTACATTCTTTTTTTTTTTTTTTTTTCATTTATTTTTATTAGTTGGAGGGTAGAGAGGGAGGTGGGAGGGGGGATTGGGATGGGGAATACATGTAAATCCATGGCTGATTCATGTCAATGTATGACAAAAACATTGTACATCCTTACCAACAGTGCATAAGGGTTCTAATTGCTTCACATCCTTGCCAACACTTTTCATCTCTTGTTTATTTTTTTGTACCAGTGTTAGCCATTCGAAAAATTATTAGCATTGCCAGTATTCTAACATTAATGATGTGTGTGTGCTCAGTTGCAAAGTCCTATCTGATTATTTGTGATACCGTGGACCTCAGCCCATGGAACAAACAGAAAAGATTTTTCTTAATTGAAAAAAAACTTGAGTGAGACAATGTTTTAGAGACAAGGGTTAATTCTTTAATCTGCTGAGTTGGTCATTGATGAGTTTGTATATTGCCACCTGATCAATAAAAAAACCAAAAGGAAGAATTTAATTCACAATGAATTGTGAACAAAATCTTTCAGATAATTTGTCATTCTTACAATTTCTCATTCTTTATAGTGACTGAGAAAAGGCAAAGAAGAAAATGGTATCTTTGTAACTAGTAAGGCTAATATCTGGTTTTAGGGAAAGTTAGGAAACATCCCCAATATAGATCATATTCTTAGTTTCTCTACTTTTTAAGAAAACGATTTCTTTGCTCAGTATAATCTGATCTTGATTTCTTTTTTTAGTCTCCACTTGGCCATGACCATAACTACTTCTAGTCAATAAAATGAATTGGTAAGTCACATTGCTTTTAATTCATTGCCCTCATGGTTTTTTCTTCTATACAGGCATTAGGCAGATTGCTCCTTCACAAAAACCATTACTTTATTGCTTTATTCCTATTTATATTGATCATGAAATAATCAAATTATGGTATCAAATGGACCAAATTTAATTTGTAAAAATGGCCTCAGACATGTTCAAAATGAGAAACTATAATTAGTAAATCTGCAAATCAATGTTATATTTATGTAAAGTTGACTGAAGCAGGTTTGTCCATGCTAGACCATTGATTATGTAAGTCTTATGCCTAATCTGGACTTGTTCTTCAGGGCTAAATCATTTCAGTTGTTTCTGACTTTTTGTAGCCCTCCAGGCTCTTCTGTCCATGGGGTTCTCCAGGCAAGAATACTGGAGTGGTTGACATGCCCTCCTCAGACGTATTCTTACTAGAGTATTACTAGAGTGACACACATTGATAGAGTTCATTGAAGTTTAGGGGTCTCCTTCTAAAAATATTCAAAATCATTTTATAACATGAGCACTTAGAAAGACAATAAAAATTCTCTCTTCAGAGTTAAGCAACATTAAAGATTTTTTTTGTGATTTAAATAATTAATAAAAACATGTGAGATGTTGAGCATTGTGATATTAAACCTCAATTAATTTTCACTAGTTTATTAATCAAGTCTTTTCAAAAATTCGTATAATAATGTTCAGATTCTGGGTCTAATACTGGCCCTTGTTCATATCATTTTTAAAAAATCTTGTTTCAATCTAAACCTGGAGAAATCTTTACTTTGTCTTTTCCTTGATCCCTAATGCCTTAACTTTTAGAATCCATTCTGATCATTTGAGATACTTCAGTAAACCTCTCTATCCAAAAATGATTTATAAAATGGAAGCATTCCACATATGACTAATTCTTATGTCACCCCTCAATAAAAGATAAGAAACTATTCTGAAGCTATAACTAATGAAAAGGTGTTTTCGGTAAGTGAAATTAATCTGGTCCAGTTTTCTGAGGAGCTAATGATGCATAACGGAGAAGGCAATGGCACCCCACTCCAGTACTCTTGCCTGGAAAATCCCATGGACGGAGGAGCCTGGTGGGCTGCGGTCCATGGGGTTGCTAAGAGTCGGGCACGACTGAGCAACTTCACTTTCACTTTTCTCTTTCCCACATTGAAGAAGGGAATGGCAACCCACTCCAGTGTTCTTGTCTGGAGAATCCCAGGGATGGCAGAGCCTGGTGGGCTGCCGTCTGTGGGGTCACACAGAGTTGGACACGACTGAAGTGACTTAGCAGCAGCAGCAGTAATGATGCATAAAAAGACCTGACAGCTGGGCAGAATTAATCCAAACCTTAGTTCTGAGACCAAAGGCTAGGTAGGATTCCATTTTGCATATTCAAGTATCACACTAGATAGAACTGAAGTGGTCTTAGCAAAATTTGTTGTAGTTTTTCCTTTTTTTCATGGGTGAGGGATACTTTGTTTCTGTCAGTGCACCTGGAAAGTTGAGATACAAAACTATTGTGCCATAGAATATAGGAAAAACATATGAACCTAGAAAAGTAGAAATATATGTATTACAATATAAGATGCTTGACCATCTACAGATTTCAGATGATTCTTGCTGTTGTTTAGTCAATAAGTCATTTCCAACTCTTTGTGACCTCATGGACTAGCCCACCAGGTTCCTCTGTCCGTGGGCTTTCCCAGGCAAGAATACCAGAATGGATTACCATTTCCTTCTCCAGGGAATCTTCTTGACCCAGGGATCCAACCCATGTCTCCTGCTTGGCAGGTGGATTCTTCACTATTGAGCCACCAGGGGAGCCCAGATGATTCTTTGAAAATGTATAATTTTGAAGAAACCTTTCTATGGGTAGATTGTTGAGATAAGTTAGCAGATTTTCACTCAGAGTAATTAGATGAATAGCCATGATGGATCAAATTATTTAATATTATATATGCCTAAAATAATATTTTGTTTCTTTGACCAAGTTGATGTTGATCTCTTCTTCCTCACAATATTTGAATAACAAATGTTCAGGCCTTTTAAGCTCTTTCTGAACTTATGACATCAGAGGAGGATCATATTTAAATTCATTAATTTATAATCAGCCAACTGTTTGACAAGCATTGTGTTAAGTATCTGAAATATAGATGGGGGAAAAATCACAGCCCAAATAGTCAAGAAATTTCCTACAGGATGTGAAAATTTTATATTAATTGCCTATGATTGCTAAGACCCTGATGCTGGGTAAGATTGAAGACAGAAGGAGAAGGGGACAACAGAGGATGAGATGCTTGGATGGCATCATTGACTCAATGGACATGAGTTTGAGCAAGCTCCAGGAGATGGTTAAGGACAGGGAAGCCTGGCATGCTGCAGCCCCTGGGGTCACATAGAGTCAGACATGACTGAACAACTGAACCACAACAAATGACTGCTTGACAACTGAGTCCAAAAATGCAATGACTTAAAATAACAGTATTCATGTATTATATCTCAAGGGTTTTGTGTGTCAGGAAGTCAATGGTAGCTACACTAGGAGGATCTGACTCAGGGTGTCCTGTAAACTCATGGTCAGAGCGACTGAGAGGACCCCCTATAGTGACTGAGAGAATGCACTCACATGGAAGTGAGTGATGGCTGGTGACTGGGAGTTTTACTTCCTTTCCATCTAGACCTTGCTACTGGGCTGCTTGACATGGCATGACAGTCACTTTTTCCCATAGTGAGTAATTGAAGAAAACAATGCTGATGCTGCATTGGCTTTTATGAACTATCCTAGGAAGTCAAACACATCAATTGCTTTGTATTTATTTTATTATGCAAGAATAACCAGCTATACAAGAGACAAGAACCATCATGGCCATCTTGGAGGCTGCCTACAATAGGAATTAAAACAAATCATTACAAAAAAACTGTATTGAGTAGACAGTAATATATATATATATATAGACAGTAATATATATATTTATATATATTAGACAGTAATATTATATATATACATGGTAAATACATAGTCCAGAAATGAATAATAAATCATTAGAAAAATGAGCTAAGCTATGCTATGTATTTTGATTATGTTTAAATAAGTTTGTTCTTCAGATTTTTTGTTCTGAATAATGAAAATTTCACTGACAAATTTTTATTTAAGAATATGATTCTGAACAATCTTTAAAAGGAAAAAAAAGAAATTGTAAGTTAACAGGAGATAAAATAGTGATTGAAATGAACCATAATTAATTCTAATAAAAGTTGACTAAATCAATGATAAAGATAACATAATTAACCAATTGTTTGAAGAATGAGGATTTATGTGAGTGTCAAATAAAAGTCTAAATGACCTCCACTTGCATATGCTCATCAATACTGGCATATTGGTGGATTTTATCTTTGAGATGACTTCTACTATCCCAGACCTGATACTTTTCTGATGATCATTGGCCGTTTTAAGGAATTTGGATTTTTTTTTAACAAAAAGAATTTTTTAATAATTAACTAGTATATTTACTTTTAAGAACAAATAGACAATATGGACTTTTTTTTTCAATGATTAGCAAAAATAATAATTCATAGTTAAAACAATCATACAGTGTTGGAGCTTGATGGTACTCTTAATTAAACTCTGTAGCCAAATTGGTAAACTGTTCTGCCCAGGGTTATATTCCCAGTTTGCACAATTAGAATGAAACCAGTTTTCCCTATTCTCTTACTACTCTTTCAACACTCACTTCTAATGAAGATGGCAGACATCATTTAAATACACATCATTAGGTAAAGAACATAAATGTCAATAAAACATTTTCTATTAAGTAGCAGGCTGATGGCACCATAAAAATGAAAATTTTTCAAGTTGTAAAATATAGTCAAAGTGATACTGGAGTACATTAATATCATTTGGCATTCTCTCAGTATTCCTTAGTGAACTGAGAAAGAGCTTAATTAAAAGTGATTTTGATCACTTCACTTTTATACTGAGAAACACACATGATGTCCCCTCCCCCCCAAAAAATTCTTCACATACAATTAAGTTAGATAGATGTACAGTAGCTTCATTTCATTCTGTTGGAATTTAAAAAAAAATTTTTTTTTCTGATATTTATTTGGATTTATGAGAAAGAAAGGGCTTGGTTTTCTCTGTGTCCATGAGTGGCATAAGCCCACTTTAGGACATATATCTTAGTTAATGTTTGTAAAAGGTACATTTTCCATATTATTTCAAGAGTTTGCCAAAAGAGCTGATACAGAAACAAGATGTCATTTTCTTTTTTTGTTTTTCCCTCCTATGATTCCTCATTCAAAGCATTAATATATGATTTTCCAAATTTGTTCAAACTGCATTTTCAAAAGAGGGCCTCTACAATTCTGATTTTTGTTTTTGTCTTTTTAGCTACGTATCCATGCATAATTTCAACTAAATGTTATAAATAAACAGCAAAAGGAGTTTTAAAAGGAGACCTGCTGCTACTGACAATGCTAACTTCAAGGAAATTTTGTTTAGAATGGCAAAAATAAACAGATGTTTCCTTCTTAAATCGAGTAATTTTACTATACTTATTCTTGACAGAAGGATTAATTCCTCTAGTAAAAAAATATAGATTAGTGCTTATCATTAGTTTAGAAGATATCTTTAGAAGATATATTTTTCAATAAGCTCTGTCAAAATATTCACATTTCAAGGTTATATGACCCGAAAGAGTAACCTAAAATTCGGTGCATAAAAGTGAAATATCAAACTAAATCAAATTTGTGAAAAATATAAAAGCAATTAATCATGCACTAGGAGATCTAAGCTTTTAGAAATATCCTTTAATTATTTTTGATTTTTGATGTTGGACCAAAAAAGCAATTAAATTTTGAAGAAAAAATAACGAGGAAACTAGAGACAACTGCCCAACAAGAGAGGCACAGAAGCTATATGCTGGGCTGGCCAAAAAGCTTGTCTGGTTTTTTACATAAGATGTTATGGAAAAATGAAGTGAACTTTTTGGCCGACCCAATAGTAAAGCCAGACATAAGTAATTAGCAAACTAAGTTTAGTCCATAGGTGAAAGTGAAAGTCACTCAGTCGCGTCCAACTCTTTGGGACCCCATGGACTGTAGGCTGCCAGGCTCCTCTGTCCATGGAATTCTCCAGGTAAGAATACCTGGAGAGTTGCCTTCCCCAGGGAATCTTCCCCACCCAGGGATCGAACCAGGTCTCCTGCATTGCAGGTGGATTCTTTACCATCTGAGCCACCAGGGAAACCCAAGAAAACTGGAGTGGGTAGCCTTATCCCCTCTCCAGGGGATCTTCCTGACCCAGGGATGGAACCGGGGTCTCCTGCATTGCAGGCAGATTCTTTACCAGCTGAGCTACCAGGGAAGCCCTAGTCCTCAGGTAAGCAACTGTTATTTTAAAAAGTGGAGGTAAGTGGAAGAGAATTAGTGTCTCAAACGGAGTAAAGATCTAAAATTGTGCATAAGAAATTAGCATATTTAAATCCTTAGGAAAAGGAAAATATATATTAATGGTCATAATGACTAGAACCTTTAACTGACAAAAACTTGTATTGACACCTTACCAGACAATTTCCATTTGTGAGTCATTCTTGAATGCAATAGAAAGGAAGATGATAAAATTTTAGCAAGTCAAAAGTAACTTCAAATATCTCAGCTAAATACTTCATTTCTTACTTGAAGGAATTATAACCTGAAATGAGAGTACAGACACATTAATTAAAAGTACCACTAAACACAAAGCAATGTCATCCATGAGGGAAACTAATGTATATGTTTTTAATTATTTAAACATTTCTGGTATCAGTATCAAATAAACAAAGGAGCAACAGCAACAATTTCTAGATGAAAGAAAAAGAAATCAAATAAATATTTTATGATTTAACATATTAACTCCCTTTAAAATATATATATATATATATATATTCTTTATTGCAGATCTTTCTATATCTTCTTATGCATCTTTTTTTTCCCTTATGCATCTTTTTATGTCTGAAAGGAGCAAAGCTTGACCTCTACATTACAATATCTAAAAGAGTTGGCAAGAAAATTTCATCAACTGAAGTCTGGGAAATTTCTTACCACCAAACATTTCAACTCTATATTCAGACATTCTATCCACTATCCTGGGGACCATTATTAAACCATCCTATGAGTTGTTTCATTTATGTAATGGGAATGAAATAATAATACCCCAAGTCAGAGGGTTTGAATCATGCAATTTAAAAAATATATATATATTATTTTTGGCTGTGCTGTGTTCGTCACTGTGCAGGTTTTTCTCTTTGTGACTTCTCTCTAGTGGTAGTGCACAGGCTTCCCATTGCAGTGGCTTCTCTTGTGGAGCATGGGCTCTTAGAGTGCATGGGCTTCAATAGTTGCAACCCGTGGCTCAGCAGTTGTAGTTCTCAGACCCTGCAGCACAGGTTCAGTAGTTGTGGCACACAGGCTTAGTTGATCCATGACTTGTGGGATCTTCCCGGATCAGGGATCGAACCCATGTCTCCTGTATTGGCAGGTGGATTCTTTACCACTGAGCCACCAGGGAAGCCCCCTGAATCATGCAATTTTTTTTTCTTTTTTTTTAAATTTATTTTTATTAGTTGGGGGCTAATTATTTTACAATATTGTAGTGGTTTTTGTCATACATTGACATGAATCAGCCATGGAGTTACATGTATTCCCTATCCCGATCCCCCCCTCCCACCTCCCTCTCCACCCGATCCCTCTGGGTCTTCCCAGTGCACCAGGTCCGAGCACTTGTCTCATGCATCCAACCTGGGCTGGTGATCTGTTTCACTATAGATAATATACATGTTTCAATGCCTGTCTCTCGAAGTATCCCACCCTCGCCTTCTCCCACGGAGTCCAAAAGTCTGTTCTATACATCTGTGTCTCTTTTTCTGTTTTGCATATAGGGTTATCATTTTTTTTATATCTTTCCCAGCTTAAGATTTCTAGCTCTGTTTTTTAAAAATATAATCCAAAGTTATAGCAAAAACCTATCTAGAAACTTTCTCCAGGTGTAAATTTGGCAATCAACTTTGATGGACTGTGCTCAAAAGAAAATCTGGGAATGCTATTTGCATGTGGTAAGAAAGATTCTCAGGTGGATCAGTGGTAAAGAATCCACCTGCCAGTGCAAGAGACGCAGGAGACGAGTTCAAACTCTGCATTGGGAAGATCCCCTGGAGAAGGAAATGGCAACCTGCTACCACAGTCTTGCTTGCAGAATCCCCTGGATAGAGGAGCCTGTTGGGCTACAGTTCATGGGGTCACAAAGGGTCAGACACAACTTAATAACTGAGTTGCTACACACAGTTGTAAGAATAGAAACAGTATATAAAATGTATCTAATGCAAGCAGAGCAAATTTTTCATTTTCATTTCAGAAAAAATAAAATAAACTAAAATAAAAGTCCTATTGCAAATGAATATTTCTCTATACTCAGTAAGCAAGAAAGGTTGATATTTTAAATTTTGGACTAATTTTAAAATTGAGCAAGTCTGTAAAATATCTAAAACAATGATAAGTATATAGTAGTTGGTCAACATTGCTTATAAACTTAATATTTTATATTTGGTAGATCATGTGATCTACCAAATCACATTGTCAAGGAATTCTTATAACACTCTCACTGCATTTTTATCAAATGTTGAGTTCCCAAATGTGATAAGAAACTCATTACCTCTTGACAGAGGCAGTGACATTGTTAGACAGTTCTAATTGTCAGTAAAAAATTAAATTGAGTTCAAATATATCTTTTAATAACTTGCACTCACAATTTCTATCAACTGTTTGTGCAGAAATGGATAATAGATTTTTGCTTTGTTCTCTACAACTAGTCCTTTAAGTATTTGAAGCCAACACCTTTGTCACCCACCAGTTATTCCTTAATTTAAAAAAATTAAATATTTTAAATTTGCTTTATTTGGTTTACTAGTGAGGGATCAGTTTTAAATTTCCTTTCTACTTTTTAAAGAACAGGTATGTGTTGCTAAAGTGATTTGTTAATGTTGTTATGGTAACAAAATGAAAAAAAAAAAAGGTAAAGTGTGAAAAATGCTGGTGTACTCATTAGAATGTGATTAAATGTTTAAACTTCCAGTGCATTAACACTGACATTTTATCTTTTAAATGGTGTCAGGTAGTGAAGGTCAGCACAAGCAAGCATTCTGTTTTTGGCCCTTAGTTGGAAGCACACTGTACTTGGACTTCACAGCAGGAAACTGTCAGACGCTGTCTCCTCTGTGAGGCTTCTTCTAAGTACTAGCTTGCAGCTGGCTCCAGCATATGGTAGTATATGGAGATATTTTCTGAGGTCCACTGCCTCAATCACTATTTAACGATTAATTACTAAGTCTGATGTCAGGGTGAGACAGTCAATTCTTCAGGTAAAAATCTTAACTATAGAAAATGACAGCAGGCAGGGTTTTGAAAGCTGAGTAACTTTGTATTTCTTCAAAGGAATTACTTGATTTTTCTATCTGCTTGTAAAGAGTAAAGAGTGAAAAAAGACAAAATAGTCAAGTAGCAAACACCAACAATGACAGAGGTGGTATTCAGCCGAATAGCCTATGATTGTCACTCACAATGAGAATAGTGCAGACAGATACACAATAACTAACTCTCTACTGGAAACCAAGCGAACAACTTTCAATTGACATTCCAGGACATAATGGATCTGAGCTGTGAAAAGCATCTAAAAATGATCCTAGTTAGCAAATAAGAGTAAAATGTATTTTCTACCATGTGGTTTTGAACGCCCTATACACTGAAGAAAGAAGTGGTAATATTCTTTAGAATGTCTTCTACTTAACTATAAAAGAAAAAATCTGATAAAAAGTCCAACTTGATGTTTAATTACTGTAGTTTAATTGTTTATTTTTAATTCTCAGTAAGTGCATGTAACTTTGGATCATTTATACTGAAATAAATTTTAGTTTAAAAAGTGAAGCAGCAATTTGACAGCTAGTCCTGATCTGAATTATGCAAGATGAAAATAAATTTTGGATTCTGAAAAATTTATTTCATAATTTAAAATAATCCAGGGATTGCTAAAAATTTTTCAGTGAATGAAGCTAATATATTTTTATTCATAACTTTTAATTGCTGTTGGTTTTCTACCAAAGCATTTGACTATTTCCTCATCTGATGTCTATGTTTCTTAATTATAACTACTTGGAAAATAACTCAAAATATTTGTAAAGACTCAAAAATATTTCTAAAAATTCTATCATATTGCTATTATTCAATGGTATGATCAGTATCCTTTGACTGCAGTTTGGCATTATTAGATATTTGAAAATATTTTCAGAACATAAAAATAATTTACTTAGATCAATCAGAATTATGAAACTCATGTGTTGAATGGGATTTATAAGTACATTATTTGGAATTCATAATCCAGTTTTTCATTGAATAACAAATATCAGTTAGGTTTCTAGGCTAACAAATAACCATTAGTTTTCTAGGTTGCCTAATTTTTTAATATAAAATTGAGCAAGTGTATATTTACAATAAAAACATAGCAATAAATGTTACTGCAACATTTATTGTAACAATATTGTAACAATAAATGCATTGTTACTATGAAACAATGTACTCATTATAACTATGACATTAGTGACCTTTACTTATTTATTTATTCTTAATGTGTATATTTCCATTTTGGATTCAGGGACTGCATGAATTTCAGTCAACATTCTTAGCAATGAATAAGGATTTACTTTTCATGTTCAATTATATCCTTCACATTATTTCACAGATGCCTAAGACAAGCAAGTAGAGTCCTAATGCCCTTATTTTTAAATATTTAGGTGTCATGTATAAGTCTTGTGGTTGCCTCTAAAAGACTTTTCTGTTAGGACAAAAGAAGACAAAAATCTCAAAAATTTTTTTAAAAATAAGGAAGAAATATAATTTCAAAATGACTTGTTTTCCCCTGTTACATATAAATATAGAAAATTAAGGCATGCCACCTTCAGCAATGGTCCACACTATATAGTGTGTTTCTTTCTAAATAAATCCATTTCTTACCTAAAATAAAGAAAATTAAAATTATATATTAACCCCAGAATATGTGGAAATATTTCCCATTTTTATAAATTTGAGAAGTAGTTTTAAACTCATTAAAACTATAAAAGAAAATTTACTTTTATTTGAGTATTTTTAACTTCATTGTAGCTTTCTCTTCCTTATTTTGAGGACCAATTAGTGACTTCCAAGAGAAATGACAGAGAACTTCCAAACTCCAAATATTCCATTGACAAAATACAGATGGTAAGAATTGACTGATTCGACCTATTGTTTTTCTTAGAAAATTTCAGAGTTCCCCATAATGCAGTCATAGTTTAGTTTGAAAATGCTATTACTTGGAATAGCCACAAAACACATTTTGGGCTTGTGTTAGGTGCACAAGGAAAAAAAACAGCAACAACAAAAGATGAGAAAATCCGTGAAAGAAATGATTTCGGGATTTCTATTCTACAGGATACTCAAGAGAGTCATGGTATAAAGTTGGGAATTATTGATATACATTAATCTCGATTCTTTTTGAAATAGCCATGCAATCACAGGTAGGCAAGTATCGTACCTAACCACAAATATAAAACAGGTACCAAGCTGATTCAGCCTACTCTAAACCCCGAAATAGGAGCATTCTAATTTCATTTGGTTGATCTGGCATATTTATATCCCCAATTTAATGAAGCTTGAAGAGTCAAACTAGTAGTGTTATGATGAGTTAACACCACAGCTTTGATTGCTCACCATCCAAATAGCAAAATTTCCTAATATCATTTTTATGGGACTTAAAAGACATTAAACTAAATATGATTGCTGCTCCATAAAATGGTAGAATAGTTTTCCATATACTGTATATATGCAAATACAATATCCCATCTCAACCTCCAGTGCCCATAGTAAGTTACCCTTACAGCTTGGATTGAATAACTATTATTGGTTTACATGCTTCTAAATCTTGCATTTTGTGTAACTAAGATAGAGCTAAGCTTTCAAAAGAGAGAACAATGCCTTATACACAGGACTATCTCGTTTAAAAGCTTTGCCTCATTATGCAAACTATCCTTACCCATTGAAATAAATTCATAATGCACAGTGAAGACAATGCATATGACCTGAAAATTACAAGGGAATCTTTTTAATGTCAAATGTTTCAGATACCTCTCATTCCTTCAAATAAATGTTGAGCTGGGGATAAGAGATTCAGAAGAAAAGGGAATTAGAGTCTAAAATTACAAACTTCAGTGAGTATATACTGTAGGGACATTATATTTCTACCTTTTAAGAGAGTTAGTAAATGTATAAATCATTGTTTCATCAGTTGCTCAGGAGTCCCCAGGTTATAAAGCTCTCTAATAGTTGTCGATATCAGGATATACGCCACAGAATGGTAGGGACTTCTTGGGAGGTTCATTTGTTTGCTTCAAATTAGCTGGTTAAACAGAATTGCATAAGGTAAGCCCCATGAAGTGATCAACTATAGGATATACCTTCAGTAGCAGGAAAGGTTTTCCCCTTCCCCCACCCCTTGTGATATGCTCAGTAAACTCTCCTTTATGGTTTTCTCCACTCTTTTCCACTGATATGATGACAACCATGACAATCATATTTTATAGAAGTATGCACTTTAATGCACTGATGTGTAAAATAGGTTTACTGTACTCAAAACTGCCTTTTACTGGAGAGACTATGTCATAATTACTTGACTATAATAATAGAGAAAACTCAAAATAGCCTTACTTTACATAAGCATCACAATTTGGGACACAGGTCTGGAGTTGGCACCTTCACCAAATCCCTTTCTTTTTGTCTCTCAAGTATAGTTTCTCTATACTTGGATGAATACAGCTTCCATTATTTCTGACAGGACCTGGAATGCTGTTTTTGTTTCCAGGCTTTTTCACTATTTCTTGACTCATTTTGAAGTAAGGACCATATTTAATTTACATGAAAGTAAAATTAAAGACCATAACTCTCATTTGAATCTTTAAAATAAGCATTTTGCCATACTTAAGCTTAATGACATTAATCATATTGCATGATGTCAGGATTTACATATATGACTAATTATCTATATCTGATATAGAAAACAAGTGTTAAGAAGTCCTTTATCCAAATTAAAGTAATTATTTTTTTCCAAGCATTCAAAAATATGCAGATAGAGCCAATGGAAAAAGGATATCAAAATTGAAAAGCCCCAAAGTAGGAAAATTAAGTTCCGAAGTGAATAAAAAAGAAATGCAAACAGCTCAGTTTTCACAGGAGATTTTAGAACTCTTGAAAACCTCAGCCATATTAAGGACTAAAAAGGGGTCAGAGTACAGAGAAGATAGAATATTATTGCAAGGATGTTATCTTAAAAAAATTTTTTTGGCCATACCACTTGGCATGTGAAATCCTAGTTCTCCAAATAAAGATCAAAACCTATGCCCTTGCATTTGAAACACAGTCCTAAGCACTAGAGCACAAGGGAGGGTTTGTTTTTTTCTTAACTAAATGATTTATTTCACTGCATCTTGTATATTTAGTGAAGTGAAATCGCTCAGTCGTGTCCAACTGTTTGCTACCCGTGGACTGTAGGCCACTAGGCTCCTCTGTCCATGGGATTTCCCAGGCAAGAATACTGGAGTGGGTTGCCATTTCCTTCTCCAGATCTTCCCATTCCAGGGATGAAACCCGGATCTCCTGTATTGCAGGCAGACTCTTTAACCTCTGAGCCTCCAGGGAAGCCCATGTATTACATATTTACTTTGGTGAATATCTAGAAGTATGGAAATAAAATGTGGCGGTAAAGAGCCTTCATAATCCACAAACACAATGTCCATCATAATCATAAGACAGAAAAAGTGTTAGTCTCTCTGCTGTGTCCAACTCTTTGCAATCCCATGAACTGCAGCCCTCCAGGCTCCTCTGTTCATGGGATTCTCCAGGCAAGAATTCTGGAGTGGGTAACCATTCTCTTGTCCAGGGAATCTTCCCGACCCAGGGATCGAAACTGGATCTCTTGCATTGGGAAATCCTCAGTATGAAATGTAATACTAACAAGAAAACAGAGAATATGGGCAACTCCTCAATCTGTTTCATTTTCCTATCTGGTTGAGTGTTCAAATTTACAGCTAAGAAAACTGATCAGGTTTACATTCTTGAAAATAAATAGTAAAAAAAAAATTTTTTTTCCACAAAGAGTAGAAAAATATTTGAAGTGACAGTTTATATTGGGGTTGTAGCATAAGCTCTTTATCTTCCAAAATCGATTCTTTCTGAAATTCTTCCTTTCATTTATAATCCATTGTTGTTTAGATATATATAAACCCTGAGAGAGGGTGTCCTCTGGGTTTGAACGGAATATAAATAAGAATAAACAAGATAGCTTCCTATACCTGCAATATAAGAGATTTCTCCTTGGGGAATGCCTATCTTGAGTTCCTTTTTTTTTTTTTTTAATTGTTCCTCTTTTATTTTTTTTTAATTAGAGAATAATTCCTTTATAATATTGTGATGGTTTCTGTCATAACTGCATCCCTGATAGCTCAGATGGTAAAGAATCTGCCAGCAATGCAGGAGACCCACGTTTGATCCCTGGGTCGGGAAGATGCCCTGGAGAAGGCAATAGCAACCCACTCCAGAATTCTTGCCTGGAGAATTCCATGGACAGACGAGCCTGGTGGGCTACAGTCCATGGGGTCACAAAGAGTCGGACATGATTGAGGGACTAAGCATACACACGTATATATAAAATTTGACAAATTTTATTATTCTCAGAAGAAGTGTTGACATGGGACCCACTATTGCTAGAAGTAGAGTCTATGGGCCTTTATTAAAAAGAAAGAGACTATATATGCATTTTGAATATCTGGTCAATCTAGTGAGAAAGTTTGACTCATCTGAACCCTAGATCAGAGGTGAGGAACTGGGCCAATTAATTACATTTATTGGACATTCTATCAATTTTAACAGACATAAAATTTTATACTTGGAAATTTCTATTATATGTTGCTACCAAGTTTTGATGAGGAAAATACCCTCTCTCATGTAAAGACAACTCTGAGATAAGTGTTGCAGAGTCTCGTTCATTGATGTTAGGGAATATTTCTGTGCCAGTCCTACATAATCACTCATGTGGCCACAACTTCTTGCTTGTAATAGGAACAGCATAAGCTGTGGGTTTTATGTCTGACCCACATGATGTTGTGGACATAAACTAGTGTGATTTTTTTTTTTTTTTTTGCATATCTTGCTCCTTACAAAGTTCATCCCTGGTTTAACCTGGGATAATCTTATTTTCAGAATAATGTCTAGTTTATAAATAAAGAATAAAATATTAATGAAAAATAGCATTCAAATTTTAGGCATCAATTATAATTATAATTAAACTATTTGCATAATTATTAGTTTTCTATCTGGGATAGTTTCACACTATGATTCTTTAATCTCATCATTTGACCCAGATTAACCTAAACTTTTGGGTTTTATAATGATTGAATAAATAATTTGTAATTTAAAAATATTGGAAAGAATTTTCTTCATATGTAGTTTAAAGCTAAAATTCCTGAATGGTTAAGTTCTTATAGGAAAGTAGGAATTAGATGAATGAGTTTCTTACATGTGAATGAGGTAAAATAAAAACTGAGGAAAATTTTGGTCTTTCATTGTCCATAATCTCCCTTATTCAGTGTGAAAAGATAAAGAAAAATAATAAACACAATATTTGCACATTTTATGGGTATATCCACACACTCTTCACAATCTGAACAATGCTTATTATTAGTATTAGTTTGCTCTGCTTATACTAAGTGTTGGCATCATTATAACATTTTTGAAACCCTATTAAGACCATATTCTTGCCTCCCCTATTTTCTAGATGGAAAGTTAGCACAGAGAGATGGTAGGGGGAATTTCCCAGTTTGAACATCTGATAAGGAATAATAATTTCCTTAGACCAAATTACAGCAGGTTTACACTTGTGATCCATGCTCTAAAACCTACACTACAGAACCAATAACTTATTAAAGAAAAAAGATACAGTATTTTAAAAACTGAGTTAATAATTTGCTTATATTAAACAGTAATGCTAATAAAAATCCAGTTTATGTTATAATGTAAAATGCAAACAGGCTCTCTATGCTAAAGTTTCAAATAAGCAATATATAATTAATGTGTGTAAATAAATAAAGGCTAATTAAAAAAATAAAATTTACTGCCTATACTAGTCTATATTTTTTCAGTTTGTTTTAAAACACTGTTTTGAATTGTATTCATTAAATGTTTTTACTTAAGGCAAATAAAATATGTGCTAAAACTCTGTGGTTTTGCTAACTTAATTGACTTCAAAGTAAACAGTATTACATGGAGACAGACACATAAATGTTGCTCCAGTTGCAATAGAAGTCTTCAAAGTCTAAATAGATATCAAGCAGGTTTAATGAAGACATATAATTTCTACTGATAACTTATGTAGAAAGTGATACATTAAAGAAATTTATTTATATGTTACCAGGCTGGGTAATACAGGCAAATGTTTGGATCAAATATTTTTCAAAACTTAATAATTTTAAGGTTTGTGATATTCAAGACAAGCTCTAACTAATTAACTAATTGAAACTGAAACAATGCTACTGAAGTGTAAAAATCTGACTTCTAAAATTTTTTAAGATAAAATTGATTTTACATTGAGACAAGTGACTTTGTGCAAAGACTTTAATCATGTTTCTTTTTTTTTTTTTGAGAAAAAAATACTAGAAAACACTTACAAGTAGCAGTTGATTTTTAAAGAGCAGCATGTGATTTACAGCAAATATAGTCTTTGTAAATTAAATAACCACACACAATACATAAGGCTATTTTTTTTCACATGATTATATACATATCCAAGCGTGTACTTAAAATATATTAAATAAGTATTACTTGGGGGAAGTGTTAGTGATTCTGTGAAAAACTGAAGATATGGGTAAAATATTTAAAAATGTAAAAGGCTTGACACTGATGATCTCACAACATGAACTGAAGAATGTGATTAACTCAGCAATCTGCACCTGAGGTCTGGAAGGGGCAAACAGGTATATGATTTTATGTGTTTGGATACAGAAAAATATTCTGTTTGGCTTCCCTGATGGCTGGTCAGTTAAAATTCTGCCTGCCAAGCAGGAGATGTAGATTAACCCTTATCTTTACATGATCCTTGGGTTAACACACATAGACACAGATACACACAGCAGATGGAAGCATGTGTGTATGTGCGCACAGTCTCTAAGTCATGTCTGAATAGTTGTAAAGAAAACATGAGGGGAAAAAAGTGCATTTTGTCAAGGAGGTGGTGATGGATATGGCAAGGTTTTCAAAGATGGTATGCCAAATGACCTAAGTCTGGGGAGCAATGTCTAAGTGCAAGAAAAAAAAAAAGTTGGTGGTGGCCTTGAAATTGGATAAATAGTAATAACATTAAATGATATTGAGAGAAATGTATTTTCAATAAAGCAATTTATCTGATGTTGTAAAGATTCTGTCTGCCAAGCAGGAGGACTATCCCTGGGTCTGGAAGATCCCCTGGGGTAGGAAAAGGCAACCCACTCCAGTGTTCCTGCATGGAAAATTCCATGGACAGAGGAGCCTGGTGGACTACAGTCCATGGGGTTGCAAAAGGACTTCATGCTGTGTGCTTTATACCATAAAGCATCAAATACAGGGAATGTCAGCCTAAGAGAGTCTTGTTTTGTTAATGTTTCAGTCATTAAGCTGTATCCAACTCTTTCGCAACCCCGCGGGCTGTAGTCCACCAGGCTCCTCTGTCCATGGAATTTTCCACACTTAGTCATTGCTCCCCAGACTTAGGTCATTTGGCATATGATCCTTGAAAACTTTGCCATACCCATCACCATCGCCTTGACAAAATGCACCTATTTTTTCCCTCAAGTTTTCTTTACATCTATTCAGAAATGTGCCAATACATATTTATTTTAAATCACAAATGTGTCACTATCATGCATAGAAATCCAAATTTACTATAACCATAACCATACAAATAAATATGCTGAAAATAAGATAACACTGATACATTTTAAAGTTTTTAAATACAAACTAAAATCTTAAACTCATCATACTGTAAATAAGTCCTTCAATGAGATGAAAGGGACTGTTTAGAACCAGTAAGCAGGGAAATAAGGAAAATGCTGCAGAATTGGAGATAAATATAACCTTCTTTACTAACAGCTGTTTTTCAGTTTTGATTTTAAGCAAAAACCTGAGAAATTCTAATACAAATGTACACGTAATCAAAATGATTTAAAAAAAATTGTTTCTCCTTCTCTGATAGGGCTGGAAACTTAAAATTGATGCCTTGAGATATCATGTATTTATATGGCTCTGATTTTGAGAAGGCAATTGAGTTGTCAAAATTCCTTTTTTTTTTTCTGAATATACCAATAGTTTTAAAAACTATTTTATGCTTTTATGGCTTAAAAAAAAAAAAACCCAGACTTAAAAGATCCTATAACTCATCTAAAGTCACGTATCTAGTTAATGTATAATACTAGGACTCAGTTCTACAGCCGACGTCTGAGCTAAGAAGATGCTGCTGCCCCGGTGGTTGCTAAATGGAACATAGCCATCTGGCTTTAATGTCTCCTCAGAACATCTAGTTAGTGGGTGGAAACACTTATCTAGCTGAAGAGCAGGCAGTCTTCATGATAGATCTCTGGGTAGGAAAGCTTGCCTCTAGTGCCACTTCCCTGGGTTCTCCTTCCCTGCTGGCTGAACCCTGCCCCGCTGACTCCTTGCTTGTTTAACCCTGCTCTGTCAAAGGCAAAAGGCAAACTGTAGATTATAGTGGCCTTCCCAGGTGGCGCTATTGGTAAAGAACCTGCCTGACAATGCAGATAGACATGAGAAACACAGGTTCAATCCCAGGGTCCAGAAGATCCCCTGGAGGAGGGCATGGCAACCCTCTCCAGGATTCTTGTCTGGAGAATTCCATGGACAGAGGAGCTTGCAGCCTACAGTCCACTGCGGTGCACAGAGTCTGACATGACTGAAGCGATTTAGCACCCATGCACCTAGATTATACTACAAATGGCTGGAGCCAGGAATAAAAAAACGTGATCTAAGGTACAGCTCTTGATTTGCCTCACTCCTTCCAAGTCACCAGGGAACCATAGTTTTTAGGTGGAAAGTACTAGCTATTTATAAATGTTTGTACTTTCTGTTCTTTTCCATTTTTTTTTAACACAGCTTTTCACATCTTACTTTTAACTCTTCTCTGAAATTGCATATATTTTCAACATTTTTGTATTCTAATTTGCTTTACTTTGATTCAGTATACTTTATTTATGATGAATGTGTTGTGTGTGCCTATTCACAATGTTTAGAAAGATATTTCTATGCCAACTTCCAGGAGGATTGTGGCTTTTGCCTCTTGGCCATTTTAGATATATTTACCCTTTCCTCTGTTATAATAACAAGTATTTTCTATCTTTTCATATATATGTGTGTATCAGTTCAGTTCAGTTCAGTCGCTCAGTCGTGTCCGACTCTTTGGACCCCATGAACCGCAGCATGCCAGGCCTCCCTGTCCATCACCAACTCCCAGGGTCCACCCAAATCCATATCCATTGTGTCAATGATGCCATCCAACCATCTCATCCTCTGTTGTCCCCTTCTCCTCCTGCCCTCAATCTTTCCCAGCTTCAGGGTCTTTTCAAATGAGTCAGCTTTTTGCATCAGGTGGCCAAAGTATTGGAGTTTCAGCTTCAACATCAATCCTTCCTATGAACACCCAGGACTGATCTCCTTTATGATGGACTGGTTGGACCTCCTTGCAGTTCAAGGGACTCTCAAGAGTCTTCTCCAACACCACAGTTCAAAAGCATCAACTCTTCAATGCTCAGCTTTCCTTAGAGTCCAACTCTTACATCCATACATGACCATTGGAAAAACCATAGCCTTGACTAAATGGACCTTTGTTGGCAAAGTAATGTCTCTGCCTTTTTATAAACTGTCTAGGTTGGTCATAACTTTCCTTCCAAGGAGCAACCGTCTTTTAATTTCATGGCTGCAATCACCATCCACAGTGATTTTGGAGCCCAGAAAAATAAAGAAAAAAAAATAATTCCCCATCTATTTGCCATGAAGTGGGACTGGATGCCATAATTTTAGTTTTCTGAATGTTGAGCTTTAAGCCAACTTTTTCACTCTCCTCTTTCACTTTCATCAAGAGGCTCTTTAGTTCTTCTTCACTTTCTGCCATAAGGGTGGTGTCATCTGCATATCTGAGGTTACTGATATTTCTCCTGGCCATCTTGATTCCAGCTTGTGCTTCCTCCAGCCCAGCATTTCTCATGATGTACTGTGCATATAAGTTAAATAAGCAGGGTGACACTATACAGCCTTGACATACTCCTTTTCCTATATGGAACCAGTCTGTTGTTCCATGTCCAGCTTTAACTGTTGCTTCCTGACCTGCATACAGGTTTCTCAGGAGGCAGGTCAGGTGGTCTGGGATTCCCATCTCTTTCAGAATTTTCCACAGTTTATTGTGATCCACACAGTCGAAGGCTTTGACATAGTCAATAAAGCAGAAATAGATGTTTTTCTGGAAGTCTCTTGCTTTTTTGATGATCCAGCAAATGTTGGTAATTTGATCTCTGGTTCCTCTGCCTTTTCTAAAACCAGCTTGATCATCTGGAAATACATGGTTCACATATCACTGAAGCCTGTCTTGGAGAATTTTGAACATTACTTTACTAGCGTGTGAGATGAGTACAATTGTGCGGTAGTTTGAACATTCTTTGGTATTACCTTTTTTTGGAATTGGAATGAAAACTGACCTTTTCCAGTCTTGTGGCCACTGCTGAGTTCTCCAAATTTGCTGGTATATTGAGTGCAGCACTTTCACAGCATCATCTTTTAGGATTTGAAATAGCTCAACTGGAATTCCATCATCTCTACTAGCTTTGTTCATAGTGATGCTTCCTGAGGCCCACCTGACTTCAAATTCCAGGATGTCTGGCTCTAGGTGAGTGTGAGTGATCACACCTTCTTGATTATATGTGTATATATATATATTTCATATCATCTGCTTAGATAAGTTATATTATTACCATCCTATGATGTAACTGGAGAAGGAAATGGCAACCCACTCCAGTGTTCTGTCCTGGAGAGTCCCAGGGACGGGGGAGCCTGGTGGGCTGCCATCTTTGGGGTCGCATAGAGTTGGACATGACTGAAGTGACTTAGCAGCAGTAGCAGCATGATGTAAAATGGTGATGCTTATCATCTCTTTAAAATATTTCAAGCACAAATTTGGGTTCTTACCTACTCTTTAAAAACTATTATTTTAGACTATTAACTAGTAGGTGTAGGTCTAATACTAAATGTTAGCTTGGATTTTTCATTTTCAAAAGCATTTCATAAAATTTGAAATTCTTTAACAATTAAATCCTTCAGAGTAAAATAAAAAAGAATTAAATACTTCAGAATATATTTAAGAAAGTAAGTTCAATATTTGCACACCAAAAACTTCAATACATTGATATCAAAGAAGATTTAAGCAGAAGAGAGAATACATTTTATGAATTAGAATACTCAGTAATTATAAAATAATTCCTTTCAAATTGACTTATAGATTTAATACAATCCCTATCAAAATCCCAGCAAGCCCTTTTACAGAAATTAAAAAGTTAATCCTAAAACTTATTTAGAAATGCAAAACACCTAAAATAGAGAAAACATCCAATAAAAAACAGAGGACTACATTTCCTGGTTTTAAAATGTTATATCAAGCTACAGTTATAAAGACAGTATTGTACTAAGACAGCAATGGGCTTCAGACCAATGGGACACAATTGAGATCCCTAAAATAAATCTTTACATTGAAGATTGGATGATATTTTACAAAGATGTCAAGGTAACACCACAGGAAAAGACAGCCTTATCAACAAATGATGCTGTTACATTTGGATGTATGCAAACAAAATGTGAAATTATACTCAAAGTATCTACAAAGATTAAGTTATAATGGGTCATAGACACACATGTAAAAGCCAAAAATTTTCAACTTCTAGAACAAAGCTTTCGGAGATCTTCATGATCTTGGGTCGGGCAGATTTCTTAGATATAACATCAAAATGTGTATAATGATTATACATAAAAGAGAAAAAATGATCATCTCTACTTCCCTGGTGGGTCTGCCTGCATTGCAGGAGACCTGGGTTCAACCCCTGAGTTGGGAAGATCCCCTGGAGAAGGCAATGGCAACCCACTTCGGTATTCTTGCTTAGAGAATCCCATGGACAGAGGAGCCTGGCGGGCTGCAGTACATGAGGTCGCAAAGAGTTGGACACCACTGAGCAACTAACACTTTCACTTCCATTTAATCAAAGATAAAAATCTATAAGCTTCAAAGATAATATATAAAAGCAAAAGACAAACTACAATATTGGATAATATGTTTTCAAATCAGTATATCTAATAAAAGACTTCTTTGTAGAAGATACAAGGTACGCATAAAACTTCACAACCAGAGGAGTGTGTGCTCAGTCACTTCAGTCGTGCCTGACTCTTTGCGACTGAATGGACTGTAGACCCCAGGCTCCTCTGTCTCTGAGATTCTCCAGGCAAGAATACTGGAGCGGGGGGCCATGCCCTCCTCCAGGAGATGTTCCTGACCCAGGGATCAAACCTGGGTCTCCTGCATTGCAGGTGAATTCTTTACCAGCTGAGCTACCAGGGAAGCTCCATATAAAATTATCTAGCCACTTAGGAAAATAATCTGCCTGCTCCTTCAAAGAGTAAATGGAGTAACCATTTGATCCAGTAACTCTACTCCTAGATATATACACAAGAGAAATAAAAACTCATATACACATTTAAGACTTGCATATGAACGTCCATAGCATTATTATTTGTTATAGCCAAAAACTGAAAACAACTTAAATGTCCATCAAAAGACACGTGGAAACATATGGTATATCCATACAATTTCATGCTGTACTAGGCCTGGAGAATTCCATGGACTGTATAGGTCGCAAAGAGTCAGACAGCACTGAGGCTTTCACCTCACTAGGATAACAGTATACATGTAAACCAATAGAATAAAGCTGAGTCCAAAATTAGTTATTCCATTAAAAAATTTTTGGAGTATACAATGAGGTACCACTTCACACTGGTCAGGATGGCCATCATCAAGAAATCTACAAACAATAAATGCTAGAGAGGATATGGAGAAAAGGGAATCCTCTTATAATTGCTAGTGGGAATGTAAACTGGTACAGCCAACTATAGAGAACAGTGTACTGAGAAGTATGAAGTCGCTCACTTGTGTCCGACTCTTTGCCACCCCATGGACTGTAGCTTACCAGGCTCCTCCATCCAAGGGATTTTCCAGGCAAGAATACTAGAGTGGGTTGCCATTTCCTTCTCCAGGAGATCTTTCCGACCCAGGGTTTGAACCCTATTCTCCTGCACTGGAGGCAGACGCTTTACCGCGTGAGACACCAGGGAAGAGAACAGTATAGAGGTACCTTAAAAACTAAAAATAGTTACTATATAATGCAGCAATCCCACTCATGGGCGTATATCTGGAGAAAATCAAAAGTAGAAAAGATACATGCACCCTAATGTTCACTGAAGCAGTATTGACAGTAACCAGGACACAGAAGCAACCTAAATGTCCATCAACAGTTATGACGTTTTTGATTGGTTAATGTTTTACACATGTGTGAAGGTGATTCCATGACAAAAGATAGCTTTTTCAACAAATAGGGCTTCAGTCCTTATATAATGTACCTCTTTGTCTCCAGTAATTTTTTACCTTTAAGTACAATTTATCTGACATTAATTTTGCTTCCTTTTGATCAATATTTGCATTATACAATTTTCAATCTTTACTTACTAACTACTCATATCATTATATTTGAATTGAATTCCTTATAAACAACATATAGTTGGGTCATGAATTTTTATCTGCTATCTCAGTATCTGTCTATTAATTGTTATATTTAGACTTAAATTTAATGTAATTACTGATGTATTTAAGTTTTTTATTTTTTTATTGTGATAAAATAATCACATAAAAGTTATCATTTGAACCATTTTAAGGTATATAAATCAGCTCCATTTAGTAAATCCATGATGTTGTGCAGCCATCATGACTATAAGTTTCAGAACATTTTTATCACCTCAAAAGGAAAATCCATACTCTTTGGGGAATTATTCACCATCATCCTATCTCATGGCTCCTGTGTGGTGTGGTATGCATGCTCAGTCATGTCTGACTCTTCTGCCAACCACTAATTTGCTTTCTTATCTTTACATTTTTCTATTTTGGATATTTAATATAAACGGAACCATAGTATATGTGAAAGTTTTGCCTGATTTCTTATTTTCATAATGTTTTCAAGGTTTATTAATATTCTTGCCTGTGTCAATGCTTCATTCTTTCTTATGGCTGAATATTTCATTTTATTAATATGCCACAATCTGTTTCTCCACTCATTAGCTAAAGGATATTTGGGTTGTGTCTACCTTTTTTGCTATTACAAATACTGTTCCTGTAAACATTTGTGTGGAAGTTTTTGTTTGAGCATTTGTTTTCATTTCTCAACTCTCCATTAGGCCTTTTCTGATACCACCCAAGCACAGCAGAGAAGAGATTGGGGGTGGCAGTCCAGCTCCTCACCTATGAAGTGGGGGCTTCATAATCACCTAGTAGGAATGCAAGTCACGTTTCCCAACTAGGCTTTCTTTGACATAACCTAGCATAAAGATTGAGATGGTCTCTTACAGCCTCCGCTGAGTGAAAAAAATTTGGGGGTTGCCACTTGTCCTTTGCTCTCCTGGGTGAGAATGGGCCACGATTTTGTTGTTTCTTTGTTTTGTTGTGGCAAGAACAGAGTAATCATTGTTTGAATGTTTTCTGTCTTGCTGGCCTGCCCCTTTGCTATTTCTTTGGTTAGAGAAAGCAGCCTTTTACTGAATTTTTTAAATTTTTCTACACCCTTAACAGTTCCAGATTGGGAACCCAAATCTAGAATATAGGTCAGGGAAATGCCTGGCAGCCTGTGGTTAAGACTCTGCTCTTTCAATGCAGGGGGTGCAGGTTCAATCCATGGTAGGGGAACTAGGATCCCACATGCCATGTGCTGTAACCCAAAAATTATTTAATTAATTAATTTTAAAAAATTAAAAGAAAGAAAAAGTATAAAGAAAAAAAGAATATACAAGGCAGAAAGAAAATTCACAGAACTCTTCATCATGGTGTTCAGTGTATCCTAAAGTTTGTAGCTGGTCTACTTTCTTCACTCCATCTTTCAGTGTCTTATTTTTGTCTTGTATACAATAACCAAGGTTTTTAGTCACACTTAGTAACAGAAATGAAAGTATGTCTTTTCCATTTTTCTGGAAGTAGTAGTCCCTGATTTACTTTTATCACAAAGATAACAATTACTTGCTAGAAGTCTGAACTACTCTACACCCTCAAAAGTTGTCTTTCAACTTGAAATTTTTTTATCCCTTCAGGATAGATAAGATACTTAGTCATCTGACAGGTCATCTCTGAACTAATTTGGATATGAGACTACAGAGCAAATCATGTCAAAATATACCGGTAACATTTATAGCATCATATTGGTTTGTGGGCCAGGCATTCTACCTATAAGAATCATGTCTTAAACCTCACAAGAGCACATTTTCAACATAGAGAGTTAGGAAAAATGAAATTATCCAGGTAAACATAACTTTGCTAAAAGTGAGCACTTTACCTCAGGAAGCACTCACACAGAAATCTCTCCATTACAGGAATTTTAACATGGGATCTGAACCCAAGAAACAGCACTTCTGTCTCTGAGGGTGAGACGAAAGCTCTCTGAATCCCTAATTTTCAAGACAGGATTTTTCAGGATAAGGCTAAGCCTCCTGGGTTGTCAACTTCCCCAGTTATGAAAGTGAAAGTGTTAGTTGCTCAGATGTGTCCGGTTCTTTGCAACACTATGGACTGTAGCCTGCCAGGCTCCTGTGTCCATGGCATTCTCTAGGCAAGAACACTGGAGTGTGTTGCCATTCTAAGGGATCTTGTCAACCCAGGGATCAAACCAGGTCTCCTGCACTGAAAAAAAAAAAAAGAGAGAGAGAGAGAGAGAGATTCTGGTTGAATTTCTAAATCTTTGCCAAAGATTTCCACCTAACCAATCAGCACTGTCAAATGTACCTTATTAGTCTACAGCAGCTATTGTAATTTAAATATTGGATTTGAATGTAAAATGTCTGGTTTTTCTGCAGTTGCCAAAAATAGACCATTTAATGAGGCTATTCTTCCTCATTGCAAAGGAACTTGTATAGCTAAAAAGGGAAAAATCCTTCTGCATGAATTGGTGAATTTGGATAATTCTATTATGAATTTTCTTCTTTTGTATTAATCCAAATAGTAACTTTGCTTGCTTTTCAATATGAAGTGAATGAAAATAGATTGCCAATATAATTCTATGATTATCTTTAATACTTAAATAAGCATCATCATATGCTTATATCATTAATAATTTTATCAGGTATTAAAAATCTGTATGAAATGCATTGTAAATGAATAATAATCATATGCAGTAATTAACTGTTAATTTGAATAATAATACCTGAACATGCTTTCATGCCTTTTAATTTTGAGTGATCTAAGTTTAAAGTACCCATCAAACCTTGATGTGATTTGAGAATTTTAACAATTAATCATCCATACTGATAGTTTCAAAAATTAGAGTAAATGTTTTTGTTCTATAATCTTACTTTTTAACTAAATAAAAGTTGCTGCATTAAGTTTTAGCATCATTTTAAAATATGTCCTTGTAGAAGTTGCAATAAATGTCGACATTTTCAGCAGCATAAATTTATAGTGATACTGAATTTTTATGGCACTATAAAAGTCCCTACTCATGATGACATCTACAGCTGCATTTTACAGAAATATTAAAATTTGTGTCTTAGACATGTGGTTTATCCTATCTGGTTTTTCAAAGAAAGGAAACTGGGGTAACAAATATTCCTGATATTCCCAAACAAGTTAGATATATGTCATAGAAATTTAAAAATTTGGTTTCATTCTTTTCATATCTGGCAGTTATAGAATCTCTGTTACTTTTTTATCAAACTAGTTGGAGAAGAAGAAAGAGAGGTTTAGCTGGGAACTGGGTTAATCTGTTAATGGAAGAAAGCAGATTTTTATTAGGAGAAATGGATGGCAGAAACAAGATCATTATCATTTAAGCATCCATAGAGTTCCACGGCTGTTGTCTTAATCTGCTTAACTATTAAGACTGTTGAGGACTTCCCTGGTGGTTCAGTGGGTAGGAGTCTGTGGCTCAATTCCTGGTCTGGAAAGATTCCACATGATGCGGGGCCACTAATCATGTGCACCACAACTTCTGAGCCCATGTGCTGCAACTACTGAAGTCCATGCATCTAGAGCCTATGCTCTGCAAGAAAAGTAGCTACTGCAAATGAGAAGCCTGTGCACTGCAACGAAGAGCAGCCTCTGCTTACCACAGCTAGAGAAAGCCCGTGTGCAGGATACATCTAATAACTTTTAAATTTTCTTAAAATTAAATCTAATCAAATGTTGACTGCTGGTTCTTGAAAAAATGGCTGGAAGAGTGTCAAACAGAAATTTCCAAAAGTTGTGCATTTTATGAACTGACCAAGGAAAACAGAAAAAAAAAAAAATGTGAGTAAGGAATAAAACTTCCCTTGTTGTTCAGATGGTAAGGCGAATGCCTGCAATGTGGGAGACCCGGGTTTGATCCTTGGGTCAGGAAGATCCCCTGGAGAAGGAAATGGCAACCCACTCCAGTACTCTTGCCTGGAAAATTCCATGGATGGAGGAGCCTGGTGGGCTACAGTCCATGGGGTTACAAAGAGTTAGACATGACTGAGCAACTTCACAATGACAATGAAAGAATGAAACAACTTTTGTCAGCTTATTTATTATGCATGCTTACGTGCTCAGTTGCTAAGTTACGTGTGACTGTTTGGGTCCTCATGGACTGTAGCCCACCAGGCTACTCTGTTCATGTAATTTGCCAGGCAAGAATACTGGAACAAGTTGTCATTTCCTTCTCCAAGGAATCTTCCTGACCCAGGGATCAAACCCACATCTCCTGCAGCTCCTGTATTGGCAGGTGGAATATTTATCACTGAGCCACCTGGGGAAAAGAAAAGTATCCTTACATATGAAATATTTAAGTGTCAAGAAATCTTATTTTGATATAGCATTTGCCCCATCTCACTTTCTTTCTTTCTTTCTTTTTTTTTACTTTATTTGCTTTTACTTTTTGTGCCATATATTTCAGGGCCATATGTTTTTGTTTCTTATAGGATATCTTTTTCCTCTGTGCAACCTCCTCTTCTGGTTTAGGAACAATCTGTTCTTTTTCAGTTAAGGATCATCTCAGTGTGGCAAGGAGAGCTCATGTATGGGTTGAGTCAACTACAAGCTCTGTAAGTCCTGCAGCACATCTTGGGGGCTTTGTTCTCCTGGACGTGCTCACTGATCAGAGAATCTACATCTAAGCCCCTAAGTTCAGCATTGCTCTCTGCATTTTTGAGCATGTGCAGTACAAATTCAACATTTTCTTTGGACCATTGACCCTGCATTCAGCCCCACTGTCTGGCCTGTACACACCTACCAACTCCACCAGTGGAACAACAGAATGGCTCACTTTGCTTCCTTAAAGTGGCACCCTTCAAATACATGGCTTCCCTGGTGGCTCAATCGGTAAAGAATCTGCCTGCAACATGGGAGATTGCCTGCAATGCAGGAGACCTGGGTTCGATCCCTGGGTGGGGAAGATCCCTTGGAGAAGGAAATGGCAACCCACTCCGGTATTCTTGGTTGGAGAATTCCATAGACAGAGGAGACTGGCGGGCTACAGTCCATGGGGTTGCAAGAGTCTGATATGCCTTAGCAACTAAACTACAAACAACAACTACTTCAGATACTTTGTAGTTTTTGCAATATGCATATCCTTAATGGTCAGGACAGTTTCATTAGTGTTCTTAAAATGAACATGAAGATTTGAACTTTTGATATGCATGATTTTGTGGGGTTTTCTGGGTCAGGTGAATAACGAACTATTTTTAGAGGTCATCTCAGGCCATCTTACTATTATCATGACAATGTTCTTAAAATCTCCAAAACTTTGAGGACTATGTTTACTCTCCAATTACAACTGCACAGGTTTAGGTAATGTTTGGTATGTATATAATATATACACATAGAGTATATCATATAATTCTATACTATATATATGTATATATTATAGATGGTGCTATGAATAAAATTTAGAGTTTGGTGATTAAAGGTATTATGTGAAGACAAGTAATGAATAGTAGTTTAATTTCACTTAAAATAAAATAAAACAAAAAGTGTCTGAGGCCATTAAGTTAATGGTAGTATTGGTTTACACTATAATTTCTAGTACAATAAATTATATAATATTAACCCTTGGAAAATCTGTGATAATTTAAGATCTGTTTCATCTGTTGAATCATGGAAATAGCAAGAGAGTTCCAGGAAAACATCTACTTCTGCTTTATTGACCATGCCAAAGCTCTTGACTGTGTGAGTGAGTGAGTGAAAGTCGCTCAGTTGTGTCTCACTGTCTGCAACCCCATGGACTACACAGTCCGTGGAATTCTCCAGTCCAGAATACTGGAGTTGGTAGCCTCTCCCTTCTGCAGGTCTTCTCAACCCAGAGATCGAACCCAGGTCTCCAGCATTGCAGGCAGATTCTACACCAGCTGAGCCATGAGGGGAGCCTAGTTGTTGATGGTGTGGATCACATTAAACTGTGGAAAATTCTTAAAGAGATGACCACCTTACCTGCTTCCTGAGAAATCTGTATTCAGGTTAAGAAGCAGCAGTTAGAACCAGACATGGACCAACTGGTTCCAAATTGGGAAAGGAGTATATCAAGGCTGTATATTGTCACTCTGCTTATTTAACTTAAATGCAGAGTACATCATGAGAAACGCTGGGCTGGAGGAAGCACAAGCTGGAATCAAGATTGCTGGGAGAAATATCAATAGCTTTAGATATTCAGATGACACCACCCTCATGGCAGAAAGAGAAGAGGAACTGAGGAGCCTCTTGATGAAAGTGAAAGAGGAGAGTGCAAAAGCTGGCTTGAAACTCAACATTCAGAAAACTAAGATCATGGCATCCAGTCCCATCACTTCATGGCAAATAGACTTTATTTTCATGGGCTCCAAAATCACTATGGATGGTGACTGCATCCATGAAATTAAAAGATGCTTTCTCCTTGGAAGAAAAGCTATGACAAACCTAAACAGCATATTAAAAAGCAGAGACATTACTTTGCCAACAAAGGTCAATCTAGTCAAAGCTGTTTTTTTCCAGTAGTCATGTACAGATGTGAGAGTTGGACCATAAAGAAAGCTGAGAGCTGAAAAATTGATGCTTTTGAACTGTGGTGTTGGAGAAGACTCTTGAGAGTCCTTTAGACTGCAAGGAGATCAAACCAGTCCATCCTAAAGGAAATCAGTCCTGAATATTCATTGGAAGGACTGACACTGAAGCTGAAGCTCCAATACTTAGGCCACCTGATGAGAAGAATGGACTCACTGGTAAAAACCCTAATGCTGAGAAAGATTGAAGGCAGGAGGATAAGGGGACAGCAGATGATGACATGGTTGGGTAGTATCACCGGCCCCATAGACATGAGTTTGAGCAAGCTCCGGGAGTTGGTGATGGACTGGGAAGGCTGGTGTGCTGCAGTCAATGGGGTCACAAAGAGTCGGACATGAATGAGCAAATGACCTGAATTGAATCAAAGATCTATTACACTATTGTGATTTGAAATAAATTTTTGGTATACCTTTCTTTTTCCCATTTTTGGTTCTCAACTTTAACATTGTCTAAGAATATTCTAAATTCATATTCCCTATCACAGAACAATTTATGTTTATTTATTGCCATTTTTCACTTATTTATTAATTTTTATCATTTATTTTACACAGTGGAGCAAAAGCACCATATTTTCATGTACTTAATCTCTTTTTCATCTACATATGCTATCCAACATCATGTTTAATGCATAACAGATATACCATAAATAGTATAGATTGGAAGAAAATAAGTTTTACTGTTCTGTAACTGAAATATTGAGATATATTCAAGTAATTTTCCCCATAAAGCTTAGTTTCCCATACAAATCAAATTCATTTATGTAAAATGTAAGGATATTTAATTAAAATATACATTTAATTGAATTGCAACCTTATATACAGTTTTTAGAATATGTAATATTATATGCATATATACATATTACTAATGATACAGGCAGAGCTCTGGGTATTTTATCATCATTATTTTATATAATCCCCCAAAAATTATGAGGTAGATATTATTTATTTTTCACATTTAATATGAAACAATGGTATTCTTTCCAAGAAGAGTAAAGAGAAAGGGTGAGTGAGATAATAAAACAGCTTGGAATAGAGTTAAAGACAGGTGAATAAGAGAAAGAGAGAAAGCAAGACAGACAGTGACAGAGAAACATATAGAAAGAAAAAGGAGTGAGAGAGAGAGAGAAATTTTGAGTATCTACCCTGAAACTTTAAATAAATAATATAATTTGAGTAAAAAATATAATTTGGATTTTTTAATTAAGTGAATTAAACATTTTTTTCAATTCTATTTGAATCATCACTCCTGTCAAAAACATATGATTAGTTAAGACTACAACATCATAAGCAGTTATTGAATTATGTTTTTCTAAAGTGGGATCTGATAAGACGAGTTCTGATTCTCTTTAAAATATCACTGCAAGTCAGAGATTGTCTGTATGGTTCTGTCATAGTATTGCCATCTTAGAGACTAGTGGATGTAACAGATATTTATAGAGCTATGAATTCACAAAATTGAAGTGCAAAAATTCTTCATTAAAATACAAATATTTTCTGTCACCCTCTATTTCCTAATAATTTGTGGTACTCTCTGTACAGGCAAAAGAGCACACTGTAATAGGCAAGTGCACTTTTTTAGGGATTTTTGCCTTGGTTACCAGGAGAGAGCATCTCCACTGGGTACTGGCATGCCTCAATGAGACAAAAAGCAAGAAGCTTTGAAAATTGTTGCTTTGAAATTAGTAGACACAACATGCTCCTTTACAAAAGTGAAAGTTCTTAAAGAGTGCTATACCAGAGATGGGGGAAATCTCTTGAGATGTGAACAGAATTTTCTACCAGAAATACAAGGGGAAGCAAATCTTGAAAGAAAAGTGAAAGGGTTAGTGATTTATTCATTTCCAACTCTTTAGGACCCCATGGACTGTAGCCCACCAGGCTCATCTGTCCATGGGATTCTCCAGGCAAGAATACTAGAGTGGATAGCCATTCCCTTCTCCAAGGATCTTCCTGACCTAGGGATTGAACCTGGGTCTCTGACATTGAGGGCAGATTCTTTATTGTCTGAACAACTGGGGAAGCCCAAAGCTTACTAGCACAAAAATGCTGGAAATTGAGCAAGAGCCTTTGAAGACTCCCATTAAAAATAAATTTTGCATATTTAAATTCACCAAATTTCTTTGTTCTCTAAAAATGCTTAGCAACCACAGATATATGATTTGATAAGTAGTTAGCTTTTGAAGTATGTGCCAAATGCATAACAAAATGCCACATGATCAAGGTTTCACGTTTGGGTATAGATCCGGGGTTCCTGAAGATAACTATTTGGGAATGCTGAAGAGTAACATGGTGGCTTAGTTACTTTTGAATCCAATCATCTGATCAATATGATAGCAATGAAAGCCAAAACTGAAAGAAGAATTTAACTGTCATTTCAAATCCAAGACACTTTTGAATTCTAGCATTAGGAAAAATGCTTATGGACAAGAAAGTGACAGCAAGAAACTAAGGTCAAACAGTATGCTGTCAAAATATCAGGGTGGATAAGGGGAGCTGGAGGTAATATAGATTAAGTCTTCTTCTCTTGAAATCAGATTCTCTGACAAACAACATCTCATGCGTGGAAATAAGGAAATTCCTCACACTCAATTATGAGGTCCTCAGAGTTCTGATTGAAGTCGCCCTTATTTAGCTTTCATTGATAAGTGTGGGATTAACTTTCTTATTGCATTAAGACTTCAGAATAAGGTAGACTTCAGAATATATAGGGTAGATTTCATTGTAAATTGAGAATAAACTAGGATTTTTACCTTAGAGGTAAGAACTGAAATGAAATTACCTGAGTACACATAGTTACTAGGATTGAGAAATAAATCTGTTTACATTCAGTTCGGTTCAGTCCAGTTGCTCAGTTCTGTCCAACTCTTTGTGACCCCATGGACTGCAGCACGCCAGGCCTCCCTGTCCATCACCAGCTCCTGGAGTTTACTCAAACTCATGTCCATTGAGTCGGTGATGACATCCAACCATCTCATCCTCTGTCATCCCCTTCTCCTCCTGCCTTCAATCTTTCCCAGCATCAGGGTCTTTTCAAATGAGTCAGTTCTTTACATCAGGTGGCCAAAGTATTGGAGTTTCAGCTTCAACATTAGTCCTCCCAATGAGTATGCAGGACTGATTTCCTTTAGGATGGACTGGCTGGATCTCCTTGCAGTCCAAGGGATTCTCAAGAGTTTTCTCCAACACCACAGTTCAAAAGCATCAATTCTTCAGTGCTCAGCTTTCTTTATAGTCCAACTCTCACATCCATATATGACTACTGAAAAAACCATAGCCTTGACTAGACAGACTTTGTTGGCAAAGTAATGTCTCTGCTTTTTAATATGCAGTCTATGTTGGTCATAATTATTCTTCCAAAGAGCAAGCATCTTTTAATTTCATGACTGCAGTCACCATCTGCAGTGATTTTGGAACCCCCCAAAATAAAATCTCTCACTGTTTTCCCATCTATTTGTCATGAAGTGATGGGACTGGATACCATGATAGTTTTCTGAATGTTGAGCTTTAAGCTAACTTTTTCACTCTCCTCTTTCACTTTCATCAAGAAGGTCTTTAGGTTTTCTTCACTTTCTGCCATAAGGGTGGTGTCAACTGCATATCTGAGGTTATTGATATTTCTCCTGGCAATCTTGATTCCAGCTTGTGCTTCCAACAGCCCAGTGTTTCTCATGATGTACTCTGCATACAAGTTAAATAAGCAGGGTGACAATATACAGCCTTGATGTATTCCTTTCCCAATTTGGAACCAGTCCATTATTCTATGTCCAGTTTTAACTGTTGCCTCCTGACCTGCATACAGATTTCTCAAGAAACAGGTCAGGTGGTTTGGTAGTCCCAGCTCTTTAAGAATTTTTCAGTTTGTTGTGGTCCACATAGTCAAAGGCTTTGGCATATTCAATAAAGCAAAAGTAGATATTTTTCTGGAACTCTCTTGCTTTTTCAATGATCCAATGGATATTGGCAATTTGATCTCTCGTTCCTCTGCCTTTTCTAAATCCAGCTTGAACATCTGGAAGTTCATGCTTCATATACTGTTGTTGTAGCCTAATCATTTGATGGTCTGCAGTCTGCATTAACATGAGTTTAGTATTTTAGATAGTTTTTCCCCTGATATTAGTTTCTTTTGCTGCTATAACAAGTTACCACGAGGTTAATGGCTTAACACAATACAAATTCAGTGTCTCATTGTTCTATTGGTCAAAAATCCAGGTGTACTATGGCTCAGGGCTTCCCATGCGGCACTAGTGGTAAAGAAACTGTCTGCCAATGCAGGAGACATACGAATTTGACTAGTGGGTTGGGAAGATCTGCTGAAGAAGGGAATTGCTACTCACTCCAGTATTCTTGTCTGGAGAAACCCATGGATACAGGAGTTTGGTGAGCTACAGTCCATGAGGTCACAAATAGTAGGACACAACTAAGTGACTAACACTATTACACTATATATATATATAACTCAATCAATTTGCTGTACTCCTGAAGGTAACACAACATTTTAAATCAAATATCCTCCAATATAAAATAATTTTTTTTTAAAAAGAAGAAAAAAACTTGGTCTAGTGCATCTGGGAGATAAAGAGGAGTAGGTACCTATAAGAACTGTGGAATTTGTGGCTTTGATAATCATCATTGATTCATTGAAGAGAAAAAATGACAGACTCAGATATACTAATTAGCAATTTAAATAAAAATGTCAGTGTCAAAGGGTTTTCATGGCACAATATATAGAGACCTTTATTTCCCAGAGCAGAAAAACAAACTCGGGTGATGATTAAGCCCTTGATTTAATTATGAGTGGTAAATTTATAGAAGACTAAATTCTTATTCTCAGTGTGTTAGTTTCTACTGTGAAATAATGTGAATAAGCTATAAGTATACATATACCCCCTCTCTTTTGTACATATGTACATATGTATACATATATCCCCTCTCTTTTGAGCCTCCATCCCACCCCCACTCCCCACCGCACCCCTCCAGGTCATCACAGAACCCTGAACTGAGCTCCGTCTGCTATGCACCAGCTTCCCACCGACCATCTATTTCATATATGATATTGTACAGAGGAGCCTGGTATGCTGCAATCCAAGAGCTGGACATGACTTAGTGACTGGACAGCAACAAAGTGTATGTATGTTAATCCTACTATCCCAGTTCATCCCACCCTCCCCTTTCTCTCTGTGCTCACATGTCTTCTTTACATCTGCATCTCTATTCCTGCCTTGCTAACAGGTTCATCTATACCATTTTTCTAGATTCCATATATATATGCTAATATATGATATTTGTTATCAACATAAATCTTATTCAAACTTCAACCGCCAAGCTCTCATAGTATCTCCATTTGAGAAAATTTCTAATTCCCTCTCTCCACCTTCACATTTACTCTCTCTTTATTCTCCTAGCCCCAGCTGCCTTTTTCCTTGATTCATCTGTGCAACAAAAATGAAAGTCAATGCTCATTGATTTGGAGACAGTTGTCTGGGGTGAGGCAGATCTTGTTGATTCTCTGTTTATATTTGAATGCTCACTTATATCTGAGTGACCTCTAAGAAATTTCTAAGCTTCTATGACTGATAATTTTCTCATCATAGAAATATAGATTAAAACATATTCCCCTCAGAGGAACATTATTAATATAAAGACTGTATGGAGTAATGAAGATCAACTAGTCTGCACTGATGTATAGAAAGTGTACAATTTAGCTATTATTAATGTGGTTTTGGGCTTCCCAGGTGGCATTAGTAGTAAAGAACACACCTGCCAATGCAAGAGATATAAGAACTGCTGGTTTGATCCCTGGCTTGGGAAGATCCCTTGGAGGAGGGCATGCCAAGCCACTCCAGTATTCCTGCCTGGGGAAGCCCAGGGACAGAGGAGCCTGGTGGGCTACAGTCCATGGGGTTGCAGAAACAACCCAACCAAAGCGACTGAGCAAGCGCTCACCACTCACGCAAGTATTTAGTAAAGCTAGTTTACTCGACATATGCTTTAGCAATATGTATGAAAGTGAAGGAAACCAATCCTTCAGTCCTAAAGGAAATCATTGCTGAATATTCATTGAAAGGACTGATGCTGAAGCTACATATTTTGGCCACCTGATGGGAAGAACTGACTCATTGGAAAAGACCGTGATGCCGCGAAAGATTGCAGGCGGGAGGAGAAGGGGATGACAGAGGATGAGTTGGTTCGGTGGCATCCCTGACTGGGTGGACATCAATTTGAGTAAGCTCTGGGAGTTGGTGACGAACAGGGAAGCCTGGCGTGCTGCAGTCCGTGGGGTCACAAAGAGACCCAACTGAGTGACTGAACTGAACTGATGAAAGTGAAAATCATTCAGTCATGTCCAACTTTTTGCGACACCATACAGTCCATGGAATTCTCTAGGCAAGAACACTGGAGTGTGTATCCTTTCCCTTCTCCAGGGCATCTTCCCAACACAGGGATTGAACCCAGTTCTCTCACACCACAGGCAGACTCTTTACCAACTGAGCCACCAGGAAAGCCCAACAATATGTATGGCTGAGGTCAAATTCATGGAAGTTACACTGAGAAAGGGCAACCACAGAGTCAAAAACCTCTGCTGAACAAAGTAGAAAGAAAATGAAAACAAAATCTCTGCTCGTACAGAAATGATGGATATTGTACATTATTTCAGATGTATAGAATCATGGCATTGAAATTGAAATATATATATATGCCATTAAGAAGCACAAGTATAAGGACACAATATTAATTAAATTATAATGCAAAGGAGAATGAAACTTTTGAAATTTTTCTGTAATTTTAAATGCTTGCTTATTATTAGCATATATTTTCCAAAACTGAAAAAACAGAAAAAAATGTTTAATTTTTGAATGACAAGTCTGTTTCCAAATACTCATTAACAGGAGTGGAAAAAATAAATAGGAAATTATTTTCAGTTTTATTAAGTGGGAAGAAGAATGTCTTCTAATTGTAATATGAAAGAAATGTATGACTTGAGTATCTGAACACTAAAGCTAATGAAAGAAGAGACTTGATGTGATGGAGCTTAGCATGTGAGTGTATCAAACTGAATCTTCTCTGAAAGGCCCTCATGCTAAATTCTTGCATTTTTTGTATCTCCTGAGTCTTGCAGGGTCATCCTCCCTCAAACACACCTGCAAATCACCAAGTTGTTTCTCTGCTGCCACATTTCTCCAGCTCTTTAATAAATTTTGATAAACTAGAGACATTACCCGGTTCAATTTGACAAGCAATGTTTAAGTTAGTAGTGTATGCATAAAGAGAACACACTTTAACATATTTTAGAAGATAGCACACAATTTCACACATATTTATTGAACATTTTGGGAGTCACATATATACCTTGCTACATAAAAAAAAAAAAACAGAAAAAAGTGTATTTATAAATGCAGTATTGTTGAGTATTACTACTGGGAAATCTACATAGATGGTTTATTGAGGGAACACCCTATACAATTATGCTATCTATGAATAGTGACAGTTCTTTCTTTTCCAAATTACAAGCATTTTATTTGTTTTACTTGCCTAATTGCTTTGGTTAGGGCTTTCAATACTATGCTGAATAACAGTAGTGAGAGTGGGCATCCTTGTTGTTTTCCTAATTTTAGAGGAAGAACTTTTGATTTTTTTATCATTGAGTTTGATGCTAGCTATGATTTTGTCATATATGGTCTTTATTATGTTGAGGTATGCCCATTTTATCATAAATGTGTGTTAAATCTTGTCAAATGCTTTTTTCTGAATCTATTGAGATGATCATATGACTTTTTTTCTTTCATTTTGTTAATGTGATATATCATGTTAAATGATTCACAGATGTTGAACTATTCTTGCATCTTTGGAATAAATCCCACTTTAATACAGTGTATAGTTCTTTTAATGTATTGTGTTTAGTTTGATAATATTTTGTTGAAGACTTTTACATCTACATTTATCTTTGCTTTTTAAAATTTATTTTATTTTTATTTTTAATTTAAACTCATTTATTTTGTAATTGGAGGATAATTGCTTTACAATATTGTGTTGGTTTCTGCCATATATCAACATGAATCAGCCATAGGTGTACATATATACCCTATAATTTGCTTTTTTAATGTTGTCTTTATCTGATTTTAGTATCAGGGTGATTTGGCCTCTTAAAATTAGTAGGGAAGTGTTTCTTTCTCTTCAGTTTTTTGCAAGAGTTTGAGAAGGATAGATATAAATTTCCCTTCGAATGTTTGGTAGAATTCATCTGTGAAGCAATCGATCCTGGACCTTTTTTTAGTGGGGAGCTTTATGATTACTATTTCAATCTCTGTATTGATGATCAGTCTATTCAAATTGTCTTTTCATGATTCAGTTTTGAGCCATTGTATGTTTCTAGAAATTTTCCCTTTTTGTCTAAGTTATCAAATTTGTTGGTACTTAACTATTCATAATATCTCTTATTATCTTTTACATTTCTGTGGTATTTTTTATTTCCTTTTGTTCCATTCTGATTTTATTTAGAGCCTTCTCTCTTTTTTTGCAGTGAGTCTAGCTAAAGACTTAAAAAAAAAATAGATATCTATATATTTGTTTGGCTGTGTCAGGTCTTGGTTGTGGCACAAGAGATCTTCTTGTGGTATGCAGGCTTAACTGGCCTGCAGCATGTGGAATCTTGCAGCCTGATGTACTGCAGGCCATGGGGTTGTAAAGAGTTGGACATGACTGAGTGACTGAACTGAACTGACTGATGTGGAATCTTAGTTCCCCAAGCAAGCATTGAACCGAAATCCCCTTCATTGGAAGACCAAGTCTTAACCACTGGACCAGAGGAAAATCCCAAGATTTTTCAATTCTGTTCATTTTTTCAAAGAACTAGCTCTTAGTTTCACTGATTTTTCTATTGTGTTTTTAATCTCTATTTCATTTACTTCTGCTTTGATCTTTATTATTTCCTTTCTTCTACTTACTTTGAGCTTCATTTATCCAGATAATGAGCTTCATTATCCAGAGTGCAAGCACCACCTTCACTGTTCCTCTAGTTCTGACTGCCTTATGTGCTCCAATTCACCTGCCGTTACAGCTACAGATGTGTAGAATTCTCCAGCATCCGTGTTAGGCAGAAGCATTTTTGCTGAGTTGTGGATGTCTTATGTGTTGTAGCTTGAAGGGGAGAGATAAAGGGTGTCTCAGTCTGCCATGATGTTAACATTACTCTAACATTTTTTTCAGCAAACATAAATTCAGTTGGTGACTATTATTACTTACTGATCTTTAACACCTTCATTTTTTATCTCAATATGAAAAGATTATTTTAAAAAACTAGACTGGCAGTAGTTCAGCTATCATGATGCTCTATTTAAGAATAAAATTGTTATACAATATTGTAGTGAGAAAAATTCCTCATTGGGCTGAACTTAAATGTATTATTGTCCAAGTGATTTATTGGTCATGAAAATTCTGGTAGAAAAACTTCACAAACTTCAGAATGTTGAATAAAGTTTATGGGAAGAAAAAACTAGGGAAAAAAAGTTATTTTAAAATTTACTTGTTAATATTATTTTTTAGATTCAAAGAAATGAGTATAACTAAACATAGTGTTTATTGAATGAGACCTTTGTCTGCAAAGGTCATGTAAATTTAGGACTATATTGTATAGCCATCGCATCTTCAACCACGTCTTTGATAAAATCTACTACATTCTAGAAACCTCTCTGTCTGTCTCCTTTTTCTTTCTTTCTGTTTGTGTGTGTATTCCTTGTTGTGCTTTTGCTGTTCACTTGGTAAGTCAAGCCTGACTCTATGATCCCATGGACTGCACCACACCAGTCTCCCCATCTTTCACTTTGTCCTGGAGTTGGCTCAGATTTATGTCCATTGAGTCAGTGATGCTAACTAAGCATCTCATCCTCTGCCTTCCCCTTTTGCCTTCAGTCTTTCCCAGCATCAGGATCTGTTTCAATGAGTCAACTCTTTACATCAGGTGACCAAAGTATTGGAGCTCCAGCTTTAGCAATAGTTCCTTCCAATGTATATTCAGGGTTGATTTCCTTTAGGATTGACTCATTTGATCTCCTTGCTGTCCAAGGGATGCTCAAGAGTCTTCTCCAGCACCACAATTTGAAAGCATCAATCCTTCGGTGCTCAGCCTTCTTTATATACGTTTATATATGCACCTATATATGTATATTTAGACAAAGAAATGGCAACCCACTCCAGTATTCTTGCCTGGAGAATCCCATGGACAGAGAAGCATGGTGAGCTACAGTCTATGGGGTCACAAAGAGTCCAAATTGACTGAGCAACTAACACATATATGTATGTGTGTGTGTGTGTGTGTGTGTGTGTGTGTGTATAATGTAAAAGTTACATTTTTTTATAAATATGTACTCACTCAATATTTCAAGGTTTTTATATAGGTTATGTAACATTTTTAACAGAAGAATAAACTGAGCCCAGAGAGACTAGTCAGAGTGCTCAAACAAATAGAGTAAAGAGTGCCAGTAGGTTTAAGTTCAGCCAGTTTGACTCAGAGTCTAGACTGTTATCACTAATAGTGGAAGTGGCCAAAAAGATTTCTAGCATTTTGCTTTTAAATGTAGGTTTTTTAAAAATCAAGATAGCATAATCAGAGTAGTACCTTGTTCCCAAGTATCACAATGACAAATGCTGGTTGCTACTAATGAAGCATGTCCCAGGAAACACAGCCAAGTATTCTCTCCCTAGTACTGAGGAGGAGCTTTACAACTCAAAGGAGAAAACCACTCACCTCTTAGAGGATTATAAGATTTTGTCTCCAAGGGAAATGTTTGCTATTGATTGGAAGAGTGGATTTATTTCTTACAAGTGACTCATACTTACTAGTGGGATAGTGAACAGAAATTGACACACCCACCCTCATTCTTTGTATGAGATTATAGACCCTAAGAAGGCTATAAAAATATGTTCACTATATCCCAAAGAATCTCTACAATTTTTAAAAACTAATGAAGGAATTAAGGGAAGAAAATCTGTGGAGATATTAAGATGCTTTTTAAGGCAAGTGGTCCCCAGACTGATACTCTTGAGAGAGGCTGCAGTGAGTTTGAAGGACCTAGAAGAGAAAAAGTCAAGTCAGATACTAAGTGAAAATACACAGGATATCCCTCCTTGCAAAAATTTGAGTCTTCTTCATGCAGCCCAAGGGAAAGTTTACATTTGCATGTAAATTTTTAGTTCTCTCATATTGTAATAAAGATGCTTTTTTAAGATTTTGTTGAGGTTTTCTTTAGATGACATGTATCTACATCACACCCTAGCAAATACAGTGGCTGCCAGGCAAGTGAGACACTGCATCCCCTGTGAGTTTCAGCAAATTGTGCTAAGAAGGTATGGCTCTTTTCAATGCATTGGGATATGGTATCAGTCAACTTCAAGTGAAAAATACATTCCTTGGGAGGTGTTAAAGTCACAGACCTGAAAAAGTAAGTAGAGCATTACAATACTTTTTGTTTGCTGCCTATATTCGCCCAACATGTACCCAACATAGATAACAGTGATCCCCATTTAAACAAAGACAGGAAACATGAGCGTCCAATCCCATTAAAAAAACAAAGCAACAACAAAGTGCTCTTTTATATTATAGGTTTTCATTTGTGTGGAATGGCTTGGATAAATTAATTTTGTACAATCTGGCAATCTTCTATACCCTCATCTAGCTCTGTGTTTCCAATACAATGTAGTAATTTGCCTAGGATTGTCAGACCAGTAAAACTCAGAAGTTATCATCTTATGCCCTCAATAACTCTATTATGGGACTGTAGGTTAATTTATCATATTGAAGTGATGTCCCTTTTCAAATAAATAATTCTAAAACATTTGTCATTTTCATACTAATTTAATAACTTGCTTCAGTTGTATATCAGTGATTGGAAGGAGTGATCAAGTGGAATATTACAGGCTGCGAAAAAATAAAAAAAAAAACACAATGAAAGGAAAATGGCACCAATTCCCATCAAAGTGCTTCCCAACAGAAGATTCTATCTTTACTTTGCTTAAACAAAGTTATTTTCCTACTAACCTATGACATGTTATCTTGTAGGTAAGGGTAACTTTTATGATGGAATTGGAAATGGAGAAATTAGCAGCACACACCATTGCTCATCTCATGCATGTATGTATTAAGTATGCGTGTATTTTGTGGAGAGATGAGGGATGGAACACACAAAAAAGAAGAGAGGATAAAATATATCCTGACACCGATCTGTCAACACAATATGACTAAACAAATTGCACTTACTTTATATTTGTGACAAGTATTTTAACCAGTAAAGTCATTAAAACTATGGAGGTTAACAGCTAAGTAATTATCCACCTTAACTCTAGTAATCTAGTTTGTCTTTCTGCTAAAAGTCTCTGCTTTCCCAGCAAATTACAATCCACATTACAGAGTTCATGTCCAGAGTTATCCGGTTATCCTTGACTCAAAAATCAACCCTCCATCTATGACATAATTAAAAATTAAGTATCTCTTGATCACAGAACTAACTAGCAAGATCTATACAGACATAATTACATATTGAAATTGTCTAGGCTCTGCTAATTCTAAGATATTTCATTGGAATGTGGCAAAAAAACAATGTGACATTTCTTCAATTCATTAATAAGCATGAGCTTCTTACCTACTTTTTTCAGGATGTATTAACATGTGACAGGGGTCAAGATTACATTAAATTATAGAATAAATTACTATAGTTAACAGTGCCACTTGACAGCTTTGTGGGTAACTGCTGATCTTAAACTTGAACTGAACAAGTTCTAGTTCCCCCCTCTATTTAAGTGCTGTTTCCTCTTAATTTTTTTCACCAAGAAAAGCTGATCTTATGGAAAGTATATATAATATGCTGGCATTTAGGTTGTTTATACTGTACTGCCTTGTGAAGCTATGGTAATGGTAACAGAAGGGAAAGATTCTGAATAGTGACTTCACTAAATTCCTTGATTATAAATAAAGAGATAATTATTTAAAATTCTAAGTCCCCTGCCCTCCAAAAGGGGGAATGAATGGGGAGAGTAGGATTGACATATATACACTACCATGTGTAAAATAGATAGCTAGTGGGGATAGCTATATAGCACGGGGAGCTCAGCTCAGTGCTCTGTGATGATCTAGAGGTGGGATGAGATGGGGAGGGGGAAGGCCACGAGAGTGGGGGTTATTTATATACATAGTTGACTCATCTTGTTATACAGGAGAAACTAACACAACATTGTAAACAATTATAGAAAAAAAGAATACTGAATCTCTTTTTACTTTAAAGATGATTTCCTAAGTGTGTACCCAGAAGGGTAACTTTTATAGAGAATACTGATGTTGCATGAATGTTTGGTCCAATGTGCACTTTAGATTCTTAACAACATAAAAACAGATGTATGCCCAATGCTTGAAGTAAAATATGGAATGTACAATGCTAATGGTATTTAGAAAGGTTTTACTAACCTTGTTAGTATAGATTAAGACTCAAATTGAAATTTAAAATAGTATAATTGTATGCTACTCTGGAGAAACATGTATTTGTGTGTGTATATCTATATAGCTCTGTTTATAAGTATACGTGCATATATGGATATATTAAAATAGCTATAACTGCTTTAAAGTATATTAGAGGATTACCACAAAGCTCTGGATTTTTTTTGTTGTTTATATTGAACATCTGACTTAACAATTTTTCGTTTGCTGTCGTTAACTGAGCACAGCTTTTGACCTTAAAAGGGTAGCATTTACATAGGAAAGCTCATCTTACCAGAATGCATAATGATATTCCCCTAAAGGAATAATACATATTGCAAATTACTACAAAAAGGTCATTATTGTATTAAGTTAAATACTGTTTTTTTTATATAAATCAGATAGGTATTAGTTTCTGAGTGAGAAAACTTTAAAATTATATTTTTCTAGCCTTTCCTAATCTACATAAACTGCTTTAGAGTCCATTAAAAACTGTAAGTTCTATTTGCTAGAGTTTTAAAAGTTTGCATGTTTTTTTAGGTCTACGTGTGTAGTATAGGGCATTCAACATGAACCTAGTGAGTTATGAGCAAAGAATTACAGAATCTTTTTGGAAAAATCTGACAAATTTGGAAACCTTTTTTTCTTAAGGTATTATTAGCATCAAATATCACTGCTATATTTTTAAGAGCAATGAGAGATAAGCATCACTAATAAGAGTTAAGTAGAAGCAAAATAAGAAAATATGAGCACTTGTGATTTTGTGTAATATTGTTTTCTAATTTCTAATAAATATTCTGTAAGTATTGCATGAAGCCTTTCATCTACAGTTGGGTTTTTCATCTCTTTTTTTAGTTTCATGATTTTGTATATTACCAGTGTAAGAACAGAGAAAATTTAACCTTCCAATTTAAGTATGTGTATATTTGATAGACCTTTCAATAGTAATGCACTCAAAAATTTTATAGTTGAATAAAAAATTTCCAAATCACATAAAAGCATAGAATATTGTGCTTAAAAATGACATTAAAGAAATTATATTGATCAAATAGCTTGGAAAAGGCATTGTGAGATTCAGTTATTTCCCATTATTAAACTGAATGAAAAGCACAGACCAATTATCAGTGTTTATTTAAGATAAATATACATTAAATTTAAATGTGAACTTCATTGATCATTCATTCAACAAATATTCGTTAAGCACTTTCTGTGTCTGAAATGCTGAATTAGAGGTTGGGAATGAGTGATATAGTCCTCAGAAAACTCACAAACAAGTGGAGGAGTCAAATGTAAAAGCATGTTATGTTGAAACATATGCTGTTAAGTGTCTTAATATGTACATATACCCAGTATAATGCCATTGTCGAGAGTCTTATGATAATCTTCAGTGACTCTTGGACTACAATGAATCAACGGTCAATACTGACAAGAGTGAGTTTTGTGTTTTTAACTTCAGCCTAAAACAAAAACAACTGAAAATAGGACAAAATCACCAGTAAACTTCTAGTTGCCACCTTGAAGGCATCATCCAAGATTTATTCAACAGCTTGTATTTTGGGGGTTCCCTGGTGGCTAAGATGGTAAAACGTCTGCCTGCAATTCGGGAGACCCAGGTTCAATCCCTGGGTTAGGAACATACCCTGGAGAAGGAAATGGCAACCCACTCCAGTACTCTTGCCTGGAAAAGATCATGGATGGAGGAGCCTGGTAGGCTACAGTCCATGGTGTTGCAAAGAGTCTGACACTACTGAGCGATTTCACTTGCATTTTGATTCTAGACATTAAGTGACTTCTTTGAGTGGAATGGTGAGGCATTAGAGGAGTTTTAGGTAATTATTAGGTAACATAGCATGACTTAGAGAAAGGGAATCATTCTTGTAGCATCTTTGAGAAAAGCAAGGAATTATTTGGGAAGTTTTAATTTCATTTATTAACTGCAGAAGTTAACAAGCTGAGAATTTCTCTGTATCCCTTCCATAGACACCACACATATAATCCCTCTTAATCTCTGTCTCTTTTCTTCTGCCTTGTGCAATGTTTGTTTAATGTTTATAGTTATTTTGCATTGTCTTCAAATACCCAATATAAATAATTGGATTGGATTTTAAATAAAAGCCTTAAGACTATAATAATTTTAAGAAAAATAAAATTACATTTCACAAAAGAAGAAACTAATTCAAGTTAGTATGACTAAGAATCTGCCCAGGTAGGCAGATGAGCTCCTATCTACTCAATTCTCATAGCCATTGCCTATTATGTTCATCACATTTGATTTGCAGCCAGAGATCTGAAGTATCTTTAATCAATAGGTATTTTATTAGACATAAAGACATCTCAATACTACTTGTTGACTTTTTGCATCTAAAGTGTACCGTGCTAAAAGTCACTTTTATTTTCTCATGACATAACAATGTCTATCTTTTACAGCTTTCTAAAAAGTATTTCCTGTTATAGAAGTAATATTGTTTATGTCTCTGACTGATATACATCACTGAGTTTTGACTTCTGTGATTTTCCAGATCTGTGACTCTTTCTGTACCTATTTTCATCCTTTTAAGTATGTTTATGGGCTCCCTATATATCTATGTTTCAGCTATGACCTACATGAGCAAAACCAAAACCTTTTTGGTGTATCTGCATGTGGTACTTATGGACAACATAGGCATATAAACATAGCTACTCACAAACATCAATAAGTCAATATAAATGTAGTGCTTTGACTGGCAGGCTCAGCTTCTCATTTAGACATTAGCAGAGAGATGGCTATTCTTAAACATCAGATGAGGCAGGTCGATTCAAGTGTGTGAAAAGTTGCCTCGCCAGATGTGCTCAGCCAGCGAAGATGGGTAGTTACTGATTCCACTAGGTATCTTCAAATTATTATTCACCTCATTATATGCAGCTATTCACCCCAACATATGCAGTCAGCTAAACACTGTACTTAGAACTTACCTCAAAGAGCTTTAGGTCTATATGACAAAAGAATTCTAGGAGATACCAGTATGAAGAAATTTATCAGTTTTTGATCATCATTTTAAATGCCAAGGAATGTGGAATAAAATGTATGCTTGTGGGGCTTCCCTGGTGGCTCAGATGGTAAAGAATCAGCCCACAATGCAGGAGAATCTGGTTCAAACCATGGGTCAGGAAGATCCCTTGGAGAAGAGAATGGCAACCCTCTCCAGCATTCTTGCCTGAGAAATTCCATGGACAGAAGAGACTGGCAGGCTACAGTCCATGAGGTTGTAAAGAGTCTGACAAGACTGAGCGACTAACAAAACACTTTTCATTTCATATGTATACATACATACACACATGTATATTTCATACTATAGATAGATTAATATATTTCCATATATGTGTAATATTCATATATGCATTATATATTATAAATATAATATGTATACACACACACAGAAAGAAAATGAGAGGAGGAGAGAGTGAGGAGGAAAATGGGCAAATGTAAGGAGACAGATCATTCTAAGAAGTTTCAAGAGCAATAAACAAATGCAAAACAAGTTCACTTGTTCTCTCAACTCTGTTTCTTCTCTAATCTCCCATTCTCCCCCCAAGAAGGTATAATAAAACTGTGACTTGAGTGAATAGAAGACTGCTAGTATCAGAAGTCTATGTAAAATCAATTCTTTTCCACGGCCACTGAGAGCCAGAGAAATTGTATAGGTCAGGAAAAGGTAGTGCAAATAGAATAAAGGCTAAAAGGGAAAAAGTACACAGTATTCCACTCTGACTTAGATGCTTAAAGCGTTCCTTCTCTTCTGTGCGCAAATTCATGAGAGCGTCCATTTGTTCGAGGTCTTTAGTAGTAGTATTAGTGTACTATGGACATGAACACAATGTGAAAGATCCAGTGTTTCAAATTATATTATTGATTGTGCATTTGTAATCAGATGCTGTTGGCCTCTGATACCAAAAAAAAATTAACACATCTGGTGCAAAATTGCATTTCTTAAAAGCACTGTATGTTAACCTGCTAAAAATTTTGTATTTCTTTATCTCCACTATTGGAGCAGAAATTCCTGTTAAAAATGAATCATTCTTAGAAGAAAATATTAAACTGATGTGTTTTAAATTGCATGAGAAAATTCTGTAGTTGTCTTTTGTCTTAAAAATGACCATGCTACCATCTGTCCTAAGAGGTAGCATAGAAAAATGGCATTAAATTAAGTGAGTTAGCATTTATATTGCACAGTACAAGTATTACCTGTAACACAGGTAATACATACATACATATATATGTATATATATAAAATAAAATGACACTACCTGTAAACTATTCATATGCATATCAAATTACAAAATATCATGTTTTAGATGATATCTGTATGACTTCAGTTTGTGAAGAAGGCAGCATTTTTGCATGATCTCCTCCTTGACTCCCAGAGTTACCTGTGGGTATGTCTTTGCATCCTTGGTCCACCCAAGGATGTCAGTGAAACAGGTTTCAACATTAGCACTGGCAAGTGTATGTGGAACTGTGACAAACTTGAAACATTTGCCTGGAACCAACCTAAAGATACAATAAAACGTTCTAAAGAAATATTTAAATGTACAAAAGAAATTACTGTGCACTCTATGAGTATATAATATAATACCTTTATAACATATTTTGTCCTCCAAGGACAATATTTTATTTATTCTGTACTATGGCAGGTAGAAATTCACTGGTCATATATTTCAGAAGGGCTTCGCTGATAACTCAGTTGGTAAAGAACCTGCCTGCAGTGCAGGAGACCCCAGTTTGAAGGAGATTCCTTTCAGAATGGATTCGATTGGGTGGATTATTTTTGCTAAAGAAGCACATTTTTATACTTTTTCAGTCTATAATTCTTCAGAGAAAATACAAAAGAAGTCACCTTTAGATCAACTTGAAGCAACATAGTCAGAGAATCTTTATTTTTCCCACCCTGGGTCCCATAGTTGTGCATTTACCTACTTGTTGAAATATCTTTGTAAAGCCAAGCTCAGTGCTACCAGGGCAGTCATCCACCAACAGGTGCAGATCACTGAGAAATTAACAGCAAATGAAGAGCTGTGAAAAATTTACCTTGCTGACTGGAGGTTACAAGCTGAGGTCAAAAGTAATATTCCGCCTTTTTTGTTTCAGCTTAGCTAGCTCTCATACTGTAAACAAGTATCCCTTTTGCAGTTTATTTAGTGTCACGTTTTTCATTTTTCACATTTTTATTGTTTTCTTTTGTGTGTATGAGTTAGCTATTCTTAAATGACTCCAAATATCATGTGTTAAAAGTGCTACTTGGTGCTCTGAAATGCAAGAAAGCTGTGATGTGACTTAACAGAGAAAATACTTATGTTAGATAAACTTCACTCACACATGAGTTATAGTTGCTGTTGGCCATGAGTTCAATGTTAAATAATAGTATATATTAAGTGAAGTTTCTTTGAAGAGAAGTCATGTAAAACAAGATTACATATGATCAACTGATAATGCTATGGCCAGAGGCTCTCAGGAACTTAACCTTCTATCTCTTCTAGAAGCGATGGTTCAGTTCAGTTCAGTTCAGTCGCTCAGTCGTGTCCGACTCTTTATGACTCCATGAGTCGCAGCACGCCAGACCTCCATGTCCATCAACAACTCCCAGAGTTTACTCAAACTCATGCCCATCAAGTCGGTGATGCCATCCAGCCATCTCATCCTCTATCATCCCCTTCTCCTCCTGCCCCCAATCCCTCCCAGCATCAGGGTATTTTCCAATGAGTCAACTCTTTGCATGAGGTGGCCAAAGTACTGGAGTTTCAGCTTCAACATCAGTCCTTCCAATGGAAACCCAGGACTGATATTTAGGATGGAATGGTTGGATCTCCTCGCAGTCCAAGGGACTCTCGAGAGTCTTCTCCAATGCCACAGTTCAAAAGCCTTGGAAACGAACAGAGATCATTCTGTCGTTTTTGAGATTGCATCCAAGTACTGCATTTCAGACTCTTTTGTTGACCATGATGGCTACTCCATTTCTTCTAAGGGATTCCTGCCCACTGTAGTAGATATAATATTAAATTCACCCATTCCAGTCCATTTTAGTTCGCTAATTCTTAGAATGTTGACATTCACTCTTGCCATCTCCTGTTTGACCACTTCCAATTTGCCTTGATTCATGGCCCTAACATTCCGGGTTTCTATGCAATATTGCTCTTTACAGCATCGGACCTTGCTTCTATCACCAGTCCCATCCACAACTGGGTATTGTTTTTGCTTTGGCTCCATCCCTTCATTCTTTCTGGAGTTATTTCTACACTAATCTGCAGTAGCATATTGGGCACCTACTGACCTGGGGAGTTCCTCTTTCAGTATCCTATCATTTTGCCTTCAGTATTTGCATGTACATACAACAGAATATGACTCTGTCATAAAAATGAATGAAATTGTGCCATTTGCAGAGACATAGATGGACTATCATACAAAGTGAAGAAATCAGAAAGAGAAAAACAAATATTGCATATGAATGCATTTATGTGGAATGCATATATATGCATATATGGTGCAGATGATTTTATTTGCAAAGGAGAAATAGAGATACAGATGTAGAGAGCAAATATATGGATACCAATGGGGGTAAGGTTGGGTGGGATGGTTTGGGTGATTAGTATTGGCATTATATACACTATTATAGATAAAACAGATATATAATGAGAACCAACCATATAGAACAGGGAACTCTACTCAGTGCTCCGTGGTGAACTAAATGGGAAGGAAATCCTAGGAAGATGGGATGTATGTATCAGTTCAGTTCAGTCGCTCAGTCACGTCTGACTCCTTGCGACCCCATGAACCACAGCATGCCAGGCCTCCCTGTCCATCACCAGCTCCCAGAGTCCACCCACACCCATGTCCATGAAGTCAGTGATGCCATCAACCATCTCATCCTCTGTCTTCCCCTTCTCCTCCTGCCTTCAATCTTTCCCAGCATCAGGGTCTTTTCCAATGAGTCAGCTCTTCACATCAAGTGGCCAAAGTATTGCAGTTTCAGCTACAACATCAGTCCTACCAATGAACACCCAGGACTGATCTTTAGTATGGATTGGTTGGATCTCCTTGCAGTCCAAGGGACTCTCAAGAGTCTTCTCCAACACCACAGTTTAAAAGCATCAATTCTTCAGCACTCAGCTTTCTTTATAGTCCAACTCTTACATCCATACATGACAACTGGAAAAACCATAGCCTTGACTAGACTGACCTTTGTTGACAAAGTGATGTCTCTGCTTTTTAATATGCTATGTAGGTTGGTCATAACTTTCCTTCCAAGGAGGAAATGTCTTTTAATTTCATGGCTGTAGTAACCATCTGTAGTGATTTTGGAGCCCAGAAAAATAAAGTCAGCCACTGTTTCCACTGTTTCCATATCTATTTGCCATGAAGTGATGGAACCAGATGCCATTATCTTAGTTTTCTGAATCTTGAGCTTTAAGCCAACTTTTTTGCTCTCTTCTTTCACTTTCCAAGAGGCTCTTTAGTTCTTCACTTTCTGCCATAAATGAGGTGTCATCTGCACACTGAGGTTATTTCTCCCAGCAATCTTGGTTCCAGCTTGTGCTTCTTCCAGCCCAACGTTTTTCATGATGTATTCTGCATATAAGTTAAATAAGCAGGGTGACAATATACAGCCTTGACATACTCCTTTTCCTATTTGGAACCAGTCTGTTGTTCCATGTCCAGTTCTAACTATTGCTTCCTGACCTGCATACAGATTTCTCAAGAAGCAGGTCAAGTGGTCTGGTATTCCCATCTCTTTCAGAATTTTCCACAGTTTATTGTGATCCACACAGTCGAAGGCTTTGGTGTAGTCAATATAGCAGAAATAGACATTTTTCTGGGACCCTCTAGCTTTTTTGATGATCTAGCAGATGTTGGCAATTTGATCTCTCATTCCTTTGCCTTTTCTAAAACCAGCTTGAACATCTGGAAGCTCACGGTTCATGTATTGCTGAAGCCTGGCTTGGAGAATGTTAAGCATTACTTTACTAGGATGTGAGATGAGTGCAATTGTGTGGTAGTTTGAGCATTCTTCAGGATTGCCTTTCTTAGGGATTGGAATGAAAACTGACCTTTTCCAGTCCTGTGGCCACTGCTGAGTTTTCCAATTTTGCTGGTATATTGAGTGCAGCACTTTCACAGCATCATCTTTCAGGATTTGAAATAGCTCAACTGGAATTCTATCACCTCCACTAGCTTTGTTCATAGTGATGCTTCCTAAGGCCCACTTGAGTTCACATTCCAGGATGTCTGGCTCTAGGTGAGTGATCACACCATTGTGATTATCTGGGTCGTGAAGATCTTTTTCATACAGTTCTTCTGTGTATTCTTGCCACCTCTTCTGAACATCTTCTGCTTCTGTTAGGTCCATACCATTTCTGTCCTTTATTGAGTCCATCTTTGCGTGAAATGTTCCCTTGATATCTCTAATTTTCTTGAAGACATCTCTAGTCTTTCACATTCTATTGTTTTCCTCTATTTCTTTACATTGATCACTGAGGAAGGCTTTCTTATCTCTCCTCACTATTCCTTGGAACTCTGCATTCAAATGGATATATATTTCCTTTTCTCCTTTGCTTTTCGCTTCCCTTCTTTTCATGTATGTGTATGTGTGGTGAATCCAATTTGCTGTACAGCAGAATAACACAGCATTATGAAGCATCTATATTCCAATTAAAAAAAAAAGAGCATGGAGGAGCATGACACGTGAGGGACCTACAGAAGTGCAGAGAAGGTTGAGCTTTCAAGGGCCTTTAAACCATTTTGCATTTATTTCACAAGTCATGGTAACACTTTGAAGGTTGAAGGTGGAAGAAGAGAATGATTAGATTTGTGTTTTGGAAAGATTGTTCATATCACAAGATGAGGAATGGATTGGATAATGGCCAGTGTGAATATAGGTCATTATGCTTAGAGGCTCAAACACTGGTTCAGAAAAGAAAGGATCAATGCTTGAATAGGGTTGAGTGCCAGTGGAGATGAAAAGTGAAAGACTTGAGATGTTCAAATATATGATGATAGCAACTGCTCTGTGAGGCAATTATCACAGTTTTGTGTTTAAAGAAATGGAGTCTACAGAGCTTAAATGACCATTCTGTGTTTCCAGAGTCAATAAGAAAAAGAGTAAGGATTATAACTCAGATTGTGACCCTGTCATTAGAAGGGCTCCAAATTCTTGAGGGAGGATTTCTAAATTAGAAAGCAAACAAGAACGCGTAATTTTAATCTCACCCTGTCCTACCTTTACTCCCAACTTAGAAAGAGTTTACTAATCAGGATGTGGGAATCAATTAATAAAGACATTTCAAGACTCAAGGTCTGAATAACCCCAGTGACCTTTGCCTGGTTGGGAAAGTTAGCTGTTAAGCCTGTATTTTTATTTTATTTTACTGTATTTTGTTTTTGACTGGCTCTGAAAAAAATGTGCCACTGAAACCGAGAAGGACCTGGCCATGTCACCTGCCTCTTTTATTTATTTATTTGGCTGCACTGGGTTTCCATTGCTGCATGCCAGCTTCCTCTAGTTGCTACAAGTGGGGACTATGCTCTAGTTGCAGTGTGCAGGTTTCTCATTGTGGTGGCTTCTCTTGTTGCAGGGCATGAGCTCTAGGGTGCTTAGATTTTAGGAGTTGCAGCTCACAGCCTTAGTTGCTTCACAGCATGTGGGATCTTCCGACACCAGGGACTGAACCAGTATCCCCTACTTTGGGGACTCAAAATCACTGGATAATCAGGCAGAGTCATAACCACTGGATCATCAAGGAAGTCCTCCCTTGCCTCTTGCTTGTAGGAAAGCTTTAGAGTACTAGGTCTTCCCCGAATTCCAAAGATCAAATTTAATCAGAGAAGTGAAAAATGAATAAACAAGAGAAAACAGTCAAACATTACATAATAATAATAGCTTAGCCATTAAACAAAGCCAAAGACGTTTAGTTCCTTCTCAAAGGCAATGGATAATATCTTCAATCATATTCTTGAGTTATTTTGCAGATATTAAAACCCCCTCCAGGTAGAAGAAGTTAACTGCATGATAACTACAAGCAGGTAGACCACAGACCAGTTGGAACCAGAAGGTTAATGATGTTGACTCCAATTACCTCACCAGCAATAAATTAGGAGGAAGCCCATGAGCTGATCAGACATCCTGAAACCTTCTCCCTCACTCTGTCTTTAAAAACTTCCCTGAAATCAGGAAGTTTGGGCTTTTTGAGCATTATCCCACCCCCCACCCCCATACCCCTTGTTTGGTGCTCTGCAATCAACACAGTACTTTTTCCCTTCAGGGTAACCCAGGGTCAGTAGATTGGCTTCACTGTCCATGGGAAAATAGACCCAAGTTTGGTTCTATAACAATACCAGGGGCAGGAGGTTAAGGACAGAGCTTCATAGGATCAGGAAAAGTGTACAAAGAGAAAAAAAAAGAGAGGTTTTGCAGCTCAAGTAAATATGAAATTTTAGGGGGAAAAAATGGAATTTTAAGTATAAAAAAATTGGGGAGGGACATATATTTTTATTTAAATTTTCTCTTTACTTCTATTTTGAAATATTTTTAGACTTCCATTAAAGTCAAAAGGAAAATACACAAAGTTCCCACATATTCACTTAGCTTCATCTAGTGTCAGTATCTTGCATTATCATCATAATGGCAATATCTTGAATTATTAAAGCTAAGAAATTAACATCAGGACAATACTATAACTAAAGTTCAGACATTATTCAAATTGTCCAAGTTTTACACTAATTTCAAGGATTCGATCCAAGATACCATATCATATTTAACTGTGATATCGCCTTAGTGTTCTGTGACAGAAACTCAAGGAAGAACTTGTTTTTCATATCCTTTATGCTTTTAAAAAGCACTGATTAGGAATTTTCATGGAATGCCCCTTGATATGGGTTTGTTTGCTGTTTTTCACAATTAGAATGAAATTATGGATTTTTGGGAAGAATACTACAGAAATGTTACTTCTTTCTTGTCACCTGAAATTTGGGTGTATGATAGCAGTATGTCTCATTACTGACTTCCCAGGTAGCACTCTCGGTAAAGAACCCACCTGCCAATGCAAGAGACTCAAGAGATTCAGGTTCAGTCCCCGGGATGGAAAGATCCCATAGAGTAGGAAAAGGCACCCCAATCCAGTGTTCTTGCCTGGACAATTCAATGGGCAGAGGAGCCTGGTGGGCTACAGCCTATGGGGCTGCAAAGAGTCAGACATGACTGAGGGACTGAACACACACGCTGGGGATATTAGTGTATAAAATGGTGTCTGTCAGATTTCTTTGCGGTAAAGTCATTCCTTTTCCCCCTTTCCATACTCTATACATTGACTCCTAAGTACAATTCACACTCAAGTAAAGGAGAACTAAAAATCACCTCTTGAAAAAAATAATATATGTATAAGAATATGTGGACTCAATGGTAAACTCACCAAAATAATTAAATATTTGGGGAGAAAAATACTTTGTGTGCTGCGCTTAGTTGCTCAGTCATGTCTGACTCTTTGTAACCCCAAGAACTGTAGCCCACCAGGCTCCTCTGTCCATGGGAATTCTCCAGGCAAGAATACTGGCTTGGGTTACCATGCTCTCCTCCATGCGATCTTCCCAACCCAGAGATTGAACCCAGGTCTCCCACATTGTAGGAGGATTCTTGACCATCTGAGCCACCAAGGAAGCCCAAGAATACAGGAGTAGGTAGCCTATCCCTTCTCCAGGGGATCTTTCCAATCCAGGAATTGAACTGGGGTCTCCTGCATTGCAGGTGAGTTCTTTAACAGCTGAGTTACCAGGGAAGCCTGAGAAATAATTTGGGATTTTATAAATATCCTGTTTCTTCTTAAACTTTCACCTACTAGTGTTAATTTTCATTCTGAGTCTCACCTGCAGCAATTATTTCTGTATTATTCTAAACTGGTTTTTAATTTCTTAGTCTGTCTGTATTTATCAATTATAATTCTGTAAGGAAAATCTTTGTTGGAAGATTTTTTTGTTGTTGTGTGCTTTCCTGTGTAAAAATTGAATTAAGATGTGTTATAAAAAACATTCAACCTGTTAGTTTCTGAGTTTTGCTAACTGGAATCAATACATCCACATCTTTCCCTATTGAAATTAATGTTGGACAAGCAAAGTCCCAGTATGTAAAGCATGATCTCCAAACTAAAACACTCCAGAACTTTGAATGGAGACTAATATTCATTGGAAGCACTGATATTGAAGCTGAAGTTCCAATACTTTGGCCACCTGATGTGAAGAGGTGACTCACTGAAAAAGACCCTGATGCTGGGAAAGATTGAGGTGAGGGCAGGTGGAGAAGGGGGTGATAGAGGATGAGAATGGTTTAATGGTATCACTGATTTGATGGACATGAGTTTGAGCAAACTCTGGCAGATCCTGACATGCTGCAGTTCATAGGGTCACAGAGTCAGACACGACTGAGTGACTAAAGAAGAATCTTCTAATGTGCTTTCATCAGAAGAGTTGGGCAAAAATTGTACCTATAGGATGGATGGCAGGTCCTCAGCTGCTGTTGTCTCAGAATGGGGTAGTCACCTTACTAATGTGGGCTGAATGGCACAAGATGTTGTCTTTCTTACATTTGTTACCATTGCATCATGCAAGGGCATTGTGTGCCCAATCGTACACTTGCCAAAAGAAACTGAAGTGACATTAACTCCTGGAGCAATTAACCAAGGCAAAAAACCCCAGAGTCTTCTAAAACAAATTTTAGTAGATTTTAGCTGGTTGATACAGGTGATAGAATTCTCAAGGGCAACAGAAAGAGTAAATGCCAAGCCCAAGAGGAGGAGAAAGTGGAATTGAAAAAAAGTGGGTGGTTAGTAAACAAATATACAGAAACATAAAATCACAACAACACATTGATGAATACATACAATTTTCTAGTTTCATTTTTTAAAAAGTGTTTCTCTCCACACATTTTTAAAAAAGTGTTTCTCTTCACAAGTTTCAAAATAACTTTGTTGAAATAGCTGTTATTTTCTATGTAGATGATGTAGTAAGATGAACATATTTATTTATCAGGATTCTAGAAGGGCTGCTCCTTAGAGGAGTGGGGTGGAGAGGAAGAATCTGAGAAAGATTGAGAAGGCCCCTGTGCAGTGTGTCTAGGTGTTTATCATGAAGTAACACATTAATACCTCTACTCAGGAGTGAATAAAAACAGTGCAGTGTGGGAGGCAGGGGGAGGAAGACTATGAAGATGGAGAGACAAAAAGAAGAAGAGAAATCGAAGAGCAGTTACAAGATTTCCTATTTGGCATGCTGTAAAGCTCTGCCTGTTCTTTCAAGGTACACTAATATAAAGCTTTACATTACTCTTTGAGACATTTGAAATTGGACTGGTGTTTCCTTGACTGTAACTTTGTTTTAGAGAAAAAAACAAGCAATCCCATTTTATGTGAACCATACTAAGATGAGTTTTCCCAAGGACCTCATATGCTCCCCAAAAGCTGACAAGAAAATAGTCCTATTTTATGTATCCACAGTCATCTTCTTCTACTTCCCAGTGTGTCTCACCTACCCCAATACACCAGTTTCTTGGGGATTCTTTTACACATACCATTTTCTTGTTTGAGATACTTTCTTCTGGTTTTCTGACAATTCAAGTTTTGAGAATTCCTCAGAGAAGCACTAAGCATCATGTGAGAAGACAGTTTTTCTTATTTTTATATTCCCTTGCAAAGGCTAAAAAAAGCCATGCTATAGAATAGTCATAATAACTATCCTACTTTGCTTTCCTCCTGAGGACGGTCTTTTTATTTTTATTTTATTTTTTATTTTTGTTAATTAATTTATTTTAACTGGGGGATAACTACTTTACAATATTGTAGTGGTTTTTGCCATACATCAACATGAATCAGCCATAGGTACACAGGTGTCCCCCCATCCTGAACACTCCTCCCACCTCCCTCCCCACCTCATCCCTCTGGGTTATCCCAGAGCACTGGCTTTGAGTGCTGTGCTTCATGCATAGAACTTGCATTGGTCATCTATTTTACATATGGTAATATACATATTCCAATGCTATCCTCTCAAATCATCCCACCCTCACCTTCTCCCACAGAGTCCAAAAGTCTGTTCTTTACATCTGTGTCTCTTGTTGCCTTGCTTGGAGGATTGTCATTACCACCTTTCTGAATCCCGTATCTATGCATTAATATACTAAATTTTTGTTTCTCTTTATGACTTACTTCACTCTGCATAATAGGCTCCAGTTTCACCCACCTCATTAGAATTGACTCAAATGTGCTCTTTTTTTATAGCTGAGTAATATTCCACTGTGTATATGTATCACAACTTCCTGATCCACTCATCGGCTGATGGACATCTAGGTTGCTTCCATGTCATAGCTGTTGTAAACAGTGCTGCAGTGAACATTGGGGTACATGTGTCTCTTTCAATTTCGGTTTCCTTGGTGTGTATGCCCAGCAGTGGGATTGCTGGGTAGTATGGCAGTTCTATTTCCAGTTTTTTAAAGAATCTCCACACTCTTCTTCACAGTGACTGTACCAGTTTGCATTCCCACCATCAGAGTGAGAGGGTTCCCTTTTCCCCACACCCTCGTCAGCATTTATTGTTTGTAGACTTTTTGATGGTGGCCATTCTGACTGGCATGAGATGATAACCTTGTTCTGATTTTGATTTGCATTTCTCTAATAATGAGTCATGTTGATCTTTTCATGTGTTTATTAGCCATCTGTATGTCTTCTTTGAAGAAATGTCTGTTTAGTTCTTTAGCCCACTTTTTGATTTAGTTGTTCATTTTTCTAGTATGGAGCTGCATGAACTGCTTTTATATTTTGGAGATTAATTATTTGTCAGTCATTTCATTTACTATTATTTTCTCCCATTCTGAAGGCTGCCTTTTCACTTTGCTTATAGTTTCCTTTGCTGCCCAAAAGCTTTTCAGTTCAAAAACATTTAAGTTTAATTAAATCCCATTTGTTTATTTTTGTCTTTATTTCCATTACTCTGGGAGGTGGGTCATAGAGGATCTTGCTGTGATTTATGTCAAAGAGTGTTCTGCCTGTTTTCCTCTAAGAGTTTTATAGTTTCTGGTCTTACATTTAGATCTTTAATTCATTTTGAGTTTATTTTTGTGTATGGTGTTAGAAAGTGTTCTAGTTTCATTCTCTTGTAGGTGGCTGACTTGTTTTCCCAGCATCACTTGGTAAAGAGATTGTCTTTTCTCTGTTGTATATTTTTGCCTCCTCTGTCAAAGATAAGGTGTCCATAGGTGCATGTATTTATCTCTGGGCTTTCTATTTTGTTCCTTTAATCTATATTTCTGTCTTTGTGCCACTACCATACTGTATTGATGACTATAGCTTTGTAGTATAGTCTGAAGTCAGGAAGGCTGAGTCCTCCAGTTCCATTATTCTTTCTAAAGATTGCTTTGGCTATTCAGTTTTTTTGTGTGTGTGCGTGTTTTCATACAAATTGTGAAGTTATTTTTTTCTAATTCTGTGGGAAAATACCATTGAAGCTTGATAGGGATTGTGTTGAATCTATAAATTGCTTTGGGTAGTAGACTCGTTTTCACTACATTGATTTTTTCCACTCCATGAACATGGTCTATTTCTCCATCAATCTGTTTCAATAATAACCCATACTGCTTCATTTCACTCTTTATATTTGTGAGGAAGTTGTTTGCATGATTTTTTGTGCCCACCTAAATTTATTGTTCCAAGAAGCTGTATTTTCTATGTTTCATTATAAAGTAAGTGACTAAATAGGTAAAGTGTTTGATACAGCACCTGCCACCTGCTCAGTGTTTGCTTTTTTAAATGGATGAATAAGCATAATAGATTCTTAAGCAATACTTGTTTACTTGATTTGAAAAGAACACAACTATTGGCTGTGTTCAAATAAGACATACAAGAGAAACATTAAGGCATCTTAGCATTCAAATGTCACATACCTAAGTCCTAAACAATCTTTTACAATAACTCCTTTTTCTCTTTTTCTCAACCTATAGTTCCTTGATATGGCAATATCTCTTTTCCTCATATGTATTTTTCAAATTGTTGCAACAAATTACATGAGTTATGAAAATTATAAGACATGGTCTCATCAGTATCACTAAAGGGAAGCAGCTGTGAATTTTAGATACTTTTGCATAATATTGTGTAAAAAAAAAAATCTCATTTCTCTTCCTAATCCACAGCATCATATTAGTCACTAACTTCAGCTCATTCTCCATCTCTAATTCATATAAAATTCATTTTCTTCCATCCTTTCTTCCATGTTTTTTTGAAGCTTTTCATTTCATTTCATAAATCTTTGACTAGATTCACTGTCTCCTTTGCCATATGTACTTTTGGTTTTGGAAAGTGACTTTGCTACCTATAAAGCAAATCTAGGTGGCACTAATGGTAAAGAACCCACCTGCCAGTACAGGAGACATAAAGACATGGATTCAGTCATTGGGTCAGGAAGATCCTCTGAAGTAGGGCATGGCAATCCACTCCAGTATTCTTGCCTGTAGAATCCCATGGACAGAGGAGACCGGTGGGCTATAGTCCATAGAGTCACAAAGAGTCAGACGCGATTGAAGCGACTTAGCATAGCACTCATGTGACAGCCCTCATGTTGCCTGATGTCCACCCATTGTTCTCAAGGAAGGTCATCCTAGGTCTATGAATATAAGTTTGACATTTACTTATAGGTGGGCAAAATCTGTAAGGACATTTACTTGCTTACTCATGCAATAAATCTTTATTGAGCTTTATTGGGTACCCCAGTCACTACCTGGCAAATTAAACCATCTGTACCAAAAGATCTGAAGTCTAATTGTTTGAATCTGAATTGATCTTACTACAACTTCTGAGTTATGTGGTCTAGGGGAAACTTCATGAGTATTAGTTTCCCTATAACAATATTCATCTCACTTTGTACTTGTGAGGATTAAATTTAAAAAATCCATGTGGAGTACTTATCATTCTTGATACATAGGAAGTTAATAATGTATGCTACCTGTTTTTATTACTGTTTAAGAAACTGAACCTTCCAAAATCAATTGCAAAGAATGAGGTACATATTTACATAGTAGAATTTTAATTAGTACAAGGCATTAAGAAAATTAAATTCAACTAAATATGTCAATTTCATAACCCATAAAGCAATAAAATTAATAAGATAAATTAGTTTAAATACAGAAGCATGGTATGTCTATACATGTACATATATATATGCCCAAAAGTTTCAGTTCAGTTTAGTTCAGTTGCTCAGCCATGTCCAACTCTATGCAGCTGAACTGAGATATATATAATGTGCTCAAAAGTTATGAAACATAATTAAAAAAAGATTTTTTAACAGCAGGCCATGTGGGATCTTACTTCCCCAACTAGGGATCAAAGCCATGCTCCTGGCCTTGGAAACACAATATTAACCACTGGACTGCTAGGAAAGTTCCACGAAGCATAATTAAATTTTTGTGTGTTAATCTATAGATATAAGAAAGCAAAACAAAACAAAATGTGCTGACTATGGCTTCACACACATTTGATCTTATGAAGCAAGTAAAGATTTTAGCTGACCTTATTAGCCTTGATCCATTGCTCAACTGACAGCCAAGGCTATCAAAAATACATGGAATCACAGTCTCAGGAGAGCCCAAGCATGATCAAGGGAATATCAGGAAAATCGTGGCCTGAAAATTGTTTCTACCATTGTTCCTGTAGTAATTATTCACCCTATGCCCACAGATTTTGGAAGAAAAAAAGTGAGTTGAGGTCGCACATGATGATGAGAATTCTCCCATCTTGCAAATATATTCCACCTCTTCTTTTACCTGCCACTGCATTATTTCACAAAAACATTGTTTCTCTCTAAGATTTTGGCAGAAACCTCTGAACTGAGTATTTGCTGGTTAGTTTCTTCTTCCTGTATTAAACTCTACATGGATGGCAGAGGACTTCTTTAATGTCATTTTGATTATGTCAGACACCTGCTTAAAAGCCTTCAGTGGTGTTCTACTGTCTTTGGGATGAAATCTCAAGGCCTTCTAATAAGGCATAAATCACTTCTAATTTGCCCCTGATGACTCACCAGCTTCATCTCTCAAGGCTGCCATTTTGTATGGATGCTCAAACCCTTCCAAACGATTTGCAGGTTTCCAAACTTTCTTTGCAATTTCAGGTCTCACTCCTCTCCTCTAGTCTCTCTCTGTGACTTTTCTACCGACAAGCAAAAAACTATTCAGATTTTAAGAATAAACTTTACAGAGATCTCCTTTTCTGACTAGCCCTAGTAAAAGTAACAATGTGTCTCTCAAATGTGAAAGGAAAATGTTTGTGAATAGGTTTAATTCATTTCTTCCTATAACTGTAGATGAATTGTCTCTTTTTTGAGCAAAAGATAGAGGTGTGTGTGTTTATGTGTGTGCATGAAAGAAGTAAGCAGGATTATATCCCCATATTCCCCCAAAATCTCGGGATGCACTTCCTCACTGTTAACACTGGATTGTTTTGCTGTTCAGTCGCCACGTCGCGTCTGACTATTTGCAACCCCATGGACTGCAGCATGCCAGGCTTTCCTGTCCTTCACCATCTCCCAGAGTTTAGATTGGATTAAGACATGTAAATCCAGGCTTGAAAATTATACACATGTATCTTGAGTGCTCAACACAGAACTTGGAACATATAGGCTTTTGGCCAGTAGCAACTTCCTCTTCACTCAACCCCTCCATCCACTGGGGTTTCTTGACTGCTTGAATTTAAAGTAAAGATAATTTAAAAACAATAAGATGATGACCAAATGGAAATGACCATGCCTAGAAGCTAAATTTAGTGGATATAATTTCAAATCTGCTTACACTTCTGCTTACATTAAAGAAAATGGTACTTCTTTCATTTGTATAAATGATATACTTTAATGAAGATCCATCCTGTGGTATAATTGCTGGTATAGTTTGGGGACAAAGATATACTTTTAACTTTAGCTTCTCTGTTTCTCTTTGTATTCAAGTTTAAATACTTCCTTTTAGATAAATGCCTCCAAGAAAGTCTCCAGATGTGTTGGTCTTCATGTGGCCTTCTGAGCTTCCCTGGTGTCTCAGAAGGAAAAGAATCTGCCCACAATGCAGGAGACCTGGGTCCAACCCCTGGGTTGAGAAGATCCCCTGGAGAAGGAAATGGCAATCCACTCTAGTGTTTCTGCCTGGAAAATTCCATGGACAGAGGAGTCTGGTGGGCCACAGTCCATGGGGGTTGCAAACAGTTAGACATGACTGAGAGATAACAATTTCACTTTCACTCCCAGAAGGTTTTCAGATGTTTTGGTCTTTGTGTGTCCTAATAACAAAGAAGAAAAGGGTCTCAGGTCCCTGTAAGGTATCTGAGCTTTTCTCTGAACATCTGCTTTCTCCATGCCCATGGTCATCTCTGATCCCAGGGACCATTATATTGCTATTAATATCTTCTGAGGTGCAGCTAACAGATGGACAGCTTGTTCTCTTGAATCAGATTTCAGTGGCATTTCCTTACTTGCTTTGTCTCTTTTTGGTTTTTATAGGAGCATCAAGCTTAAAGTCTCAGAAGAATTCTTCAAGGCTGTGTCTGGGGTGGCCACAGGTGGTTTTTGTGGTAGAGTCATTTTGGCCCTTGCTGCAGCAGCCTTATTTTAGATATGCTAGTTCTTAACTCAGTTACATTTATTTTTCTCTATGGCACTTTCACATCTGTCCCTCATGCGAACCAAAGAAAGGTGATGCTGGTTCTTTCAAACATTCTGTAGGGTTATTTCTTCCTCTTGTGCAGGTACCCAGAGTTAGCACAGGACCACCTGAGCATGATTCTTCTCTCAACATTCCAAATGAGGATCCCAACAAAAACCTCCTCTACTTTCCATGTCTCCCATCACCTTCCAAATTACACCCTCCACCACACACATTCACAGTATTTGGGGATTTTGGCCCAGTTGAAGCAAATAAGGACATTCTTGTTAGAGAATATATCTTAAAAAATTCCATCTTTCATATTCTTCCCATATCCCAGAAGGTTATGAATCTTCCTCCTTATGGCTTTTGGGTAAAGTTTATTGGGTTGGATTGTGTAGGATTATATCTCCTCCTTTCTGAAGTGGGAAGTGGAAGAGGAATATGCCAGGCTTATATTCAATGAAGGTCTAGATACAGAAAAAGAAATTGTTTGATTGATAAGGGAATATGCATTAGATGGTGTTTCAAAAATGTTGCCCCTATTACATACATGTGTAAGGTAGTGGAACAGAGTTTAACTTATAAAAGTGGAATCAAGTGATTACTGGATGCTAATGATATATAGGAATAATAGTTTTGCTATCAGTTTCATCATTAACCTTCCATCCTAGTTCAAGTTGCAAATATCGATGATTTAAAAACCAACTGATCAACAAATGAGCAAATATACATACAAACACAGTCAATCTGGAAGTTTAGCATTTTTCCCAATAGCTTATAGAATTCTTTTTTTAGTTTACCTACCAGTGGATAAAAGAGACAGAACCACATGAGGAATGAGTCCTTGCACTATTTCCTGTGCTACTTTTTATTATGTATGGTACACAGCTACTAAAGGTCACAAAACTAATTAGTGGTAGTTTTATGACAAAAATCCAATGCAGCTGATTCACTAACCAAGATTATTTTATCTAGGTAAATTTGTGACTCTTTTCTCTTTATTTTTTTTCAATTTTACTGTATTGCAGAGTTAGAATTTTTCTCTTTCTTCAGTTCATTAAGCAAACATCAAAAGTACTTGACTGTCTATAGAGAAATAGTATCCACATGGAAATCTAATTTCTATTAGATAATCCTCTATAGTGATATTTTTAAAATCTTTTTGTTTCCTCACCTAAATATAGTAGTAATATTAAATAAAGCAATGCTTATATTTTTTTATTTGCAAAGCAATTCACATATGATTTATATGTTTGCTTTATTAAAACATTTAACATGAAAACCTAATAACTATCTATCTTTTGCAAACTTAGTGACATTTACATAGTTTTTTTCCCCATAAATATGTAGAAAGATAGTAGATACTTTCTTGCCTTTAAACTCTGATATGGAGAACCTATTTTAAAAATTCATTTAATAGTAAGTCATCATTTCAGAAAATACATAGCATATTCATTTTTAATTTAAAAATGGGTTATTTGTACATATTTGTATAGACTGATCATTGAAATTAGAAGGTAAAATACCATATTCATGTTACCATATACATTATCTCCTGTGTACACAGAGAAGAAAGATAAAAAGAAAGAAGAAAACCTGTCTGATGTTGTTGAATTAAATTAGAATATGATTATTACTTTGTGTCTTCACAAACGACATTTTGTAACATTTAAAATTTCTGCTAATTGCACAAGGTACATTATCATGCAAAAGAATGTTAGTGAAGGTTGAAAAGGACAAACCAACTATTCTCGTACATCACCATAATTATGCAGCCCCATGTTCGAACAATTACATTTATGTAGACCCACTGTTAAAATCAATGTTACTTGTACAGCTAGTCCTTAATCAATGAAATCAGTCAATTTACCATGGTCACATCCTTCTTCTTAATTAAGACAGTGATATCTCTGGAGCGCAGGGTCTCAAAGAGATAAATAAGTACAGAGGTTGAGAAATGTCAAAGAGGTGACTCCCCGATTTTACTCCTGACGAACTTGGAAGGAAATAAGACAGTTCCTTCAGTTCAGGGAAGCAGCACAATCTTCTAAAGAGATGGCTTAGCATTCATTAAGAAAAGAGCAGGTAGTAGTGTCTGACAGAAATAGCACTAATGAGCAAAGAGGGTTTTCAACATACATATCCTTCATAGTCATACTCTGAATTATGAAGGTTGTGCCACCTAAGCCAATTTTAATTAGAATGAGCATGGACCTCTTTGGACAGTTAGCCTTTCTTTCCAAAATCCATTTCAATATGGTGTCATTTTGTTGTCATAATCAAAATGGCAAAGTGATGGAATAACCTACTTAAAATGTCTGTGGTGTTAAAGCAGATATGGCAAACATCCTCTAATGACACATGTAATAAGGGTATTACCTGGAGGACATTGACAGTATGCTCCCTGTTGTCATCAGAGAAGAAATAATGATAGAGGTGACAACAGAGATCTTCAAAGATCCAGTTCTGCCTCTCTGTCCCACCAATGAACTGTAAAAGTATCATTTATTGGAAAGGAAAGAAATAGAGGAAAACAGCTCTATTAAAAATAGTAAATGTAGATACATCACATTGATTTTTTATTTCACAAGGCAGACAAGCTTTGCACTTGCAAGCTGGTATTAACCATCTGCTTTTATCCTGGGAGAAGCCCTTGTCAGGCCACATGAAATAAATGAAAGAAAAACAACATACAGAATTGATATATTTCCCTTAAAAATAGATATGATCATTTTGATAAAAAATCCAATTTAGGTTTATCTCTATAAATGAGATAATTATTCAAGTCAAAGTATGGAAAGATAATTTAAAACAAAAACTAAACTTCTTAATCCAGGCATGATTATATATATGTGAACAAAGAGGAGTGATAATTTGTTTTACGTGTCTCTAGTAGCGAATAATGCATTTCAGAAATATGTGAGACAATTAATGGATAATGATGCTACAAATTTGTAACAAGTATCTTCTATCATACTTATCAGCCAATATTAACTGAATATAGCTGAAAAATAGTGGGCATGACTTTTATCAATAAATATTATTACAAGTCTTTCTCTTTGTCTCTTACATTTCATACTTGATAAATGTGTACATTTTTAAAATGCGTGAAATTGGTTGCTCTTAAAAAAGGAAAATGTGCTTATATCAATCACTTTTTCTATAAAGCCTTTTTGCTTTTTAATTTAATTTTATAATACAAAGAAAGTGACTGTAAAAGTTATAAAATTCATAACAGATTTTTTACATTTATATTGTCAGTTTTAAACCAAACTGATTTTGAGCACAAGTTATGTCTTAGATCATGTAAATTTTCATTGCAGTTTAATTTTGCGAGATTAAATGTGTGAGAATGGATTTACTTAAGAATGTCATTTTCTCTGCTGCATCAAGTCATTCCCATTAGTTGGGGAAGGAGCCCCAACTAACCAGAATGTCAGTCATCCCTTTGTAAGATTATTAATAGGCTTCTGAGTTTGTACTCAGAAGACCTTACACATAAATATCTAAGTAGTAAAAGATTGGCCAGTGGCTTGGATATTTTTTTAGCATGAACTCAAAGTCCTGAGACCACTCTGATAAGAGCTATTGAGGGGCAAGGAAAGTTGGAAGGATTACAATGTACTCAATAGCTTGTACCTGAATGGTAAGAATAAAGGGGGAAAGAGATTTAGCAGTTTATGTATTCAGTAATTAGATAACTTACTAGTTGTTTACACAGACAAAAATAATGCTTTTTGTCTAGTTATATCTTTTTCTCATTTATAATTTTCATGGTCAAGATAAGGAATCATGGTGAAGTTATCTTACATTTAAATATTTACATTTACATCAAAAGTTTACTATTATTTCTTGTTAAAGATATACATCAATCTAGGGCTAACTAAATGGGTAAGGATGGTTCTAAAGACTTTGCTGAGTAGCCATCAACCATGTGGAAGGAGAAAAAAAAATTCTAACCTTAGACTATGCCAAACACTGGAAACTTTAAAGAGATAAGCAAAATAGAACTTGTGTTCTATATCTGTATCTCATATCTGTAACATATTTGTTACTCACAGCTTTAAAATGAAACTTTGATGAAAATCCATCTCTACTTACCTTCATCATTTACCAATAGAGGTAGATTCACGTTATTTACTAGTTTGAAGAAGATGCTAATTATCTGTGAGGGGAAGCATAAGAATGTTTTTTCTACTACACAAGGCAAGACCTATTTAACTATGTATTCAACATTTTTTTGTAAGAAATAAATTCATATTTAAAATTAGCTAAAATGCATAGTCAAGTAGCAAGCAAATTATATGACTTTATAAGATTTATAGATATCTTCATATTTAAAAGCTGAATCTATTATTTTCATGTGAAGAGATTAGATACGCTAGTTTATGTACTTCAGGCCCTATTGTGCTCAAGTAACGCAATTTCTGAACCTAATTTGAAATGTAGCCTCTGGACTATTTTATCTGGACAGGCATTTTAACCTTCCTTGATGGATTTCAGTTCAGTTCAGTTCAGTGGCTCAGTCGTGTCTGACTCTTTGCGAACCCATGAACTGCAGCACGCCAGGCCTCCCTGTCCATTACCAACTCCCAGAGTCCACCCAAACCCACATCCATCAAGTCAGTGATGCCATTCAACCATCTCATCCATTTTTGTCCCCTTCTCCTCCTGCCCTCAGTCTTTCCCAGCATCAGGGTCTTTTCCAATGAGTCAACTCTTCGCATCAGGGGGCCAAAGTATTGGAGTTTCAGCTTCAACATCAGTCCTTCCAATGAACAGTCAGGACTAATCTCCTTTAAGATGGACTGGTTGGATCTCCTTGCAGTCCAAGGGACTCGAGAGTCTTCAACACCACAGTTCAAAGGCATCAATTCTTCAGCCCTCAGCTTTCTTTATAGTCCAACTCACATCCATACACGACTACTGGAAAAACCATAGCCTTGACTAGACAGACCTTTGTTGGCAAAGTAATGTCTCTGCTTTTTAATGTGCTGTCTAGGTTGGTCATACTTTCCTTCTAAGGAGTAAGTGTCTTTTAATTTCATGGCTGCAATCACCATCTGCAGTGATTTTGGAATCCAGAAAAATAAAGTCAGCCACTGTTTCCACTGTTTCCCCATCTATTTCCCCATGAAGTAATGGGACTGGATGCCATGATCTTAGATTTCTGAATGTTGAGCTTTAAGCTAACTTTTTCACTCTCCTCTTTCACTTTCATCAAGAAGCTCTTTAGTTCTTCTTCACTTTCTGCCATAAGGGTGGTGTCATGTGCATATCTAAGGTTATTGATATTTCTCCCAGCAATCTTGATTCCAGCTTGTGCTTCCTCCAGCCCAGTGTTTCTCATGATATACTCTATATAAGTTAAATAAGCAGGGTGACAATATACAGCCTTGATGTACTCCTTTTCCTATTTGGAACCAGTCTGTTGTTCCAGGTCCAGTTCTAACTGTTGTTTCCTGACCTGCATACAGGTTTCTCAAGAGACAGGTCAGGTGGTCTGGGATTCCCATCTCTTTCAGAATTTTCCTCAGTTTATTGAGATCCACACAGCCAAAGGCTTTGGCATAGGCAATAAAGCAGATTGGCTATACCAAAGCCTTTGAATGTGTGCACTGAGAGAGGGGATCAGAGGGCAGACAGACTGAAACTATAGTCACAGACAACTAGCCAATCTGATCACATGGACCACAGCCTTGTCTAACTCAGTGAAACTAAGCCATGCCATGTGGGGCCACTCAAGATGGCCGGGTCATGGTGGAGAGGTCTGACAGAATGTGGTCCACTGGAGAAGGGAATGGCAAACCACTTCAGTATTCTTGCCTTGAGAACCCCATGAACATTATGATGGATTGAATTTCTAACAAATAGAATAATTATAAAAAAATAAACATGTGTGTGTGTGTGTGTGTGTGTGTGTGTGTGTGTGAGATAGCTTCCCAGGTGGCTCAGTGGTAAAGAATCTGCCTGCCAATGAAGGAGACATAGGTTCAATTTCTGGATCAGGAAGATCCTTTGGAAAAGGAAATGACAACCCACTCAAATATTCTTGCCTGGAAAATCCCATGGACAGAGGAGTCTAGTAGGCTATAGTCTATGGGGTCACAAAGACTCAGACATGACTCAGCAATAAACAACAACAATATGCATGTGGTATAAATGAAATGTATTTGTTTAACTATGGGTTACTAACCAATTCCATTTGAAAACATTTTCAGGGCACTCAATATATGTTTGAGGAAAGGCGAAGTCACTTCAGGCAAAAGATAAAGTTCACGTTTCCTCTTCACACCACTGAATCATTTTTGGCTTAGGGTTGCAGCATTATGGACAAAGCTTGTGACTCTATAGGAAGGAAATCCTATGGAGTCACTGCTACAAAAGGTGGTGCTTACATTATATAGTATTCCAGGCTGTTTAAGTTCCCTAAATATTTCCCTCCACAAAAATGACAGTTCCTAGGAAAGTCATAGATTTCTTGTCTGCAGCAGCTCTAGTCTAGAATAGGCAGGAAAATGATACACACTCTCTCTCTCTCTAAGGAATCTGCCTAGCAGGACTCCTGCCTGCCAAGAGAAGAATACAGCTGATTATTTCCATCCATCCCTTTTTTCTTTTTCATTCTGTTTTCTCTTTAGTAAATGCACTTGAGGAGTCATTGATTTCTTTGCAAGTATGGAATACAGTACAATAGAATTATATCACTTGGTACTATAATACCAAATTCACTTACATTGTATTTTTTTCTGAATAGACTCTCCTTTCCTCTGTTATTCCAATGCTGGGTGCCTACATTTTTATTGAGGCACTTCATGTAAAGACAATAGGTCAGATAGAATAATCTCAGGATGATATTGAAGAAGATGCTGATAATATAAAATGCCTGATTAATAAGAATGACATGAATACTTGTTCAGTGGTTCTGAAATCACTTGGTGATTATAACTCATGGTCATCATGAACCGATTAGATGTACAAGTAAAAGGAAGCTACTAGTTATGCCTTTCATATAAAAACTATTGTGCAGCAAAAAATGACTGATGATCAGTAGAAAAAAAAAAATAAAAGCCATTCACAAGTTCAAAAGCTAATTCAACAAAAAAATAAGGATGTTCGAACTGTATCTTTATGAGGTTATTATCTCTTGTGTGAGGCCATAATATAAAATATGGCAAAATTACAGAAAAATTTAAAGACAATATTGAAGCAGACTAAACACTGACCTTTCATCCATTGAGAGACAAGAAAATGTAAACAACTTCTTTCCAAACAACATCAGCATTTAGAATACTAAAGATATTTTCTGATTGTAAATTGGGAAAAATAATTAGTGCATCTTCTAAGTGAAAGTTTTAGTCACTGAGTCTTATCTGACTCTTTGGGACCACATGTACTGTAGCCCACCAGGCTCTTCTGCCCATAGAATTCTCCTGGCAAGGATACTGGAGTGGGTTGCCATTCCCTTCTCCAGGGGATCTTCCCCATCTAGGGATCAAATCCAGTTTTCCCACATTGCAGGCAGATTCTTTACTATATGAGCCACCAGGGAAGCTTTATATCTTCTAAGTAAACCTTAATCCTTAGAAGTAAGAAAAATCCACCACAATATCTTATATCTTACAGAAGGAATAGCATCATTGACCTGTATCATGTCTTTCTGAGTTTCATAAAGGCAGTATTTTCCCTTTGCTGTTATTGAAGAGATGGTTGTTACAATGATTCAAACAATAAATGCAATACTCCTCACTCCATGTAGAATTTAGAATTTTGTATTAATCTTTGATTAATTCAAATAAAAAAAAGTAAAATTCATAAATGTTATGATAAAGGTAAATTAGCATATACTCAGGGGTCCATGAGTTATGAAATCAAAGACACTGAGATTGAAATGAATGGCCAGCTTCTCCATTTCCAGCTCTATGACATCAGACTCATTTTACCAGCTCTAAGCCTCACTTTCTAGTCTGTGTATGGGAATGTCCTGAGGGTAGCTGTGAGTGTCAATGAGGCCAATGTTATGAAAACTCATGAGTTAGCAATGTCCTCAGTAAAAGTTGGAATACCTCCAGAGCAATGCAGTAAAATCATTGTGAGAGGTTGGAGAACTGAACAAGTAAATATCATTGAATAATTATTTTAAAATAATTAGATAGTAAATATTCATGCAATTAAAATATCCCTTATAATGTCTTGCTTATCAAACCTACTTTATTTATTTAATAAATAAAAAGTTCCTTTACAGATCAATCTGAACTTCTGCTGCTGCTGCTGCTAAGTCGCTTCAGTCGTGTCCGACTCTGTGCGACCCCATAGACGGCAGCCCACCAGGCTCCCCCGTCCCTGGGACTCTCCAGGCAAGAACACTGGAGTGGGTTGCCGTTTCCTTCTCCAGTGCATGAAAGTGAAAAGTGAAAGTGAAGTCGCTCATTTGTGTCTGACTCTTAGCGACCCCATGGACTGCAGCCCACCAGGGTCCTCCGTCCATGGGATTTTCCAGGCAAGAGGACTGGAGTGGGGTGCCATTGCCTTCTCTGTCTGAACTTCTGAGTTATCAGAAATTCTGAATTATCAGAAATCAAAATAATACATTTGAAAATAATTTTTCATACCAAGACTTTTAAAAAGATAGTGGATCAGCCTCATTGCAGAAAGGAAAGGTTAAAATGTGTTTTCAAAGCAGCACAGTATTCAGAATGATGCCTGGGTCCATTTAGTTAAACTTGCTGAAAGTGAAGAATAATACAAGTAAAATATACAATAAACTCATTTGTATAACATTCCTATAATGTATTGACAGGCTTATAAAAAAACTAAACTTACTTTTTATCATAAAAGATAAAGAACAAAACAGACCGAATCCCCTTAAAGAAGAGAAAGATTCTCTTTGAGATACAGATTCAGTATCATGTTTAACTGTTCTCAATCTATTTGCTTCAGTATTCAGAAGCTTTTGTGATAGGATCAGAAAGTGTGAAATGGAAGTTGTAGTGATTTAATATTTGGAAAAATTATAATAAATGTAAAAAGTAGTCAGGGTGTGTTTTTATAGTGTGTCTGCAAAGAAAGAGAATTAGAAGGAAAGCCAAGAAAGCTTCAGGGATTAGAGAAGATATTTTCCAAGTTTGGAAGCAGATGTTGTACCATATGTGCTTACCTGTTCTCTTTTTATTCACTTTGGCTGGATCATTACCAACCTGTCTTGTTTTTAATCCAGTAGAATCACTGACTGAATAACCAATTATTTCACCTCTTTATAATTCAGCTAACTATGACACAATGCTCCTGGAATAGACTGCAAGCAGGAGAAAGAAAGAATGAATTAAAAACTAAGATAAACAGAGTAATGAGTCCTCAGTTTTATCATATTGTTAAATAATTTTTTCAAAAAACACTTTGCCTTCTTTTGCCCTTTTCTATCTTATTTTACATTGTAATATTAACAGAGATATTTAATTATTTACATAAAAGAGTTCCTACAAATATAACTTTCTCATGTACACATTTGTGCTGCATTGATATGTTTCATGTAGATAAACACATTAAATTCTCAATTAGAAAGTTCTTATTAAAAGTGTTAGAAAACTATAGAAATTTTCACTTAAAAAAATATCACTTGTGCCAGCGAATAATCTCAAGAAATAGTTGTCCCAATATCTATCTCAGATTGTTTTCTGATCGAGAAATTATTTCAAAGAAATATACACAAAAAGGTCCAAACACAGCAAAATACCCTGTAAAAATACTTGTGAAACCATTTTCAGGGTTAATTTTACTGAACATTTTTCTTAAAACATAAAATACGTACACAAAAATATACAGGTGGGAAGTGAACAATCTTGAGGAGAGGTAAAAAAATTAATGCATTTGTAAATTTATTTTACTAATAGATATTTTGCAGGTACTATATGCAAGCTGTTGTTCTTGTGATGCTTAAAATCTAGTGAGATATATTTAAAGGAGATATAGTGAAGGTAGTGATAGTGATAGTGAAGGTAGATAGTGAAGGTATGTAAAAAATCAACATATGGATTTCTATAAGGCCCGTTGGGTGTGACTAGAGAAGGTGAGCACTAAACTGAAATCTGGAGCATAATTAAGTGTTGTGAGATCATGCTAAGCAATGAGAACCGTTTGTTGTAGGGATCTTAGGAGTTAGAGTGTATTTTAATAACTTCATATACTTGTATGAATTAGGTGGGAAGTGGTGAAATGATACTAGAGAAATAATCATTTGCCACCAAAAATGACTCAGTTAAAAATTAAGAAATTTGAACTTTAAACTGAGGACTAAGATGAAAATTTAAGCTTGGAGATGGCATAGTGATATTTGTATAATGAGAGATAACCTTGGCTAATGTGTGAAGAGAAGATTGCTGCTGTTGTTTCGTCATTGTCTTGTCCATCTCTTTTGTGATCCCACAGATTGTAGTCCACCAGATCCCCTCTCCATGAGATTTCCCAGGCAGGAATACTGGAGTGGGTTGGCATTTCCTGCTCCAGGGGATCTTCCCAACGAGGGGTTGAACCCACATCTTCTGCACTGGCAGGTGGATTTGTTACCACTGAGCCAGCAATCAAAGAGAAGAGAAGAGATAAGGCAAATTCAGAGGGGAGTAGGCTTAGGGAATATCATGGGAATAGGGAAGAGGGTAAAGCTGATGGAAAAGAAATGCACATTTACCAGCTAGGACTGACAGTATTCCATGTTGGATGAGGAAGAAAAGTCAAAGAGAGAGTGTAGATTTCCCATGTGTCTGAGTATATAATGATGTTATTATTCAATATAGAGCAGATGGCATAAATGTATCTGTACAGTTGGACTTGGACACTTGTCTAACAGATGTACCTGTAATCATTAGTCTTCCCTGATCTCCCCTCTGGAAGTCTTTCATCAGCTGCTCTTTCAGTACTTTTTCCTTTGTTGTTTCATCCTATTAATAATTCTATTAATTAATATTTCTATTAATTATTAATGATTCTATTAATAGTTTCATTTTGAAATTGTGTATAAGCAAACTAGAATGTAAGACTCTTGAGAGCTGCGTCTGTATTTAGTTCACATTTATAATTCTTCAATCCTAATATAGAATATTATATCTAATAGACAATGAGTAAAGAGGTAAGTATACAATTTTATTTTCATGAACAATTGCTATGTGAAGTCAAATAACTGTATTCAAGGGAACAATTAGACTTTGCTTGTCTTCACAGTGATTCACTTCTGGTTGGAGAGGTTTGCCTCTAAAACAAGTAAACACTGAGTATTTTTGAACATTGGAAGTGTCTGAAACTATTTTCAAGATAGTCTTTTTTGTTACTGTGACATTATCTTCATTAGTGTTTTATATTTGAGGTATAATCTTAGCCTAGACACATTGGCATGACTCTGTTTTTTAACTTCAACTTTCAATGAAACATTCAACACAAAGGAATCAACCTACTCTTTATCTTCACACTACATTGGTTCATGTAGGGGAGAGGTCATACACTCTGAAGGGAGACAGAGCTGGGTTTAAATACTACTTTCCTGCTTATTGACAGTATGACCTTGAATGAGTTCCCCTACCTTTCTGCACCCGTTTCTCCACTAGTAAGATGAAGGTAATAATGTACATCTCATTGGGTTGTTATGAGGATTGAAAGCAAGATATATGAAATTCCTAGAATGATGCATCACACATATCAACAAAAATAATTTATTATTATAATACACATATATTTTTTCCATACTTGATACTCCCTCCCCTCAAAAAAACATTTTCCAGATTTATCTTTGGAATGAAGGAAAATTTAGGCACACGTAGATTTAAATCCATAAAACCTGAACTGGATTCAGATTTCCAATTACTCTTCCTTAAATATACAATATAATAAAAATTGCAGCATTAATGCCTTGCTATCTTATGGGTAACATGTTTAACAAAGGAATAGTTTGCTCTTTAAATAAAACAAACAGGAGAAAAAAAACAATACAGGGAGTCATTTAAAAAAACCTATCAGGGCATAATTCTTAACATTTTAGCTAACTTTGCTTCTCTCACTCAAACAGGTTATAATGTTCAAGGCTAGAGTGTGATCTATTGCTGAGTTAGTAATGACAGTCAAGTTTGCCAACACAATCACTGCACTACATTATCTAAGTCATTGCTCTGTAAAGTGCTTTGGGATACCTTGAGTATGAAAGGCTATATATCAAATGTATTATATTTTATTCTATATGGTACCTGAGTTTTAGCAATACATATTCAACAAGCTGAATAAAAAGACTTCTAGATGTACTTTATTAGTATTTGTATGCATTCACCATAAGTAAGTGTAGGCTCAACTCTCAACTTGAGCTAAAGAAAGAAATGATGTTTGAGAAAGTGAGAGAGACGAAGTAAACTCTTCTGAAGGTAAAACTCCAACTAAATGTGCATTGCCCTAGTATCCCTGACCTCAGAATTTACCTGTCTCTCCCACTTGTCACTCAGAAATCTAAATTACCATTTCTTTTTCATGCAAGAGTGATGCATGGGAGCAGGAAGCATATGAGTATCATTTATCATTTTACCCTCAGATCCTAACACTGGGCTTGAATGAATGAGTGAATGAAGAATGAATGAATTCTGCTAGATCATATTCTCACTAGATTTTTCACTGATATATTTTTAAAGTAGCATTTAAAATTTTGATGAACAGCTTTTCTATATTTTAGGAATGCTCTCAGACTTTATCATGGTAACTGTTTTGCAAAGAGTTGTAGAGTTCCCAGAGTGTAGCTATATAGCATTTAGTGTTGTCAACTCTTGCTACAGAACTGTCTTCCAGGAAAATTTGCATTCTATTGTGGCATGCAGATACATTAAAATATACCCCGACCAGCAAAAATGTTATCTTTATGAAAGTATTATATAGTAAGATAAATACAAATACATATACATGCATATCCAGAAACATAAAAGCATACAATAAAATAACTTGGCACATATATCTTAGAAAATTAAAAAAATATTTCTTTCATCTCATGTTTTGATTTTGACACATTATCTTTGTCTCTTTTTTTGAGGGTAGTATCTGGAAAATGGGGTTTTCCATTTATTTATGCATTCCAAAGATATTTCTTTAGTACCTGCATATGCAAGTCTCTGTGAACAAACAAGTATTATCCCTGCTTAACTAATTTAATAAATGTCCAGAAGCAAAGAAAACCAACAATAAACTCAGTTGAATAATATAATACATTTTAAAATTCATCAGTGGCATAATAGTAGAAAGTGTTTATTCCGAAAATAATAAATAAAAGTTTCTAATATGCTAAGCAGTATATGATCCTTGCCAGGTGACTCAGTGGTAAAGAATCTGCCTGCCAGTGCAGGAGATGCAGGTTCAATCCCTCAGTCTAGAAGATCCCCTGGAGAAGGAAATGGCAACCCATTCCAGTATTCTTGCCTGGGAAATTCCATGGACAGAGGAGCCTGGTGGGCTACCACCTATATGGTCGCAAAGAGTCAGACACAACTGAGCATGCACGCACACGTACTGAAGAATAAGGACAGAGTGCCCTACTAAGAATTTAGTAGAGAATGAATTGCACTTTCCAAAGCCAGAATAATTTCTCTGTTCTTCTTATTCGTCCCTTAAGTCTATGATTCAAAGCACAAAATTGTCTGAGTATCCATAGGTCTTCATTCATGTATTCAACAGCATTTATTAAGTTCTGTTAAGTGCATAAGGAATTATGTTAGATATTTGGAAAAATAAAAAATAATTTAAAAATAATTCAAGGGTTAGGGGCACTGACTCTTCATGCAATGGAAAACCTAAGTTTAACTTTACTGTCAACCTTCTATATCTAGAGGCTTGGGTATGATCCTTAGGTTGGGAAGATCCCCTGGAGGAGGGCATGGCAACCCGCTCCAGTATTCTTGCCTGGAGAATCCCATGGACAAAGGAACATGGCAGGCTACAGTACACAGCATCTCATAATCAGAGGTGACTAGAGCGACTTAGCATACAGCACACTCTACATGTGTGGTTCTGCATTGTTGAACTGAATCAAGCACAGATAGTGTAGCACTGTAGGATATATTTACTGAGAGAAAAATGTGCATATAAGTGGACCCTCACAGTTCAAACTCGTACTGTTTAAGGGTCAACTATAATATTAACTAGCAATTCAGTTCAGTTCAGTTCAGTCACTCAGTCGTGTCCGACTCTTTGCGATCCCATGAATCGCAGCATGCCAGGCCTCCCTGTCCATCACCAACTCCAGGAGTATACCCAAACCCATGCCCATCAAGTTGGTGATGCCATCCAACCATCTCATCCTCTGTCATCCCTTTCTCCTCCTGCCCCCAGTCCCTCCCAGCATCAAGGTCTTTTCCAATGAGTCAATTCTTTGCATGAGGTGGTCAAAGTACTGGAGTTTCAGCTTCAGCAGCAGTCCTTCCAATGAACACTGAGAACTGATCTCCTTTAGGATGGACTGGATGGATCTCCTTGCAGTGCAAGGGACTCTCAAGAGTCTTCTCCAACACCATAGTTCAAAAGCATCAATTTTTCAGCATTCAGCTTTCTTCACAGTCCAACTGTCACATCCATACATAACCACTGGAAAAACCATAGCCTTGACCAGACGAACCTTTGTTGGCAAAGTAATGTCTCTGCTTTTTAATATGCTATCTAGGTTGGTCATAACTTTCCCTCCAAGGAGTAAGCGTCTTTTAATTTCATGGCTGCAGTCACCATCTGCAGTGATTTTGGAGCCCCCAAAATAAAGTCTGACACTGTTTCCACTGTCTCCTCATCTATTTCCCATGAAGTGATGGGACCAGATGCCAAGATCTTAGTTTTCTGAATGTTGTAACTAGCAATTACAGAACTCTATATTGTAGGCATATTTAATCCACACAAGTCTATGAAATAGGTAAAATGACTTTCCTCAAATCACAAATGACAAACTACAGACAGATAATGTAGGTGACTACCCCACAGTCCTGTAACTAAAACATGGCAGACATAGAATTTGGATGTTCATAATTTGGCTCTGTATCTTAGCTTTTAACCACCACAGTAACAGTGCTGTGCTGGGTGGTATAGAATATTATTTCAGTAACAAATAACTAATATTACCCCACTTTATAGAACACATTGTGCCCGGTGCTGAAGATTAGGAGACGGAAGAAAATCTTCAATCTATGTTGGGGGAAACGAGAGATATGTTTTTATATGTTCAGCCTTGAAAACATAATTTGAAGGAAGTACTTGTAAATATATTCTGAGTTGAAGTCCATATTCATGCATTTTAGTTAGCTTCGAGTAGTTTGCATTTTTTGGATTTTGCTTACTGCACCACCCCCATTCCAGTGACTCATGAGGACGGAGGGGCATGCTCTATGAGAGGAGCTAAACTGAGTTACCTCTGTGATCTTCCTCTACTATCTCCACTACCATTCACTACATTAGGGTGACACTCCTTGCCACCATCAGCCATGTCTACTACATATTCTTCCTACAAGTTCTTTTTAAGTACAGTATTTTTAGAGGTGCTGGAAAAGACTCTTGAGAGTCCTTTGGACAAGAAGGAGATCAAACCAGTCAATCCTAAAGGAAATCAACCCTGAATATTCATTGGAAGGACTGATGCTGAAGCTGGTCAATACATTGGTCAACAAATGGTCAATACATTGTATTGGTCAATAAGTGATCAATACATTGACCATTTGATGTGAAGAGCCAACTCATTGGAAAAGACCCTGATTCTGGGATGATTGAGGGTGAGGGAAGTAGGGGATGACAGAAGATGAGATGGTTAGACAACATCACTGACTCAATGGACATGAGTTTGACCAAACTCTGGGAGATAGTGAAGGACAGGAAAACCTTGGAGTGCTGCCCTCCATGGGGTCACAAAGAGTCAGACACAGCTTAGTGACTGAAAAACAGCAGCAAATTCTTTTTTAAGTACAGTATTTTTAAGTATTTTAAAGTAGAAGAACCCATGAAAAATTGCATTCTTTTTTTCATCAAGTTAGCATTTTTTCAGTAATTTTTCTCCTAAATAAATCTTACATAAATGTTGTTTGTACAAACTTTACAAATTTTATTTTATATAAAGTTCCAAATGAGCCGTATGTGTTTATGTGTTTATTTCAAAATTATATGCTTTATGAATACAAATTTACATTACAGGAACCAAATAACTCATTCCAGGATTTTTTTTTCTTTAATACTTTTTACTGATTTCTTAAGAATGAGCACACACACACACACACACACACACACACACACACAAAGTATTTACCACCCTCACCATTACCTTTAATTGCATAATGTGAATCTCTTAAGATAGATTTGGGGCCAGTACTATATCTTTAGAGACTAGGATTTTGAAATCAGCAACAGGGAATTAAATCTGATCACAATATTCTTATCAGTGATAAGCACATGCCCATTGAGTTGTCAGTCCATATCTATTGTTCTAATACAATTTGTTGATTACGAATATTTTTCTGGGAAATAAATCTATCTTTCTGCAGCCTGCATGATGTATGTGAAGTCAGATACAGGCTAAACAGTAATGTTTGGCAATGATGCCCAAACTGAAAGAACATTGGGTATGCCCTGTCAACATATGTATTAGCATTAATTAAAAAGCATTTTATACAATATTAATATACTTGTATGGAAATACAGGCTTCCCTGGTGGCTCAGCAGTAAAGAATCTGCTTGACAATGCAGGAGACATCGTTTCTCATCTGTTTCTCATCGTTTCTCATCGTTCCATCTGTGTGTTGGAAAGATACCCTGGAGAAGGAAATGGCAACTGACTCCAGTATTCTTGTCTGGGAAATCTCATAGATAGGTAGGGCTATATATAGTGCATGGAGTCACAAAGTGTTAACACAAATTAGTGGCCAAACAACAATGAAAATGGAAATATAAATTGAAAAACTAAGTATGAATAGAAATCTTGGAACTGTTTTTCTCTTGCCCTCTAAGTCACATTTTTCCCTGTTTTTGAAGACCAGCAACGTATAAGATTGCAATATTATAAGGCAACCTAATTTTCAGAGCACTCTATATGAATCAGGTTTATCTTTATTGATATACCTCCTTTCACACCCCATTTTTGTCTGTCCTTTTTCTCTCCTATCTGTATACATATACAAACATGTAATCTGAAGCATGTAGTTCTGATAAATCTACTTAGCTGGAATACCACAAATAGAAGTGATTATAGCTGAGAATAAGAACCCTGAGAGAAATGCATTGTATTAGGTCAGATCTAAATCATAGATTCACCTTAGTGGGGGTTCAGATTAACAAATGCTATATATTTACATACTTGCACTGAATTAAAGTTGAGCCATAGGGAAATACATATAAGTATGTATATAACAGAAATACATATGATTTATGCATCAATTAAATCAATAACAGAACCTGTTTTGGTGTGCTTTTGTTCATGTCTTTGATGCATTCCCATTGGGGCCTGTTTTGGGTTCAGTTGGATATTGCACCAGGAAAAGTCAGACATCCATCTTGAGCTGCATTAATTGTAGGTTGAGCGGATGGCTGCACATCCACAGTACCCTTTTTTTAATGTTGTCATGGGTGTCATCTCTGTTTCCAGCTTTTTGGTTTTATTGCAGTTTTATTTTCTGTAATTTTCTTGAAATGCGAAAGATATAGTTTTGCTGTGATAAATGAGATGGGGAACCCATAGCTCAGTCACTAGTTTGTTCATAGATTGACCATTGAATGTAAAGTATGTGATGCTAAGAACAATTTTGATGAGATCCATTGTTGAATGTGCAATGATTCATTCTTCTTTGTGAAGTTGCTATCTTTATGTCTCCGTTCTGTATCATTTTTCATGTTTCTCTTTCAATAAGTCAATAAGTATCTGGAAGGACAGAAATCTTCCCAAAATATAACCTAGATTAAACTGAATACAAGTGAGTGATATCCACTAAACATAGAAACAATACATGTATGATTATATAGTTTAATTTCTCATTTCTTGTAGATATGTATGGTGTGATTTCTGTACAGAAACAATCCTGAATTTAACTTCTGTTCTCCTTTGCTCAATCTTTCATGCCTGTACTTAGAGAATTTCTTATCTTTGACAATGTGAAACACAAAACTCAGATACTGTACTATCTGATTTATTGTGATTTCATGCAAAAGGCACAGTTTTTCTAGAATAAAATACACATTTATTAGTTTATATGAATAATTAACTTCCTTCCAAAGAACAAGGTCACTGTTTCTATTCTCTAATTAACCTTCTTTAACAAATCTAACCTATTGATAGGAAGCCATCAATGTCAAGTTCTACAATCAGAAAGAAGAAATGAAAATGGCCTCCCTTAATCAGCTCATAAAAGGAAAAGCATTTTTTATTCCTTGACACATCATTGAGGCAACCAGGAATACTAGTATAGTTCAGAAGCAAATCAAAACAAAGTCACCAAAATCTACATCAAAGAATGTTTAGGCTACTTTTTTTTCTTCTAGAGCCTTATGATCAGAAGTCTTAGGGTTGAGTCTTTAATACATTTCTAGTTAATCTTTATGAGTGGGGTAAGATATAGGTCATTTTTTTTTAATTTTTGATATGGGTCACATTCATTTTTCTGTATGTGACTATCCGGTTTTCCCAACAGCATTTATGAAAGAGACTCTTATTTTCCAATAAGTGCTCTTGCCTTCCTTGTCAAACATTAGTTGATCATATATGTCAAGGTTTAGTTCTGGGTTCTTGATTCTATTCTATTGGTCCATGTGTTTTTATGCCAGTAACACACCATTTGATTACTATACCATAAAAAAATTAAAATCATAAAATGTGATACCTCCAGCTTTGTTCTTCTTTCTCAAGATTGCTTTGCATCTTTGGGTCTTTCGTTGTTCCATATGAATTTTAGGATTGATTCTTCTATTTCTGTAAAATATGCCATCAGAATTGCAACAGGAATTGCATTGAATCTGTATATCACTTTTGTTAGTATATACATTTTAACAATATTGATTCTTCTGATAGGGTATGTTTCTATTTCTTTCATCAAAATTTTATAGTTTTCATTACATAGATCATTCACTTCCTTAAAGTTATTCCTAAGTATTTTATTGTTGTCAGTGTTATAAATGAGATTGTTTTCTTTACTCCTTTTCACATATTTCACTGTTAGTGTACAGAGATGCAACTTTCTGTATGTTGATTTGGTATCCTGTAACTTTACTGAATTTGTTGGATTAGTTCCAACAAATTTTTAGTTTAACCTTTAGAATTTCTGAATATAAGAACATATCATCTGCAAATAATGACAATTTTACTTCTTGATTTTCCAACTCAGATGGCTTTTATCTGTTTATCTGATCTGATTTTTCTAGCTAGGACTTCCAATGCTATATCAAATAAGAGTAGTGAGAGTCGGCATCCTTATCTTGATCTTAGAGGAAATGCATTTACATTTTCACTGTTGAGTGATACTAACTGTAAGTTTATTGTATATGATCTTTATTACCTTCAGTTATGTACCTTCTATACACAATGTGTTGAAGGTTTTTATTATGAAAGGCTGTTACATTTTGTTGAATGTTTTCTGCATCAGTTAAGATGGTTGTATCATTTTTATCTTTCACACTATTAAATGTGGTATTTCACATAATTGATTCTTGTATGTTGAACCTTTCTTGTCCCAGGGATAAATCCCAGTTGAACATGGTGAACAATAGGTTGTTTAATTTGATTTGCTTATATTTTGTTGAGAATTTTTGCTGCTGTATTCATCATGGATATTAGTCTATAGTTTTCTTGTCTTTTGCATGTGTATGCTAAGTCCCTTCAGTCTTGTCTGATTCTGTGTGACCCTATGGACTGTAGCCTGCAGCCTGCTCAGTCTATGGGATTCTGCAGATAAGAATGCTGGAGTGGGTTGTCATGCCCTCTTCCAGGGGATCTTCCTGACCCAGTGATCAAATCCAATCTCATGTCTCTTGCATTGGCAGGCGTGTTCTTTACCACTAGCACCACCTAGGAAGCACTTTTTTGTCTTCTGGTGTCCTTATCTGACTTTGATATCAGGAAAAATGCAAGTGTCACAAATGAATTTGATAATGATCACTTCTCTTCAAATTTTTGGAAGAGTTTGAAAAGAATTGACATTAATTCTTCTTTAAATAGTTGGAAGAATCACCAGTGAAGCCATCTCATCCTGGGCTTTTCAATATTGGGAAACTTTGTCTACTGATTCAAATCCTTGCTCATTATTCACCTGCTCATATTTTCTATTTCTTCAAGATTTATTCTTAGTAGGTTTTACATTTCTAGGAATTTATCTTTTATTCTAGATCATCAATTTTTTGTGTGTGATTATCAATAGTAATCTCTTTTAATCTTTTAAATTTCTGTGGTATCAGTTGTAATGTCTCTTCTTTCACTCCTGATTTTGTTTATTTGAGTCATTTTTAAAAGTTACTTCAGCTGCTGAAAATCTTTGTGTGTGTGTGTGTGTGTGTGTGTGTGTGTGTGTTTTCTTTTTGCCTGAAAGTGGCTCTAGCTCTCAAAGTTGTAGTTTTCTTTGTAGTTTTCTTTCATAGAACCTGGCCAGTTCTTCGCTAGCCTCCTTGTCTATCTAAGCTTACTCTCGCTGCTGTCCTCAGGAGTGTGCACAAGGAGACACAACATGTGGCTTTGGCACTCAGGCACTGGAAGTACTCACAGGACAATTGAGGGATCCTTGAGTGAGGCTTGTCCAGTAGTTCATAGGCTGGCTTCATGCTAGATTCCTGAATGCAGTCAGGAAGAACAGTGTCCCTTAATGTTTTGATAGTCTTATCTGCCTTTTCCCCAAACTCCTCTCTCCCTGCAACAAGAGATCCCACCTCAATGCTCTAGGTACTAAGGGAGAGAAACAGGTTCCTCCAGAAATGTGCTGAACATTTGGAGAAACTTGGCATTCACTCACCTTCCTCTTGGTCACTGTGGACTAGCTCAACTCCATGCTGAAAGAGGAGGTGGCACTAGCAAATTTCTTCTCCTCCTCTCCAACGTGTCCAAGCTCATTTCTCATCTCTAAGACAAAGTACTGGCTCTTTCCTTAGAAAACCTGCATTTCTACAAACATTCTCTTTCATCTGTGGCTGTCTGCCCAAATTAGCATAATCTAGATGCTCCCCAGTCCTAGTCAAGAGGGACTGAAACAATTCCTAGATGCCTCCCACTTCCACAGACCATACCAGGGTCTGTCTGCCTATTTTTTGATGCATGAAAGTGAAAGTAAGGCTTCCCTGGTGGCTCAGAGGGTAAAGAATCTACCTGCAATGTGAGAGACCCAGGTTTGATCTCTGGGTCGGGAAGACCCCCCCTGGAGAAAATAATGGGAACCCACTCCAGTATTCTTGCCTGGAGAATTCCATGGACAGAGGAGCCTGGTGGGGTATGGTCCATGGGGTCACAAAGAGTCAGACACGTTGAGCATCTGCTCATGTGATGCATGAGTAGAGGAGATTCCTCCCAGTTCCTTTGGCATATGGTACCAGATCCCACAACTCCTGCAGATAACTTTTGTTCTTTGATGGATACTGGTTTTCAGCTGATGACAGTGGAGCAGAAAGAAAAGACATCTCATACTGACATCACTCCCATTATCCAAGTTTCTTGATAAAAATGATGGATAGGCTGAAATTGTAGAGCTATTTTCAACTTTCATGTCTTGACACATTCAATTGTTAATGATGAGAGTTTTTGAAGGATTAAGATAGTAGAAAACTTACAGGCTCCTATATCTGTTTTTGACTCTGTTTCTTTACCAAATTCCTTGCTTCAAATAATCACTCACTCTGTCCATCTCCACATATCTACTCTCATGATTAGGTATTAACCTAAGTTACTTTAGAATTTTCTTAAGGCTTTTCTGGGCATATGCAAAGCCCTTGCACAAAAGTATGGCCTTCTAGATGTCCAGAAATATGTTGGCTTTTTTTTCTTTAAGACTTTATTGACATTTTCGGCTGTGAGGCATCTTAGCTCCCCGCCCAAGGATCAAATCTTCACTCTCTGCTTTGAAGGGTGAGGTCTTAACCACTGGATTACCAGGGAAGTCCCATTTATTGGTGTTTCACAAAGGCCCTTATGGATGTCTAATCCCCATATTTTCTTCTTTAAGTCCTTGACCAGTGCTTACTCAGACAACTGTGAAGTTAAATAATCACCACTGATTGTTTCAAAAAAAGTCCTGGTAATGAGGTTATTACTTCTTGAGCACTGAATCAAGTCAAATAACACAAATCCTTTGAACAAAATATTTTCAGGAAGCTGCTAAATGAGGTTCAAAAGTAACAATCTTTAGTATATAGAGTTTGGGGGAAAGCACAAAGCCTTCTGCTTTCTTCAGCAGTTGTTAAGACTCTAGTTTTCACTATGTTTACAATGCTGAAGATTCTGAAGTTCACTGCATCACTTAAGAAAAGGGATAGAGGAATGGAGGAAGTTAAAATACCATCAGTGTTGCTGTTCTTACCAGCATCCAGGAGGCTTTTCTTAAAAAATAGCACCTCAAGTTGTAGAAAACCTTTGGTTAATTTCAGAGTTCTGAAAAAATTGATTTTGTCAAATTTTATAAGCTGTCTCATTTCTTTTGTAGTAATGTGAGTTTTTTAAGGTCCTTGTTCCACCATTCTTTAAGTGTTCCATTTTTTACAAAGAAATTTATAAATTTCTTAATCCCAAATTTATGAACATGAATAGGTACATTGGAATGCACAAGAAATATTAATAATTTGATAAAATCTTTTCCTCCAATAATTATATGCATGACTTTCAAGTCACTGAAGCCCATTACTGAAAGTCAATCCACTTTGCAGCAATTTACCTATTATATAAATACTTTGTAAAATATATCATTATAACTTTCCAGTTGATCTTCTACACTGAGCTCAAATATTATCTCCCTAGATCTCAAAGTTTTTGTTATAACTCATAGCTTAAAACTTTTCCATATATATATATGATTCATATAAATACACCATTTGTAAGAACATACATCATTTTCAATTTTCTTAAAAGATAGTAAGGCAATATATGGTTTTATGCTAAATTTTCTGTATATATTACTGATAGTTTTTATTATATATATGACAATTTATGATGGATAATAAACCAAATTTGTAAAGCTTTATACTTAGCTTGATATCTTTGATTCTGACTGAATGGATTAACTGAAATATATTAGTTAGATAAACATGAAGATATTTGAGACTTTTGGCAGCATTTTACATATATAAGTATTGAAATTTATCATGTCATCTCTACATTTTTTAAGACTCTAAAGTTATAGTAAAAATAGTTTGGACGGTAGGAAAGAAGAAAATTTATATACTTTAAATGTTGACTATAAGGTAAATATAGTGGTAGGAACATTTATAAAGATTGTCTTAGAGGGAATTCCCTTGCAGTCCAATAGTTAGGACTCCATGTTTCCACTGCCAGGGGCCCAGGTTCAGTCTCTGGTTAGGGAACCGAGAGCCCGCAAGTGGAGTCTCATGATAAATAAGCAAATAAATCAGCAAATAAATAAATAAAAGCAGAGACTTGAGAGTTAGAAAAAAAGATTATCTTGTATATCTGATCCATTATTTTATAGTGTCTTCAGTCAGGAAGAGAGACTACAGGATATAGTAGTTTTTTTAATGACCTAACCTCCACCTTTTTAATTGAAATTTCTCTCATTAACCTTAGAGAATATGTATTTACTTTCCCTCCTTTAAAAATCTTCCATCTATGACTTGGCTTATTTCTACTACCTTCAACGTCTCCCTTTTAACCTGAACACCATCACTTTAAATCCTTTTGCACATATAATTTTTCCTAGATTGATAATCACTTTGTGGCACATTAGTTTCAAATAATTAACTATTCATTCACCAATATAACTACCGGACACTGGTAATATAAAAATTTTTATCATTAACAGTCATTAATTTATATCAGTAAACTGATTATTATATTAACTTTTACTTTTATTCAATATTTCTTATTATTTATAAGTTTTAAAAGGTTAAAATATTGCTTGGAAAATGACTAATGTGGTATTATATTTCATTCTAATATTGTGTATATGCCCAATGTGTTACATGTTATTTGTTGCTGAGTTGAAGACATTGGATTATTTCTGAATTATTACTCTTCAGAGTCAAGGGCATATATGAGGTGACTGATACATGTAATTAGAATAACATCAATACTATTGAAAACTTTATCAGACTGAAGAATAAGTTTACCTGAGTCACAGGAAAGAGCCATTATGTGTCAGGTACAAAGGACTGCTTCTTGGATTCACTCAGTGGTAATTGGTGATAAAACAGATGGCAATCTGAGATTTGCATGTATTCAAAGTTGCTGAATGAAAATATCCAAAGAGAATATTCTCATCTGCCAACTTAAACAGAAATGGGCTTCCCGGGTGGCTCAAATGGTAAAGAATCTGTCTGCAACGTGGGATACCTGGGTTCTATCCCTGGGTTAGGAAGATCACTTGGAGAAGGACATGGCATCCCACTCTAGTATTCTTGCCTGGAAAATTCCCTGGACAGAGGAGCCTGTGGCTACCGTCCACGGACAGTCCATGGAGCCGCAAAGAGCAGACCTGACTGAGTGACACCTTCACTTTCAGGGGGAGGCATCGCAGGTGTGAAGTTGTTCTGTAAACTGAACGCTGCAGTCACATTCTGGCAAAAAGCCGTAAACAACGGAAGGCCAAGAACACACCCTGTAAACGCACAGTTTAGGCAGCATAGATTTGATATGTCCATTGCATGTACACTCTTCAAAAGAACAGGTACACGAGATGCTCTAACAAATAGCAAATGGGATTTTAGCTTTCTGAGTGACTCAGTGGTAAAGAATCTGCACGCCAATGTAGGAGATACAGGTTCCAATTGTCGTTGGGGAAGATCCCCTGGGGAAGAAATTGGCAAGCTCCTCCACTATTCTTGCCTGGGAATCCCCATGCACAGAGGATCCTGATGGGCGACAGTCCATGGGGTCACAAAGAGTTAGACGACTGAAGAGACAGCCTGTGCATGTAATGTGCCAATGATCTCTTCCCAATAAACACCATAACAGCCCATCACACATGTAAACATTGGGTTTCTGTATTTCTCTAAATTACTTTCTCTGTATATTCTAATTAATATTCTATAACTGTAATAGACATTTATCCTAAATATTGGAAAAAACCCTTGTTTTTGTACAATGTTCACCCATTGTAAATTCTGCATATTTTGATTTAATCAAGCCTGTAACCAAAGTGTGCCAGTGATGCTAGAAATAATGGATAGATGATGGTAACATTGTATATAACCAAATCAACCAAACTCGGCAATTCATGGACTATAACAAAGAAGAAAGAGGAAGTAGAGTTGGTGAGGTCTTGAGACTTTGAGAATGATGGCACAACAGAATAAGAAAAGATGAGGAACATATTAATTTGATAAATAGGAGGTTTTAATGTATAAAAGATGAACCAAGCAGCTCCTGGCACATTAATAAAGCTCTGACAATCAGACATCTAGCTAGAAATTAAAATAAAAGTTGTCAATACATCACAGAATTAAATTTGAGAGTCATTCTCATAGATGTGAGAACTGAGCAGAATATAAGGTGAAAACTTTCAGACACACAATGAGGGGGCTAAACTGACAGAGTCAAGATGATATTGGGAAATAAATTGTGCTCAAAACCAGGCACCCTCTGATTCATCACTCAAAAATATGTGTGAATAAATGAATAAATAATAAAATATTAAAAAGAATGAATTTGAGTCAGTTCTAATGAGGTGGATGAACCTAGAGCCTTTTATGCAGAGTGAGGTAAATCAGAAGTAGAAAAAACATTATTGTATATTAATGCATACATATGGAATATAGAAAAATGGCAGTGAAGGATGAAAATGCAGATACAGAGAACAGACTTGTGGACACAGTGGAGGAAGGAGAGGGTGGGACAAATGGAGAAAGTAGCATCAACATATGTACACTACTATGTGTATAACAGATTGCTAGTGAGAAGTTGCTATATAAAACAGGGAGCCCAATCTGGTGCTCTGTGATGACCTAGAGGGTGGGATGCAGGGAGAGGAGGGAGGCTCACGAAGGAGGTGATATATGTATAATTATGATTAATTTGCATTACTGCATAGCAAAAACCAACACAATATTGTAAAGCAATTTTCTTCTAATTAAAAACAAATTAAAAAAATAACAATATATGTTCAATACTTAGCCCAGAATTAAACCCTAACATATATAGTCAATTAATTTTTGATGAGGGAGCCAGAAATATCCAATGGAGAAAGGATAGGTTCTTCAACAAATAATGTTGTGAAAACTAGATAGCCCCATGCAGAAAAATGAGATTGGAACCCTATTGTATGCTATGCATGAAAATTAACTCAAAATAGGTCAGATAATTAAATAGAAACCTGAAACCATAAAAGTAAAAGAAAACAGGGATGGAGCTCCTGTACATTTGTCTTGGCAATGATTTTTTTGGGTATAACACCAACAGTACAAACAACATCAAAAAGAAAATCAACAAGTTGGACTTATAACAAACTTAAAAATTTCTGGACAACAAAATAGACAATCAACAAAATGAAAAGGCAGTGTAAAG